>NC_092130.1:124932657-125557657 GCF_043159975.1 Macaca nemestrina | reverse complement strand
TGGTGACAAAGGAAATATCTTCATATCAAAATTAGCAAGAAGCTTTCTGAGAAACTGCTTTGTGATGTGTTAATTCATCTCACTGACTTACACAACTCATTTCATGGATCTGTTTGGTAGCACTGTTTTTGCGTAAACTGGAAGGGATATTTTGGATTGCAATGAAAAATATGGTGACCAAGGGAATATCCTCAGATGAAAACTAGAAAGAAGCTTTCTGAGAAAGTTCTTCATGAAGTGTGAATTCAAATCACAGAGTTACAACTTTCTTTTCATGGAATGGTTTGCTAATACTCTTTTGGTGGAATCTGCAAAGGGATATTTTGGAGTGCATTGAGGCCTATGTTGAAAAAGGGTATATTCTCAGTTAAGAACTAGAAAGAATCTTTCTGAGAAACTGCTTTGTGATGTGTGAATTCATCTCTTAGAGTTACACAGTTGTTTTCATTGAACAGTTTGGTAACACTGTTTTCTTGGACTATGCAATGGGATATTTCGGAGCTCATTGAAGCCTACGGTAAAAAAGGAAACATAATCAGATGAACACCAAAAAGAAGCCTTCTCAGAAACTGCTTTAGGTTGTGTCAATTCATCTCACAGAGTTACACAGTTCTTTTCATTGAGCAGTTGGCAAACACTGTTTTCTTGGAATCTGCAATTGTATATTTCAGAGTGCATGGAAGCTTATGATGACAAACGAAGTATCCTCAGACAAAAACAAGAAAGAATCTTTCTGATAAACTGCTTTGTGATTTGTGAATTCATCTCAGAGTTACATGATTTTTTTCATGTAGCAGTTTGGTAGCACTCTTTTCAGGGAATCTGAGAAGGGATATTTTGCATCGCATTGAAGCCTATGGTGACTAAGGAATTATCCTCAGATAAGAACTGGAAAGAAGCTTTCTGAGAAAGTTATTTGTGATGTGTGAATTTATCTCATAGGGTTACACCTTTCTTTTCATGGAGCAGGTTGATAACACTGTTTTCATGGAATTTTCAAAGTGATATTTGGGAGCGCATTGAGGCCTAGGGTGACAATGGAAATATCCTCATAGAAAAACCAAAAATAATTCTCTGAGAAACTGCTTTGTGATATTTGAATTCAATACACAGAATTACACTGTTCTTTTCATTGAGAAGTTTTCTTACATTGTTTTCTTGGAATGTGCAATGGGATATTGGGAGTGCATTGAAGCTTATGGTGACAAAGGAAGTATCCTCAGACATACACTAGAAAGAAGCTTTCTGAGAAACTGCTTTGTGATTTGTGAATTCATCTCACAGAGTTACATGATTCTTTTAATAGAACAGCTTGATAGCACTGTTTTCCGGGAATCTGAGATGTGATATTTTGGATCACATTGAAGCCTATGGTGACAAATGAAATATCCTAAGAGAAAAACTAGAAAGAAAGTTTCTGAGAAAGTTCTCTGTGATGTGTAAATTAATCTCACAGAGTTACACATTCCTTTTAATGGACCAGTTTGCTAACACTGCCTTCATGGAATCTGCCAAGGGATATTTGGGAGTGCATTGAGGTCTACAGTGAAAAAAGAAATATCCTCAGATAAACACTAGAAAGAAACCTTCTGAGAAAATGTTTTGTGATGCATGAATTCATCTTACATAGTTACACTGTTCTTTTCATGGAGCAGTTTGCTAACACTGTTTTGTTGGAATCTGCAGTAAGATATTTCAGAGTGCATAGAAGCTTATGCTGAGAAAAGAAATATTCACATATAAAAGCTAGAAAGAAGGATTCTGAGAAACCACTTTGTGATGTGTTAATTTATCACACAGAGTTACATGATTCTTTTCATGGATCAGTTTTTAGCACTCTTTTTTGGGGAATCTGAAAAGGGACATTTTGGATTGCATTGTAGCCTATGGTGTATAAGGAAGTCTCCTCAGATAAATACTAGGAAGAAGTTGTCTGAGAAAGTTCTTTGTGATGTGCGAATTCATCTCAAAGGGTTACATCTTTCTTATCATGGAGCACTTTGCTAACACATTTTTTGTGGAATCTGCAAAGGGATATTTGGGAGTGCATACAGGCCTATGGTGAAAAAGGAAATATCCTCATAGAAAACTTAAAAAGGAGCTTTCTGAGAAACCCCTTTTTGATGTGTGAATTCAACTCACAGGGTTACACTGTTATTTTCATTGAGCAGAATTCTAACACTGTTTTCTTGGAGTCTGAAATGGGATATTTCGGAGCTCATTGAAGCTTATTGTGAAAAAGGAAATACCCTCAGACAAAAACTAGAAAGAAACTTTCTGAGGAACTCCTTGGTGATTTGTAAATTCATCTCACAGAGTTACAGGATTCTTTTCATGGATTAGTTTGATAGTGCTGTGTTTGGGAAATCTGAGAAGGGATATTTTGGATTGCAATGAAGCCTATAGTGTCAAAGGAAATATCCTCATAGAAAAACTACAAAGAAGCTTTCTGAGAAACTGCTGTGTGATGTGTGAAATCAAGTCACAGAGTTACACTGTTGTTTTCATTGAGCAGTTTGGTAACACTGTTTTCTTGGAATCTGCAATGGTATAATTCAGAGCACATTGAAGCTTATTGTGAAAAACGAAATATTCTCAGACAAAAACTAGAAAGAAGCTTTCTGAGACTGCTTTGTGATGTGTGATTTAATGTCAGAGTGTTACGCTGTTCTTTTCATTGAGCGGTTTGCTAACATGCTTTCTTGGAATTTGCAATGGAATATTGCGGAGCACATTGAAGCTTATCGTGACAAAGGGAATATCCTCATATAAAAACTAGTAAGAACCATTCTGAGAAATCGCTATGTGATGTGTTAATTCATCTCACAGAATTACACTACTGTTTTCATGGATCAGTTTGGTA
Source organism: Macaca nemestrina (assembly GCF_043159975.1). Classification (NCBI taxonomy): domain Eukaryota; kingdom Metazoa; phylum Chordata; class Mammalia; order Primates; family Cercopithecidae; genus Macaca; species Macaca nemestrina. Next base: position 125,554,794 of record NC_092130.1, on the reverse strand, counting down.
GCACTGTTTTTGTGTAAACTGAGAAGGGATTTTTTTATCGCATTGAAGAATATGGTGACTAAGGAAATATCCTCAGATTAAAAATAGAAAGAAACTTTCTGAGAAAGTTCTTCATGATGTGAGAAATCATCTCACAGTGTACACTGTTCTTTTCATGGAGCAGTTTGCTAACGCTGTTTTCTTGGAATCTGCAAAGGGATAATTGGGGACGCATTGAGGCTTATATTGAAAATGGGCATATTCTCAGTTAAAAACTACAAGGAATCTTTCTGAGAAACTGCTTTGTGATGTGTTAATTCATCTCAGAGAGTTACACTGTTGTTTTTATTGAGCAATTTGTTCACACTGCTTTCTTGGAATCTGCAATGGGATATTTCAGAGCATATTGAAGCCTACAGTGACAAAGTAAATATAATGAGATGAAAAGCAAAAAGAAGCCTTCTGAGAAGCTGCTTTGTGTTGTGTCAACTCATCTCACAGAGTTACACTGTTCTTTTCATTGAGCAGTTTGCTAATATTGTTTTCTTGTAATCTGCAATGGGATATTTCAGAGAGCATTGAAGCTTATGGTGACAAAGGAAATATCCTCAGACAAAAATAAGAAAGAAACTTTCTGAGAAACTGCTTTGTGATTTGTGAACTCATCTCAGAGTTACACGATTCTTTTCATGGAGCAGTTTGGTAGTACTGTTCTTGGTGAATCTGAGAAGGGATATTTTGCATCACATTGAAGCCTATGGTGACAAAGTAAATATCCTCAGATAAAAACTGGAAAGACACTTTCTGAGAAAGCTCTTTGTGATGTGTGAATTCATGTAACAGACTTAAACCTTTCTTTTCATGGAGCAGTTTGGTAACGCTATTTTCGTGGAATCTGCAAAGGGATATTTGGGAGCGCATTGAGGCCTATGGTGAAAAAGGAAATATCCTCAGATAAAAACTAGAAAGGAGCTTTCTGAGAAACTGCTTTGTGATACGTGAATTCATCTCACAGAGTTACACTGTTCTTTTCATTGAGAAGTGTGCTAACACTGTTTTCTTGTAATCTGCAGTGGGATATTTCAGAGTGTATTGAAGCTTATGGTGACAAAGGAAATATTCTCTGACTAAAACTAGAAAGAAGCTTTTTGAGAAACTGCTTTGTGATTAGTGAATTCTTCTCACAGAGTTACACGATTCTTTTCATGGAGCAGTTCAGTAGCACAGTTTTAGGGAAATCTGAGAAGGGATATTTTGGATCTGATTAAAACTGATGGAGACAAAGGAAATATACTCATATAAAAACTAGAAAGATTCTTTCTAAGCAACTGCTCTCAGATATGTTAATTCATCTCACAGCAACACACTATTCTTTTCATGGATCAGTTTGAAAGCCCTGTTTTTGGGGAACCTGTGAAGGCATATTTTGGATCACATTGATGTCTATGATGACTAAGGAAATATTCTCATATAAAAACTAGAAAGATGTTTTCTGAGAAACTGCTTTGTGATGTGGGAATTCATCTCACAGAGATACACCATCCTTCTCTTTGAGCAGTTTGATAACACTGCTTTCCTGGAATCTGCAATGGGATATTTGGGAGCACATTGAAGCCTATGGTGACAAAGGGTATATCCTCAGATGAAACAAAAAAGATGCTTTCTGAGAAACTGCTTTGGGATGTGTCATTTCATCTCACATAGTAACTCTGTTATTTCCACTGATCAGTTTGCTACAGTGTTTTCTCAGAATCTGCAATGGGATATTTTTGAGCACACTGAAGCTTATGGTGTCAAAGGAAATATCCGGATATAAAAACTAGAAAGAAGCTTTCTGAGAAACTGCTTTGTGATGTGTGAATTCATCTCACAGAGTTACACTGTACTTTTCATTGAGCAATTTGCTCACACTGCTCTCTTGGAATCTGCAATGGGATATTTCAGAGTGCTTTGAAGCTTATGGTTACAAAGAAAATATCCTCATAAAAAAACTAGAAAGAATCTTTCCGAGAAACTGCTCTGTGATGTATTAATTCATATCACAGAGTTACATAATTCTTTTCATCGGTCACTTTGGTAGTACTATTTTTCGTGAATCTGAGAAGGGATATTTTGTATTGCATTGAACCCCATGGGGAATAAGGAAATATCCTCAGATAAAAACTGGAAAGAACTTTTCTGACAAAGTTATTTATGATGTGCTAATTCATCTCACAGAGTTACACTGTTCTTTTCATGCTAGAGTTTGCTAACACTGTTTTCTTTTAATCTCCAATGTGATATGTGGGAGCACATTGAGGCCTAGAATGAAAAAGGAAATATCCTGAGATAAAAACTAGATAGAAGCTGTCAGAGAAACTGCTTTCTGATGGGTGAACACATCTCACAGAGCTACACCATTCTTTTCTTTGAGCCATTAGATAATGCTGTTTTCGTGGAATCTGCAATAGGATATTTGGGAGCACATTGAAGTGTATGGTGACATAGGAAATATCCTCATAGAAAAGGAAAAGGAAGCTTTCTGAGAAACTGCTTTGTGATGTGTGAATTTAACTCACAGAGTTACACTGTTCCTCTCATTGAGCAGCTTGCTAACACTGTCTTCTTGGAATCTACAATGGGATATTTCGGAGTGCATTGAAGCTGAGTGTGAAAAAGTAAATGTCCTCAACAAAAACTGGAAAGAAACATACAGAGAAACTGCTTTGTGATTTGTGAATTCATTGCACAGAGTTACATGATTCTTTTCATGGATCAGTTTGATCACACCATTTTTGGGGAATTTAAGAAGGGATATTTGGATCGCATTGAAGCCTAGGGTGACAATAGAAATATCCTCAGATAAGAGCTAGAAGGAAGATTTCTGAGAAAGTTCCTTGTGATCGTGAATTCATCTCACATTGTTACCCCTTTCTTCTCATGGAGCGGTTTGCTAACACTGTTTTCATGGAATCTGCAAAGGGATATTTTGGAGCTCATTGAGGCCTATGGTGACAAACGAAATATCCTCAGATGAAACAAAAAAGATGTTTTCTGAGAAACTGCTTTGTGATGTGTTAATTCATCTCACAGAGTCACACCATTCTATTAACAGAGCAATTTGCTAACACTGTTTTTGTGGAATCTGCAATAGGATATTTTGGAGCACATTGAAGCCTATGGTGACAAACGAAATATCCTCGGATTAAAACCAAAAAGATGCTTTCTGGCATTGAGAGAAAGACATTGGAGTTTTACCTGATGTCAATGACGAGTTGACTGGTGCTGATGAGTTGATGGGTGCAGCACACCAACATGGCACAAGATTACATATGTAACAAACCTGTACGTGGTGCACATGTACCCTAGAACTTAAAGTATAATAATAATAAAAAATATGCTTTCTGATAGAGTACTTTGTGATGTGTGAATTTATCTGACAGACTTATACCTTTCTTTTCATGGAGTGGTTTGCTAACACTATTTTCGTAGAATCTGCAAATTGATACTCACAAGCACATTGAGGCAAATGGAGAAAAATGACATATCCTCAGACAAAAACTAGATAGAAGAATTCTGAGACACTGATTTGTGATTTGTGAATTTATCTCACAGAGTTACATGATTCTTTTCATGACGCAGTTTTGTTGCACTGTTTTTGGAGAATCTGAGAAGGGATTTTTTTAGATCACATTGAAGCTTATGGTGACAAAGGAAATATCCTCAAATAAAAACTATAAAACAGCATTCTGAGAAAGTTCTTTGTGATGTGTGAATTCATCTCACAAAGTTACACCTTTCTTTTCATGGAACAGCTTGCTACCACAGTTTTTGTGGAATATGCAAAGGGATATTTGGGAGCGAGTTGATGCTGATCATAAAAAAGGAAATATCCTCAGACAAAAACAAAAAGAAGCTTTCTGAGAAACTGCTTTGTGATGTGTGAATTCATCTCACGGATTTACACCTTTCTTTTCATGGAGCAGTTTGCTACAGCTATTTTCGTGGAATCTGCAAAGGGATAGTTGGGAGACAGTTGATGCCGATCATAAAAAAGGAAATATCCTCAGAAAAAAACGAAAAGAAGGTTTCTGAGAAACTGCTTTGTGATGTGTGAATTCCTCTCACAGATTTACAACTTTCTTTTCATGGAGCAGTTTGCTACAGCTATTTTCATGGAATCTGCAAAGGGATATTCTCAAGCACATCGAGACCTATGCTGAAAAAGGAAATATCCTCAGACAAAAACTAGAAAGAAGCTTTCTGAGAATATGCTTTGTCATGTGTGAATTCACATCACAGAGTTACACTCATCTTTTCATTGAGCAGTGTGCTAACTCTATTTTCCTGGAATCTGCACTTTGATATTTCAGAGTTCATTTAAGCTTACGGTGACAAAGGAAATATCCTCAAATAAAAATGAGAAAGAAGTTTTCTGCAAAACTATTATGTTATTAGTGAATTCATCTCATTGATTTACACTAAACTCTTCATGGAGCAGTTTGGTGGCACTGTTTTTGGGTAATTTGAGTAGGAATATTTTGGATGGCATTGAAGCCTACAGTGACAAAGGGAATATCATTAGATAAAAATTAGAAAGAAACTTTCCTAGAAAGTTTTGTGATATGTGAATTCATCTCACAGAGCTACAACTTCCTTTTCATGGGGCAGTTTGCTGACACTGTTTTTGTGGAATCTGCAAAGGGATATTTTGGTGCCCATTGAGGACTAAGTGAAAAAGTAAATATCCAGAGATAAAAACTAGAAGGAGACTTTATGATAAACTGCTTTGTGATATGTGAACTCATCTCACAGTTACACTGTTCTATTCATTGAGCAGTTTGCTAACACTGTTTTCTTTTAATCAGCAATATATTTTGGAGCCTATCGAAGTTTTTGGTGACAAAGGAAATAGCCTCATATAAAAACTACAAAGATGCTACCTGAGAAACAGCTTTGTGATATGTTAATTCATCTCACAGAGTTACATCATTGTTTTCATGGAGCAGTTTGGTAGCACTGGTTTAGGGAATCTGAGAAGGGATATCTTGTATCGCATCGAAGCCTATGGTGACTAAGGAAATATCATCAGATAAAAACTAGAAAGAAACTTTCTGAGAAAGTTCTTTTTGAGATGTGAATTCATCTCACAGAGTCACACCTTTCTTTTCATAGGGAAGTTTGCTAACACTGTTTTTGTGGAATCTGCAAGTGGATAGTTGGGAGGGCCCTGAGACCTATAGTGAAAAAAATATACATGCAGATAAATACTAGAAAGAAGCTTTCGGAGAAACTCCTTTGTGATGTGTGAATTCACCTCACAGAGTTACACCATTGTTTTCATGGAGCAGTTTGGTAGCACTGTTTTTGGGGAATCTGAGAAGGGATATTTTGGATCACATTGAAACCTATGGTGACAAAAGCAATATCCTTAGATAAAAACTAGAAGGAAGATTTCTGAGAATGTTCTTCGTGATGTGTGAATTCATCTCAGAGAGTTGCACCTTTCTTTCCACGGAACAGTTTGCTAACACTGTTTTCGTGGAATCTGCAAAGGGATATTTGGTAGCACGTTGAGGTCTGTAGTGAAATAACCAATATCCTCAGACAAAAAGGAGAAAGAAGCTTTCTGAGAAACTGGTTTGTGATGTGTGAATTCATTTCACAGAGTTACACTGTTCTTTTCATTGAGCAGTTTGCTTACATTGTTTTCTTGGAATCTACAATGGGATATTTAGGAGCACATTGAAGCTTATTGTGAAAAAGTAAATACCCTCAGACAAAAACTAGAAAGAAACATTCTGAGCAACTGCTTTGTGATTTGTGAATTCATTGCACAGAGTTACATGATTGTTTTCATGGATCAGTTTGATAGCACTGTTTTAGTGGAACCTGAGAAAGGATATTATGGATTGCATGAAACCTATGGTGACAAAGGAAATATCTTCAGATAAAAACTAGAGAGAAGCTTTCTGAGAAAGTTGCTTGTGATGTGTGAATTCATGTCAAAGAGTTACACCTTTCTTTTCATCAAGCAGTTTGCTGACACTGTTTTCATGGAATCTGCAAAGGGTCATTTGGGAGTTCATTGAGGCCTACGGTGAAAAAGTAAATATCCTCAAATAAAACCTAGAAAGAAACTTTTTGAGAAATTTCTTTGTGATGTGTGAATTCATGTCACAGGGTTACACTGTTCTTCACATTGAGCAGTTTGCTAACACTGTTGTCTTGGAATCTGCAATGGTATATTTCAGAGCACATTGAAGTTTATGGTGACAAAGTATATCTCCTCAGACAAAAACTAGAAAGAAGTTTTCTGAGAAACTACTTTGTGATTCCTGAATTTATCTCACTGATTTACACAAACTTTTCATGGAACAGTTTGGTAGCACTGTTTATGGTGAATTTGAAAAGGGATATTTTGGGTCACTTTGAAGCCTATAGTGACAAAGCGAATATCACCAGAAAAAACTAGAAAGAATCTTTCTTAGACAGTTTTTGTGATGTGTGAATTCATCTCACAATACTACACCTTTCTTTTCATGGAGCTGTATTCTGACACTGTGTTCGTGGAATCTGCAAAGGGATATTTTGGAGCCCATTGAGGCCTATAGTGAATAAATAAATAACCTGAGATAAAAACTAGAAGGAGGCTTTCTGAGAAACTGCTTTGTGACGTGTGAATTCATCTCAGAGACTTCCACCATTCTTTTCATTGAGTTTGATAACATTGTTTTCATTGGATCTTCAGTAGGATATTTGGGAGTGCATTGAAGCCTATTGTTACAAAGGTAATATCTTCAGATAAAAACCAAAAGAAGCTTTCTGAGAGACTGCTTTGTAAGGTGTGAATTCATCTCACAGAGTTACACTGTTCTTTTCATTGAGCAGTTTGCTAAGACTGTTTCCTTGGAATCTGCAATGGGATATTGTGGAGTTTATTGAAGATTATGGTGACAAAGGAAATATCCTCATATTAAAACTAGAAAAAGCCTTTCTGGGAGACCACTTTGTGTTGTTTTAATTCATCTCACAAATATACAAGATTCACTTCATGGATCAGTTTGGTAGCACTGCTTTTGTGATATCTGAGAAGGGATATTTGGGAGGGCATGGAAGCTGATGGTGGAAAAGGAAATATCCTCAGACAAAAACTAGAAAGAAGCTTTCTGTCAAATTTCTTTGTGATGGGTGAATTCATCACATAGCATTACACCTTTATTCTCTTTGAGCAGTTTGGTAGGACTGTTTTTACAGAATCTGCAAAGGGATATTTGGGATCCCCTGGGGCCTATGTTGAAAAGGGAAATAACTTCAGATAAAAACTGGAGAGAAGCTTTTTAAGAAACGGTTTTGTGATGTGTGTGTTCATCTCATAGAGTTTAGCCTTTTTGTTGATTGAGCAGTCCGTCATCACTGTTTTTGTGGTACCTGAGAAGGGTTATTTAGGAGCCCATTGAAGCCTATGGTGACAAAGGAAACATAATCAGACAAAAAACAAAAAAAGCTTTCTGAGAAACTGCTTTGCTATGTGTGAATCCATCTCATGGATTTACACCTTTATTTTCTTGGAGCTGTTTGCTAATACTATTTTCATGGAATCTGCAAAGAGATCTTCAGAAGTGCATTGAGGCAAATGGTGAAAAAGGACATATCCTCAGACAAAAAGTAGAAAGAAGCTTTCTGAAAAACTGCTTTGTGATTTGTGAATTCATCTCACAGAGTTACACGATCGATTCTTTTCATGGAACAGTTTGGTAGCCCTGTTTTTCTGGAATCTGAGAAGGAATATTTTGGATCACATTTAAGCCTGTAATGACAAAGGAAATATCCTCAGATAAAATCTAGAAAGAAACTTTCTGAGAACCTTCTTTGTGATGTGTGAATTAATCTCACAGAGTTACACCCTTCTTTTCATGGAGAGGTATGCTAACCCTTTTTTTTGTGGAATCTGTGATGGGACATTACGGATCGCATTGAGGCCTATGGTCAAAAAGTAAATATCCTCAGATAAAATCTAGAAAGAAGCTTTCTGAGAAGCAATTTTTGGATGTGTGAATTCATCTCACAGATGTACATTGTTGTTTTCATTGAGCAGTATGATAACACTGTTTTTGTGGAATCTGCAATAAGATATTTGGGAGCACATTGAAGCCTAAGATGACAAAGGAAATATCCTAAGAAAAAAACAAAAAGAAGCTTTCTGAGAAACTTCTTTGCGATGTGTGAATTAAACTCACAGACTTACACCTTTCTTTTCATGGAGCAGTTTGTAAACACTATTTTCATGGAATCTGCAAAGGGATATTTGCGAGTGCATTGAGGCAAACAGTGAAAAAGGAAATATCCTCAGACAAAAACTAGAAGGAAGATTTCTGAGAAACAGCTGTGTGATGCTTGAATTCAACTCACAGAGTTACACTGCACTTTTCATGGAGATGATTGGTAGCACTGTTTCTGGGGAATCTGAGAAGGAATATGTTGGATCGCATTGATGCCTATGGTGACAAAGGAAATATCCTCAGATAAAAACTAGAAGGAAGCTTTCTGAAAAAGTCCTTTGTGATGTGTGAATTCATCTCACAGAGCTACACCTTTCTTTTCAAGGAGCAGTTTGCAAACCCTGTTTTTCTGAATCTGCAAAGTGATATATGGGAGCACATTGAGGTCTATGGTGAAAAAGGAAATATCCTCAGTAACAAACTAGAAAGAAGTTTTCTGAGAAACTACTTTTGGATATATGAATTCAACTCACGGAGATACACAGTTGTCTTCATTGAGGAGTTTGATAACAGTTTTCATGGAATCTGCAATAGCATATTTGGGAGCACATTGAAGAATATGGTGACAAAGGAAATATCCCCAGACAAAAACTAGAAAGAAGCTTTCTGAGAAACTGTTTTCTACTGTGTGAATTCATCTCACAGAGATACACCTTTCTTTTCATGGAGCAGTTTGCTAACACTCTTTTTGTGGAACCTGTAAAGGGATATTTGCGAACACATTGAGGCCTATGGTGAAAAAGGAACTATCCTCAGACAAAAACTAGAAAGATTTCTGGGAAACTGCATCATTATTTGTGAATTCATCTCACAGTGTTACATGATTCTTTTCTTGGAGCAGTTTGGCAGCACTGTTTTTGGGGAATCTGAGAAGGGATATTTTGGATTGCATTGAAGTCTATGGTGACAAAGGAAATATACTCAGATAAAAACGACAAAAAAGCTTTCTGAGAAACTGCCGTATGAAGAGTTAACTCATCGCAGAGAGTTACATGATTCTTTTCATGGATCAGTTTGGTAGCACTGTTTTGGGGCAATCTGAGAGGGGATAATTTGGACCTCATTTAAGCCTATGGTGACAAAGAAAACATGCCCAGATAAAAACTAGAAAGAAGATTTATCAGAAAATTCTTTTTGATGTGTGAATTCATCTCACAGAGTTACACCTTTCTTTTCATAGAGAAGTTTGCTAACATTGTTTTCATGCAACGTGCAAAGGGATATTTGGGGGTGAGTTGAGACCAATCATAAAAAAGGAAATATCCTCAGAGAAAAACCAAAAAGAAGCTTACTGAGAAACCTCTTTGTGATGTGTGAATTCATCTCACAGAGTTACGCTGTTATTTTCATTGGGCAGTTTGATACCACTGTTTTCCTGGAATCTGGCATCTGATATTTCAGAGCGTATTGAAGCTTAGGGTGACAAAGGACATACCCTCTGATAAAAACTAGAAAGAAGATTTCTGAGAAACTGTTTTGTGATGTGTTAACTCATCTCACAGAGTTACAGGATTCTCCTCATGGATAAGTTTGGTAGCACTGTTTTGGGGAATCTGATAAGGGATATATTGGATCGCTTTGATGAATATGGTGATAAACGAAATATTCTCAGATAAGAAGTAGAAAGAAACTTTCTGACAAAGTTATTTGTGATGTGTGAATTCATCCCACAGAGTTACACCTTTCTTTTCATGGAGTAGTTTGCTAAAATTGTTTTCTTGGGATCTGCAAAGGGATATTTGGGAGCACATTGAGGCCTGTAGTGGAAAAAATATATACTCATATAAAAACTAGGAAGTAGCTTTCTGAGAAATTGCTTCATGATGTGTGAATTCATCTCACAGAGTTACACGTTTCTTTTCCTGGAGCAGTTTGCAAACCCTGCTTTTCTGGAATCTGCAAGTGATATATGGGAGCGCATTGAGGCCTATGGTGAAAAAGGAAATATCCTCAGATAAAAACTAGAAAGAAGTTTTCTGAGAAACTACTTTTGGTTATGTGAACTCAACTCACAGAGATGCACTGTAGTTTTCATTGATGAGATTGATAACACTGTTTTCATGGAATCTGCAATAGGATATTTGGGAGTGCTTGGAAGAATATGGTGACAAAGGAAATATTCCCAGAAAAAAAAAAAACAGAAAGAAGCTTTCTGAGAAAAAGTTTTCTGAAGTGTGAATTAATCTCACTGTGTTACATCTTTCTTTTCATGGAGTAGTTTGCTAACACTGTTTTCATGGAATCTGCATAGGGATATTCGTGAGCTCATTGATGCCTATGGTGAAAAAGAAACTATCCTCAGTCAAAAACTAGAAAGAAGCTTTATGAGAAACTGCTTTGTGATTTGCAAATTCATCTCACAGTGTTACATGATTCTTTCTATGGATCAGTTTGGTAGCACTGTTTTTGGGGATTCTGAGAAGGCATATTTTGGATCGCATTGAAGCCTATGGTGACAAAGGAAATATCCTCAGATAAAAACTCAAAAAAAGCTTTCTGAGAAACTTATTTGTAAAGAGTTAATTCATCTCACAGAGTTACATGATTCTTTTCATGGATCAGTTTGTTAGCACTTTTTTGGGGGAATCTGAGAAGGGATATTTTGGATCGCATTGAAGCCTATGGTGACAAAGGAATTATCCTCAGATAAAAACCAGAAAGAAGCTTTCTGAAAAAGTTCTTTGTGATGTGTCAATTCATCTCACAGTGTTACACCTTTCTTTTCATGGAGCAGTCTGCCAACACTTTTTTCATGCAATCTGTAAAGGAATATTCGACAGCACTTTGAGGCCTATGGTGCTAAAGGAAATATTCTCAGATAAAAACTAGAAAGAATCTTTCTGAGTAACTGCTTTGTGATTTGTGAATTCATCTCACAGAGTTACACTGCTCTTTTCATTGAGCAGTTTGTGAAAACTGTTTTCTTCCCATTTGCAATGGAATATTTTGGAATGCATTGAAGCTAATAGTGACAAAGGAAACATCCTCATTAAAAAGAAGAAAGATGCTTTCTGAGAAATTGCTTTGTGATGTGTTAACTCATTTCACAAAGCTACACGATTCTTTTCATGGATCATTTTGGTAGCAGTGTTTTGAGGAATCTGAGAAGGGATACTTTGGATCACATTGAAGACTGTGGTGACAAAGGAAATATCCTCATATAAAAACTGCAAACAAGCTTTCTGAGAAACTGTTTCATGATGTGTTAATTCATCTCACTGAGTTAAAATTTTATTTTCATGGAGAAGTGTGCCAACACTGTCTTCATGGAATTTGCATAGGAATATTTCAGAACGCAATGTTTCCTATAGTGAAAAAGGAAACATCCTCAGAAAAAAAAACTAGAAAGAAGCTTTCTACAAATTAGGGGGCGGCGCAAGATGGCCGAATAGGAGCAGCTCCAGTCTCCAACTCCCAGCGCGAGCAACACAGAAGACCGGTGATTTCTGCATTTTCAACTGAGGTACTGGGTTCATCTCACTGGGGAGTGCCGGACGATCGGTGCTGGTCAGCTGCTGCAGCCCGACCAGCGAGAGCTGAAGCAGGGCGAGGCATTGCCTCACCTGGGAAGCGCAAGGGGGAAGGGAGTCCCTTTTCCTAGCCAGGGGAACTGAGACACACAACACCTGGAAAATCGGGTAACTCCCACCCCAATACTGCGCTTTAAGCAAACAGGCACACCAGGAGATCATATCCCACACCTGGCCAGGAGGGTCCCACACCCATGGAGCCTCCCTCATTGCTAGCACAGCAGTCTGTGATCTACCGGCAAGGCAGCAGCGAGGCTGGGGGAGGGGCGCCCGCCATTGCTGAGGCTTAAGTAGGTAAACAAAGCTGCTGGGAAGCTCGAAATGGGTGGAGCTCACAGCAGCTCAAGGAAACCTGCCTGTCTCTGTAGACTCCACCTCTGGGGACAGGGCACAGTAAACTGAACAAACTTAGCAGACACCTCTGCAGATGCAAACGACTCTGTCTGACAGCTTTGAAGAGAGCAGTGGATCTCCCAACACGGAGGTTGAGATCTGAGAAGGGACAGACTCCCTGCTCAAGTGGGTCCCTGACCCCTGAGTAGCCTAACTGGGAGACATCCCCCACTAGGGGCAGTCTGACACCCCACACCTCACAGGGAGGAGTACACCCCTGAGAGGAAGCTTCCAAAGCAAGAATCAGACAGGTACACTCGCTGTTCAGAAATATTCTATCTTCTGCAGCCTCTGCTGCTGATACCCACGCAAACAGGGTCTGGAGTGGACCTCAAGCAATCTCCAACAGACCTACAGCTGAGGGTCCTGACTGTTAGAAGGAAAACTATCAAACAGGAAGGACACCTACACCAAAACCCCATCAGTACATCACCATCATCAAAGACCAGAGGCAGATAAAACCACAAAGATGGGGAAAAAGCAGGGCAGAAAAGCTGGAAATTCAAAAAATAAGAGCGCATCTCCCCCGGCAAAGGAGTGCAGCTCATCGCCAGCAACGGATCAAAGCTGGACGGAGAATGACTTTGACGAGATGAGAGAAGAAGGCTTCAGTCCATCAAATTTCTCAGAGCTAAAGGAGGAATTACGTACCCAGCGCAAAGAAACTAAAAATCTTGAAAAAAAAGTGGAAGAATTGATGACTAGAGTAATTAATGCAGAGAAGGTCCTAAACGAAATGAAAGAGATGAAAACCATGACACGAGAAATACGTGACAAATGCACAAGCTTCAGTAACCGACTCGATCAACTGGAAGAAAGAGTATCAGCGATTGAGGATCAAATGAATGAAATGAAGCGAGAAGAGAAACCAAAAGAAAAACGAAGAAAAAGAAATGAACAAAGCCTGCAAGAAGTATGGGATTATGTAAAAAGACCAAATCTACGTCTGATTGGGGTGCCTGAAAGTGAGGGGGAAAATGGAACCAAGTTGGAAAACACTCTTCAGGATATCATCCAGGAGAACTTCCCCAACCTAGTAGGGCAGGCCAACATTCAAATCCAGGAAATACAGAGAACGCCACAAAGATACTCCTCGAGAAGGGCAACTCCAAGACACATAATTGCCAGATTCACCAAAGTTGAAATGAAGGAAAAAATCTTAAGGGCAGCCAGAGAGAAAGGTCGGGTTACCCACAAAGGGAAGCCCATCAGACTAACAGCAGATCTCTCAGCAGAAACTCTACAAGCCAGAAGAGAGTGGGGGCCAATATTCAACGTTCTTAAAGAAAAGAATTTTAAACCCAGAATTTCATATCCAGCCAAACTAAGTTTCATAAGTGAAGGAGAAATAAAATCCTTTACAGATAAGCAAATGCTTAGAGATTTTGTCACCACTAGGCCTGCCTTACAAGAGATCCTGAAGGAAGCACTAAACATGGAAAGGAACAACCAGTACCAGCCATTGCAAAAACATGCCAAAATGTAAAGACCATCGAGGCTAGGAAGAAACTGCATCAACTAACGAGCAAAATAACCAGTGAATATCATAGTGGCAGGATCAAGTTCACACATAACAATCTTAACCTTAAATGTAAATGGACTAAATGCTCCAATTAAAAGACACAGACTGGCAAACTGGATAAAGAGTCAAGACCCATCAGTCTGCTGTATTCAGGAGACCCATCTCACACGCAGAGACATACATAGGCTCAAAATAAAGGGATGGAGGAAGATTTACCAAGCAAATGGAGAACAAAAAAAAGCAGGGGTTGCAATACTAGTCTCTGATAAAACAGACTTTAAACCATCAAAGATCAAAAGAGACAAAGAAGGCCATTACATAATGGTAAAGGGATCAATTCAACAGGAAGAGCTAACTATCCTAAATATATATGCACCCAATACAGGAGCACCCAGATTCATAAAGCAAGTCCTTAGAGACTTAAAAAGACACTTAGACTCCCATACAATAATAATGGGAGACTTCAACACTCCACTGTCAACATTAGACAGATCAAGGAGACAGAAAGTTAACAAGGATATGCAGGAATTGAACTCATCTCTGCAGCAAGCAGACCTAATAGACATCTATAGAACTCTCCACCCCAAATCAACAGAATATACATTCTTCTCAGCACCACATCATACTTACTCCAAAATTGACCACGTAATTGGAAGTAAAGCACTCCTCAGCAAATGTACAAGAACAGAAATTATAACAAACTGTCTCTCAGAATACAGTGCAATCAAACTAGAACTCAGGACTAAGAAACTCAATCAAAACCGCTCAACAACATGGAAACTGAACAACCTGCTCCTGAATGACTACTGGGTACATAACGAAATGAAGGCAGAAATAAAGATGTTCTTTGAAACCAATGAGAACAAAGATACAACATACCAGAATCTCTGGGACACATTTAAAGCAGTGTGTAGAGGGAAATTTATAGCACTAACTGCCCACAAGAGAAAGCAGGAAAGATCTAAAATTGACACTCTAACATCGCAATTAAAAGAACTAGAGAAGCAAGAGCAAACACATTCGAAAGCTAGCAGAAGGCAAGAAATAACTAAGATCAGAGCAGAACTGAAGGAGATAGAGACACAAAAAACCCTCCAAAAAATCAATGAATCCAGGAGTTGGTTTTTTGAAAAGATCAACAAAATTGACAGACCACTAGCCAGACTAATAAAGAAGAAAAGAGAGAAGAATCAAATCGACGCAATTAAAAATGATAAAGGGGATATCACCACCGACCCCACAGAAATACAAACTACCATCAGAGAATACTATAAACACCTCTACGCAAATAAACTGGAAAATCTAGAAGAAATGGATAATTTCCTGGACACTTACACTCTTCCAAGACTAAACCAGGAACAAGTTGAATCCCTGAATAGACCAATAGCAGGCTCTGAAATTGAGGCAACAATTAATAGCCTACCAACCAAAAAAAGTCCAGGACCAGATGGATTCACAGCTGAATTCTACCAGAGGTACAAGGAGGAGTTGGTACCATTCCTTCTGAAACTATTCCAATCAATAGAAAAAGAGGGAATCCTCCCTAACTCATTTTATGAGACCAACATCATCCTGATACCAAAGCCTGGCAGAGACACAACAAAAAAAGAGAATTTTAGACCAATATCCCTGATGAACATCGATGCAAAAATCCTCAATAAAATACTGGCAAACCGGATTCAGCAACACATCAAAAAGCTTATCCACCATGATCAAGTGGGCTTCATCCCTGGGATGCAAGGCTGGTTCAACATTCGCAAATCAATAAACATAATCCAGCATATAAACAGAACCAAAGACAAGAACCACATGATTATCTCAATAGATGCAGAAAAGGCTTTTGACAAAATTCAACAGCCCTTCATGCTAAAAACGCTCAATAAATTCGGTATTGATGGAACGTACCTCAAAATCATTAGAGCTATTTATGACAAACCCACAGCCAATATCATACTGAATGGGCAAAAACTGGAAAAATTCCCTTTGAAAACTGGCACAAGACAGGGATGCCCTCTCTCACCACTCCTATTCAACATAGTGTTGGAAGTTCTGGCTAGGGCAATCAGGCAAGAGAAAGAAATCAAGGGTATTCAGTTAGGAAAAGAAGAAGTCAAATTGTCCCTGTTTGCAGATGACATGATTGTATATTTAGAAAACCCCATTGTCTCAGCCCAAAATCTCCTTAAGCTGATAAACAACTTCAGCAAAGTCTCAGGATACAAAATTAATGTGCAAAAATCACAAGCATTCTTATACACCAGTAACAGACAAACAGAGAGCCAAATCAGGAATGAACTTCCATTCACAATTGCTTCAAAGAGAATAAAATACCTAGGAATCCAACTTACAAGGGATGTAAAGGACCTCTTCAAGGAGAACTACAAACCACTGCTCAGTGAAATCAAAGAGGACACAAACAAATGGAAGAACATACCATGCTCATGGATAGGAAGAATCAATATCGTGAAAATGGCCATACTGCCCAAGGTAATTTATAGATTCAATGCCATCCCCATCAAGCTACCAATGACTTTCTTCACAGAATTGGAAAAAACTACTTTAAAGTTCATATGGAACCAAAAAAGAGCCCGCATCTCCAAGACAATCCTAAGTCAAAAGAACAAAGCTGGAGGCATCATGCTACCTGACTTCAAACTATACTACAACGCTACAGTAACCAAAACAGCATGGTACTGGTACCAAAACAGAGATATAGACCAATGGAACAGAACAGAGTCCTCAGAAATAATACCACACATCTACAGCCATCTGATCTTTGACAAACCTGAGAGAAACAAGAAATGGGGAAAGGATTCCCTATTTAATAAATGGTGCTGGGAAAATTGGCTAGCCATAAGTAGAAAGCTGAAACTGGATCCTTTCCTTACTCCTTATACGAAAATTAAGTCAAGATGGATTAGAGACTTAAATGTTAGACCTAATACCATAAAAATCCTAGAGGAAAACCTAGGTAGTACCATTCAGGACATAGGCATGGGCAAAGACTTCATGTCTAAAACACCAAAAGCAACGGCAGCAAAAGCCAAAATTGACAAATGGGATCTAATTAAACTAAAGAGCTTCTGCACAGCAAAAGACACTACCATCAGAGTGAACAGGCAACCTACAGAATGGGAGAAAATTTTTGCAATCTACTCATCTGACAAAGGGCTAATATCCAGAACCTACAAAGAACTCCAACAAATTTACAAGAAAAAAACAAACAACCCCATCAAAAAGTGGGCAAAGGATATGAACAGACATTTCTCAAAAGAAGACATTCATACAGCCAACAGACACATGAAAAAATGCTCATCATCACTGGCCATCAGAGAAATGCAAATCAAAACCACAATGAGATACCATCTCACACCAGTTAGAATGGCAATCATTAAAATGTCAGGAAACAACAGGTGCTGGAGAGGATGTGGAGAAATAGGAACACTTTTACACTGTTGGTGGGACTGTAAACTAGTTCAACCATTATGGAAAACAGTATGGCGATTCCTCAAGGATCTAGAACTAGATGTACCATATGACCCAGCCATCCCATTACTGGGTATATACCCAAAGGATTATAAATTATGCTGCTATAAAGACACATGCACACGTATGTTTATTGCAGCACTATTCACAATAGCAAAGACTTGGAATCAACCCAAATGTCCATCAGTGACAGATTGGATTAAGAAAATGTGGCACATATACACCATGGAATACTATGCAGCCATAAAAAAGGATGAGTTTGAGTCCTTTGTAGGGACATGGATGCAGCTGGAATCCATCATTCTTAGCAAACTATCACAAGAACAGAAAACCAAACACCGCATGTTCTCACTCATAGGTGGGAACTGAACAATGAGATCACTCGGACTCAGGAAGGGGAACATCACACACCGGGGCCTATCATGGGGAGGGGGGAGGGGGGAGGGGGGAGGGGGGAGGGCGGAGGGATTGCATTGGGAGTTATACCTGATGTAAATGACGCGTTGATGGGTGCAGCACAGCAACATGGCACAAGTATACATATGTAACAAACCTGCATGTTATGCACATGTACCCTACAACTTAAAGTATAATAATAATAAATAAATTAAAAAAAAAAAAAAAGCTTTCTGTGACACTGCTTTGTGATGTGTGTATTCATCTAACAGTGGTACACCGTTCTTTTCATTGCCCAGTTTGGTGACACTGTTTTTGTGGAATCTGCAATAGGATATTAGGGAGTGCATTAAAGTCTATGGTGACAAAAGAAATTTCCTCACAGAAAAAGCACAAAGAATCTTTCTGAGAAACTGCTTTGTGATGTGCGAATTCATCTCACAGAGTTACACAATTCTTTTCATGGAGCAGTTTGGTGGCACTGTTTTTGGGCAATCTGAGATGGTATATTTTGAATGACATTGAAGCCTATGGTGAAAAAGGAAATATCATCAGATAAAAACTGCAAAGAATCTTTCTGAGAAAGTTCTTTGTGATGTGTGAATTCATCTCACAGTGTTACACTGTACTTTTCACTGAGCAGTTTGCTAACACTGTTTTTTGTAGAATCTGCAAAGGGATGTTTGGGAGCCCATTGAGGCCTATGGTGAAAAATGAAATATCCTCAGAAATTAGAAAAAAGCTTTCAGAGAAACTGCTTTGTCATGACTGAATTCACCTCACAGAGTTACACTGTTCTTGTCATTGAACAGTTTGCTAACATTTTTTCTTGGAATCTACAATGGGATATTTTGAATCCATTGAAGATTATGATGATAAAGGAGAATTCATCATATAAAAAGTAGAAAGAAGCCTTCTGAGAAATGGGTTTGTGATGTGTTAATTCAACTTACAGAGTTACACGATTCTTTACACGGATAAGTATGGTAGCACAATTTTTGGGGAATCTGAGAAGGAATATTTTGGATCACATTGAAGCCTAAGGTGACAAACGAAATATCCTCAGATAAGAACTGGAAAGAAGGTTTCTGAGAAAGTTCTTGGTGATGTGTGAATTCAACTCATAGAGTTACACCTTTCTTTTCATGGAGAAGTGTGTTAAGAGTGTTTTCTTGGAATCTGCAAAGGGATTTTTGGGAGCGCTTTAAGGCCTAAGGTGAAAAAGGTAATATCCTCAGATAAAAAGTAGAAAGAAGCTTTCTGAGAAAATGCTTTGTGATTTTTGAATTCATCTCACAGAGTTACACTTTTTTTTTCATTGAGCAGTTTGCTAACACTTTTTTCTTGGAATCTGCAATGGTATATTTCAGAGCGCATTGAAGCTTATGGTGAAAAAGGAAATATCCTCATATAAAAACAAGAAAGAAGTTTTCTGAGAAATGGCTTTGTGATGTTGTAATTCACATCACAGAGCTACATGATTGTTTTCGTGTATCAGTCTGTTAGCAATGTTTTTGTGGAATCTGAAAAAGAATATTTTGGATAGCATTGAAGCCTATGGTGACAAAGGAAATAAAATCATATAAAAACTGGAAAGAAGCTTTATGGGAGACTCCTTTGTGATGTGTTAATTCATCTCCCTGAGTTACACCTGTCTTTTCATGGAGTAGATTGCTAACACTCTTTTTGTGGAATCTGCTCAGGGATACTGAGGAGCGCATTGAGGCATATAGTGCAAAAGGAAATATCCTGAGATAAAAACTAGAAAGAAGCATTCTGAGAAACTGTTTATGATGTGTGATTTCATCTCACAGAGATACAACGTTATTTTCATTGAACAGATTGACAACACTGTTTTTGTGGAATCTGCAATAGGGTATTTGGGAGTGCATTGAAGCCTATGGTGACAAAGGAAATTTCTGCAGATAAAAAGCATAAAGAAGGTTTCTGAGAAACTTCATTATGTTGTGTGAATTAATTTCACAGATACACACTGTTGTTTTCATGGAGCAGTTTGGTAACCCTGTTTCTGGGGAATCTTAGAAGGGATATTTAGGATCACATTGAAGCCTATGGTGACAAAGGAAATATCCTGAGATTAAAACTAAAAAGAAACTTTCTGAGAAAGTTCTTTGTGATGTATGAATTTATCTCACAGTGTTACACCTTCCTTTTCATGGAGCAGTTTGCTAACACTGTTTTCATAGAATCTGCTAAGGAATATTTGGGAGCGCACTGATTGCTCTGGTGAAAATGGAAAAATCCCCAGATATTAACAAGAAAGAAGTTTTCGGACAAAGTTCTTTGTGATGTGGGAATTCATCTCAGAGTTACACCTTACTTTTCATGGAGCAGTTTGCTAACACTGTTTTCATGGAATCTGCAAAGGGATATTTTGGAGTGCATTGAGGCCTATGTTGATAAAGGAAATACCCTCAGAAAAAAACTGGAAAGAAGCTTTCTGAGAAACTGCTTTGTGATGTGTGAATTCATCTCACAGAGTTATAATGTTCTTTTCATTAAGCAGTTTGTTAACACTGTTTTCTTGGAGTCTGCAGTACGATATTTCAGGGAGTACTGTAGCTTGTGGTGACAAAGGAAATATCATCACGTAAAAACTAGAAAAATCAGTTTGGTAGCAGTGTTTTTGGCGACTCTGAGAAGGGACACTTTGAATCGCATTGAAGCTTACATGACAAAGGAAATATTCTCTTATAAAAACTGGAAAGAATCTTTCTGAGAAATCACTTTGTGATGTGTTAATTCATCTGACAGAGTTACACCTTTCTTTTCATGGAGCAGTTTGCTAACACTGTTTTCCTGGAATCTGCACAGGGATATTTGTGAGCCAATTGAGGCCTAGGGGAAAAAGAAAATATCCTCAGATAAGAACTCTAAAGAAGGTTTCTTAGAAAGCTCTTTGTGATGTGTAAGTTCATCTCAGGGAGTTACACCTTTCTATTCTTGGAGGACTTTGCTAACTCTGTTTTCTTGTAAACTACAAAGAGATATTTGGGAGCACTTTGAGGCCTATAGTGAAAAAAACAAATATCCTCAGAGAAAAACTAGAAAGAAGCTTTCTGAGAAACTGCTTTGTGATGTGTGAACTCAACTCACACAGTTACACTGTTCTTTATATTCAGCAGTTTGCCAGCATTGTTTTCTTGGAATCTACGATGGGATATTTCAGAGCACTTTGAATCTTATTGTAAGAAAAGAAATATCCTCAGAAAAAAAAATAGAAAAAAACTTTCTGAGAATTCGCTTTATGATCTGTGAATTTATCTCACAGGGTTACATGATACTTTTCATGGAGCAGTTTGGTAGCACTGCTATTGGGGAGACTGAGAAGGGATATTTTGGATCACATTGAAGTCTATGGTGACAAAGGAAATATCCTCCAATAAAAAATAGAAAGAACCTTTCTGAGAAAGTTCTTTGTGATGAGTGAATTTATCACACAGAGTTACAACTATCGTTTCATGCAGCAGTTTGCTAACACTGTTTTCATAGAATCTGCAAAGGGATATTTGGGTGCACATTGAGGTCTATGGTGAAAAAGGAAATATCCGCAGATAAAAACTAGAAAGATGCTTTCCGAGAAACTGCTATGTGATGCGTGAATTCATCTCACATAGTTACACTGTTCTTTTCACTCAGCAGTTTCCCTACACTGTTTTCTTGGGATCTGCAAAGGGATATTTGGGAGCACAATGAGGCCTTTGCTGAAAAAGGAAATATCCTCTGACAAAAACTAGAAAGAAACTTTCAGAGAAACTGCTTTGTGATTTATGGATTCATCTCATAGGATTGCACTGTTCCTCTTATTGTGCAGATTGCTAACACTGTTTTCTTGGAATCTGCAAAGGAATATTTTGGAGCACATAGAAGCTGATGGAGACAAAGGAAAAATCCTCAGACCAAAACTAGAAGGAACCTTTGTGAGAAAGATGTTTGTGATTTGTGAATTCATCTCACAGAGTTACATGATTCTTGTCATGGATCAGTTTGGTATCACTGTTTTTTGGGAATCTGAGAAGGGATATTTTGGATTGCATTGAATCCCAATGTGACAAAGGAAATATCCTCACTTAAACTAAAAAGAAGCTTTCTGAGTAACTTCTTTGTGATGTGGGAATTCATCTCACATGTTACACCTATCTTTTCATGGAGAAATTTGCTACCACAGTTTTCTTGGAATATGTAAAGGGATATTTGGGAGCGCATTGTGGCCTATAGTGAAAAAGGAAATATCCTCGGATAAAAACTAGAAAGAAGCTTTCTGAGAAACTGCTTTCTAATGTTTGAGTTCTTCTCACAGAGCTACACCGTTCATTTCATGGAACAGTTTGAATACGCTTTTTACGTGGAATGTGCAATAGGATATTTTGGAGTGATTTGAAGCCTATGGTGACAACAGAAATATTCTCAGACAGAAAGTAGAAAGAAGTTTTCTGAGAAACCACTTTATGATGTGTTAGTTCATCTCACAGAGTTATGATCCTTTTCATGTATCAGTTTGGTAGCACTGTTTTTGGGGAATCAGAGAGGAGGTAATTTGGATCACTTTGAAGCCTATGGTGACAAAGGAAATATCCTGAGATAAAAACTGTAAAGAAGCTTTTTGAGAAACTTCCTTGTGATGTAGGAATTCATCTCACAGCGTTACACCTTTGTTTTCACAGAGCAGTTTGCTAACAGAGTTTTCATGGAATCTGCAATGGGATATTTGGGAGCACATTGAGGCCTACAGTGAAAAAGGAAATTTCCTCAGATGCAAACTATAAAGAAGCTTTCTGAGAAACTGCTTTGTGATGTGTTAATTCATCTAATGGAGTTACACCTCTTTTTTCATGGAGCAGTCTGCTAACACTGTTTTCCTGGAATCTGCACAGGTATATTTGGGAGTGAATTGAGGCCTATGGTGAAAAAGGAAATATCCTCAGATAAGAACTTTAAAGAAGATTTGTGAGAAAGTTCTTTGTGATGTATGAGTTCATCTCAGGGAGGTACACCTTTCTTTTCTTGGAGCACTTTGCTAACTCTGTTTTCGTTGAATCTGCAAAGGGATATTTGGGAGCACTTTGAGGCCTATAGTGAATAAACAAATATCCTCAGAGAAAAACTAGAAATAATCTTTCTGAGAAACTGCTTTGTGATGTGTAAATTCAACTCACACAGTTACACTGTTCTTTTCACTCAGCAGTTTGCCAGCAGTGTTTTCTTGGAATCTTCAATGGGATATTTTGGAGCACTTTGAAGCTTATTGTAACAAAAGAAATATCCTCAGAAAAAACTAGAAAAAAGCTTTCTGAGAATCCAATTTATGATTTGTGAATTCATCTCTCAGGGTTACATGATACTTTTCATGGAGCAGTTTGGTAGCACTGCTATTGGGGAATCTGAGAAGGGATACTTTGGATCACATTGAAGTCTGTGGTGACAAAGGAAATATCCTCCAATAAAAAATAGAAAGAACCTTTCTGAGAAAGTTCTTTGTGATGAGTGAATTTATCACACAGAGTTACAACTGTCATTTCATGGAGCAATTTGCAAACATTGTGTTCATAAACTCTGCAAAGGGATATTTGGGTACACATTGAGGCCTATGGTGAAAAAGGAAATTTCCTCAGATGAAAACTAGAAAGAAACTTTCTGAGAAACTGCTTTGTGATGTGTGAATTCAACTCACATATTTACACTGTTCTTTTCACTGAGCAATTTGCCAAAACTGTTTTCTTGGAATCTGCAATGGCAAAATTCAGAGTGCATTGAAGCTTATTGTGAAAAGGAAATATCCTGAGACAAAAAGTAAAAATAATCTTTCTGAGAAACTGCTTTGTGATGTGTGAATTCATGTCACAGAGTTACACTGTTCTTTTCATTGAGAAGTTTGCTAACACTGTTTTCTTGGAATTTGCAATGGGATATTTCAGACTGCATTGAAGCTTATGGTGACAAGGGAACTATCCTCATATAATAACTAGAGAGCAGTTTTCTGAGAAACTGTTTTGTGATTTGTGAATTAATCTCACAGAGTTACACTATTCCTTTCATGGAGAAGTTTGGTAGCACTATTTTTGGGGAATCTGAGATTGGATATTTTGGATCCCATTGAAGCCTATGGTGACAATGTAAATATCCTCAGATGAAAATTATAAAGAAGCTTTCTGAGAAACTTCTTCATGATGTGGGAATTTATCTCACAGTGTTACCACTTTCTTTCACGGAGCAGTTTGCGGACACTGTTTTCATGGAATCTGAAAAGGGATACTTTGGAGTGCATTCCGTATGGTGAAAAGGGAAATATCCACAGAAAAAAAAAAACTAGAAAAAAGCTTTCTGGGAAACTGTTTTGTGATGTGTGAACTCATCTCACAGAATTACATTGTTCTTTTCATTTAGCAGTTTTCTTGGAATCTGCCATGGGATATTTCAGAGTGCATAGAAGCTTATGGTGACAAAGAAAATATGCCCAGACAAAAACTAGAAGGAAGCTTTCTGAGAAACTGCTTTGTGATTTCTGAATTAATATCACAGAGTTACACGATTCCTTTCATGGAGCAGTTTGGTAGCACTGTTTTTGGGGAATCTGCGATTGGATATTTTGGATCTCATTGAAGCCTATGGTGACAAAGAAATTATCCTCAGAAAAAATTATAAAGAAGCTTTCTGAGAAATTTCTTTGTGATGTGGGAATTCATCTCATAGTGTTACCCTGTTCTTTTCATGGAACTGTATGCTAACATTGTTTTCATGGAATCTGAAAAGGGATATTTGGGAGCGTATTGAGGCCTATGGTGAAAAAGGAAATGTCCTCAGATAAAAACTAGAAACAAGCTTTCTGAGAAACGGCTTTGTGATGTGTGAATTCATTTCACAGTGTTACACTGTTCTCTTCATTTAGTAGTCTGCTAACATTGTTGTCTTCAAATCTGCAATGGAATATTTCTGAGCACATTGAAGCTTATGGTGACAAAGGAAATATCGTCATATAAAAACTAGAAAGAAGTTTTCTGAGATTCTGCTTTGTGATGTTTGAATTCATGGCACAGAATTCCACTGTTCTGTTCATGGAGCAGTTTACTAACACTGTTTTCTTGGAATCTACAGTGGCATATTTCAGAGTGTATTGAAGCTTATGGTGACCAAGAAAATATCCTCATATAAAAAGTAGAAAGAAGCAATGTGAGAAACTACTTTATGATGTGTTAATTCATATCACAGAGTTACAAGATTCCTTTCATGGATCAGTTTGGTAGCACTGTTTTTGGGGAATCTGAGAAAGGATATTTGGGATCGCTGTGAGGCCTATGGTGACTAAGGGAATATTCTCAGATAAAAACTAGAAAGAAGCTCTCTGAGAAACTTCTTTGAGATGTGTGAATTCATCTCACAGAGATACACCTTTCTTTTCATGGACCAGTTTTGTAGCCCTGTTTGGGGGGAATATACAAAGGGATATTTGGGAGTACATTGAGGCCTATGGTGTCAAAGGAAATATCCTCAGATTGAAACTAGAGAGAAGCTTTCAGAGAAACTTCTTTGTGATGTGTGAATTCATCTCACAGTGTTGCAACTTTTTTTTTTCATGGAGCAGTTTGCTAACATTGTTTTTGTGGAATCTGCAAAGGCATATTTGGGAGCGCACTGAGGCCTATGGTGAGAAAAGAAATATCCTCAGATTAAAACTAGAAAGAAGCTCTCTAAGAAATTTCTCTGTGATGTATGAATTCATCTCACACAGATACAGTGTCTATTTCATGGAACAGTTTGGTTGCAGTGTTTTTGGGAAACCTGAGAAGGGATATTTTAGATCGCATTGACGCCTATGGTGACAAAGGAAATAACCTCTGATAAAAAGTAGAAAGAAGATTTCTGAGAAAGTTCCTTGTGTTGTGTGAATTCATGTGATGGACTTAAACCTTTCTAATCACAGAACAGTTTGCTAACACTGTTTTAGTGGCATCTGCAAAGCGATATTCAGGAGCACATTGAGGCTTATGGCGAAAAAGGAAATATCCTCAGATAAAAACTAGAAAGAAGCTTTCTCTGAAAGTTCTTTGTGTTGCGTGAATCATTACACAGTGTTTCACTGTTCTTTTCAGTGAGCAGTTTGCTAACACTGTTTTCTTGGAATCTGCAATGGGATATTTCAGAACGCATTGAAGCTTCTGGTGACAAAGGAAATATCCTCATACAAAAAATTGAAAGAAGCTTTCTGGGAAACTGCTTTGTGATTTGTGAATTCATCTCACAGGGTTACACAGTTCATTCCTTGGAGCATGTTGTTAGTACTGTTTTGGGGGAATCTCAGAAGGGATATTTTGGATCGCAAAGAAGCCTATGGTGACAAGTTAAATATCCTCAGATGCAACTAAAAGTAGGCTTTCTGAGAGACTGCTTTGTGATGTGTGCATTCATTTCACAGCGTTACATGATTCTTTACCTGAAGCAGCATGCTAACACTTTTTTCCAGGAATCCATAAATGGATGTATGTGAGCACATTGAAGCCTATGGAGACAAAGGAAATATGCTCAAAAGAAAACCACAAAGAAGCTTTCTGAGAAACTGCTTTGTGATGTGTATATTTATCTCACAGAGTTACACATTTCTTTTCATTGAGCAGTTTGCTAACACTGTTTTCTTGGAATCTGCAAAGGGATATTTTGGAGCACACAGAGGCCTGTAGCGAATAAAGAAATATCCTCAGTTAAAAATTAGAAAAAACTTTCTGAGAAACTGTTTTGTGATGTGTGAATTCATCTCACGGTGGTACTTTTCATTAAGCAGTTTGATAACACTATTTTCTTGGAATATGCAATAGTGTATTTGGGAGTGCATTGAAGCCTATGGTGACAAACAAAATATCCTCAGATGAAAAACAAAAAGAAGCTTTCTGAGAAACTGCTATGTGATGTGTTAATTCATCTCACAGAGTTACACGATTCTTTTCATGGAGCAGTTCGGTCACACTGTTTTTGGGGAATCTGCAAAGGGATATTTTGGATCATATTGAAGCCTAAGGTGACAAAGGAAATATCCTCAGTTAGAAACTAGAAAGAAGCTTTCTGAAAAACTCCTTTGTGATGTGTGAATTCATCTCACAGAGTTACACATTAATATTTGTGGAGCTGTTTCGTAACATTTTTTCGTGGAATCTACAAAGGGATATTTGGGAGCACATTGAGGCCTATGGTGAAAAAGGACATATCTTCATAGAAAAACTAGAAAGAAGCTTTCTGAGAAACTGCTTTATGATGTGTAAATTCATCTCACAGAGTTACACTGTTCTTTTCCATGAGCAGTTTGCTAAGACTCTTTTCTTGGAATCTGCAATGGGAAATTTAGGAGCACATTGAAGTTTATGGTGACAAAGGAAGTATCCACATAAAAAATCGAAAGAAGCTTTCTGAGAAACTGCTTTGTGATGTGTTAATTCATCTCACAGAGTTACATGATTCTTTTCATGGATCAGTTTGGTAGCACTTTTTTTTGGGGAATCTGAGTCTTGATATTTTGGATCGCTTTGAAGACTGTGGTGACAAAGGAAATATTCTCAGATTAAAACTAAGAAGAATATTTCTGAGAAAGTTCTCTGTGATATGTGAATTCATCATACGGAGTTACACCTTTCCTTTCATGGATCAGTTTGCTAACACTGTTTTCATGAAATCTGCAAAGGGATATTTTCGAGTGCATTGAGTCCTGTGGTTAAAAAGGAATTATGCTGAGGTAAAAACTAGAAAGAAGTTTTCTGAGAAACTGTTTTGTGACGTGTGAATTCATTTCACAGAGTTACACTGTTCTTTTCAGTGAACAGTTTGCAAACACTATTTTCTTGGAATCTGCAATGGGATATTTCAGAGTACATTGAAGCTTAATGTGACAGAAGAAATATCATCATATAAAAAACAGAAAGAAGCTTTCTGAGAAACTGCCTTGTGATTTGTGAATTTATCTCACAGATTTACATGATTCTTTTCATGGAGCACATTGGTAGCAATGTTTATGTGGAATATGACAAGGAATATTTTAGATCACATTGAAGCCTAATGTGACAAAGGAAATATCCTCAGATTAAAACTAGACAGAAGCTTTCTGAGAGACCATGCTGTAATGTGTTTATTCATTTCAGAGTTACATGATTCTTTTCATGCATCAGTTTGGTAGCACTGTGTTTGAGGAATCTGAGAAAGGATAATTTTGATCACATTGAAGCCTATAGTGACAAAGGAAACATCCTCAGTTTAAACCTAGAACGAAGCTTTTTGAGAAAGTTCTTTGTGATGTGTGAATTCAACTCGTAGAGTTACGCCTTTCTTTTCATGAAGCAGTTTGCTAACACTGTTTTCGTGGAATGTGCAATGGGATATTTGGGAGTGCATTGAGGCCTATTTACCATATCCTCAGATAAAAACTAGAAAGAACTTTCTGTGAAACTGCATTGTGGTGTGTGAATTCATCTCACAGAGTTAGACCTTTCTTCTGATTGAACAATTTGAGAAGTCTGTTTTCGTGGATTCTGCAATAGGATATTCCAGAGCACTTTGAAGCCTGTTGTGACAAAGCAAATATAATCAGATAATAATCAAAAAGAAATTTTCTGAGAAACCACTTTGTGATATGTTAGTTCCTATTAAGGAGTTACACGATTCTTTTCCAGGATCAGTTTGGTAGCCCTGTTTTTGGGAAATATTAGAAGCGATATTTTGGATTGCATTGAAGCCTATGGTGGTTCAGGAAAAATCCTCAGATAAAAACTATGAAGAAATTTTCTGAGAGAGTTATTTGTGATGTGTGAATTCATCTAACAGAGATACACCTTTCTTTTTGTGGAGCAGTTTGGTAACACGTTATTGAAACCACAAAGGGATAATTGGGAGTGCATTGAGGACTATAGTGAAAAAAGAAATATCCTCAGATAAAAACTAGGAAGAGGCATTCTCAGAAACTGCTTTGTGATGTGTGAATTCATCTCAATCAGTTACACCATTCTTTTCATTGAGTGGTTTGATAAAACAGCTTTTGTGAAATCTGCAATAGGATATTTGGGAGAGCATTGAAGCCTATGGTTGCAAAGGACATATCCTCAGATAAAAATCAAGAAGAAGATTTCTGAGAAACTGCTTTGTGATGTGTGAAATCATCTAACAGAGTTACACTGTTCTTTTCATTGAGTCATTTGCTAACACTGTTTTCTTGGAATCTGTAATGGGATATTTTGGAGTGCATTGAAGTTTATGGTGACAAAGAAAATATCCTCATATAAAACTAGAAAGAAGCTTCCTGAGAAACTGCTTTGTGATGTATGTATTCATCTCACAGTGTTACACGATCGGTTTTGTAGTAGGCTCTTTGGGGAATCTGAGAAGGGATGTTTTGGATGGCATTGAAGCCTATAATGACTAAGGAAATATCCTCAGATAAAAACTGGAAATAAGCTTTCTGAGAAACTTCTTTGTGATGTGTGAATGCATCTCACAGAGTTACACAATCCTTTTCATGGATCACTTTGGTAGAACTATTTTTGGTGAATCTAAAAAGGTATTTTTTGGATCACATTGATGCCTATGGTGACAAGAGAAGCATCCTCAGATAATAACTAGAAAGAAGCTTTCTGGTAAAGTTCTTGGTGATGTGTGAATTCATCTCACAGAGTTACACCTTTCCTTTCATGGAGCAGATTGCTAACACTGTTGTAGTGGAATCTGCAAAGGGATATTTGGGATGCATTGAGACATATAGTGAATTAGGAAATATATTCAGGTAAAAATAAGAAAGAAGCTTTCTGAGAAACTGCTTGTTGATGTGTGAATTGATCTCACAGAGTTACATGGTTCTTTTCATTGAGCAATTTGATAACACTGTTTTTGTGGAATCTGCAATAGGATATTTTGGATCACTTTGAAGCCTATGGCGACAAAGGAAATATCCTCAGATAAAAACCAAACAAAAGCTTTCTGAGAAACTGCTTTGTGATGTGGAAATTCATCACACAGAGTTACACTGTTCTTTTCATTGATTAATTTGCTAACACTGTTTTCTTAGAATCTGTAATGGGATATTTTGGAGTGCATTGAAACTTATTGTGAATAAGGAAATATCCTCAGACAAAAATTAGAAAGATACTTTCTGGGAAACTGCTTTAGGATGTGTTAACTCATCTCACAGAGTTACATGATTTTTTTCATGGATCAGTATGATAGTACTGTTTTTGGGGAATCTGAGAACAGTTGTTTTGGATTGCATTGAAGTCTGCGGTGAAAAAGGAAATACCCTCAGATAAAAACTAGAAAGAAACTTTCTGAGAAAGTTCTTAGAGATGTGTGAATTCATCTCACAGATATACACCGTTATTTTCATGGAACAGTGTGCTAACACTGTTTTTGTGGAATCTGCATTGGGATACTTCAGAGCGCAATGAAGCTTACATTGACAAAGGAAATACGTTAATATAAAAACTAGAAACAAGCCTTCTGAGAAACTGCTTTGTGATGTGTTAATTCATCTCACAGAGTTACATGGTTCTTTTCATGGATCAATTTTTTAGCATTGTTTTTTGTGTATGTGAGTAGGGATATTTTGGATATCATTGAAGCCTAGGGTGACAAAGAAATTATACTCAGATAACAACTAGAAAGAAGCTTTCTGAGAAAGGCTTTTGGGATGTGTGATTTCATCTCACAGAGTTACACTTTTGTTTTCATGGAGGAGTGTGTTAACACAGTTTTCGTGGAATCTGCAAAGGGATATCTGGGAGTGCATTGAGGCCTATGCTGAAAAAGGAAATATCCTCAGATAAAAACCAAAAAGAAGATTTCTGAGAAACTGGTTTGTTATGGGTGAATTCTTCTCACAGAGTTACACCATTCTTTTCTTTGAGATGTATGATAAAACTGTTTCCCTGGAGTCTGCAATAGGATATTTGGGAGTGTATTGAAGCCTACGGTGACAAAGGAAATATCCCCATAGAAAAACCAAAAAGAAGCTATCTGAGAAACTGCTCTGTGATGTGTGAATTCAACTCACAGATTTACAATGTTCTTTTCATTGAGCAGTTTGCTAACACTGTTTTCTTGCAATCTACAATGGTATATTTCAGAGTGCATTGAGTTTCTTTTGAAAAAGTGAATATCCTCAGACAAAAACTAGATAGAAACATTCTGAGAAACCGTTTTGTGATTTGGGAATTCATCGCACAGTGTTACACGATTCTCCTCATGGATCAGTTTCATAGCACTGTTTTTGGGGAATCTGAGAAGGGATATTTTGGATCACATTGAAGCCTATGGTGAGAAAAGAAATATCCTCAGATAAAAACTATAAAGAAGCTTTCTGAGAAAGTTCTTTGTGATGTGTGAATTCATCTCACAGAGTTACACCTTTCTTTTCATGGAGAAGTTTGCTAACACTGTTTTCGTGGAATCTGCAAATGGATATTTGGAAGCGCATTGAGGTCTATACTGAAAAAGGAAATATCCTTATAGAAAAACTAGAAAGAAGCTTTCTGAGAATCAGGTTTGTGATGTTTGAATTCAATGCACAGACTTTCACTGTTATTTTCATAGAGCAGTTAGCTAAAACTGTTTTCTTGTAATCTACAATTGCATATTTCAAAGCGCATTGAAGCTTAGTGTGAATAAGGAAATATCCTCAGGCAAAAACTAGAAAGAAACTTTCAGAGAAACTGCTTTGTGAAGTGTGAATTCATGTCAGAGAATTACACTGTTCTTTTCATTGAGCAGTTTGTTAACATTGCTTTCTTGGAATCTGCAATGGGATATTTCAGAGTGCATTGAAGCTTATGGTGACAAAGGAAATATTCTCATATAAAAACTAGACAGAAGCTTTCTCAGAGACCACTTTGTGATTTGTAAATGGTTATAAAGGAATTATCCTCAGACAAAAACTAGAAAGACGCTTTCTGAGGAACTGCTTTGTGAAGCCTATGGTGTCAAAGGAAATATCCTCAGATTAAAACCAGAAAGAAGCATTAGAGAGACTTGTTTGTGATATGTGAATTCATCTCACAGAGTTACACCTTTCTTTTCATGGACCAGTTTGCTAACACTGTTTTCTTACAGTCTGCAAAGGGATATTTGGGAGTGCACTGAGGCCTATGGTGAAAAAGGAAATATTCTCAGATTAAAACTAGAAAGAAGCTTTCTGAGAATCTGTTTTGTGAAGCGTGTATTCATCTCACAAAGTTACACTGTTGTTTTCATTGAGCAGTTTGGTAACACTGTTTTCTAGGCGTCTGCATTGGGATACTTTGGAGCACTTTGAAGTTCATGGTGAAAAAGGAAATACATTCATATAAAACCTAGAAAGAAGCTTTCTGAGAAAATTCTTTGTGATGTATTAATTCATCCCACAGAGTTACATGATTCTTATTATGGATCAATTTTTTAGCTCTGTTTTTGGGGAATCTTAGTAGAGATATTTTGGATCGCATTGAAGCCTATGCTGACAAAGGAAGTATCCTCAGATAAAAACTTGAAAGACGCTTTCTGAGAAACAGCTTTGTGTTGTGTGAATTCATCTCACAGAGTCACAACACTATTTTCATGGAGCAGTTTGGTAGCACTGTTTTTGGGGAATCCGAGAAGGGATAATTTGAATTGCATTTAAGCCTATGGTGACAAAGTAAATATCATCACATAACCAAAAAGGAGCTTTCTGTGAAACTGCTTTGTGACATGTGAATTTTTCCTACAGAGTTACACCATTATTTTCATTGAGAAGTTTGTTAACTCTTTTTACATGGAATCTGCAATGGGATATTACGGAGTGCTCTGAGGAATATGGTGTAAAAGAAAATATGCCAAGATAAAAACTAGAAAGAAGCTTTCTGAGAAACAGCTTTGTGATGCGTGGAATCATCTCACATATTTACACCATTCTTTTCATGGAGCAGTTTCATAGCTCTGTTTTTGGGGAATCTGAGAAGAGATATTTCGAATTCCATTGAAACCTACTGTGACAAAGGAAATATCCTCAGACAAAAACCAAATAGAAACTATCTGAGAAACTGCTTTGTCGTGTGAATTCATCTCACAGATTTACACCTTTCTTTTCATGGAGCAGTATGCTAACAGTATTTTCTTGGAAATTGCAATGGGATATTTCTGAGTGCATTGGAGTTTAAGGTAACAAAGCAATTATCCTCAGATAAAAACTAGAAAGATGCTTTCTGAAAAAGTTCTTTGTGAAGTGTGAATCATCTCACAGAATTACACCTTTCTTTTCCTGGAGCAATTTGCTAACACTGTTTTCGTGGAATCTGCAAAGGGATATTTGGGAGCACATTGAGGCCTATTGTGAAAAAGGAAATATGCTTAGATAAAAACTAGAAAGAAGCTTTCTGAGAAACTGCTTTTTGATGTTTGAATTAATCTTACAGAGTTGCACTGTTCTTTTCATTGAACAGTTTGCTAAAACTCTTTTCTTGGAATCTGCAATGGCATATTTTGGATCACATTGAGGCCTATAGTGAAAAACTAAATATCCGCAGATAAAACTAGAACAAAGCTTTCTGAAAAACTGATTTTTGAAGTGTGAATTCATCTTAGAGAGTTACACTGTTCTTTTCATTGAGCAGTTTGATAACACTGTTTTCCTGGAATCTGCAATAGGATATTTGGGAGCACACTGAAGCCAATGGTGACAAAAGAAATATCCACAGAGAAAAACTAGAAAGAAGCTTTCTGAGAAACTGCTTTGTCATTTGGGAATTCATCTCACAGAGTTACACAATTCTATTCATGGAGAAGTTTCGTAGTACTGTTTTTAGGGAATCTGAGAAGGGATATATTGCATCGCATTGAAGCTTATGGTGACAAAGGAAATATCCTCAGACAAGAGGTAGAAAGAAGCTTTCTGAGAAAGGATTTTGCTTTGAGTGAATTCATCTCACAGAGTTACACCTCAATTTTCATGTAGCAGTTTGCTAACACTGTTCTAGTGGAATCTGCAAAGGGGTATTTGGGAGTGCATGAAGGCTTACAGTGAGAAAGGAAATATCCTCAGACAGAAACTTGAAGGAAGTTTTCTGAGAAACTCCTTGATGATGTGTTAATTCATCTCACAGAGTTACACTGTTCTTTTCATGGAGCAGTTTGCTAACACTCTTTTCTTGGAATCTGCAAAGGGATATTTCTGAGCACAATGAAGCTTATCATGATAAAGGAAATATTCTCAGACAAAAAAAAAAGACGGTTTCTGAAAAACTGCTTTTTGATTTCTGAATTCATATCACAGACTTACACGATCCTTATCACGAAGCAGTTTGGTAACACTGTTTTTTGGAAATCTGAGAAGGGATATTTTGGATCGCATTGAAACCTATGGTGAAAAAGAAAATATCCTCGGATAAAAACTAAAATTAAGGTTTCTGAGAAAGGACTTTGTGATATGTAAATTCATCTCACATCGTTACACCTCTATTTTCATGGAGCAGTTTGCATAAACTGTTTTTATGGAATCTGAAATGGGATTTTTGAGAGCGCATTGAGGCCGACGTTGAGAAAGGAAATATCCTCAGATAAAAACTAGAAGGAAACTTTCTGAGAAACTGCTTTTTTTAATGTGTGAATTCATCTCACATAGTTACAGCGTTCTTTTCATTGAGTAGTTTTATAAAACTGTTTTCATGGAATCTGCAGTAGGATATTTGGGAGTGCATTGAAGCTTATAGTGACAAACGAAATAATCTCATTGATAAACCAAAAAGAAACTTTCTGAGAAACTGCTTTGTGATGTTTGAATTCATCTCACAGTGTTTACACTGTTCTTTTCATTGAACAGTTTGCTAACCCTGTTTTATTGGAATCTTAAATGGAATATTTTGGAGTGCATTGAAGCTTATGTTGACATAGAAAATATCCTCATTGAAAAAGTAGAAAGATCCTTTCTGATAAATTGATTTGTGATGTGTTAATTCATCTCACAGAGTTACATGATTCTTTTCATGGATCAGTTTGACATCACTGTTTTTGTGAAATCTGAGAAAGGATATTTTGGATTGCATTGAAGCCTATGGTGACAAAGGAAATATCCTCAGATGAAAACTATAAAGAACTTTTCTGAGGAAGTTCTTCGAGATGTGTGAATTCATCCCACAGAGTTACACCCTTCTTTTCATGGAGCCGTTTTTTAACACTGTTTTCATGGAATCTGCAAGTGGATATTTGGGAGGACATTGATGCCTATGGTAAAAAAGTAAATATCCTCACATAAAAATGTGAAAGAAGATTTCTGAGAAACTGCTTTGTGATGTGTGAATTCATCTCACAGAGTTACATGATTCTTTCTATGGATCAGTTTTTTAGCACTGTTTTTGAAGAATCTGAGAAGGGATAACTTGGATCTCATTGAAGCCTATGGTGACAAAGGAAATGCTCTCATATAAAAAACAGAAAAAAGCTTTCTGAGAAACCGGTTTGTGGTGTGGGAATTCATCTCACAGAGTTACACGATTCTTTTCATGGAACAGTTTGGTAGCACTGTTTTTGGTGAATCTGAGAATGCGTATTTTGCATCACATTGAAGCATATTTTGACAAACAAGTATCCTCAGATAAACACTAGAAAGAAGCTTTACAAGAAACTACTTTGTGGTGTGTGAATGAATCACAGACTACAACATTCTTTTCATGGAGCAGTTTGCAAACAGTGTTTTAGTGCAATCTGAAAAGGGATATTTGGGAGCTCATTGAGGTCTACGTTGAAAAAGGAAATATCCTCAGATAAAAATGAGAAAGAAGCTTTATGAGAAATTTCTTTGTGATGTGAGAGTTCATCTCACAGAGTTACACCTTTATTTTCATGGAGCAGTTTGCTAACACTGTTTTCGTGGAATCTGCAAAGGGTTATTTGGGAGCACATTGAGGCCAGTTGTGAAAAAGGAAATATCCTCAGATAAAAAATAGAAAGAAATTTTATGGGAAACTGCTTTGTGATGTATGAATTCATCTGACAGAGTTACACCATTCTTTTTATTGTGCAGTTTGATTACACTGTTTTCATGGAATGTGCAACAGGGTATTTGGGAGCACATTTAGGCCAACTGTGAAAAGGGATATATCCTCAGATAAAAAACAAAACTAAGCTTTCTGAGAAACTGCTTTGTGATGTATGATTCATCTCACAGAATTGTACTGTTCTTTTCATTGAGCAGTATGCTAACACTGTTTTCTTGGAATCTGCAATGTGATATTCTGGATCACATTGAAGCGTGTAGTGACAAAGGAATTATCCTCAGATAAAAACTAGAAAAAAGGTTTCTGACAAACCGCTTTGAGATGTGGTAATTCACCTCACAGTGTTGCATGATTCTTTTCATGAATCAGTCTGTTAGCACTGTTTTCTGGGAATTTGAGTAAGGATATTTTTTATTGTTTTGAAGCGTATGGTGACAAAGGAAATATGCTCAGATAAAAATGAGCAAGAAGCTTTCTGAGAAAATTCTTTGTGGTGTTCAAATTCATATCTCAGTGTTACACCTTTTTTTCATGGAACAGTTTGCTAACACTGTTTTCATGGGTGTGCAAAGGGATATATCAGAGCGTATTGAAGCTTATTTTGCAAAAGAAATATCTCAGACAAACACTGGAAAGAAGCTTTCTGAGAAACTGCTTTGTGATTTGGGAATTTATCTCACAGAGCTACATGATCCTTTTCAAAGAGCAATTTGCTAACACTGTTTTTGTGGAATCTACAAAGAGATATTTACAAGTGCATTGAGTCCTATGGTGAAAAAGGAATTATCCTCAGATAAAAACTAGAAAGAAGCTTTGTGAGAAACTGCTTTGTGACGTGTGAATTCAGCTCACAGGGTTACACTGTTCTTTTCAGTGAGCAGTATCCTAAATCTGTTTCCTTGGAATCTGCAATGGGATATTTCAGAGTGTATTGAAGCTTAGGGTGACAAACGACATATCATCATATAAAAACTAGAAAGATGCTTTCTGAGAAACTGCATTGTGATGTGTTAAGTCATCTCCCAGATTTACACGATGCTTTTCATGGATCAGTTTGGTAGCACTGTTTTTTGGGAATCTTAGAAGGGATATTTTGGATCACACTGAAGCCTATGGTGACAAAGGAAATATTCTCAGATAAAAACCAGAAAGAACCTTTCTGATAAAGTTCTTTGTGATGTGTGAATTCATCTCACAGAGTTACACCTTTGTTTTCATGGAACAGTTTGCTAATACTGTTTTCGTGGAATCTGCAAAGGGATATTTTGGAGCGCATTGATGCCTATAGTGAAAAAGGAAATATGCTCAGATAAAAACTGGAAAGAAGCTTTCTGAGAAACTACTTTGTGGTTTATGAATTCATCTCACAGTGTTTCATGATTCTTTTCATGGGGCAGTTTGGTAGCACTGTTTATGCAGAATCTGAGAAGGGATGTTTTGGATCGCATTGAAGCCTACAGTGACAAAGGAAATATCCTCAGATAAAAATTAGAAAGAAACTTTCTGAGAAACTGCTTTGTGATGTGTGAATTCATCTCACAGAGCTACACCATCTTTTTAATTGAGCAGTTTGATAACACTGTTTTCTTGGAATGTCCAATAGGATATTATGGATCACATTGACGCCTATGGTGAAAAAGGGAATATCCTCAGATAAAAACTAGACAGAAGCTGTCTGAGAAAGTTCCTTGTGATGTGTTAATTCATCTCTAAGAGTTTCACATTTCTTTTCATGGAGCAGTTTGCTAACACTGTTTTCATGGAATCTGCAAAGGGATATTTGGCAGCACATTGAGGCCTATGATGAAAAAATAATTATCCTCAGATAAAAACTAGACAGAAGCTTTCTGAGAAAGTTCTTTGTATGTGTGAATTAATCTCAAAGAGTTACAGCTTACTGTTCATAGATCAACTTGCTAACACTTTTTTTGTGGAATCTGCAAAGGGATATTTGGGAGCACATTGAGGCCTATATTGAAAAAGGAAATATCCTCATAGAAAAACTAGAAAGAAGCTTTCTGAGAATCTGTTTTGTGATGTTTGAATTCAAGGAACAGAGTTACACTGTTCTTTTCATGGAGCAGTTTGCTAACACTGTTTTCTTGAAATTTGCAATGGGATATTCAGGAGCGCATTGAAGCTTATGGTGATAAAGCAAATATCCTCACATAAAAACTAGAAAGAAGCCCTCTGAGAAACTGCTTTATGAAGTGTTAATTCATCTCACAGAGTTACATGATAGCTTTCATGGATCAGTTTGGTAGCACTGTTTTTGGGGAGTCTGAGAAGGGATATTTTGGATCATCATGAAGCCTATGGTGATGAAGGAAACATCCCCAGATAAAAACTAGAAAGAAGGTTTCTGAGAAAGTTCTTTGTGATGTGTGAATTCATCTCACAGTGATACACCTTTCTTTTCATGGAGCAGTTTACTAACACTCTTTTCATGGAATGTGCAAAGGGATATTTTGGAGTACATTGAAGCTTATTTTGACAAAGGAATTATCTCAGACAAAAACTGGAAACAAGTTTTCTGAGAAACTGCTTTGTGATTTGGGAATTCATCTCACAGAGTTACACAATTCTTTTCAAAAAGATGTTTGGTAACACTGTTTTTGGGGAACCTGAGAAGGGATATTTTGGATTGCATTGACACCTGTGATGACAAAGGAAATATACTCTGATAATAATTATAAAGAAGTTTTCTGAGAAGCTACTTTGTGATTTGGGAATTCATCTCACAATGTTGCATCTTTCTTTCATGGAGCACTTTGCTAACACTGTTTTCATGGAATCTGCAAAGAGATGTTTGGGAGCGTGTTAGGGCCTATGGTGAATAAGGAAATATCCTTAGATAAATACTGGAAAGAGCCTTCCTGGAAACTACTTTGTAATATGTGAATTCATCTCAGAGTTACAATGTTATTTTCATTTAGCAATCTGCTAACACTGGTTTCTTGGAATCTGCAACGGAATATTTTGTGCTGCATTGAAGCTTATAGTGACTAAGGAAATATCTTCATATAAAAACTAGAAAGAAGCTTTCTGAGAAACTGCTTTGTGATGTGTTAATTCACCTCACAGAGATACACTATTCTTTAAATGGATCCGTTTGCTAGCACTGTTTTAGGGGACACTGAGAAGGTATATTTTGGATCACATTGAAGCCTATGGTGACAAAGGAAATATACTCAGAAAAAAACTAGAAAGAGGCTTTCTGAAATAGTTTTTTGTGATGTGTGAATTCATGTCACAGAGTTACACCATTCTTTTCATTGAGCAGTTTGCTAACACTGTTTTCAAGGAATCTGCAATAAGGTATTTGGGAGTGCATTGAAGTCAATGGTGACAAAGAAAGTATAATCAGATAAAAACAAAAAAGAAGCTTTCCGATAAACTGTTGTGTGACATGTGAAGTCATCTCACAGACTTACACTGATCTTTTCATTGAGTAGTTTGCTCATACTGTTTTCTTGGAATCTGCAATAGGATGTTTTGGAACACATTGAAGCTTATGGTGACAAAGGAAATATCCTCAGAGGGAAGTTAGAAACAAGCTTTTTGAGTAACTGTTTTGTGATGTGTGAATCCATCTCATGGAGTTACACGATACTTTTCATGCAGCAGTTTTGTCGCACAGTTTTTGGGGAATCTGAGAGGGAATACTTTGGATTCCCTTAAAGCCTATGGTGACCAAGGGAATCTCCTCAGAGAAAAACTATAAAGAAAATTTCTGAGAAAGTTCCTTGTGATGTGTGAATTCATCTCACAAAGTTACACCTTTCTTTTCTAGGAGCAGTTTGCTAACACTGTTTTCTTGAAATCTGCAAAGGGATATTTTGGAGCTCATTGAGGCCCATGGTGAAAAAGGAATTATTCTCATATAAAAACTAGAAAGAAGCTTTCTGAGAAAGTTCTTTGTGATGTGTGAATTCATCTCACAGAGTTACTCCTTACTTTTCATGGATCAATTTGCTAACACTGTTTTCGTGGAATCACAAAAGAGATATTTGGAAGCACATTGAGGCCTATAGTGAAAAAAGAAATATCCTCCTAGAAAAACTAGAAAGAAACTTTCTGAGAATCTGCTTTGTGATGTTTGAATTCAAGGCATGAGTTACACTGTTCTTTTCATGGAGCATTTTGCTAGCATTGTTTTCTTGGAATCTACAATGGCATATTTCGGAGCATATTGAAGCTTATGGTGACAAAGGAAATATCCTAAGAAAGAAGCTACACAGAAGCTTTTTGAGAAACTGCTTTTGTGATGTGTGAATCCACCTCACAGAGTTACACGATACTTTTCATGTAGCAGTTTGGTCATGCTGTTTTGTGGAATTTGAGAAGGGATATTTTGGATTTCCTTAAAGTCTATTGGGACAAAGCAAATATCCTCAGTTAAAAACTAGAAAGAAGCTTTCTGAGAATCTTCTGTGTGATGTGTGAATTCATCTTATAGAGTTACACCTTTCTTTTCTAGGAGCAGTTTGCTAACACTGTTTTCGTGGAATTTACAATGGGATATTTATGAGTGCATTGAGTCCTATGGTGAAAAAGGAATTAGCCTCAGATAAAAACTAGACAGAAGTTTTGTGAGAAACTACTTTGTGATGTGTGAATTCATCTCACAGTGTTACACTGTTATTTTCAGTGAGCACTATCCTAACACTGGTTCCTTGGAATCTGCAATGGGATATTTCTGAGTGCATTGAAGCTTAGGGTGACAAATGACGTATCATCATATAAAAACTAAAAAGATGCTTTCTGAGAAACCACTTTTTGATGTGTTAATTCTTCTCCCAGATTTACATGATTCATTTCATGGATCAGTTTGGCAGCACTGTTTTTGGGGACTCTTAGAAGGGATATTTTGGATCACTTTGAAGCCTATGGTGACAAGGAAATATCCTCAGATAAAAACTAAAAAGAAACTTTCTGACAAAGTTCTTTGTGATGTGTGAGTTCATCTCACAGAATTACACCTTTCTTTTCATGGAACAGTTTGCTAACTCTGTTTTCCTGGAATCTGCAAGGGAATATTTACGAGTGCATTGAGTCCTATGGTGAAAAAGGAATTATCCTCAGATAAAAACTAGAAAGAAGCTTTGTGAGTAACTGCTTTGTGATTTGTGAATTCATCTCACAGTGTCACACTGTTCTTTTCAGTGAGCAGTTTCCTAACACTGTTTCCTTGGAATCTGCAATGGGATATTTCAGAGTGCATTGAAACTTATGGTGACAAAAGACATATCATATAAAAACTAGAAAGAAGCTTTCTGAGAAACTGCTTTCTGATTTGTTAATTCATCTCCCAGATTTACATTATTCATTTCATAGATCAGTTTGGCAGCACTGTTTTTGGGGAATCTTAGAAGGGATATTTTGGATAACATTGAAGTCTACGGTGACAAGGAAATATTCTTAGATAAAAACTAGAAAGAATCTTTCTTTGTGAATTCATCTCACAGAGTTACACCTTTCTTTTCATGGAACAGTTTGCTAACACTGTTTTCCTGGAATGTGCAAAGGAATATTTGGGAACACATTGAGGCCTATAGTGAAAAAGGAAATATCCTCAGATAAAAATTAGAAAGAAGCTTTCTGAGAAACTGCTTTGTGGTTTGTGAACTCATCTCACAATATTACATGATTCTTTTCATGGGGCAGTTCAGTAGCACTGTTTATGCAGAATCTGAAAAGGGATGTTTTGGATTGCATTGAAGCCTATGGTGACAAAGTAAATATCCTCAGATAAAAACTAGAAAGAAGCTTTCTGAGAAACTGCTTTATGATATGTGAGTTCATCTCACAGAGCTAAGCCATGCTTTTCTTTGAGCGTTTTGATAACACTGTTTTCCTGGAGTCTGCAATAGGATATTTGGGAGTGCAATGAGGAAAATGGTGACAAAGGAAATATCCTCATAGAAAAACCAGAAAGAAGCTTTCTGAGAAACCACTTTGTGATGTGTGCATTCAACTCAGAGCGTTACACTGTTCTGTTCATTGATCAGCTTGCTAATACTGTTTTCTTGGAATCTGCAATGGGATATTTCAGGTGCATTGAAGTTTATGGTGACAAAGAAAGCATCCTGAGACAGAAACTAGAAAGAAGCTTTCTGAGGAACTGCTTTGTGATTTCTGAAATCATCTCACAGAATTACAGCTTTCTTTTCATGGAGCAATTTGGAAGCCCTGCTTTTGGGGAATGTGAGTAGGGATATTTTGGATTGCATTGAAGCCTATGGTGTCAAAGGAAATTTCCTCAGATTAAAACTAGAAAGAAGCTTTCTGAGAAAGTTCTTTGTGATGTTTGTATTCATCTCACGACGTTAAACTGTTGTTTTCATTAAGTAGTTGCTAACACTGTTTTCTAGGAATCTGCAATGGGATATTTCGGAGTGCATTGAGGCTTATGGTGACAAGGAAATACATTCATATAAAAGCTAGATGGAAGCTTTCTGAGAAACCACTTTGTGATGTGTTAATTCATCTCACAGAGTTACACAATTATTTTCATGGATCAATTTTTTAGCACTGTTTTTGGGGAATCTGAGTAGGGATATTTTGGATAGCATTGAAGTCTAGGGTGACAAGAAATTATCCTCAGACAAAACCTCGAAATAATCTTTCTGAGAAAGTCTTTGGCGATGTCTTAATTCACCTCACAGAGTTACACCTTTGTTTTCATGGAGCAGCTTGCTAAAACTGTTTTCTTGGAATCTGCAAAGGGATATTTGGGAACGTAATGAGGCCTATAGTGAAAAAAGAATTATTCTCAGTTAAAAACTAGAGACAAGCTTTTTGAGAAACTGCTTTGTGATATGTGAATTCATCTCACAGAGATATAGTGTTCATTTCATGGAGCAGTTTGGTATCAGTGTTTTTGGGGAATCTGAGAAGGGATATTTTGGATCGCATTCTCATTTGCCTATGGTGACAAAGGAAATATCCTCTGATGAAAAAGTAGAAAGAAGCTTTCTGAGAAGTTTCCTTGTGTGATTTCATGTGACCGATTTAACCCTTTCTTTTCATGGAGCAGTTTGCTAACACTGTTTTCCTGGAATCTGCAAAGGGATATTTGGGAATGCAATGAGGCACACGGTGAAGAAAGAAGTATATTTAGATAAAATCTAGAAAGAACATTTCTGAGACACAGCTTT
This sequence comes from Macaca nemestrina, assembly GCF_043159975.1. Taxonomy (NCBI): domain Eukaryota; kingdom Metazoa; phylum Chordata; class Mammalia; order Primates; family Cercopithecidae; genus Macaca; species Macaca nemestrina. The sequence continues at coordinate 125,512,083 of NC_092130.1, read as the reverse complement.
GTGATGTGTAATTTCACCTCACACAGTTAAGTCATTCTTATCACTGAGCAGTTTGATGACACTGTTTTCGTGGAAACTGCAATAGGATATTTGGGAGTGCATTGAAGCTTATGGTGACAAAGGAAATATCTGCATATAAAAACCAAAAAGAAGCTTTCTGAGAAACTGCTTTGTGGTGTGTGAATTCACCTCTCTGTGTTACACTGTCCTTTTCACTGAGCTGTTTGCTAACACTGTTTTCTTGGAATCTGCTATGGGATATTTCAAAGTGCATTAAAGCTTCTGGTGACAAAGGAAATATCCTCAGACAAAAAATAGAAAGAAACTTTCTGATAAGCTGCTTTGTGATGTGTGAATTCATCTCACAGAGTTACACAATTCTTTTCATGGCTCAGTTTGTTAGCACTGTTTTTGGTCAATGTAAGAAGGTATATTTGGACCTCATTGAAGCCTATGGTGACAAAGGAAATGTCCTCAATTTATAAGTAGAAAGAAGCTTTATGAGAAAGTTCTTTGTTATGTGTTAATTAACCTCACAGTGTCACACCTTTCCTTTCATGAAGCAGTTTGCTAACACTGTTTTCCTGGAATCTGCAAAGGGATATTTGGGAATGCATTGAGGCTTATCGTGAAGAATGAAGTATCCTCAGATAAAAACTAGAAGGTGCCTTTCTGTGACGTGTGATTTCATCTCACAAAGTGACACCACTCTTTTCATTGAGCAGTTAGATAACACTTTTTCGTAGAATCTGCAATAGGGTATTTGGGAGTGCATGGAAGCCTATGGTGACAAAGGAAATATTCTCGGACAAAAACAAGAAAGAAGGTTTCTGAAAAAGTTCTTTGTGATGTGTGAATTCATCTCATAGAGTTACACCTTTCATTTCATGGAGCAGTTTGCTAACACTGTTCTTGTGGAAACTGCAAAGGGATATTTGGGAGTGCTCTGAGGCTTATAGTGATAAACGAAATATCCTCAGATAAAAACTAGAAAGAAGCTTTCTGACAAACCACTTTGTGATGTGTTAATTAATCTCATGGAATTACATGATTCTTTTCATGGATCACTATGGTAGTACTGTTTTTGGTAAATCTCAGAAGGGATATTTTGGATCACATTGAAGCTTATGGTGACAAAGTAAATATCCCCAGAGAGGAACTAGAAAGAAGCTTTCTGAGAAAGGTCCTTGTGATGTGTGAATTCATCTCAGAGTTACACTGTGTTTTTCAATGAGAAGTTTGCTAACACAGTTTTCTTGGACTCTGCAACGGGATATTCGAAGCTTGTGGTGATAGGAAAATCCTCATATAAAAACTAGAAAGATGCTTTCTCAGAAACCACTTTGTGATATGATAATACTTCTCAGAGAGTTACACAATACTTTTCATGGAGCAGTTTGGCAGCACTGTTGTTGAGGAATCACAATAGATATTTTGAATTGAATTGAAACTTCTGGTGACAAAGGAAATATCCTCAGTTAAAAATTAGAAAGAAGCTTTCTGAGAAAGGTCCTTGTGATGTTGGAGTTCATCTCACAGAGTTACACCATTCTTTTCATGGAGTAGTTTGTCAAAATTGTTTTTTTGGAATATGCGATGGGATATTTGGGAGTGCATTGAGGCCTATAGTGACAAAGGAAATGTCCTCAAATAAAAACTAGAAAGAAGCTTTCTGAGAAACTGCTTTGTGATGTGTGAATTCATCTCATGGAATTACACCATTTCTTTCAATGAGCAGTTTGATAACACTCTTTTCATGGAATCTAATATAGGATATTTTGGAGGGCATTGAAGACTATGGTGACAAAGGACATATTCTCAGATAAAAATCAAAAGGAAGCTTTCTGAGAAACTGCTTTGTGATTTGTGAATTCATGTCACAAAGTTACACGATTCTTTTCATGGAGCAGTGTGGTAGCACTGTTTTGGGGGAATCTGAGAAGGGATATTTTGGATTGCTTTCAAGTCTATGGTGACAAAGGAAATATAATCAGATATAAACTAGAAAGAAACTTCCTGAGAAACTGCTTTGTGATGTGTGAGTTCATCTCACAGAGTTACACTGTTCTTTTCATTGAGCACTTTGCCAACACAGTTTTCTTGGAATCTGCAAAGGGATGCTTGAGAGTGCTTTGAGACATATGGTGTCAAAGGAAGTACCTTCATATAAAAACTTGAAAGAAACTTTCTGAGAAAACACTTTCTGATGTGATAATTCATCTCATAGAGTTTCATGATTCTCTTCATGGAACAGTTTCTTAGCTGTGTTTTTGGGGAATCTGAGAAGGGATATTTTGGATCACATTGAAGCCTATGTTGACAAATTAAACATCCTCAGAAAAAAAATAGAAATAAGCTTTCTGGGAAAACTCTTTGTGTTGTGTGAATTCATCTCACAGAGTAACACCTTTCTTTTCGTGGAACAGTTTGCTAACACTGTTTTCATGGAATCTGCAATGAGATATTCCAGAGTCCTTTGAAGCCTATAGTGAAAAATGAACTTTTCTCAGATAAAAAGTAGGAGGCTTTCTGAAAAACATCTTTTTGATGTGTGAATTCATGTTACAGAATCTCACCGTTTTTTTCATTGAGAAGTTTGATAACACAGTTTTCGTGCAATCTGCAATAGGATATTTGAGAGTGCATTGAAGCCTATGGTGACAAATATCCACAGATAAAAGTACAAAAAGAAGCTTTCTGTGAAACTCCTTAGTGATGTGTGAACTCATATCACAGAGGTACAACATTCTTTTCATTGAGAAGTTTGCTAACACTTTTTTTGATTAATCTGCTATGGGATATTCGGGAGTACATTGATTAATATGGTGAATAAGGAAATATGCTCAGATGAAAACTAGAAAGAAATTTTCTGAGAAACATCTTTGTGATACATGAATTCATCTCAGTGTTACACCATTCTTTTCATGTAACAGATTAATAGCACTGTTTTTGGGAAATCTGAGAAGGGATCCTTTGGGTCACATTGAAGCCTATGGTGACAAAGGTAATATCCTCAATTAAAAACCAGAAGGAAGATTTCTGAGAAACTACTTCATGATGTGTGAATTCATCTCACAGAGTTACACTGTTGTTTTCATTAGGCAGTTTGATTACACTGTTTTCATGGAATCTTCAATAGGATATTTGGGAGAGCATTGAAGCCTATGGTGACAAAGGAAATATCTTCCGACAAAAACCTAAAGGAAGTTTTCTGAGAAAGTACTTGGCGATGTGTGAATTCAACTTACAGATTTTCACTTTTCTTTTTATGTAGCAGTGTGCTAACACTATTTTCGTGGAATCTGCAAAGGGATATTCACGAGCACATTGAGGCAAATGGTGAAAAAGGAAATATCCTCAGATAAAACTAGAAAGAAGTTTTCTGAAAAAGTTCTATGTGATGTGTGGATTCATTGCAGAGAGTTGCACTTTCCTTTTCATGTAGCAGTTTGCTAACACTGTTTTTTCGAATCTGCAAAGGGATATTTCTGAGTGCTTTGAGACCTATGGTGAAAAAGGAAATATACTCACATAAAAACTAGAAAGATGCTTTCTCAGAAACTGTTTTCTGATGTGTAAATTCATCTCATGGAGTTACACGATACTTTTCATGGAGCAGACTGGTAGCACTGTTTTTGGGTAATATGAGAAGGGATACTTTGGATCACTGGAAGACTACGGTGATAAAGGAAATATCCTCAGATAAAAATTAGAAAAAACTTTATGAGAAACTGCTTTGTGATGTGTGAATTCATATCACAGGGTCACACCGTTGTTTTCATTGTGCTGTTTGATAACACTATTTTCTTGGAATCTGCAAATCTGCAAAGGGATATTTCAGAGCACATTGAAGATTAGGGTGACAAAGGAAATATCCTCATATAAAAATTAGAAAGAAGTTTTCTGAGAAACTCTTTTGTGGTTTGTAAATTCTTCTAACAGAGTTGTACGATTATTTTCATGGAATAGTTTGGTAGCACTGTAATTAGGGTATCTGAGAAGGGATATTTTGGATCGTACAGAAGCCTAGATTAACAAAGGATATATCTTCAGATACAAACTAGAAAGAAGGTATCTGAGAAACTTCTTTGTGATGTGTGAATTCACCTCACACAGTTACACCTTTCTTTTCATGGGGCATTTGAATAACACTGTTTTCGTAGAATCTGCAAGGGATATTTGGGAGCAGATTGAAGCCCATGGTAAAAAAGGAAATATTCTCAGATAAATATTAGAAGGAAGCATTCTGAGAAACTGCATTGTGATGTATGAATTCACCTCACAGTGTTACACTGTTCTTTTCATTGAGCAGTTTGGTAACACTGTTTTCTTGAAATATGCAATGGGATATTTCAGTGTGGGTTGAAGTTTATGGTGACAAAGGAAATACCCTCATATAAAAACTAGAAAGAAACTGTCTGAGAAACTGCTTTGTGATGTGTGAATTTATCTCACAGAGTAACAAAATTCTCTTCATTGAACAGTTTCTGAGCCCTGTTTTCATGGAATCTGCAATGAGATATTTCAGAGCTCATTGAAGCTTATGGTGAAAAAGGAAGCAATCTCAGACAAAAACTAGAAAGAAGTTTTCTGAGAAACTGCGATGTGATTTGTGAATTCATCTCACAGCATTACACGAATCTTTTCATGGAGCAGTTTAGTAGCACTGTTTTTGGGGAATCTGAGAAGGGATAGTTTGGATCACCTTGAAGCCTATGATGAAAAAGGAATTATCCTGAGATAAAAACTAGAAAGAAATTTTCTGAGAAAGTTCTTTGATGTGTGATTTCAACTCACAGAGTTACACCTTCCTTTTCATGGAGCAGTTTGCTAACACTGTTTTCATGTAATCTGCAAAGGGATATTTGGGAGCGCATTGATGAAAAAGGAAGTATTCTCAGATAAAAACTAGAAGGAAGCTTTCTGAGAAACTGCTTTGTGATGTGTGAATTCATCTCACAGAGTTACATCATTCTTTTCATTGAGCAGTTTGCTAACACTGTTTTCATGGAATCTGCAAAGGGATATATGGGAGTGCATGAGGATTATGGTGAAAAACTAAATATCCTCATATAAACACTAGAAAGAAGCTTTCAGAGAAAATGTTTGTGATGTGTGAATTCATCTCACAGTGTTACACTGTTCTTTACATTGAGCAGTTAGCTAAAATTGTTTTCTTGGAATCTTCAATGCGATATTTCAGAGCTCATTGGTGCCAAAGGAAATATCCTCAGACAAAAACTAGAAAGAAGCTGTCTGAGAAACTGCTTTGAGATTTGTGAATTCATCTCACAGAGTTATCTGATTCTTTTCATGGAGCAGTTTGATAACATTGTTTTTGGGGAATCTGAGAAGCAATATTTCAGATCACAGTGAAGTCTATGGTGGCAAAGGAAATATCCCTACATACAAACTAGAAAGAAGCTTTCTGAGAAAGTTCTTTGTGTTGTATGAATTCATCTCACAGAGTTACACTTACCTTTCATTGAACAGTTTGGTTGCACTGTTTTTGGGGAATCTGAAAAGGGATTTTCGGGAGCTCATAGAGGCCTATGGTGAAAAAGGAAATATCTTCAGTTAAAACCTTGAGAGACTGTTTTTGAGAAGCTGTTTCATGATGTGTGTATTCACCTCATAGAGATCAATCTTTTTTTTTTTTTGATTGAGCAGTGTGGCATCACTGTTTTTGTCATGTCTGAGAAAGGATATTTTGGAGTACATTGAATCTAAGGATGGAAAAGTGAACATGCTCATGTAAAATCTAGAAATTAGCTTTCTGAGAAATTACTTTTTGATGAGTGAATTCATTTTCCAGAGATAAACCATTCTTTTCATTGAGCAGTTTGTTAACCCTGTTTTGGTGGAATCTACAGAGGGATACTCAGAGTGCAGAGAAGCCTAGGGTGAAAAAGGAAATACCCTCAGACAAAAACTAGAAAGAAGCTTTCTGAGAGACTGTTTTGTAATGGGTGAATTTATTTCACAGAGTTCAATCATTCTTTTCATTGAACAGTTTGGTAACACTGTTTTTGTAAAATACGCAATGGGATATTTTGGAGCGGATAGAGTCCAAAGTTGAAAAAGGAAATATCTTCAGGTAAAAACTGGAGTGAAAGTTTCCTATAACTCCTTTGTAGATGTGAGCATTCATCTCATAGAGGTAAAGCTTTCTGTTGAGAGAGAAGTTTGGCATCACTGTTTTTGTTGTGTCTGAGAAGGGATATTTGGGAGTGCATGGAAGCCGATGGTGGAAAAGGAAACATCCTCAGATAAAAACTAGAAGGAAGCTTTCTAAGAAATATCTTCGGGGGGCGAGAGGGGGCAGAGCGTGGAGGCAGCAGCTGAAACCGTGCAGCGCACAGGGAAGCGTCCCACTCCTTGGGTCTGGTGTGCCGGTCGCGGGAGCCCCACCATGCAGTCGGAGGGTTAGAAATACTAGGTCAAAGTGTTCCTTAGCGACGGGGGCTGGAGCAAGATGGCCGAATAGGAACAGCTCCAGTCTCCAACTCCCAGCACGAGTGACACAGAAGACCGGTGATTTCTGCATTTTCAACTGAGGTACAGGGTTCATCTCACTAGGGAATGCCAGACAATTGGTGCTGGTCAGCTGCTGCAGCCCGACCAGCGAGAGCTGAAGCAGGGCGAGGCATCGCCTCACCTGGGAAGTGCAAGGGGAAAGGGAATCCCTTTTCCTAGCCAGGGGAACTGAGACACACAACACCTGGAAAATTGGGTAACTCCCACCCCAATACTGCGCTTTAAGCAAACAGGCGAAGATGGCCAAATAGGAACAGCTCCAGTCTCCAACTCCAAGCACGAACGACACAGAAGACTCGTGATTTCTGCATTTTCAACTGAGGTACTGGGTTCATCTCACAAGGGACTGCCGGACACTCGGTGCTGGTCAGCTGCTGCAGCCCGACCAGCGAGAGCTGAAGCAGGGCGAGGCATCGCCTCACCTGAGAAGCGCAAGGGGGAAGGGAATCCCTTTTCCTAGCCAGGGGAACTGAGACACACAACACCTGGAAATTCGGGTAACTCCCACCCCAATACTGCGCTTTAAGGAAATGGGCACACCAGGAGATTATATCCCACACCTGGCCGGGAGAGTCCTACGCCCACGGAGCCTCCCTCATTGCTAACACAGCAGTCTGTGATCTACCGGCAAGGCAGCAGCGAGGCTGGGGGAGGGGCGCCCGCCATTGCTGAGGCTTAAGTAGGTAAACAAAGCCGCTGGGAAGCTCGAACTGGGTGGAGCTCACAGCAGCTCAAGGAAACCTGCCTGTCTCTGTAGACTCCACCTCTGGGGACAGGGCACAGATAAACAACAAAAGCAGCAGAAACCTCTGCAGACACAAACGACTCTGTCTGGCAACTTTGAAGGGAGCAGTGGATCTCCCAACACGGAGGTTGAGATCTGAGAAGGGACAGACTGCTTGCTCAAGTGGGTCCCTGACCCCTGAGTAGCCTAACTGGGAGGCATCCCCAACTAGGGGCAGTCTGACACCCCACACCTCACAGGGTGGAGTACCCCCTGAGAGGAAGCCTCCAAATCAAGAATCAGACAGGTAAACTCGCTGTTCAGAAATATTCTATCTTCTGCAGCCTCTGCTGCTGACACCCAGGCAAACGGGGTCTGGAGTGGACCTCAAGCAATCTCCAACAGACCTACAGCTGAGGGTCCTGACTGTTAGAAGGAAAAATATCAAACAGGAAGGACATCTACACCAAAACCCCATCAGTACGTCACCATCATTAAAGACAAGAGAGAAATAAAACCACAAAGATGGGGAAAAAGCAGGGCAGAAAAGCTGGAAAATCGAAAAATAAGAGCACATCTCCCCCAGCAAAGGAGCGCAGCTGATCGCCAGCAACGGATCAAAGCTTGATGGAGAATGACTTTGACGAGATGAGAGAAGAAGGTTTCAGTCCATCAAACTTCTCAGAGCTAAAGGAGGAATTATGTACCCAGCACAAAGAAACTAAAAATCTTGAAAAAAAAGTGGAAGAATTGATGGCTACAGTAAATAATGCAGAGAAGGTCATAAACGAAATGAAAGAGATGAAAACTATGACACGAGAAATACGTGACAAATACACAAGCTTCAGCAACCGACACGATCAACTGGAAGAAAGAGTATCAGCGATTGAGGATCAAATGAATGAAATGAAGCGAGAAGAGAAAACAAAAGAAAAAAGAAGAAAAAGAAATGAACATAGCCTGCAAGAAGTATGGGATTATGTAAAAAGACCAAATCTACGCCTGATTGGGGTGCCTTAAAGTGGGGGGGAAAAGGGAACCAAGTTGGAAAACACTCTTCAGGATATCATCCAGGAGAACTTCCCCAACCTAGCAGGGCAGGCCAACATTCAAATCCAGGAAATACAGAGAACGCCACAAACATACTCCTCGAGAAGAGCAACTTGAAGACACATAATTGCCAGATTCACCAAAGTTGAAATGAAGGAAAAAATCTTAAGGGCAGCCAGAGAGAAAGGTCGGGTTACCCACAAAGGGAAGCCCATCAGACTAACAGCAGATCTCTCGGCAGAAACTCTCCAAGCCAGAAGAGAGTGGGGGCCAATATTCAACATTCTTAAAGAAAAGAATTTTAAACCCAGAATTTCATATCCAGCCAAACTAAGTTTCATAAGTGAAGGAGAAATAAAATCCTTTACAGACAAGCAAATGCTTAGAGATTTTGTCACCACTAGGCCTGCCTTACAAGAGACCCTGAAGAAAGCACTAAACATGGAAAGGAACAACCGGTACCAGCCATTGCAAAAACATGCCAAAATGTAAAGACCATTGAGGCTAGGAAGAAACTGCATCAACTAACGAGCAAAATAACCAGTTAATATCATAATGGCAGGATCAAGTTCACACATAACAATATTAACCTTAAATGTAAATGGACTAAATGCTCCAATTAAAAGACACAGACTGGCAAACTGGATAAAGAGTCAAGACCCATCAGTCTGCTGTATTCAGGAGACCCATCTCACATGCAGAGACATAAATAGGCTCAAGATAAAGGGATGGAGGAAGATTTACCAAGCAAATGGAGAACAAAAAAAAGCAGGGGTTGCAATACTAGTCTCTGATAAAACAGACTTTAAACCATCAAAGATCAAAAGAGACAAAGAAGGCCATTACTTAATGGTAAAGGGATCAATTCAACAGGAAGAGCTAACTATCCTAAATATATATGCACCCAATACAGGAGCACCCAGATTCATAAAGCAAGTCCTTAGAGACTTAAAAAGACACTTAGACTCCCATACAATAATAATGGGAGACTTCAACACTCCACTGTCAACATTAGACAGATCAACGAGACAGAAAGTTAACAAGGATATCCAGGAATTGAACTCAGCTCTGCAGCAAGCAGACCTAATAGACATCCATAGAACTCTCCACCCCAAATCAACAGAATATACATTATTCTCAGGACCACATTGCACTTACTCCAAAATTGACCACATAATTGGAAGTAAAGCACTCCTCAGCAAATGTACAAGAACAGAAATTATAACAAACTGTCTCTCAGACCACAGTGCAATCAAACTAGAACTCAGGACTAAGAAACTCAATCAAAACCGCTCAACTACATGGAAACTGAACAACCTGCTCCTGAATGACTACTGGGTACATCACGAAATGAAGGCAGAAATAAAGATGTTCTTTGAAACCAATGAGAACAAAGATACAACATACCAGAATCTCTGGGACACATTGAAAGCAGTGTGTAGAGGGAAATTGATAGCACTAAATGCCCACAAGAGAAAGCAGGAAAGATTTAAATTGACAATCTAACATTGCAATTAAAAGAACTAGAGAAGCAAGAGTAAACACATTCAAAACCTAGCAGAAGGCAAGAAATAACTAAGATCAGAGCAGAACTGAAGGAGATAGAGACACAAAAAACCCTCCAAAAAATCAATGAATCCAGGAGTTGGTTTCTTGAAAAGATCAACAAAATTGAAAGACCACTAGCAAGATTAATAAAGAAGAAAAGAGAGAAGAATCAAATAGATGCAATAAAAAATGATAAAGGGGATATCACCACCGACCCCACAAAAATGCAAACTACCATCAGAGAATACTATAAACACCTCTATGTAAATAAACTAGAAAATCTAGAAGAAATGGATAATTTCCTGGACACTTACACTCTTCCAAGACTAAACCAGGAAGAAGTTGAATCCCTGAATAGACCAATAGCAGGCTCTGAAATTGAGGCAATAATTAATAGCCTACCAACCAAAACAAGTCCAGGACCAGATGGATTCACAGCTGAATTCTACCAGGAGGAACTGGTACCATTCCTTCTGAAACTATTCCAATCAATAGAGAAAGAGGGAATCCTCCCTAACTCATTTTATGAGGCCAACATCATCCTGATACCAAAGCCTGGCAGAGACACAACAAAAAAAGAGAATTTTAGACCAATATCCATGATGAACATCAATGCAAAAATCCTCGATAAAATACTGGCAAACAGATTCAGCAACACATCAAAAAGCTTATCCACCATGATCAAGTAGGCTTCATCCCTGGGATACAAGGCTGGTTCAACATTGGCAAAGCAATAAACATAATCCAGCATATAAACAGAACCAAAGACAAGAACCACATGATTATCTCAACAGATGCAGAAAAGGCCTTTGAGGAAATTCAGCAGCCCTTCATGCTAAAAACGCTCAATAAATTCGGTATTGATGGATCGTACCTCAAAATAATAAGAGCTATTTATGACAAACCCACAGCCAATATCATACTAAATGGGCAAAAACTGGAAAAATTCCCTTTGAAAACTGGCACAAGACAGGGATGCCCTCTCTCACCACTCCTATTCAACATAGTGTTGGAAGTTCTGGCTAGGGCAATCAGGCAACAGAAAGAAATCAAGGGTATTCAGTTAGGAAAAGAAGAAGTCAAATTGTCCCTGTTTGCAGATGACATGATTGTATATTTAGAACACCCCATTGTCTCAGCCCAAAATCTCCTTAAGCTGATAAGCAACTTCAGCAAAGTCTCAGGATACAAAATTAATGTGCAAAAATCACAAGCATTCTTATACACCAGTAACAGACAAACAGAGAGCCAAATCAGGAATGAACTTCCATTCACAATTGCTTCAAAGAGAATAAAATACCTAGGAATCCAACTTACAAGGGATGTAAAGGACCTCTTCAAGGAGAACTACAAACCACTGCTCAATGAAATAAAAGAGGACACAAACAAATGGAAGGACATACCATGCTCATGGATAGGAAGAATCAATATCGTGAAAATGGCCATACTGCCCAAGGTTATTTATAGATTCAATGCCATCCCCATCAAGCTACCAATGAGTTTCTTCACAAAATTGGAAAAAATTGCTTCAAAGTTCATATGGAACCAAAAAAGAGCCCGCATCTCCAAGACAATCCTAAGTCAAAAGAACAAAGCTTGAGGCATCATGCTACCTGACTTCAAACTATACTACAAGGCTACAGTAACCAAAAGAGCATGGTACTGGTACCAAAACAGAGAGATAGACCAATGGAACAGAACAGAGTCCTCAGAAATAATACCACACATCTACAGCCATCTGATGTTTGATAAACCTGAGAGAAACAAGAAATGGGGAAAGGATTCCCTATTTAATAAATGGTGCTGGGAAAATTGGCTAGCCATAAGTAGAAAGCTGAAACTGGATCCTTTCCTTACTCCTTATACGAAAATTAATTCAAGATGGATTAGAGACTTAAATGTTAGACCTAATACCATAAAAACCCTAGAGGAAAACCTAGGTAGTACCATTCAGGACACAGGCATGGGCAAAGACTTCATGTCTAAAACACCAAAAGCAACGGCAGCAAAAGCCAAGATTGACAAATGGGATCTCCTTAAACAAAGAGCTTCTGCACAGCAAAAGAAACTACCATCAGAGTGAACAAGCAACCTACAGAATGGGAGAAAATTTTTGCAATCTACTCATCTGACAAAGGGCTAATATCCAGAACTTTCAAAGAACTCAAACAAATTTACAAGAAAAAAACAAACAACCCCATCAAAAAGTGGGCAAAGTATATGAACAGACATTTCTCAAAGGAAGACATTCATACAGCCAACAGACACATGAAAAAATGCTCATCATCACTGGCCATCAGAGAAATGCAAATCAAAACCACAATGAGATACCATCTCACACCAGTTAGAATGGCGATCATTAAAAAGTCAGGAAACAACAGTTGCTGGAGAGGATGTGGAGAAATAGGAACACTTTTACACTGTTGGTGGGATTGTAAACTAGTTCAAGCATTATGGAAAACAGTATGGCGATTCCTCAAGGATCTAGAACTTGATGTACCATATGACCCAGCCATCCCATTACTGGGTATATACCCAAAGGATTATAAATCCTGCTGCTATAAAGACACATGCACATCTATGTTTATTGCAGCACTATTCACAATAGCAAAGACTTGGAATCAACCCAAATGTCCATCAGTGACAGACTGGATTAAGAAAATGTGCCACATATACACCATGGAATACGATGCAGCCATAAAAAAGGATGAGTTTGTGTCCTTTGTAGGGACATGGATGCAGCTGGAAACCATCATTCTTAGCAAACTATCACAAGAACAGAAAACCAAACACCACATGTTCTCACTCATAGGTGGGAACTGAACAATGAGATCACTTGGACTCGGGAAGGGGAACATCACACACCAGGGCCTATCATGGGGAGGGGGGAGGGCGGAGGGGGGAGGGATTGCATTGGGAGTTATACCTGATGTAAATGACGAGTTGCTGGGTGCTGACGAGTTGATGGGTGCAGCACAGCAACATGGCACAAGTATACATATGTAACAAACCTGCACATTATGCACATGTACCCTAGAACTTAAAGTATAATAATAATAATAATAATAATAAGTAAAAAATAAAAAATAAAAATTAAAAATTAAAAAATAAAAAAAAAAGAAATATCTTCATTTTGGATGAATTCACCACACAGAGTTATACAATTCTTTTTAAGGATCAGTCTGTTAGCACTGTTTTTGGGGAATCTGAGAAAGGATTTTTTGGATCGCATAGAAGCCTATGTTGACATAGGATATATCCTCAGATAACAGTGAGAAAGAAAGTTTCTGAGAAAGTTTATTGTGATATGTGAATTAATCTCACAGAGATACACCTTTCTTTTCATGGAGCAGATTGCAAACCCTATTTTTGTGGAATCTGCAAAGTGATATATGGGAGTGCATTGAGGACTATGGTGAAAAAGGAAATATCGTCAGATAAAAACTAGAAAGTAGATTTCTGACAAACTACTTTTGGATGTGTGAATTCAACTCACAGAGGTACAATGCTATTTTCATTGAGGAATTTGATAACTCTACTTTTGTGGAATCTGAACTAGGATATTTGGGAGTGCATTGAAGAATATGGTGACAAAAGAAATATCCCCAGACAAAAACCAGAAAGAAGCTCTCTGAGGAACTGTTTTGTGATGTGTGAATTCATCTCACAGAGTTGCACCTTTCTGTTCTTGGAGCAGTTTGCTGACACTGTTTTCATGGAACCTGCTAAGGGATATTCACCAGCGCATTGAGGTCTATGGTGAAAAAGGAACTATTCTCAGACAAAAACTAGAAAGAAGCTTTCTGAGAAACTGCTTTGTGATTTGTGAATTCATCTCAGAGAGTTACACAATTCTTTTCACGAAACAGTTTGGTAGCACTGTTTTGGGGAATCTGAGAAAGGATATTTTGGATCGCATTGAAGCCTATGGTGACAATGGGAATATCCTCAGATAAAAACTAGGAAAAAGCATTGTGAGAAATTGCTTTGTGAATAATTAATTCATCTCACAGAGTTACATGACTCTTTTCATGGGTCAGTTTGGTAGAACTGTTTTTGGTGAATCTGAGAAGTGAGAATTTGGATTGCATTGAAGCCTATGGTAACAAAGGAAATATCCTCAGATAAAAACTGGAAATAAACTTTCTGAGAAAGTTCTTTGTGACGTGTGAATTCATCTCACAGAGTTACATCTTTCTTTTCATGGGGCAGTTTGATAACAGGGTTTTCCTGGAATCTAAAAGGGATATTTGGGAGCGCAATGATGTCTATAGTGGAAAAGGAAACATCCTCAGATAAAAACTAGAAAGAAACTTTCTGAGAAACTGCATCATGATGTGTGAATTCAACTCACAGTGTTACACAAAGTCTTTCATTGAGCTGCTTGCTACCACTGTTTTCTTGGAATCTGCAATGGGATAATTTGGAACACATTGAAGCTTATGGTGACAAAGGAAATATCCTCATATAAAAACTAGAAAGAAGCTTTCAGAGAAACTGGTTTGTGATGTTTTAATTCATATCACAGAGTTACATGATTGTCTTCATGGATCTGTTTCGTGGCAGTGATTTTGGGTAATCTGAGAAGGGATACTTTGAATCACATTGAAGCCTATGGTGACAAAGGAAATATCCTCTTATAAAAATTTGAAAGAAGCTTTCTGAGAAACCACTTTGTGATGTGTTAATTCATCTCACAGAGTTACACCATTCTTTTCATGGAGCAGTTTGCTAACACTGTTTTCCTGGAATCTGCACAGGGATATTTTGGAGCGAATTGATGCCTTTGGTGAAAAAGTAAATATCCTCAGAAAGAACTGGAAAGAAGGTTTCTGAGAAAGTTCTTTTGGATGTGAGAATTCATCTCAGGGAGTAACACCTTACTTTTCTTGGAGCACTTTGCTAACACTGTTTTCATGGAATCTGTAAAGGGATATTTGGGAGCACTTTGAGGCCTATAGTCAAAAAACAAATATCCTTAGAGAAAAACTAGAAAGAAACTTTCTGAGAAACTGCTTTGTGATGTGTGAATTCAAGTCACACAGTTACACTGTTCTTTTCATTGAGCAGTTTGACAGTGCTGTGGGATATTTTGGAGCACATTGAAGCTTATTGTAACAAGAGAAATATCTTCAGAAAAAAAACTAGAAAAAAGCTTTCTGAGAAACCGCTTTATGATTTGTGAATTCATCTCACAGGGTTACAGGATATTTTTCGTGGAGTAGTTTGGTGCCACTCCTTTTGGGGAATCTGAGAAGGGATATTTTGGATTACATTGAAGCCTATGGTGACAAAGGAAATATCCTCATAGGAAAAGTAGAAAGAATTTTCTGAGAAAGTTCTTTGTGTTGCATGAATTCATCAAACAAAGTTACATCTGTCATTTCATGGAGCAGTTTCCTAGAACTATTTTCCTGGAATCTGCAAAGGAGTATTTGAGTGTGCATTGAGGCCTATGATGAAAAAGGAAATATTCTCAGATAAAAACTAGAAAGAAGTTTTCTGAGAAACTGCTTTGTGATCTGTGAATTCATCTGACAGAGTTACACGATTCTTTTCATGGAACAGTTTGGTAACACTGTTTTTAGGGAATCTGAGAAGGGATATGTTGGATTGCATTGAAGTATTTGGTGACAAAGGAAATATCCTCAGATAAAAACTACAATGAAGCTTTCTGAGAAAGTTCCTTTTGATGACTGAATTCATCTCACAGAGTTACACCTTTCTTTTCATGGAGCAGTCTGGTAACACTGTTTTCATGGAATCTGCAAAGAGATATTTTGGATGACATTGAAGCCTATGGTGACAAAGGAAAAAGCCTCAGATAAAATCTAGAATGAAGTTTTCACAGAGACCGCTTTGTAGGGTGTTAATTCATTTCACAGAGTTACACAATACTTTTCGTGGATCAGTTTGGTAGCACTGCTTTTGAGGAATCTGAGAAAGGATATTTCGGATCGCATTGAAACCTATGGTGACAAAGGAAATATCCTCAGATAACAACTAGAATGAAGCATTTTTAGAAAGTTCTTTGTGATGTGTGAATTAATCAGACAGAGATACACCTTTCTATTCATGGAGCAGTTTGATAACACTGTTTTTGTGGAATCTGCAAAGGGATATTTGGGATGCATTGAGGCCTAGAGTGAAAAAGAAAATATCCTCAGATAAAAATTAGAAAGAAACTTTCTGAGAAACTGCTTTGTGATGTGTGAATTCATCTCACAGAGTTACATCGTTCTTTTCATTGAGCGATTTGATAACACTGTTATCATGGAATCTGGAATAGGGTATTTCGGAGCACTTTGAAGCCTATGGTGACAAAGGAAATATCCTCAGATAAAAACCACAAAGAAGCTTTCTGATAAACTGCCTTGTGATGTGTCAGTTCATCACACAGAGTTACACTGTCCTTTTCATTGAGTAGTTTGCTTTCACTGTTTACTTGGAATCCACAATGGGATATTTTGGAGCGCATTGGATATTTTGGAGTGTATTGTGAAAAAGTAAATATCCTCAGACAAAACCGAGAAAGAAACATTCTGAGAAACTGCTTTGTGATTTTTGAATTCGTCTCACAGAGTTACACGATTCTTTTCATGGATCTGTTTGATAGCACTGTTTTCGTGGAATTTTCAAAGGTATATCTGGGAGCTCATGGAGGCCTATGGTGAAAAAGGAAATATCCCCAGATAAACACTACAAAGAAGCTTTCTGAGAAACTACTTTGTTTTGGTGAACTCTTCTCACAGAATTAACAGTTCTTTTCTGTGAGACGTTTGATAACACTGTTTTCATGGAGTCTGCAATAGGATATTTTGGAATGCATTGAAGCCTATGCTGACAGAGGAAATATCCTCATAGAAAAACAAAAAAAGAAGATTTCTGAGAAAATGCTTTGTGATGTGTGAATTCAACTCACAGAGTTACACTATTTTTTTTCATTGAGCAGTTTGCTAACACTGTTTTCTTGGAATCTACAATGGGATATTTAGGAGCGCATTGAAGCTTATTGTGAAAAGTAAATATCCTCAGACAAAAATTAGAAAGAAACATTCTGAGCAACTGCTTTGTGATTTGTGAATTCATTGCACAGAGTTACATGATTGTTTTCATGGATCAGTTTGATAGCACTGTTTTTGCAGAATCTGAGAAAGGATATGGATTGCATTGAAGCCTATGGTGACAAAGGAAATATCTTCAGATAAAATCTAAAGAGAAGATTTCTGAGAAAGTTGCTTGTTATGTATGAATTCATGTCAAAGAGTTACACCTTTCTTTTCATGGAGCAGTTTGCTAACACTGTTTTTGTGGAATCTGCAAAGAGATTTTTGGGGCTGCATTGATGCCTACAGTGAAAAAGGAAACACACTCATAAAAACACTGGAAAGAAGCTTTCTGAGAATCAGTTTTGTGATGTCTGAATTCAAGGCACAGAGTTACACTGTTCTTTTCATGGAGCAGTTTGCTAACAGTGATTTCTTGGAATCCACAATGCAATATTTTGAAGTGCATTGAAGCTTAAGGTTACAAAGTAAATATCCTCATATATAACTAGAAAGAAGCTTTCCGATAAATCACTTTGTGATATGTTAATTCATCTCACAGTGTTACATGATTGTTTTCACGGATCAGTTTGGTAGCACTGTTATTGGGGAATCTGAGAAGGGATATTTTGGATCGTATTGAAGCCGATGGTGACTACGGACATATCCTCAGGAAAAAACTAGAAAGAAGTTATCTGAGAAAGTTTTTTGTGATGTGGGAATTCATTTTACAGCGTTACATCTTTCTTTTTATGAGGCAGTTTGCTATCACAGTTTTTGTGGAATCTGCAAACAGATACTTGGGAGCACATTGAGGCCTATGGTGAAAAAGTAAATATCATCAGATAAAAACTAGAAAGAAGCTTTCTGAGAAACTGCTTTGTGATGAGTGAATTCATCTCACAGAGTTACACTGTGCTTTTATTTGAGCCATTTGATCGCACCGTATGAGCGAGGTCTGCAATAGGATATTTGGGAGTGCGTTGAAGCCTATGGTGACAAAGGAAATATCCTCAGACAAAAACTAGAAAGAAGCTTTATGAGAAACTGCTTGGGGATGTGTGAATTCATCTCACAGACTTACACTATTGTTTTCATTGAACAGTCTGCTAACAGTTTTCTTGGAATCTGCAATGGGATATTTTGCAGCACATTGAACCTTATGTTGACATAGGAAATATCCTCAGAAAAAACTAGAAAGAAGCTTTCTGAGGAACTTCTTTGTGATTTCTGAATTCATCTCACAGAGTTACACCTTTCTATTCATGGAGCAGTTTGGTAGCCCTGTTTTGGGGGAATCTGAGAAGGGATATTTTGGACTGCATTGAAGCCTATGGTGTCAAAGGTAATATCCTCAGACTAAAACTAGAAAGAAGCTTTCAGAGAAACTTCATTGTGATGTGTGAATTCACCTCACAGAGTTACACATTTCTTTTCGGGGAGCATTTTGCTAACACCGTTTTCATGGAATCTGCAAAAAGATATTTGGGAGTGCACTAAGACCTATAGTGAAAAAGGAAATATCCTCAGATTTTAACCAGAAAGAAGCTTTCTGAGAAATTTCTTTGTGATGTATGTACTCATCTCACAGAGTTACATTGTTGTTTTCATTGACCAGTTTGCTAACACTGTTTTCTAGCAATCTGCAATGGGATATATTGGAGCATGTTGAAGCTTATGTTGACAAAGGAAGTACATTCATATAAAAACAAGAAAGAAGCTTTCTGAGAAACCGTTTTGTAATGTGTTAATTCATATCCCAGATTTATAAGATTCTTTTCAAGGAGCAGTATGGTAGTACTGTTTTGGCGAGTCTGAGAGAGCATATTTTGGATCACATCAAAGTCTACGGTAACAAAGGAAATATCCCCCGATGAAAACAAGATAGAAACTTTCTAAGAGAGTTCTTTGTGATGAATGAATTCATCTCACAGAGGTACTACTTTCCTTTCATGGAAAATTTTGTGTACATTGTTTTTGTGGAATGTGCAAAGAGCTATTTGGGAGCGCTTTGAGGCCTATGTTGACAAAGGATAGATTATCATATTAAAAGTAGAAAGAAGCTGTCCGAGAAACTGCTTTGTGATGTGTGAATTCATCTCATAGAATTGCACCATTCTTTTCATTGAGCAGTTTGCTAACACTGTTTTCGTGGAATCTGCACATTGATATTTGGGACTGTATTGAGGCCTATAGTGAAAACCAGAATATCCTCACATAGAAACTAGAAAGAAGTTTTCTGAGAAACTGCTTTGTGATGTGTGAATTCATCTCACAGACTTACACTGTACTTTTCATTAAGTAGTTTGCTAACACTGTTTTCTTGGAATCTGCAACGGGTTATTTTGGATCGCATTGAAATCTATGGTGACTAAGGAAATATCCTCAAATAAAAACTAGACAGAAACTTTCTGAGAAACTTCTTTGTGATGTGTGATTTCATCTCACAGAGTTACACCATAGTTTTCATTGAGAAGTTTGCTAACACTTTTTTCATGGAATCTGTGATGGGATATTCCAGAGTGCATTGAGGCCTATGTTGAAAAGGGAAATATCCTCAGATAAAAACTAGAAACAAGCTTTCTGAGAAACTGCTTTGTGATATGTGAATTCATCTCACAAAGGTACACCATTCTTTTCATTTAGCAGTTTAATAACACCATTTTCGTGCAATCTGTAGTAGGGTATTTCAGATCGCACTGAAGCCTATGGTAACATAGGAAATATCCTCAGATATAGACTATAAAGAAGCTTTCTGAGAAAGTTCTTTGTGATGTGGGATTTCATCTCAAAGAGTTACACCATTTTTTTCAAGGTGCAGTTTGCTAACACTGTTTTTGTGGAATCTGCAAAGGGTTATTTGGGAGCACATTGATTCATTTAGTGAGAAAGGAAATATCCTCAGATAATAAGTAGAAAGCAGCTTTCTGAGAGACTGTTTTTGTGATGTGTGAATTCATCTCACAGAGTTACACCGTTCTTTCCTTGAGCAGTCTGATAACACTGGTTTCTTGGAATCTGTAATAGGATAATTGGGAGTGCATTAAAGCCTAAGGTGAAAAAGGAAATATCCTCAGATAAAAACCAAAAAGAAGCTTTCTCAGAAACTGCTTTGTGATGTGTGAATTCATGTCACAGATTTACACCATTCTTTTCATTGAGAAGTTTACTAACACCTTTTTAGTTTAATCTGCAATGGGATGTTTGCTGACTCATTGAGGACTGTGGTGAAAAAGGAACTATCTTCAGATAAAAACTAGAAAGAATCTCTCTCAGAAACTGCTTTGTGATGTGTGAATTCATCTTACAGAGGTGCAATGTTCTTTTCCTTGAGCAGTTTGATAACACTGTTTTCGTGGAATCTGCAAAGGGGTATTTGGGAGCACATTCCGGCCTATGCTGAAAAAGGAAATACTCTCAGATGAAAATGAGAAAGAAGCTTTCTGAGGAACTTCTTTGTGATGTGTGATTTCATCTCACAGAGTTATACTATTTTTTTCATGGAGCAGTTTGCTAAAACTGTTTTCATGGAATCTGCAAAGTGATATTTGGGAGTACATGGAGACCTCCATTGATAAAGCAAATATACTCAGATAAAAACTAGAAAAAAACTTACTGAGAAACTTGTGTGTGATGTGTGAATTCATCTCACAGAGTTACACTGTTCTTTCCTTGAGCAGTCAGATAACACTGGTTTCATGGTATCTGTAATAGGATACTTGGGAGTGCATTGAAGCCTATGGTGACAAAGGAAACATCCTCAGATAAAACCAAAAGGAAGCTTTCTGAGTACCTGCTTTGTGATGTGTGAATTCATCTCACGGAGTTACACCATCCTTTTCATTGAGAAGTTTGATAACACCATTTTCGTTTAATCTGCAATGGGATATTCGGGCATGCATTGAGGAATATGGCGTAAAAGGAAATATCCTCAGATAAAAACTAGAAAGAAGGCTTCTCAGAAACATCTTTTAATGTGTGAATTAATTTCACAATATTACAAAACTGTTTTCATGGAGCAGTTTGGCAGTACTCTTTTTGGGGAATCTGGGAAGGGACATTTTGATTTGCAGTGAAACCTAACGTGACAAAGGAAATATCTTCAGATAAAAACTAGAAAGAAGATTTCTGAGAAAGTTCTTTGCTATGTCTGATTCATCTCACACAGTTAAACCTTTCTTTTCATTGAACAGTTTCCTAGCACTATTTTCGTGGAACATGCAAAGGGATATTTGGGAGCGCATTGAGGCCTATGTTAAAAAAGGAAATACCCTCAGATAAAAACTAGAAAGAAACTTTCTGAGAAAATTCTTTGTGATGCATGAATTCATCTCAAAAAGTTACACCTTTCTTTTCATGGAGGAGTTTGCTAACACTATTTTCATGGAATTTGCAAATGGATATTCTGGAGTGTTTTGAGGTCTATAGTGAAAAAGTAAATAACACCATGTAAAAACTAGAAGGAAGCTTTCTGAAAAACACTTTGTAATGTGTCCATTCATCTTACAGAGTTACACCATTCTTTTCATTGAACGGTTTGATAACTCTTTTCATGGAATCTGCAATCAGGTATTTAGGAGTGCGTTGAAGTCTGTATTGACCAATGATATATCCTAAGATAAAAACCAAAAGAAGCTTTCAGTGAAACTGCTTTTTGATGTGTGAATTCATCTCATCGAGTAACACTATTCTTTTCATTGAGAAGTTTGCTAATCCTTTTTTAGTTTAATCTGCAATGGGATATTCAGGAGCACATTGAAGAATATGGTGAAAAAGGAAATATCCTCAGATAAAACTAGAAAGAAGCTTTCTGAGAAATGGCTTTGTGATGGGTGAATTCATCTCACAGAGTTAGACTGTTCTTTGCCTTGAGCAGTTTGTTTGCACTGTTTTCTTGGAATCTGCAGTCTGACATTTCTAAGCACATTGAAGTTTATGATGACAAAGTAAGTGTCTTCATATAAAAACTAGAATGAAACTTTCTGAGAAGATGCATTCTCATGCATTAATTCATCTCACAAATGTACACGATTCTTTTCATGGAGCAGTTTGGTAACACTGTTTTTGGTGCATCTGAGAAGAGATACTATGGATCGCATTGAAATATATGGTGACAAAGGAAATATCCTCAGATAAAAACAAGAAAGATGCTTTCTGAGAAAGTCCTCTGTGATGTGTGAATTCATCTCACAGAGTTACTCCTTTCTTTTCATGGAGTGGTTTGCAAACACTGTTTTCATGGAATCTGCAAAGGGATATTTCTGAGTGCTCTGAGGCCTATGGTGAATAAGGAAATATCCTCAGATAAAAACTTGAAAGAAGATTTCTGAGAAACTGCTTTGTGATGTGTGAATTCATCTTACAGAGTTACACTGTTCTTTTCATTTACCCGTTTGCTAACACTGTTTTCCTGGATTCTGCAATGGGATATTTCTGAGCGTATTGAAACTCATGGTGACAAAGGAAATATCCTCATATAGAAACTAGAAAGAAACATATTGAGAACCTGATTTTAGGTGTGTTAATTCAGCTCACAGTGATACATGATTTCTTTGACAGATCAGTTTGGTAGCACTGTTTTTGAGGAATCAGAGAAGGGATATATTTGATCACATTGAAGCCTATGGTGACAAAGGAAATATCCTCAGATTAAAAACTAGAAAGAAGCTTTCTGAGAAAGTTTTTTGTGATATGTGAGTTCATCTCACAGAGTTTCACCTTTCTTTTCATGGAGGAGCTTGCTAATACTGTTTCCGTGTAATCTACAATGGGATATTTGGGAGCGTATTAAGGTCTAGGAAATACACTGAGATAAAAACTTGATCTCAGCCCAAAATCTCCTTAAGCTGATAAGCAACTTCAGCAAAGTCTCAGGATACAAAATTAATGTGCAAAAATCACAAGCATTCTTATACACCAGCAACAGACAAACAGAGAGCCAAATCAGGAATGAACTTCCATTCACAATTGCTTCAAAGAGAATAAAATACCTAGGAATCCAACTGACAAAGGATGTAAAGGACTTCTTCAGGGAGAACTATAAACCACTGCTCAGTGAAATAAAAGAGACACAAACAAATGGAAGAACATACCACGCTCATGGATAGGAAGAATCAATATCATGAAAATGGCCATACTGCCCAAGGTTATTTATAGGTTCAATGCCATCCCCATCAAGCTACCAATGACTTTCTTCACAGAATTGGAAGAATCTGCTTTAAAGTTCATATGGAACCAAAAAAGAGCCCGCATCTCCAAGACAATCCTAAGTCAAAAGAACAAAGCTGGAGGCATCATGCTACCTGACTTCAAACTATACTACAAGGCTACAGTAACCAAAACAGCATGATACTGGTACCAAAACAGAGATATAGACCAGTGGAACAGAACAGAGTCCTCAGAAATAATACCACACATCTACAGCCATCTGATCTTTGACAAACCTGAGAGAAACAACAAATGGGGAAAGGATTCCCTATTTAATAAATGGTGCTGGGAAAATTGGCTAGCCATAAGTAGAAAGCTGAAACTGGATCCTTTCCTTACTCCTTATACAAAAATTAAGTCAAGATGGATTAGAGACTTAAATGTTAGACCTAATACCATAAAAATCCTAGAGGAAGACGTAGGTAGTACCATTCAGGACATAGGCATGGGCAAAGACTTCATGTCTAAAACACCAAAAGCAACGGCAGCAAAAGCCAAAATTGACAAATGGGATCTCATTAAACTGAAGAGCTTCTGCACAGCAAAAGAAACTACCATCAGAGTGAACAGGCAACCTACAGAATGGGAGAAAATTTTTGCAATCTACTCATCTGACAAAGGGCTAATATCCAGAACCTACAAAGAACTCAAACAAATTTACGAGAAAAAAACAAACAACCCCATCAAAAAGTGGGCAAAGGATATGAACAGACATTTCTCAAAAGAAGACATTCATACAGCCAACAGACACATGAAAAAATGCTCATCATCGCTGACCATCAGAGCAATGCAAATCAAAACCACAATGAGATACCATCTCACACCAGTTAGAATGGCGATAATTAAAAATTCAGGAAACAACAGGTGCTGGAGAGGATGTGGAGAAATAGGAACACTTTTACACTGTTGATGGGATTGTAAACGAGTTCAACCATTATGGAAAACATTATGGCGATTCCTCAAGGATCTAGAACTTGATGTACATATGACCCAGCCATCCCATTACTGGGTATATTCCCAGAGGATTATAAATGTCCATCAGTGGCTGACTGGATTAAGAAAATATGGCACATATACACCATGGAATACGATGCAGCCATAAAAAAGGATGAGTTTGTGTTCTTTGTAGGGACGTGGATGCAGCTGGAAACTGTCATTCTTAGCAAACTATCACAAGAACAGAAAACCAAATACCACATGTTCTCACTTATAGGTGGGAACTGAACAATGATATCACTTGGACTTGGGAAGGGGAACATCACACACCGGGGCCTATCACGGGGAGGGGGGAGGGGGGAAGGATTGCATTGGGAGTTATACCTGATGTAAATGACGAGTTGATGGGTGCAGCACACCAACATGGCACAAGTATACATATGTAACACACCTGCACGTTATGCTCATGTACCCTAGAACTTAAAGTACAATAAAAAAAAAAAAACTTGAAAGAAGCTCTCTGAGAAAGAAGGTTTCTGGGAATTCATCTCACAGAGTTGCACTGTTGTTTTCATTGACCAGTTTGATAACACTATTTTTGTGGAATCTGCAATAAGATACTTGGGAGCAAATTGAAGCCTATGGTGACAAATTAAATATCCTCAGACTAAAACCAAAAAGAAGCTTTCTGAGAAACTGCTTTGTGATGTGAGAATTCATCTCACAGATTTACACATTTCTTTTCATGGAGCAGTTTGCTAACAGTATTTTTGTGGAATCTGCAAAGGGCTATTCATGAGTGCATTGAGGCAAATGATGAAAAAGGAAATATCCTCAGAGAAAAACTAGAAAGAATCTTTCTGAGATGTTGCTTTGTGATTTGTGAATTCATCTCACAGAGTTACATGACTCTTTTCATGGAGCAGTTTGGTAGCAATGTTCTTGGGGAATCTGAGAGGGCTATTTTGGATCGCATTGAAGCATGTGGTGACAAAGGAACTATCCTTAGATAAAATCTAGAAAGAAACTTTCTAAGAAACTTCTTTGTGAGGTGTGAATTCATCTCACAGGGTTCTTTTCATGGAGCAGTTTGGTAGAATTGTTTTTGGGGAATCTGAAAAGGAATATTTTGGATCTGCATTACGACATTTGGGAGCACATTGAAGCTTACGGTGATGTAGGAAATATCCTCAGACAAAAACCAAAAAGAAGCTTTCTCAGAAATTGCTTTGTGATGTGTGAATTCATCTCACAGATGTACACCTTTCTTTTCTTGGAGCAGTTTGCTAGCACTGATTTCGTGGAATCTGCAAAGGGATATTCAAGAATGCATTGAGGCCTATGGTGAAAAAGGAAATATCCTCAGACAAAAACTAGAAAGAAAATTTCTGAGAAACTGCTTTGTGATGTGTGAATTCATCTCACATAATTACATCATTCTTTTCATGGAGCAGTTTGGTAGCACTGTTTTTGGAGAATCTCAGAAAGGATATTTTGGACCACATTTAAGCCTAAGGTGACAAAGAAAATGTCTGCAGATAAAAACCAGAAAGAAGTTTTCTGTGAAACTCTTTTGTGACGTGTGAATTCATCTCACTGAGCAACACTCTTCTTTTCATTGAAAAGATTGGTAACACTTTTTTTGTTTAATCTGCAATGGGATATTCTGGAGTGCATTGAGAAATATAGTGAAAAAGGAAATAACCTCAGATAAAAACAAGAAAGAAGCTTTCAGAGAAACTCCTTTGTGATGTGTGCATTCATCTCATAGATGTAAACGTTTCTTTTGAGGGAGCACTTTGGCATCACTCTTTTTGTGGTTTCTGAGAAGGGATATCTGAGAGTGCATTGAAGCCTATGGTGGCAAAGGAAATATCCTCAGAGAAAAACCAAAAAGAATGTTTCTGAGAAACTGCTTTCTGATGTTTGAATTCATCTCACAGATTTACACCTTGCTTTTCATGGAGCAGTTTGCTAACATTATTTTCATGGAATCTGCAAATGGATATTCACAAGTGCATTGAGGCAAACAGTGAAAAAGGAAATATCAACATACAGAAACCAGAAAGAAGGTTTTTGATAAACTGCTTTGTGAATTGTGAATACACCTCACAGATTTACATGATTTTTTTTGTGGAGCAGTTTGGTAGCACTGTTTTTGGAGAATTTGAGAAGGGATAATTTGGATCACATTGAGCCTATGGTGACAAAGGAAATATCCTCAGATAAAATATAGAAAGAATCTTTCTGAGAAACTTCCTTTTGATGTGGGAATTCATCTCACAGAGTTACACCATTCTTTTCATTGAGAAGAAGGGTAACACTTTTTTCATGGAATCTGAGATGGGATATTCTGGAGCACATTGAGGCCTATGGTGTAGAAGGAAACATCCTCAGATAAAAACTAGAAAGAAGCTCTCTAAGAAACAGCTGTGTGATGTGTGATTTCTTCTCACAGATTTACACAATTCTTTTCATGGAGCAGCTTGGTAGCACTGTTTTTGGGGAATCTGAGAAGGGATATTTTGGAACGTGTTGAAGCCTATGGTGACAAAGTTAATATCATCTGATAAAAACAAGAAAGAAGCTTTCTGAGAAAGTTCTTTGTGATGTGTGAATTCATCTCACAGGGTTTACACATTTCTTTTCATGGAGCAATTTGTACACACTGCTTTTGAATAATCTGGAAAGTGATGTATGGGAGTGCATTGAGGCCTATCGTGTAAAAGGAAATAAACTCAGATAAAAACTGGAAAGAAGCTTTCTGAGAAACTACTTTGAGATGGGTGAATTCATCTCACAGTGATACACTGATGTTTTCATTGAGCAGTTTGAAAACACTGTTTTCATGGAATCTGTAATAGGATATTTGGGAGCACATTGAAGCCTACGGTAATGTAGGAAGTATTCTCAGACAAAAACCAAAAAGAAGCTTTTGAATAATTGCTTTGTGATGTGTGAATTCATCTCACAGACTTACACCTTTCTTTTCTTGAAGCAGTCTGCTAGTACTGATTTCATGGAATCTGCAAAGGGATATTCGAGAACGCATTGAGGCCTATGGTGAAAAAGGAAATATCCTCAGACAAAAACTAGAAAGAAGATTTTTGAGAAACTGTTTTGTGGTTTCTAAATTCATCTCACAGAGTTACACAATTCTTTTCATTGAGCAGTTTGGTAGCACTGTTTTTGAGGATCTGCAAAGGGATTTCCAGCAGCTCATAGAGGCCTATGGTGAAAAAGGAAATATCTTCAGATAAAAACCGGAGAGAGGTTTTTGAGGAGCTGTTTTGTGATATGTGTATTCACCTCATAGTGATGAACCACTTAGTTGATTGAGCAGTTTGGCATCACTGTTTTTGTGGTGTCTGAGAAGGGATATTTGGGAGCTCATTGACACTGATTGTGGAAAAGTAAATGCGCACAGATAAAAACTAGAAAGGAGCCTTCTGAGAAATTTCTTTGTGATGGGTGAATTCACCTCCCAGAGGTAAACCATTCTTTTCATTGAATAATGTGGTAACCCTGTTTTTGTTTAATCTATAAAGGGATATTCGGAGAGCACAGAAGCCTATGGTGAAAAAGGAAATAACCTCAGAAATAAACTATAAAGAAGCTCTCTGAGAGACTGTTTTGGGATGGGTGACTTCATCCAACAAAGGTAAATCTTCCTTTTCATTGAGCAGTTTGGTAACACTGTTTTTGTGGAATATGTAAAGGGATATTCGGGAGTGGATAGAGGTCAAGGTTGAAAAAGAAAATATCTTCAGGTAAAAACTGGAGAGAAAGTTTCCGATAACTCTTTTGTGATGTGTGCATTCATCTCATAGAGGTAAAGCTTTCTGTTGAGGGAGGACTTTGGCATCACTGTTTTTGTGTTATCTGAGAAGGGATATTTGGGTGTTCATTGAAGCCTATGGTGAAAAAGTAAATATCCTCAGACAAAAACCAAAAAGAAGCTTTCTGAGAAACTGCTTTGTGATGTGTGAATTCATCTCACCAATTTACACCTTTCTTTTCATGGAACAGTTAGCTAACACTATTTTCAAGGAATCTGCTAAGGGATATTCATGAGCGCTTTGAGGCGAATGTTGAAAAAGGAAATATCCTAAGACAAAAACTAGAAAGACGCTCTCTGAGAAACTGGTTTGTGATTTGTGAATTCATCTCACAGAGTTACACAATTCTTTTCATGGAGCAATTGGGTAGCATTGTTTTTGGAGAATCTGAGAAGGGATATTTTGGAATGCATTGATGCCTATGGTGACAAAGGAATATCTTCAGGCAAAATATCGAAAGAAACTTCCTGAAAAACTTCTTTGTGATGTGTGAGTTCATGTCACAGAGTTACACTGTTGTTTTCATTGAGAAGTTGCTAACACTTTTTTTGGTCGAATCTGCGATGGGATATTCTGGAGCGCATTGAGAAATATGGTGAAAAATTAAATATCCTCAGGAAAAAACTAGCAAGACGCTTTCTGAGAAACTGCCATGTGATGTGTGAATTCATCTCACAGAATTACACGATTTTTTTCATGGACTAGTTTGTTAGAATTGTTTTTGGGGAATCTGAAAAGTGATATATGGGAGAGCATTGAGGCCTATGGTGAAAAAGAAAATATCCTCAGATAAAAACTAGAAAGGAGTTTTCTGAGAAACAACTTTTGGATGTGTGAATTCTTCTGGCAGAGATACACTGCTCTTACCATTGAGCAGTTGGATAACACTGTTTTCGCGGAATCTGCAAAGGGATAATTTGGAGAACTTTGAGGCCTATGGTGAAAAAGGAAGTATCCTCAGATTAAAATCAGAAAGAAACATTCTGAGAAACTGCTATGTGATGTGTGAATTCAACTCACAGAATTACACTGTTCTTTTCATTGAACAATTTGCTTACACTGTTTTCTTGGAATCTGCAATCTGATATTTCAGAGTACATTGAAGTTTATGGTGACAAAGGAAATATCCTCACATAAACACTAGAAAAAAGCTTTCTGAGAAACTGCTTTGTTATGGGTGAATTCATCTCACAGAGATATACCTTTTCTTTCATTGAGCAGTTTGGTAGCACTGTTTTTGGGGAATCTGCAAAGGGATTTTTGGGAGCTCACAGAGGCCTATGGTGAAAAAGGAAATATCTTCACGTAAAAACTGAAAAGAAGGTTTTTGAATAACTGTTGTGTGATATGTGTATTCACCTCATATAGATATACCATTTTGTTGATTGAGCAGTTTGGCATTACTATTTGTGGTGTCTGAGAAGGGATATTTGGGAGCACATTGAGGCTGATGGTGGAAAAGTAAATATGCACAGATAAAAACTAGAAAGGAGTTTTCAGAGAAATTTTTTGTGATGGGCGAATTTATCAGACACAGTTACACCTTTCTTTTCTTTGAGCAGTTTGGTAGCACTGTTTCTAGGAATTTGCAAAGGATATTTGGGAGCTCCTAAAGGCCTATGGTGAAAACAGAAATAACTTCAGATTAAAACTTTGGAGAAGCTTTTTGAGATACAGTTTTGTCATGTGCATATTCATCTCAAAGTTTAACGTTTTTGTTGATTAAGAAGTTCGGCATCACTGTTTTTATGGTATCAGAGAGGACATATTTGGGAGCACATTGAAGCCTATGGTGAAAAATGAAATATTCTCATATTTAAACTAGAAAGAAGCTTTCTGACAAACTAATTTTGGATTGCATGAACTCATCTCACAGAAGTACACTGGTGTTTTCAGTGAGCAGTTTGATAACATTGTTTTCATGGGATCTGCAATAGGATATTTGGAAGTGCATTGGAGCCTATGGTGACAAAGGAAATACCGTCAGATAAAAACAAAAAAGAAGCTTTTTGAAAAACTGCTTTGTAAAATGTGAATTCACCTCACAGAGTTATCCTATTCTTTTCATTGAGCAGTTTGCTAACACTGGTATCTTAGAATCTGCAATGGGATATTTTGGAGCATATTGAAGCTTAGGGTGACAAAGGAAATATCCTCATATAAACACTACGAAGAAGCTTTCTGAGAAACTACTTTGTGATGTGTTAATTCATTTCAAACAGTTACACCATAATTTTCATGGATCAGGTTGTTAGCAGTGTTTTGGGGGAAGTCTGAGAAGGGTTATTTTGGATAGCATTGAAATCTATGGTAACAAAGAAATATCCTCAGATAAAAACTAGAAAGAAACTTTCTGAGGAAGTTCTTTATGATGTGTGAATTCATCTCACAGAGTTACACCTTTCTTTTCATGGAACAGTTTGCTAACACTGTTGTCATGTAATCTGTAATGGGATATTCTGGAGCACATTGAGATCTATAGTGTAAAAGGAAATGTCCTCAGATAAAAACTAGAAAGAAGCTTTCTGAGAAACTGCTTTGTGATTGGTGAATTCATCTCAAAGAGTTACACCATTCTTTTCATTGAGCAGTTTGTTAGCACTCTTTTTGTGGAATCTGCAAAGGGATTTTTGGGAGCTCATACAGGCCTATGGTGAAAAAGGAAATATCTTCAGATAAAAACTGGAGAGAAGGTTTTTGAGAAACTGTTTTGTGATGTGTGTATTTATCTCATAGAGATAAACCATTTCGTTGATAGAGCAGTATGGCCTCATTGTTTTTTTGGTGTCTGAGAAGTGATATTTAGGAGTGCATTGAGGCTGAGGGTGGAAAGGTAAATATGCACAGATAAAAACTGGAAAGGACTTTTATGAGAAATTTCTTTGTGATGGGTGAATTCATCTCCCAGAGGTAAACCATTGTTTTCATTGAGCACTTTGATTACCCTGTTTTTGTGGAATCTACAAAGTGATATTTGAAGTGCAGAGAAGCCTATGGTGAAAAAGGAAATACCCTCAGATAAAAACTAGAAAGAAGTTTTCCAAGAGACTGTTTTGTGATGGGTGAATTCATCTCACAGAGTTAAATCTTTCTCTTCATTGAGGAGTTTGGTAACACAGTTTTTTGGAATACAGAAAGGGATATTCATGAATGGATAAATGCCAATGTTGAAAAAGGAAATATCTTCAGGTTGAAACTAGAGAGAAAGTTTCTGAAAACTCCTTTGTGATGCATGCATTCATCTCATAGCGGTAGAGTTTTCTGTTGTGAGAGAAGTTTGGCATCACTGTTTTTGTGGTGTCTGAGAAGGTATATTTGGGAGTGCATGGAAGCCGATGGTGGAAAAGGAAATATCCTGAGATAAAAACGAGAAAGAAGCTTTCTGAGAAATTTCTTTGTGATGGGTGAATTCAACACACAGTGTTCTACCTTCGTTTTCTTTGAGTACTTTGGCTGCACTGTTTTTATGGAATCTGCAAAGGGATATTCGGCAGCTCCTAGAGGTCTACAGTGAAAGAGGAAATAACATCAGATAAAAAATGAAGAGAAGCTTCTCGAGAAACGGTTTTGTGATGTGTGTATTCATCTCATAGAGTTTAACCTCTTTGTTGATGGAGCAGTTCAGCATCACTGTTTTTGTGGTATCTGAGAAGAGTTATTTGTGAGCCAATGGTGAAAAAGAAAATATCATCAGAGATAAACTAGAAAGAAGCTTTCTGAGAAACTACTTTGTGATGAGTGAATTCATCTCAAAGAGTTACACTTTACTTTTCATTGCACCGTTTGGTAGCACTGTATTTGTGGAAACTAAAAAGGAATATTTGGGAGCACATAGAGGCCTCAGGTGAAAAAAGAAAATTGTTCCAGTAAAAACCGGAGGGAAGCTTTTGGAGAAACTCCTCAGTGATGGGTGCATTCATATCATAGGGCTTAATGTTTCTGTTAAGGGAGCACTTTGGCATCACTGTTGTTGTGGGGTCTCAGAAGAGATATTTGGCAGTGCATTGAAGCCTACAGTGGAAAAGGAAATATCCTCAGATAAAAACTAGAGAAAAGCTTTCTGAGAAAGTTCTTTTGGATGGGTGAATTCATCTCAAAGAGATACACTGATGTTTTCATTGAGCAGTTTGATGACCCTTTTTGTGTGGAATCTGCAATAGGATATTTGGGAGTGCACTGAAGAATATGGTGACAAAGGAAATATCCTCAGACAAAAACCAAAAAGAAACTTTCTGGGAAACTGCTTTGTGATGTGTGAATTCATCTCACATATTTACATCTTTTTTTTCATGGACCAGTTTCCTAACACTATTTTCGTGGAATCTGCAAAGAGATATTCGCGAGCGCAGTGAGGCCTGTGGTGAAAAAGGAAATATCCTCAGACAAAAACTAGAAAGAAGCTTTCTGAGAAACTGCTTTGTGATTTGTGAATTCATCTCAGAGAGTTACAATGTTGTTTTCATTGAGCAGTTTGCTAACATTGTTTTCTTGTAATGTACAATTGGATATTTTGGAGTGGATTGAAGCTTATGGTGACAAAGCAAATATACTCTGATAAAAAATAGAAAGAAGCTTTCCGAGAAACTGGTTTGTGATTTATTAGTTCATCTCACAGAGTTACACCACTCTTTTCATTGAGCAGTTTCATAACACTGTATTTGTTGAATATTCAGTAGAATATTTGGGAGTGCATTGAAGCCTATAGTGACAAAGAAAGTATCCTCAGACAAAAACCAGAAATAAGCTTTCTGAGAAACTGCTTTGTATGTGTGAATTCATCTCACCGAGTCACACTCATCTCTTCAATGAGCAGGTTGTCAACACTGTTTCCTTGGAAACTGCAATGTGATATTTCGGAGCGCATTGAAGCTTGTGTTGACAAAGGAGATATCCACACATAAAAACTAGAGAGAAGCTTTCTGAGAAACTGTTTTGTGGTTTGTGAATTCATCTCACAGAGATACATGATACTTTCCATGTAGCAGTTTGGCAGCACTGCTTTTGGGTAATCTGAGAAGGGATATTTTGGATTGCATGGAAGCCTATGGTTACAAAGAAAATATCTTCAGATAGAAACTAGAGGGGGGCGGAGCAAGATGGCCGAATAGGAACAGCTCCAGTCTCCAACTCCCAGCGCGAGCAACACAGAAGACCGGTGATTTCTGCATTTTCAACTGAGGTACTGGGCTCATCTCACTGGGGAGTGCTGGACGATCGGTGCTGGTCAGCTGCTGCAGCCCGACCAGCGAGAGCTGAAGCAGGGCGAGGCACTGCCTCACCTGGGAAGCGCAAGGGGGAAGGGAATCCCTTTTCCTAGCCAGGGGAACTGAGACACACAACACCTGGAAAATCGGGTAACTCCCACCCCAATACTGCGCTTTAAGCAAACAGGCACACCAGGAGATCATATCCCACACCTGGCCAGGAGGGTTCCACACCTACGGAGCCTCGCTCATTGCTAGCACAGCAGTCTGCGATCTCGCGGCAAGGCAGCAGCGAGGCTGGGGGAGGGGCGCCCGCCTATGCTGAGGCTTAAGTAGGTAAACAAAGCTGCTGGGAAGGTTGAACTGGCTGGAGCTCACAGCAGCTCAAGGAAACCTGCCTGTCTCTGTAGACTCCACCTCTGGGGACACGGCACAGTAAACAAAACAAATGCAACAGAAACCTCTGCAGACGCAAGTGACTCTGTCTGACAGCTTTGAAGAGAGCAGTGGATCTCCCAACACAGAGGTTGAGATCTGAGAAGGGACAGACTCCCTGCTCAAGTGGCTCCCTGACCCCTGAGTAGCCTAACTGGGAGACATCCCCCACTAGGGGCAGTCTGACACCCCACACCTCACAGGGTGGAGTACACCCCTGAGTGGGAGCTTCCAAAGCAACAATCAGACAGGTACACTCGCTGTTCAGAAATATTCTATCTTCTGCAGCCTCTGCGGCTGATACCCAGGCAAACGGGGTCTGGAGTGGACCTCAAGCAATCTCCAACAGACCTACAGCTGAGGGTCCTGACTGTTAGAAGGAAAACTATCAAACAGGAAGGACACCTACACCAAAACCCCATCAGTACATCACCATCATCAAAGACCAGATGCAGATAAAACCACAAAGATGGGGAAAAAGCAGGGCAGAAAAGCTGCAAATTCAAAAAATAAGAGTGCATCTCCCCCGACAAAGGAGCGCAGCTCATCGCCAGCAACGGATCAAAGCTGGATGGAGAATGACTTTGATGAGATGAGAGAAGAAGGCTGCAGTCCATCAAATTTCTCAGAGCTAAAGGAGGAATTATGTACCCAGCGCAAAGAAACTAAAAATCTTGAAAAAAATGTGGAAGATTGATGGCTAATTAATGCAGAGAAGGTCATAAACGAAATGAAAGAGATGAAAACCATGACACGAGAAATACGTGACAAATGCACAAGCTTCAGTAACCAACTCAATCAACTGGAAGAAAGAGTGTCAGCGATTGAGGATAAATGAATGAAATGAAGTGAGAAGAGAAACCAAAAGAAAAAAGAAGAAAAAAAAATGAACAAAGCCTGCAAGATGTATGGGATTATGTAAAAAGACCAAATCAACGTCTGACTGGGGTGCCTAAAACTGAGGGGGAAAATGGAAACAAGTTGGAAAACACTCTTCAGGATATCATCCAGGAGAACTTCCCCAACCTAGTAGGGCAGGCCAACATTCAAATCCAGGAAATACAGAAAACGCCACAAACATACTCCTCGAGAAGAGCAGCTTCAAGACACGTAATTGCCAGATTCACCAAAGTTGAAATGAAGGAAAAAATCTTAAGGGCAGCCAGAGAGAAAGGTCGGGTTACCCACAAAGGGAAGCCCATCAGACTAATAGCAGATCTCTCGGCAGAAACTCTCCAAGCCAGAAGAGAGTGGGGGTCAATATTCAACATTCTTAAAGAAAAGAATTTTAAACCCAGAATTTCATATCCAGCCAAACTAAGTTTCATAAGTGAAGGAGAAATAAAATCCTTTACAGATAAGCAAATGCCTAGAGATTTTGTCACCACTAGGCCTGCCTTACAAGAGACCCTGAAGGAGCACTCAACATGGAAAGGAACAACCGGTACCAGCCATTGCAAAAATGTGCCAAAATGTAAAGTGCATCGAGGCTAGGAAGAAACTGCATCAACTAACGAGCAAAATAACCAGTTAATATCATAATGGCAGGATCAAGTTTACACATAATAATCTTAACCTTAAATGTAAATGGACTAAATGCTCCAATTAAAAGACACAGACTGGCAAACTGGATAAAGAGTCAAGACCCATCAGTCTGCTGTATTCAGGAGACCCATCTCACACACAGAGACATACATAGGCTCAAAATAAAGGGATGGAGGAAGATCTACCAAGAAAATGGAGAACAAAAAAAAGCAGGGGTTGCAATACTAGTCTCTGATAAAACAGACTTTAAACCATCAACGATCAAAACAGACAAAGAAGGCCATTACATAATGGTAAAGGGATCAATTCAACAGGAAGAGCTAACTATCCTAAACATATATGCACCCAATACAGGAGCACCCAGATTCTTAAAGCAAGTCCTTAGAGACTTACAAAGACACTTAGACTCCCATACAATAATAATGGGAGACTTCAACACTCCACTGTCAACATTAGACAGATCAACGAGACAGAAAGTTAACAAGGATATCCAGGAATTGAACTCAGCTCTGCAGCAAGCAGACCTAATAGACATCCATAGAACTCTCCACCCCAAATCAACAGAATATACATTCTTCTCAGCACCACATCGTACTTACTCCAAAATTGACCATGTAATTGGAAGTAAAGCACTCCTCAGCAAATGTACAAGAACAGAAATTATAACAAACTGTCTCTCAGACCACAGTGCAATCAAACTACAACTCAGGACTAAGAAACTCAATCAAAACCGCTCAACTACATGGAAACTGAACAACCTGCTCCTGAATGACTACTTGGTACATAACGAAATGAAGACAGAAATAAAGATGTTCTTTGAAACCAATGAGAACAAAGATACAACATACCAGAATCTCTGGGACACATTTAAAGCAGTGTGTAGAGGGAAATTTATAGCACTAAATGCCCACAAGAGAAAGCAGGAAAGATCTAAAATTGACACTCTAACATCGCAATTAAAAGAACTAGAGAAGCAAGAGCAAACATATTCGAAAGCTAGCAGAAGGCAAGAAATAACTAAGATCAGAACAGAACTGAAGGAGATAGAGACACAAAAAACCCTCCAAAAAATCAATGAATCCAGGAGTTGGTTTTTTGAAAAGATCAACAAAATTGACAGA
Source organism: Macaca nemestrina (assembly GCF_043159975.1). Classification (NCBI taxonomy): domain Eukaryota; kingdom Metazoa; phylum Chordata; class Mammalia; order Primates; family Cercopithecidae; genus Macaca; species Macaca nemestrina. The sequence continues at coordinate 125,475,891 of NC_092130.1, read as the reverse complement.
CCACTAGCAAGACTAATAAAGAAGAAAAGAGAGAAGAATCAAATAGAGGCAATGAAAAATGATAAAGGGGATATCACCACCGACCCCACAGAAATACAAACTACCATCAGAGAATACTATAAACACCTCTACGCAAATAAACTGGAAAATCTAGAAGAAATGGATAATTTCCTGGACACTTACACTCTTCCAAGACTAAACCAGGAAGAAGTTGAATCCCTGAATAGACCAATAGCAGGCTCTGAAATTGTGGCAATAATTAATAGCCTGCCAACCAAAAAAAGTCCAGGACCAGATGGATTCACAGCTGAATTCTACCAGAGGTACAAGGAGGAGTTGGTACCATTCCTTCTGAAACTATTCCAATCAATAGAAAAAGAGGGAATCCTTCCTAACTCATTTTATGAGGCCAATATCATCCTGATACCAAAGCCTGGCAGAAACACACACAAAAGAGAGAATTTTAGACCAATATCCCTGATGAACCTCGATGCAAAAATCCTCAATAAAATACTGGCAAACGGATTCAGCAACACATCAAAAAGCTTATCCACCATGATCAAGTGGGCTTCATCCCTGGGATGCAAGGCTGGTTCATCATTTGCAAATCAATAAACATAATCCAGCATATAAACAGAACCAAAGACAAGAACCACATGAATATCTCAATAGATGCAGAAAAGGCTTTTGACAAAATTCAGCAGCCCTTCATGCTAAAAACGCTCAATAAATTCGGTATTGATGGAACGTACCTCAAAATCATAAGAGCTATTTATGACAAACCCACAGCCAATATCATACTGAATGGGCAAAAACTGCAAAAATTCCCTTTGAAAACTGGCACAAGACAGGGATGCCCTCTCTCACCACTCCTATTCAACATAGTGTTGGAAGTTCTGGCTAGGGCAATTAGGCAAGAGAAAGAAATCAAGGGTATTCAGTTAGGAAAAGAAGAAGTCAAACTGTCCCTGTTTGCAGATGACATGATTGTATATTTAGAAAATCCCATTGTCTCAGCCCAGAATCTCCTTAAGCTGATAAGCAACTTCAGCAAAGTCTCAGGATACAAAATTAATGTGCAAAAATCACAAGCCTTCTTATACACCAGTAACAGACAAACAGAGAGCCAAATCATGAATGAACTTCCATTCACAATTGCTTCAAAGAGAATAAAATACCTAGGAATCCAACTTACAAGGGATGTAAAGGACCTCTTCAAGGAGAACTACAAACCACTGCTCAGTGAAATAAAAGAGGACACAAACAAATGGAAGAACATACCATGCTCATGGATAGGAAGAATCAATATCGTGAAAATGGCCATACTGCCCAAGGTTATTTATAGATTCAATGCCATCCCCATCAAGCTACCAACGAGTTTCTTCACAGAATTGGAAAAAACTGCTTTAAAGTTCATATGGAACCAAAAAAGAGCCCGCATCTCCAAGACAATCCTAAGTCAAAAGAACAAAGCTGGAGGCATCACGCTACCTGACTTCAAACTATACTACAAGGCTACAGTAACCAAAAGAGCATGGTACTGGTACCAAAACAGAGATATAGACCAATGGAACAGAACCGAGTCCTCAGAAATAATACCACACTTCTACAGCCATCTGATCTTTGACAAACCTGAGAGAAACAAGAAATGGGGAAAGGATTCCCTATTTAATAAATGGTGCTGGGAAAATTGGCTAGCCATAAGTAGAAAGCTGAAACTGGATCCTATCCTTACCCCTTATACGAAAATTAATTCAAGATGGATTAGAGACTTAAATGTTAGACCTAATACCATAAAAATCCTAGAGGAAGACGTAGGTAGTACCATTCAGGACATAGACATGGGCAAAGACTTCATGTCTAAAACACCAAAAGCAACAGCAGCAAAAGCCAAAATTGACAAATGGGATCTCATTAAACTAAAGAGCTTCTGCACAGCAAAAGAAACTACCATCAGAGTGAACAGGCAACCTACAGAATGGGAGAAAATTTTTGCAATCTATTCATCTGACAAACGGCTAATATCCAGAACCTACAAAGAACTCAAACAAATTTACAAGAAAAAAACAAACAACCCCATCAAAAATTGGGCAAAGAATATGAACAGACATTTCTCAAAAGAAGACATTCATACAGCCAACAGACACATGAAAAAATGCTCATCATCACTGGCCATCAGAGAAATGCAAATCAAAACCACAATGAGATACCATCTCACACCAGTTAGAATGGCCATCATTAAAAAGTCAGGAAACAACAGGTGCTGGAGAGAATGTGGAGAAATAGGAACACTTTTACACTGTTGGTGGGATTGTAAACTAGTTCATCCATTGTGGAAAACAGTATGGCAATTCCTCAAGGATCTAGAACTAGATGTACCATATGACCCAGCCATCCCATTACTGGGTATATACCCAAAGGATTATAAATTATGCTGCTATAAAGACACATGCACACGTATGTTTATTGTGGCACTATTCACAATAGCAAAGACTTGGAATCAACCCAAATGTCCATCAGTGACAGAGTGGATTAAGAAAATATTGCACATATACACCATGGAATACTATGCAGCCATAAAAAAGGATGAGTTTGTGTCCTTTGTAGGGACATGGATGCAGCTGGAAACCATCATTCTTAGCAAACTATCACAAGAACAGAAAACCAAACACCACATTTTCTCACTCATAGGTGGGAACTGAACAATGAGATCACTTGGACTCAGGAAGGGGAACATCACACACCGGGGCCTATCATGGGGAGGGGGGAAGGGGGAGGGATTGCATTGGGAGTTATACCTGATGTAAATGACGAGTTGATGGGTGCTGACGAGTTGATGGCTGCAGCACACCAATATGGCAAAAGTATACATATGTAACAAACCTGCACGTTATGCACATGTACCCTAGAACTTAAAGTATAATAATAATAAAAAAAAATAAAAAAATTAAAAAAATTAAAAAAAAAAGACACTAGAAGGAAGCTTTCTGAGAAATTTCTTTGTGAGGTGTGAGTTCATTTCACAGAGTTACATGATTTTTTTCTTTCACAAGTTTCATTAAACTGTTTTTGTGGAATCTGCAATAGGATATTTGGGAACGCCCTGAAGCCTATGGTGACAAAGGAAATATCTTCATAGATAAAACAAAAAGAAGATTTCTGAGAAACTGCTTTGTGTTGTGTGAATTCATCTCACAGACTTACACCTTTGTTTTAATGGAGCAGCTTACTAACACTATTTTTGTGGAATTTGCAAAGGGATATTCACGAGTGCTTTGAGACCTATGGTGAACAAGAAAGTATCCTCAGAAAAAACCTTGAAAGATGTTTTCTGAGAAACCACTTTGTGGTGTGTTAATTCGTCTCACAGACTGACACTTTTCTATTCATGGATCAGTTTGGTAGCATTGTTTATGGGGAATCTGAGAAGGGATATTTTGGATTGCATTGAAGCCTATGGTTACAAAGGAAATATCCTGAGACATAAACTAAAAAGAAGTTTTCTGAGAAATTTCCTTGTGATGTATGAATTCATCTCAAAGAGTTAAATGATTCCTTTCTTGGAGCAGTTTGCTAACACTGTTTTCGTGGAATCTGCGTTAGGATACTTGGGAGTGGTTTGAAACATTTGGTGACAAACGAAATACCCTCAGTAAAAAAGCAAAAAGAAGCTTTCTGAGAAACTCCTTTGTGATGTATGAATTCATCGCACAGAGTTACATGATTCTTTTCATGGATCAGTTTGGTAGCACTGTTTTTGGGGAATCTGAGAAGGGATACTTCGGATCGCATTGAAGACTATGGTGACAAATGAAATATCCTCATATATAAACTAGAAAGAAATTTTCTGAGAAAGTTATTTATGGTGTGTGAATTCATCTCACAGAGTTATACCTTTCTTTTCATTGAGCAGTTTGCTAACACTGTTTTCTTGGAACCTGCACAGGAATATTTGGGAGTGCATTGAGGTCTATGGTGAAAAAGGAAATATTCTCAGATAAAAACTAGAAAGAGACTTTCTGAGAAACTGCTTCATGATGTGTGAATTCATCACACACTGTTACACGGTTATTTTCATTGAGCAGTTTGCTAACACTGTTTTCTTGGAATCTGCCATGGGATATTTTGGAGTGCATTGAAACTTATGGTGACAAAGGAATTATCCTCAGATAATAACTAGAAAGAAGCTTTCTGAGAAACTGCGTTGTGATGTGTTAATTCAAATCACAGAGTTACACGATTCTTTTCATGGTTCAGTTTGGTACCACTGTTTTTGGGGAATCTGAGGAGGGATATTTTGGATCACATTGAAGCCTATGGTGTCAATGGAAATAAGCTCAGATAAAAACTAGAAAGATGTTTTCTGAGAAAGTTCGTTGAAAGAAGCTTTCTGAGAAACAGCTTTGAGATGTGTGAATTCATCTCTCAGAGTTACACCTCAGTTTTTATGGAGTTGTTGGGTAGCACTATTTTTGGGTGTCCGAGATGGTATATTTTGAATTGCATTGAAGTCTATGGTGAAAAGGAAATATCCTCAGATTAAAATTAGAAAGAAGCCTCTGTTGAACTCCTTAGTGATGTGTGGTTTCATCTCACAGATTTAAACTGTGCTTTTCATTGAGCGGTTTGCTAACACTGTTTTTGTGGAATCTGCAAAGCCATATTTGGGAGTGCATTGAGGCCTATGGTGAAAAAGGAAGTATCCTCCAATAATAACTAGACAGAAGCTTTCTGAGAAACTCCTTTGTGATGTGTTAATTCATCTCACAGGGTTACACCATTACTTTCATGGAGCTGTTTGATAACACTGTTTTCCTGGAATATGCAATGGAATATTTGGAGCGCATTGAAGCCTATGGTGTCGAAGGAAATATCCTAAGACAAAACTAGAAAGAAGCTCTCTGAATACATGCTTTGTGATGTGTGAATTCCTCCCTCAGGGTTACACTGTTCTTTTCATTGAGCAGTTTAATAACAGTTTTTGTGGAATCTGTGAAAGGATATTTGGGAGTGTATTGAGGCCTACAGTGAAAAATGAAATATCCTCAGATGAAAACTAGAAAGACAATTTCTGAGAAACTGCTTTTTTGTGCATGAATTCATCTCACAGAGTTAAACCTTTCTTTTCATTGTGCTGTTTGATAACACTGAATTCGTGGAATCTTCAAGGGGATATCTGGGAGCCCATTGAATCCAATTGTGACACAGGACAGATACTCAGATAAACACAAAAAGAAGCTTTCTGAGAATCTCCTTTGTGATGTGTTCATTCATCTAATAGTGTTACACGAAACTTTTCATGGAGCAGTTTGCCAACTCTGTTTTTGTGAAATCTGGAATAGGATATTTGGGGGCACATTGAAGCTTATGGTGACAAAGGAAATATCCTCAGATAAAAACTAGAAAGAAGCTTTCTGCAGAAATGCTTTGTGATGAGTGAATTCATCTCAAAGAGTTAAACCTTTCTTTTCATGGAGCAATTGGCTAACACTGCCTTCCTGGAATCTGCAAAGGGATAATTGGGAGCACATTGAGTCCTATGGTTAAAAAGGAAATATCTTCAGATTAAAACTAGAAATAAGTTTTCTGATAAACTGCTTTGTGATGTGAGAATTCATTTCACAGAGTTACACCACTCTTTTCTTTGAGTAGTTTGCTAACACTGTTTTCTTCGAATCTGCATTGGCATATTTAGGAGTGACAGAAGCTTATGGTGACAAAGGAAATATCCTCATATAAAAACTAGAAAGAAGATATTTGAGAAACCACTTTGTGATATGTTAATTTATCTCACAGAGTTAAACGATTCTTTTGATGGATCCGTTTAGTAGCACTGTTTTTGGGGAAGCTAACAAGTGATATTTTGGATTGCATTGAAGCCTATGTTGACCTAGTAAATCTTCTCAGATAAAAAGTGGAAAGAAGCTTTCTGAGAAATTCCTTTGTGATGGGTGAACTCATCTAACAGAGTTACACAATTATTTTATTGGAACAGATTGCTAACACTGTTTTCGTGGAATCTGCAATAGGATATTTGGGAGCACATTGAAGCCTATGTTGATAAATGAAACATCCTCAGACAAAATCCAAAAAGAAGCTTTCCGAGAAACTGCTTTGTGATGTGTTTATTCATCTCACAGATTTACAACATTCCTCTCATGGAGCAGTTTGCTGACACTATTTTTGTAGAATCCACAAAGAGATTTTTGCGGGTGCATTGAGGCCTGTGGTGAAAAAGTGTATATCCTCAGAAAAACACTTGAAAGAAACTTTCTGAGAAACTGCTTTCTGAGGTGTGAATTTACCTCAAATAGTTAAAATTTTCCTTTCATGGAGCACTTTGCTCACACTTTTTTCGTGGAATTTGCAATGGGATATTCTGGAGTGCATTGAGGAATGTGGTGAAAATGGAAATATCCTCAGATCAAAACCAGAAAGAAGCTTTCTGAGAAACAGCTTTGTGATGTGTGAATTAATCTCACAGAGTTACATCATTCTTTTCATGGAGCCATTTCATAGCACTGTTTTTCGGATATCTGAGAAGGGATAAATTTGATTACATTGAAGCCTATGGTGACAAAGGAAATATCCTTAGATAAAAACCAAAAAGAAGAGTTCTGAGAAATTGCTTTGTGATTCCTGATTTCATCTCACAGGTTTACACCTTTTTATTCATGGATCCATCCGCTAACACTTTTTTGGTGGAATCTGCAATGGGATATTTGGGAGCGCTTTGAGGAATAGAGTGAAAAAGGAAATATCCTCAGATAAAAGCTAGAAAGAAGCTTTCTGAGAAACAGAATTTGGTGTGTGAATTCATCTCACAGAGATACACCATTCTTCTCATGGAGCAGTTTGGTAGGCCTGTTTTGGGGAATCTGAGAAGGGACATTCTGGATTGCATTGAAGCCTATGTTGAAAAAGGAAATATCCTCAGATAAAAACTAGAAAGAAGCTTTCTGAGAAACTGTTTTGTGATATGTGAATTCATCTCACAGAGTTACAAGATTATTTTCTTGGAGCAGTTTGCTAACACTGTTTTTGTGGAATCTGCAATAGGATAGTTGGGAGTCCATTGAAACCTATGGTGACAAAGGAAATATCTTCAGACAAAAACCAAAAAGAATCTTTCTGAGATACCGGTTTGTGGTGTGTGAATTAATCTCACAGATTTACATCTTTCTTTTCATGGAGCAGTATGCTAACGCTATTTTCATGGAATACGCAAAGGGATATTTGCGAGCACCTTGAGGCCTATGGTGAAAAAAGAAATATCCTCAGATTAAAAAAAAAAAGAAAGAGTGTTTCTGAGAAACTGCATTGCAATGTGTGAATTCATCTCACAGAGTTGCACTGTTCTTTTCATTGAGCAGTTTTTTTTTTTTTTTTTTTTTGAGGCGGAGTCTCGCTCTGTCGCCCAGGCTGGAGTGCAGTGGCGCGATCTTGGCTCACTGCAAGCTCCGCCTCCTGGGTTCCCGCCATTCTCCTGCCTCAGCCTCCCGAGTAGCTGGGACTACAGGCGCCGCCACCACGCCCAGCTAATTTTTTTTTGTATTTTTTTTTTAGTGGAGACGGGGTTTCATTGTGTTAGCCAGGATGGTCTCGATCTCCTGACCTCGTGATCCGCCCGTCTCGGCCTCCCAAAGTGCTGGGATTACAGGCTTGAGCCACCGCGCCCGGCCTCATTGAGCAGTTTGTTAACTCTGTTTTCTTGGAATCTGCAATGGGATATTGCAGAGTGCTTTGAAGTCTAATTTGACAAAGGAAATATCCTTATATAAAAACTAGAAAGAATCTCTCTGAGAAAGCACTTTGTGATGTGCTAATTCATCTCACAGAGTTACACGATTCTTTTCATGGATCAGTTTGATAGCACTATTTATGGCGAATTTGAGAAGGGACATTTTGGATTGCATTGAAGTCTATGGTGACAGAGGAAATATCCTCAGATAAAAACTAGAAAGAAGTTTTCTGAGAAACTTCCTTGTGATTCATGTATTCATCTCACAGAGTAACGCCTTTCTTTTCATGGAGCAGTTTGCTAATACTTTTCGTGGAATCTACAAAGGGATATTTGGGAGCGAGTTGAGGCCTCTGGTGAAAAAGGAAATATCCTTAGGTAAAAACTAGATGAAACTTTCTGTGAAATGGCTTTGTGATGTGTTAATTCAACTAACAGAGTTACACCACTCTTTTCATGGAGCAGTTTGGTAGAACTGTTTTTGTTGAATCTGAGTAGGAATACTTTGGATCGCATTGAAGCATATGGTGTCAACGGAAATATCCTCAGATAGAAACTAGAAAAATACTTTCTGAGAAACTGATGTGTGATATGAGAATTCATCTCAGAGAGTTACACCATTCTTTTCATGGAGCAGTTTGGTAGCACTGTTTATGGGGAATCTGAGAAGAGATATTTGGATTGCATTGAAGCCTATGGTGACAGAGGAAATATCCTCAGGCAAAAACTGAAAAGAAGCTTCCTGAGAAACTGCTTTGTGATGTGTAAATTCATCTCACAGATTTACACCTTCCTTTCATGGAGCAGTTTGTTAACACTGTTTTCATGGAATCTGCAAAGGGATATTCACGAGCATATTGAGGCCTATGGATAAAAAGGAAATATCCTCAGATAAAAATTAGAAAGAAGCTTTCTGAGAAACTGCTTAGTGATGTGTGAATTTATCTCACAGAGTGACACTGTTCTCTTCATATAGAAGTTTACTAACACCGTTTTCTTGGAATCCACAATGTGACAATTCTGAGCTCATTGAATCTTATGGTGACAAAGGGTATATCCTTAGAGAAAACCTAGAAAGAAGGTGTCCGAGAAACTGATTTCTGATTTGTGAATTCATCTCACAGAGTTACAGCTTTTTTTTTCATGGATCAGTTTGGTAGCATTGTTTTTGGGGAATCTGAGAAGGGATATTTTGTATCAAAATGACTCCTATGGTGACAAAGGAAATACCCTCAGATAAATACTAGAAAGAAGCTTTCTGAGAAAGTTCTTCGTGATGTGTGAGTTCATCTCATAGAGTTACACCTTTCTTTTCATGGAATAGTTTGCTAACACTGTTTTTGTGGAATCTGTGAAGGGGTATTTGGGAGAACATTGAGGCCTATTGTGAAAAAGGAAATATCGGCCGGGCGCGGTGGCTCAAGCCTGTAATCCCAGCACTTTGGGAGGCCGAGACGGGCGGATCACGAGGTCAGGAGATCGAGACCATCCTGGCTAACACAGTGTAAACCCCGTCTCTACTAAAAAACTTAGCCGGGCGAGGTGGCAGGCGCCTGTAGTCCCAGCTACTCGGGAGGCTGAGGCAGGAGAATGGCGTAAACCCGGGAGGCGGAGCTTGCGGTGAGCTGAGATCCGGCCACTGCACTCCAGCCTGGGTGACAGAGCGAGACTCCGTCTCAAAAAAAAAAAAAAAAAAAAAAAAAAAAAAAAAAAAAAAAAAAAAAAAAAGAAAAAGGAAATATCCTCAGATAAAAAATAGAAAGAAGTTTTATGAGAAACTGTTTTGCAATGTGTGAATTCATCTCACACAGTTACATCATTCTTGTAATTGTGCAGTTTGATAACACTGTTTTCATGGAATCTGCAGCAGGGTATTTGGGAGCACATTGAAGCCTATGGTGACAAAGGAAATATTCTCAGATAAAAAGATGTAAGAAATTTTCTGTGAAACTGCTTTGTGATGTGTGAATTCATCTCACAGATTTCCACTATTCTTTTCACTGAGAAGTTTCCTAACCCTTTTGTCATGGAATCTGCAAGGGGATATTCCAGAGCGTATTGAGAAATACAGTGAAAAAGAAAATGTCCTCAGATAAAAACTAGAAAGAAACTTTCTAATTTGGGAATTCATCTCACAGAGTTATACCGTTCTTCTCATTGAAAACTTTGCTAACACCTTTTTCATGGAATTTGCAATGGAATATTTGGGAGTGCATTGAGAAATGTGGTCAAAGAGAAAATATCCTCAGATAAAAACAAGAAAGAAGCTTTCTGAGAAATAGCTTTCTGATGTGGGAATTCATCTCACAGAGTTACGTCATCCTTTTCATGTAGCAGTTTAGTACTACTATTTTTGGTGAATATGAAAGTGGATAATTTGGATCATATCGAAGCCCATGGTGACAAAGGAAATATCCTTAGATTAAAACTAGAAAGAAGCTTTCTGAGAAACTGCTTTGCAATGTGTCTTACAGTGCATCTTACAGTGTTACACCATTCCTTTCATTGAGCAGGTTGATAAGAGTGTTTTCGTGGAATCTGTGGTAGGATATTTGGGAGTGCATTGAGTCCGGTAGTGACAAAGGAAATATCCTCAGATAAAAACTAGAGAGAAGCTTTCTGAGAAACTGCTTTGTGATGTGTGAATTCATTTTATGGAGTTACACCGTTCTTTTAATGGAGCAGTTTGATAAGACTGTTTTCGTGGAATCTGCAATATTATATTTTGGGTGCTTGAAGCCTATGTTGACAAAGGAAATATCCTCAGATTAACCAAAAAGAAACTTTCAGTGAAACTGCTTTCTGATGTGTGAATTCATCTCACAGAGTTACACCATTCTTTTCATTGAGAAGTTTGCTAACGCTTTTGTCTTGGAATCTGCAATAGAATATATGGGAGGTCAATGAAGCCTCTGTTGACCAAGGATATAGCCTCATAGAAAAACCAAAAAGAAGCTTTCTAAGAAACTGCTTTGCAATGTGTGAATTCAGTTCACAGAGTTACACTGTTCTTCTCATTGAGCAGATTATTAGCACTGTTTTCTTGGAATCTGCAATGAGATATTTCAGAGTGCATTGAAACTTACTGTGGATAAGGAAGAATCCTCAGACAAAACCTAAAAAAATACTTTCTGAGAAACTGCCTTGTGATTTGTGATTTTATCTCACAGAGTTACATGATTGTTTTCTTGGATCTGTTCGATTGCACTGTTTTTGGGGAATCTGAGAAGGGATATTTTGGATCACATTGAAACCTATAGTGACTAAGGAAATATAATCAGATAAAAACTAGAAAGCGGCTTTCTGAGAAACATTTTTGTGATGTGTGAATTCACTTCACAGAGTTACACCTTTCTTTTCATGGAGCAGTTTGCTAATACTGTTTTCATGGAATCTGCAAAGGGATATTTTGGAGTGCATTGAGGACTATGGTGAAGTAGGAAGTACCCTCAGATAAATACTAGAAGGAACCTTTCTCAGAAATGGCTTTGTGATGTGTGATTTCATCTCACAGAGTTACACCACTCTTTTCCTTGAGCAGTTTGGTAACACTGTTTCCATGGAATCTGCAATAGGGTACTTGGGAGTGCGTTGAAGCCTATGGTGACAAAGGAAATACCCTCAGATAAAAACCATAAAGAAACTTCTGAGAAACGGCATTGTGATGTATGAATTCATCTCAGAGTTACACCTTAATTTTCATGGAGCCATTTGCTAACACTGTTTTTGAGTACTCTGCCAAGGGATATTTGGGAGTACATTGAGGCAGGAGGTGAAAAAGGAAATATCCTCAGATAAAAACTAGAATGAAGGTTTCTGAGAAACCACTTTGTGATGTGTTAATTCATCACAAGGAATTATACAATTCTTTCATTGATCAGTATGTTAGTACTGTTTTTGGAAAATCTGAGAAGGAATATTTTGGATCACATTGAAGCCTATGGCAACAAAGGAAATATCCTCAGAGAGGAACTAGAAAGAAGCTTTCTTGGAAAGGTCCTTGTGATGTGTGAATTCATTTCAGAGTTACAGTGTTCTTTTCAATGAACAGTTTGCTAACACAGTTTTCTTGTAATCTGCAGTGGGATATTTGCTAATGCATTGAAGCTTGTGGTGACAAATGAAAATCCTGATATAAAAACTAGAAAGAATCTTTCAGAGAAACAGCTTTGTGATGTGATCATTCATCTCACAGAGTTGCACAATACTTTTAATGGAGCAGTTTGGTAACACTGTTTTTGGGGAATCTGAGAATGGATATTTTGGATCACATTGAAGCCTCTGGTGACAAAGGAAATATCCTCAGTTAAAAACTAAAAGAAGTTTTCTGAGAAAGGTCTTTGTGATGTCTGAGGTCATCTCACAGAAGTACACCATTCTTTTCATGGAGCAGTTTGCCAAAACCGTTTTCGTGGAATATGCAATAGGGCATTTGAGAGCACATTGAGGCCTATAGTGACAAAGGAAATATCCTCAGTTAAAAACTAGAAAGAAGTTTTATGGGAAACTGCTTTGTGATATGTGAATTCATCTCAAAGAGTTACATGATTCTTTTCATGTGGGAGATTGGTTGCACTGTTATTGGGGAATCTGAGAAGGGACATTTTGGATTGCATTGAATCCTATGGTGACAAAGGAAATATCCTCAAAAAAAAACTAGAAAGAAGTTTTATGTGAAAGTTCTTTTTGATGTGTGAATTCCCCTCACCAAGTTACAGCTTTCTTTTCATTGAGCTGATTGCTAACACTGTTTTTGTGGAATCTGCAAAGGATATTTTGGAGTGTATTGAGGCCTATGGTGAGAAAGGAAATATCCTCTGATTAAAACAAGAAGGAAGCTTTCTGAGAAAGTGCTTTGTGATGTGTGAATTCATCTCACAGAGTTACACTGTTCTTTTCATTGAGCAGTTTGCTAACACTGTTTTGTTGGAATCTGCAATGGAATATTTTAGAGCACATTGAAGCTTATGATGACAATGGAAATTTCCTCAGATAAAAACCAAAAAGAAGCTTTCTGTGAAACTTTGCGATGTGTGAATGCATCTAACAGGTTTAGACCTTTCTTTTGATGGAGCAGTTTGCTAACACTATTTTCCTGGAATCTACAAAAGAATATTTGTGAGTACATTTAGGCAAATGGTGAAAAAGAAAATATCCTCAGACAAAACTAGAAAGAAGTTTACTGAGAATCTGCTTTCTGATTTGTGAATTCATCTCTCAGAGTTACATGATTCTTTTCATGCAGAAGTTTGGTAGTACTGTTTTTGGGGAATCTGAGAAGGGATAATTTGATCACAGTGAAATCTGTGGTGACAAAAGGAAATATCCTCAGATAAAATCTGAAGCAATCATTCTGAGAAACTTCTTCATGATGTGTGAATTCATCTCACATAGTTACACCTTTCTTTTCATGGAGCAGTTTGCTAACACTCTTTTTGTGGAATCTGCAAAGGGATATTTTGGAGTGCATTGAGGCCTATGGTGAGAAAGGAAATATCCTCTGATTAAAACCAGAAAGAAGCTTTCTGAGAAAGTGCTTTTTGATGTGTGAATTCATCTCACTGAGTTACACTAACATTCTCATTGAGCAGTTTTCTACCACCGTTTTCTTGGAATCTGCAATGGGATATTTCAGAGCACATTGAACCTCATGGTGACAAAGGAAATAAGCTCATATAAAAACTAGAGGGAAGATTTCTCAGAAACCACTTTGTGCTGTGTTAGTTCGTATCACAGAGTTACATGACTCTTTTCATGAATCAGTTTAGTAGCACTGTTTTTGGTTAATTTTAGAAGGGGTATTTTGTATAGCACTGAAATTGAGGGTGACAAAGAAAATATCCTCAGATAAAAATTAGATATAAGCTTTCTGAGAAAGTTCTTTGTGATGTTTGAATTCATCTTACAGAGTTACACCATTCTTTTCATGGTGCAGTTTGCTAACACTGTTTCCCTGGAATCTGCAAAGGGATATTTAGGAGCACGTTCATGCCTGTAGTGAAAAAGGAAATATCCTCAAATAAAAACCAAAAAGAAGCTCTCTGAGAAACTGCTTTGTGATGTGTGAATTCATCTCACAGAGTTACACTGTTCTTCTCATTGAGCAGTTTGCTAACTCTGTTTTGTTGGAATCTGCAATGGGATATTTCGGAGCACACTGAAGCTTATGGTGACAAAGGACATATCCTCAGACAAAGACAAGTAAGAAGCTTTCTGGAAACTGCTTTGTGATTTGTGAATTCATCTAACAGAGTTGCACTGATGTTTTCATTGAGCAGTTTTCGAGCACTGTTTTCTTGAAATCTGCAATGGAATATTTCAGAGCATTTTGTACCTTATGGTGACAAAAGAAATAACCTCATATAAAAATTAAAGGGAAGCTTCCTCAGAAACTGCTTCATACTGTGTTATTTCGTATCACAGAGTTACAAGACACTTTTCCTGGATCAGTTTGGTAGCACTGTTTTTGGTTAATTTGAGAAGAGATATTTTGGATAGCATTGAAACCTAGGGTGACAAAGGAAATATCCTCAGATGAAAGTTAGATAGAAGCTTTCTGAGAAAGTTCTTTGTGATATTTGAATACATGACACAGAGTTACACCATTCTTTTCATGGTGCAGTTTGCTAACAGTTTTTCCCTGGAATCTGAAAAGGACCAGGGACCACATTCAGGCCTTAGTGAAAAAGAAAATATCCTCAAATAAAAACCAAAAAAAGCTCTCTGAGAAACTGCTTTGTGATGTGTGAATTCGTCTCACAGAGTTACGCTGTTCTTCTCATTGAGCAGTTTGCTAACACTGTTTCGTGGAATCTGCAATGGGATATTTCGGAGCACATTGAAGCTCATGGTGACAAAGGAAATATCCTCAGACAAAAACTAGTAAGAAGTTTTCTAAGAAATTGGTCTGTGATTTGTGAATTCATCTCACAGAGTTACACATGTCTTTTCATGTACCAGTTTAGTAGCACTGTTTTTGGGGAATCTGAGAAGGGATAATTTGGATTGCATTGAAGCCTATGGTGACAAAGGAAAAACCCAGATAAAAACTAGAAAGAAGCTTTCTGAGAAACTGCTTTGTGATATGTGGTTTCATCTCACAGATTTACACCTTTCTTTTCATGGAGCATTTTACTAACACTGTTTTCATGGAATCTGCAAAGGCATGTTCCGGAGCACCTTGAGGGTTGTAATGAAAAAGTAAATATCCCTAGATAAAAGCTAGAAAGAAGCATTCTGAGAAACAGTTTTGTGATGTGTAAATTCATCTTAGAGTGCTACACTGTTCTTTTCATTGAGAAGTTTGATAATACTTTTTTCATGGAATTTGTTATGGGATATTCCAGAGGGCATTGAAGAATATGATGAAAAACGAAATATCCTCAGATAAAAACTAGAAAGAAGATTTCTGAGAAACAGCTTTGTGATACGTGAATTTATCTCACAGAGTTACACCATTGTCTTCATGGAACAGTTTGGTAGCCCTGTTTTTGGGGAATCTGAGAAGGGATATTTTGGATCGCTTTGAAGCCTATGGTTACCAAGGAACTATCCTCAGATAAAAGATAGAAAGAAGCTTTCTGAGAAACTTCTTTGTGATGTGTGAATTCATCTCAAGCAGATACAGGATTCTTTTGTTGGAACAGTTTGCTAAAACTGTTTTTGTGAAATCTGCAATAGGATATTTGGGCATGCTTTGAAGCCTATGGTGATGATGGAAATATCCTCAGAGAAGAACCAAAAAGAAGCTTTCTGAGAAACTGCTTTGTGAAGTGTGAGTTCTTCTCACAGATTTATACCTTTCTTTTCATGGAGCAGTTTGCTATATTCGTGGAATCTCCAAAGGGATATTTGGGAGCGCTTTAAGGCCAATGGTGACAAAGGAAATATCCTCAGATAAAAAATAGAAAGAAGTTTTCCAAGAAACTGCTTTGTGATGTGTGAATTGATCTCAAAGAGTTACACTGTTCTTTTCATAGAGAAGTTTGCTAACACTGGTTTCTTGGAATCTGCAGTGGGATATTTCAGAGCACATTGAAGCTTATGGTGACAAAGGAAATATCCTCATATAAAAACCAGAAAGAAGCCTTCTCAGAAACTGCTTTGTGATGTGTTATTTCCACTCACAGAGTTACATGATATTTTTCATGAATCAGTTTGGTAGCACTGTTTTCGTGGAATCAGCAATAGGATATTTCAGAGTGCATTGAAGCCTATGGTGACAAAGGAAATGTCCTCAGATAAAAATTAGAAAGAAGCTTTCTGAGAAATTTATCTGTAATGTGTGAATTTATCTCACAGAGATACACCTTTGTTTTCATACAAGAGTTTGCTAACACTGCTTTCATGGGATCTGCAAAGGGATATTTGAGAGCGCATTGAGTCCTACGGTGAAAAAGAAAATATCCTCAGATATTAACTAGAAAGAAGCTTTTTGAGAAAGTACTTTGTGACGTTTTAACTAATCTCACAGACTTACAACATTCTTTTCATTGAGCAGTATGCTAAAACTGTTTTCTTGGAATCTGCAATGGGAAATTTTGGAGTGCATTGAAGCTTAGGGTGACAGAGGAAATATCCTCAGACAGAAACTAGAAAGAAGAAAGAAGCTTTCTGAGAAACTGATTTGTGATTTGTGAATTCACCTCAATGCCTTACTTGATTCTTTCACTGAGCAGTTTGGTAGCACTGTATTTGGGAAATCTGAGAAGGGATATTTTGGATCGCATCGAAGCCTATGGTGACAAAGGAAATATCTTCAGATTAAAAACTAGATAGAAGCTTTCTTTGTGATGTCTGAGTTCATCTCACAGACTTACACCTCTCCTTTCATGGAGCAGTTTGCTAACACTCATTTCATGGAATCTGCAAAGGGATAATTGGGAGTGCATGGAAGCCGATGGTGGAAAAGGAAATATCCTGAGATAAAAACTAGAAAGAAGCTTTCTGAGAAATTTCTTTGTGATGGGTGAATTCATCACACAGAGTTACACCTTTGCTTTCTATGAGCAGCTTGTTGGCACTGTTTTTATGGAATTTGCAAAGTTATATTCCGGAGCTCCTGGAAACTTAGGATTAAAAAGTAAATACCTTCAGGTAAAAACTGGAGAGAGTCTTTTTGAGAAACGGTTTTGTGATGTGTGTATTCATCTCATAGAGTTTAACCATTTTTTTTTTAAGGAGCAGTTCAGTATCACTGTTTTTGTGGTAACTGAGAGGAGTTGTTTGGGAGCACATTGAAGTCTTTGGTGACAAAGAAAATATCCTCAGATAACAACCAAGAAAAAGCTTTCTGTGAAATTGCTTTGTGATGTTTGAATTCGTCTCACAGAGTTTTACCATTCTTTTCATTGAGAGGTTTGCTAACAGTGTTTAAGTTTAATCTGCAATGGATAATTCAGGAGTGCATTGAGGAATATGGTGAAAAAGAAATATCCTCAGATAAAACCTAGAACGGTTTCTGAGAAACATATTTGTCATTTGTGAATTCATCTCCCAGAATCACACGATACTTTTCATGGATGAGTTTGGTAGCACTGCTTTTAGGGAATCTGAGAAGGGATACTTTGGATCACATTGAAGCCTATGTTGACAAAGGAAATATCCTCAGATTTAAACTAGAAAGAAGCTTTCTGAGAAACTTCTTTGTAATGTGTGAATTCATCTTACAGAGTTACACCATTCTTTTAATTGATCAGTGTGTTAACACTGTTTTCGTGGAATCTGCAAAGGTATACATTGGAGAGCATTGAGACCTATGGTGAAAAAGAAAATATTCTCAGATAAAAAGTAGAAAGAATCTTTCTGAGAAACTGCCTTGTGATGTGTGAATTCATCTCACAGTATTATCCTGTAGTTTTCATTGAGTTGTTTACTAACACTAACACTGTTTTCTTGGAATCTGCAATGGGATATTTTGGACTGCATTGAAGCTTATGTTGACAAAGGAAATATCTTCATATAAAAACTAGAAATAACCTTTCTCAGAAACCACTTTGTGGTGCATTAATTCATCTCACAGAGTTACACAACACTTTTCATGGATCAGTTTGGTAGCAGTGTTTTTGGGGAATCTGAGAAGGGATATTTTGAATTGCATTGAAGCCTATGGTTACAAAGGAAATACCATCAGATGGAAACTAGAAGGAAGTTTTCTGAGAAATTTATTTCTGATATGTGAATTCACATCACAGTGTTACATGATTCTTTTCTTCCAGCAGTGTGCTAACACTGTTTTCATGGAATCTGCAATAGGATATTTGGGAACACATTGAAGCCTATGGTGACAAAGGAAATATCCTCATAGATAAACTGAAAAGAAGATTTCAGAGAAACGTCTTTGTAATGTATAAATTCATTTCACAGATTTACACCTTTGTTTTCATGGAGCAGTTTGCTTACACTATTTTTGTGGAATCTGCAAAGGGATATTCATGAGTGCTTTGAGGCCTGTGGTGAACAAGAAAATATCCTCAGAAAAAAATATAAAGAAGCTTTGTTAGAAACAGATTTGTGATGTGTTAATTCATTTCTCAGAGTTACACTTTTCTTTTCATGGATCAGTTTGATAACATTGTTTATGGGGAATCTGAGAAGGGATATTTTGGATCGCATTGAAACCTGTGGTGACAAACAAAATATCCTGAGATATAAACTAAAAAGAAGCTTTCTGAGAAATGTCCTTGTGATGTGTGAATTCATCCCACAGAGTTGCACTTTTCTTTTCATGCAGCAGTGTGCTAACACTGTTTTTGTGTAATCTGCAAAGGAATATTTGGGAGTGAATTTAGACCTCTAGTGAAAAAGGTAATATCTGCAGATAAAAACTAGAAAGAAGCTTTCTGAGAAACTGCTTTGTGGTGTGTGAATTCATCTTACAGAATTACACAGTACTTTTCATTAAGCAGTTTGATAATGCTGTTTTCATGGAATATGCAATAGGATATTTGGGAGCATGTTGAAGCCTATGGTGACAAAGGAAATATCCTCAGAAAAAAAGCCAAAAGGAAGCGTTCTGAGAAAACTCTTTGTGATGTGTGAATTAATCTCACTGCATTACACTGTTCTTTTCATTGAGAAGTTTGCTAACACTTTACTCGTGGAATCTGCAATGGGATATTCTGGAGCACATTGAGGAATGTGGTGAAAAAGAAATATCCTCAGATAAAAACTAAAAAGAATCTTTCTGAGAAACAGCTTTGTGATGTTTGAGTTCATCTCACAGAGTTACACCACTATTTTCATGCAGCATGTTGGTAGCACTGTTTTTGGGGAATCTGATAAGGGATATTTTGGATCACATTGAAGCGTGGGGTGAAAAAGGAATTATCCTCACATAAAAAGTGGAAAGAAGCTTTCTGAGAAATTGCTTTGTGATGTGTGAATTCATCTTACAGAATTACACTGTACTTTTCATTAAGCAGTTTGATAACGCTGTTTTCATGGAATATGCAATAGGATATTTGGGAGCATGTTGAAGCCTATGGTGACAAAGGAAATATCCTCAGAAAAAAGCCAAAAGGAAGCGTTCTGAGAAAGCTCTTTGTGATGTGTGAATTCATCTCACTGCGTTACACCATTCTTTCCTTTGAGAGGTTTGCTAACACTTTACTCATGGAATCTGCAATGGAATATTCTGGAGCGCATTGAGGAATGTGGTGAAAAAGAAACATCCTCAGATAAAAACTAAAAAGAATCTTTCTGGGAAACAGTTTTGTGCTGTTTGAATCCATCTTACAGAGTTACACCACTCTTTTCATGCAGCATGTTGGTAGCACTGTTTTTGGGGAATCTGATAAGGGATATTTTGGATCGCATTGAAGCGTGTGGTGAAAAAGGAAATATCCTCACATAAAAAGTGGAAAGAAGCTTTCTGAGAAACTGCTTTGTGATGTGTGAATTCATCTCAAAGAGTTACATGATTCCTTCCTTGGAACAGATTCCTAAAATTGTTTTCATGGAATCTGCATTAGGATATTTGGGAGTGGTTTGAAACATATGGTGACAAATGAAATATCCTTGGACAAAAAGCTAAAAGAAGCTTTCTGAGAAACGGCTTTGTGATGTGTGAATTAATCTCACAGAGTTACACGATTCTCTTTATGGATCAGTTTGGTAGCACTGTTTTTGGGGAATCTGAGAAGGGATATTTTGGATTGTATTGAAGCCTTTGATGACTAAAGAAATACACTGGAATAAAAACTAGAGAGAAACTTTCTGAGGAAGTTCTTTGTGATGTGTGAGTTCATCACACTGAGTTACACCTTCCTTTTCATTGAGCAGTTTGCTAAAATTGCTTTCCTGGAATTTGCAAAGGGATATTTGGGAGCACCTTGAGGCCTATGGTGAAAAAAAGAAATATCCTCAGATAGAAACTAGAAAGAAGCTTTATGAGAAACTGCTTTGTGATGGGTGAATTCATCTGATAGAGTTACATCTTTCTTTTCATTGAGCAGATTGGTAGCACTGTTTTTGGGGAATCTGCAGTGGGATAATTCGGAGTGCATTGAAACTTATGGTGACAAAGGAATTATCCTTATATAAAAACTAGAAGGAAACTTTCTGAATAACTGCATTGTGTTGTGTTAATTCAATTCACAGAGTTACATGGTTCTTTTCATAGTTCAATTTGGTAGCACCATTTCTGGGGAATCTGAGAAGGTATATTTTGGATCACATTGAAGTCTACAGTGTCAAAGAAAATAACCTCAGATAAAACTTGAAAGAAGTTTTCTGAGAAAGTTCTTTGAGATGTTTGAATTCATCTCACAAATGTACACCTTTCTTTTCATGGAGCAATTTGCTAACACCATTTTCGTGGAACTTGCAAATGGATATTTGGGAGTGCATTGAGGCCTATAGTAAACAAGGAAATGTCCTCAGATAAAAACTAAAAAGAAACTTCCTGAGAAACTGCTTTGTGATGTGTTCATTCATGTTACAGAAACACACAATTCTTTTCATTGAGCAGCTTGATAACACTTTTCGTGGAATCTGCAATGGGATATTTGGGAGTACATTGAAACCTATAGTGACAAAGGAATTATCCTCAGATGAAAACCAAAAAGAAGCTTTCTGTGAAACTGCTTTGGGATGTGTGAATTCACCTCACAGAGTTACACCTTTCTTTTCTTTGAGAAGTTTGCCAACACTTTTTTCGTGGAAACTGCGTTGGGGTATTCCATAGCGCATTGAGGATTGTGGTGAAAAAGAAAATAAAATCTGTGAAAAACTAGAAAGAAGCTTTCTGAGAGATAGCTTTGAGATGTGTGAATTTATCTCTCAGAGTTACACCACAGTTTTTATGGAATTATTTGGTAGCACTGTTTTTGGGGGTGTGAGAAGGCATATTTTGAATTGCATTGAAATCTACAGTGAAAAGTAAATACCCGCTAATTGAAATAAGAAAGAAGTCTTCTGTGAAACTCCTAAGTGATGTGTGAATTCATATCACAGAGTTAAACGGTTTTTTTCATTTAACAGTTTGCTAACACTGTTTTCTTGCAACCTGCTATGTGATATTTCAGACCACATTGAAGCCTATGGTGACATTGGAAATATCCTCATATAAAAACTAGAAAGAGGCCTTCGGAT
The DNA here is from genome assembly GCF_043159975.1 of Macaca nemestrina. Taxonomy (NCBI): domain Eukaryota; kingdom Metazoa; phylum Chordata; class Mammalia; order Primates; family Cercopithecidae; genus Macaca; species Macaca nemestrina. The sequence continues at coordinate 125,454,557 of NC_092130.1, read as the reverse complement.
ATCTGCTTTGTGATGTGTTAATTCATCTCACAGCTTTGCATGATGCTTTTCATGGATCTGTTTGTTAGCACTGTTTTTGTGGAATCTGAGAGAGGATATTTTGGATCACTTTGAAGCCAATGGTGACAAAGAAAATATCCTCAGATAAAAACTAGAAAGAAGCTTTCTGAGAAAGTTCTTTGTGATGTGTGAATGCATCTCACAGATTTACACCTTTCTTTTCATGGAGCAGTTTGCTAACATTATTTTCATGTAATCTTCAAAGAGATATTCATGAGCCCATTGAGGCCTATGGTGAAAAAGGAAATATCCTCAGAGAAAAATTAGAAAGAAGCTTTCTGAGAAACTGCTTTCTGATTTCTGAATTCATATCACAGAGTAGCACCATTCTTTTCATGGAGCAATTTGGTAGCACTGTTTTTGGGGAATCTGAGAAGGGACATTTAGGATCACATTGAAGCCTAAGGTGACAAAGGAAATATCATCAGATAAAAACTAGAAAGAAACTTTCTAAGAAATTTCTTTGTGATGTGTGAATTTGTCCCACAGAGTTACACTTTTCTTTTCATGGAGCAGTGCTAACACTGTTTTCTTGGCATCTGCAAAGGCATATTTGGGAGCGTATTGAGGCATATAGTGAAAAAGGACATATCCTCAGACATGAAATACAAAGAAACCTTCTGAGAAGCTACTTTTTGATGTGTCAATTCATCTCACAGAGTTACACTTTTCTTTTCATTTAGCAGTGTATTATCACTGTGTTTGTGGAAACTGCAAAGGGATATTTGTGAATGCCTTCACGCCTATAGTGAAAAAGGAAATAGCTTCAGATAAAAATCAAAAAGAAACTTTTTGAGAAACTGCTTTGTGATGTGTGAATTCATTTCACAGAGTTACACTGTTCTTTTCATTGAGCAGTTGGCTAACACAGTTTTCTTGGAATCTGCAATGGGATATTTTGGAGCACATTGGGGCTTAGGGTGAAAAAGGAAATATCCTCATGTAAACACTAAAAAGAAGATTTCTGAGAAACCACTTTGTAATGTGTTAATTCATCTCACAGAGTTGCATGATAATTTTCATGGATCAGTTTGTGAGCAGTGTTTTTGGGGAATCTGAGAAGGGATATTTTGGATCGCATTGAAACCTATGGTGACAAAGGAAATATCCTCAGATGAAAACTAGAAAGAAGCTTTCTGAGAAAGTTCTTTGTGATGTGTGAATTCATCTCACAGAGTTACACCTTTCTTTTCATGGAGCAGTTTGCTAACACTGCTTTTGTGGAATCTGCAACGGTATATTTGGGAGGGCTTTGAGGCCTATGGTGAAAAAGGAAATAGCCTCAGATAATAACTGTAAAAAAGCTTTCTGAGAAACTGCTTTGTGATGTGTGAATTCATCTCACAGAGTTACAACTTTCTTTTCATTGAACAGTTTGGTAGCACTATTTTTGGGGTATCTGCAAAGGGATTTTCGGGAGCTCATAGAGGCCTATGGTGAAAAACAAAGTATCTTCAGATAAAAACTGGAGAGAAGGTTTTTGAGAAACTTTTTTGTGATGTGTGTATTCATCTCATAGAGATAAACCATTTTGTTGATACAGCAGTATGGCCTCACTGTTTCTGTGGTTTCTGAGAAGGGATATTTGGGAGCGCATTGAGACTGAGGGTGGAAAAGTAAATATGCAAAGTTTAATACTGGAAAGGATCTTTCTGAGAAATTTCTTTGTGATGGGTGACTTCATCTCCCAGAGGTAAACCATTCCTTTCATTGAGCAGTTTGGTTACCTTGTTTTTGTGGAAACTACAAAGTGATATTTGGAGTACAGAGATGCCTATGGTGAAAAAGGAAATACCGTCAGAAAAAAACTAAAAAGAAGCTTTCTGAGAGACTGTTTTGTGATGGGTGAATTCATCTCACAGGGTTAAATCTTTCTCTTCATTGAGCAATTGGTTAACACATTTCTTTTGGAATACAGAAAGGGATATTCGAGAGCAGATAGATGCCAATGTTGAAAAAGGAATATCTTCAGGTTGAAATTGGAGAGAAAGTTTCTTATAACTCCTCTGTGATGCATGCATTCATCTCATAGAGGTAAAGCTTTCTGTTGGGAGAGCAGTTTGACATCAATGTTTTTGTGGTGTCTGAGAAGGGGTATTTGGGAGTGCATGGAAGCCAATAGTGGAAAAGGAAATATTCTCATATTTAAACTAGAAATAAACTTCCTGAGAAAATACTTTTGGATGGGTGAATTCATCTCACAGTGGTACGCTGTTGTTTTTATTGAGCAGTTTGATAACACTGTTTTCATTGTATCTGCAATCGAATACTTGGAGCTCATTGAAGCCTATGGTGACAAGGGAAATACCTTCAGGTAAAAACCAAAAAGAAGCTTTCTGAGAAACTGCTTTGTGATGTGTGAATTCATCTCAGAGAGTTACACTGTTCTTTTCATTGAGCAGTTTGCTAACACTGTTTTCTTGGAATCTACAATGGCATATTTCGGAGCGCATTGAAGCCTAAGGTGACAAAGGAAATATCTTCATATAAAAACTAGGAAAAAGCATTCTGAAAAACTGCTTTGTGATTTGTGATTTTATCTCACAAAGTTACACGACACTTTACATGGAGCAGTTTGGTACCACTGCTTTTATGGAATCTGAAAAGGGATATTCTGGAACTCCTAGAGGCATACGATGAAAAAGGAAATAACTTCAGATAAAAATTGGAGAGAAGCTTTTTGAGTAATTGTTTTTGATGTGTTTATTCACCTCATAGAGTTTAACCTAATTCTTGATTGAGCAGTGTGGCATCACTGTTTTTGTGGTATCTGAGAGGATATATTTAGGAGCACATTGAAGTCTACTGTGAAAAAGCAAATATCGTCAGATTTAAACTAGAAAGAAGCTTTCTGAGAAACTGCTTTGTGTTTGGTGAATTCATCTCACAGAGTTACACCTTTCTTTTCACTGAGCAATTTGGTAGTACTGTTTTTGTGGAATCTGCAGAAGGATATTTGGGAGCACATTGAGGCCTAAGGTGAAAAAACAAATTTCTTCAGGTAAAAACTGGAGAGAAGCTTTCTGAGAAACTATTTTATGATGTGTGCATTCATCTCATAGAGCTAAACATTTCTTCTGAGAGACCACTTTGGCTTCACAATTTTTGCGGTGTCTGAGAAGGGATATTTGTGAGCCCATTGAGGCCAATGGTGACAAAGGAAATATCCTCAGATAAAACCTTGAAAGAAGCTTTCTGAGACACTGCTTTCTACTTTGTTAATTCATCTAACAGAGTTACAATTTCCTTTCATGGAGCAGTTTGTTAACAATGTTTTTGTGGAAACTGAGAAAAGATACTTTGGATCGCATTCTAAGCCTATGCTTACAAAGGAAATATCCTCAGATAAAAACTAGAAACAAGCTTCCTGAGAAACAACTTTGTGATGGATGAATTTATCTCACAGAGTTAAACCTTTCTTTTCAATGTACAGTTTGGTAGCACTGTTTTTGTAGAATTGGCAGAGGCATATATGAGAGCACATAGAAGCCTAAGGTGAAAAAAGGTAATTCTTCAGGTAAAAACTGCAGAGAAGCGTTCTGAGAAACTCCTTTGTGTGGTTTACATTCATCTCTTAGAGTTAAACATTTCTGTTGAGGGAGCACTATGGTATCACTGTTTTTTGTGGTGTCTCAGAAGGGATATTTGGGAGTGCATTGAAGCCTAAGGTGGAAAAGGAAATATCCTGATATAAAAACTAGAAAGAAGCTTTCTGAGAAGCTGCTTTGAAATGTGTTAATTCATCTCACAGAGTTACACAATTAGCAGTTTGGTAGTTCTGTTTGGGGGGAATCTGAGAAGGGGTATCTTGATTCACATTGAAGCCTATGGTGACAAAGGAAATATCCTCACATAAAAACTAGAAGGAAGTTTTCTGAGAAAGTTCTTAGTGACATGTGAATTCATCTCACAGAGTTACACCCTTTAAGATGTGTCCATTCATCTGGCAAAGTTAAACCTTTCTTTGGATTCAGCAGTTTTGAAACCCAAACAGACAATAACTGTCCATTCTGCAAATGGACAATTTGGAGCTCATTAAGGCCAATGGTGAAAAAGCAAATATCCCAGGATATAAACTAGAAGGAAGCTATCTGAGAAACTACTTTGTGATGTGTGCATTTGGCTTGCAGAGTTAAAATTTTCTTTTCATTATGCACTTTGGAAACCCTGTTTTTGTAGTGTCTGTGAAGGGATATTTGGGAACCCATTTAGGACTATGTAGAAAAAGAAAATATCTTCAGGTAAAAACTAGTAAGAAGCTTCATGAGGAACTGTTTTGTGATGTGTGTATTCATCCAACAAAATTAAAACTGACTTTTGATTCAGCAGTTTGGAAACCCTGTGTTTGTACATTCTGCCAATGGACAATTGAGAGTGCATTAAGCCCTATGATGAAAAGGAAAATATCTTCATGTAAAAACTAGAAAGAACTTTCTGAGAAACTGCTTGGTGTTGTGCATTTATGTCACAGAGTTAAACTTTTCTTTTCATTCAGTAGTTTGGAAACATTGCTTGTGTAGAATTTCATAGCACATTGAGGTCTATGGTGAGAAAGAAATCATCTTCAGATAAAAGCTAGAAAGAAGCTTTCTGAGAAACTAACTGTTTTGTGATGTGTGCATTCCTCTCATTGAGTTAAACCTTTCTGTTGATTGAGCAGTTTGGCATCACTGTTTTTGTGTAATCTGAGAAGGGATATCCGGGAGCCCTTTGAAGCCTATGGTGAAAAAGGAAATATCCTCAGATAAAAACTAGAAAGAGGCTAGGCACGGTGGCTCATGCCTGTAATCCTAGCACTTTGGGAGGATGAGATGGATGGATCACGATGTCAGGAGATCGAGACCATCCTGGCTAACACATTGAAACCCCATCTCTACTAAAAAAAATAACAAAAAAAGATTAGCCAGGCGTGGTGGCCAGTGCCTGTAGTCCCAGCTACTTGGAAGGCTGAGGATGAGGCAAGAGAATGGCATGAACCCGGGAGGTGGAGCGTGCAGTGAGCCGATGATCGCACCACTGCACTCCAGCCTGGGCGACAGAGCGAGATTCCATCTCAAAAAAAAAAAAAAAAAAAAAAAAACTAGAAAGAAGCATTCCGAGAAAATTCTTTGTGATGGGTGAATTCATCCCACAGAGTTAAACCTTTCTTTTCATTGAGCAGTTTGGTAGCACTGTTTTTGTGGAATATGCAATGGGATATTGGGGAGTACTGGAGGGAAGCTCTCTGAGCAACTACTTTGTGATGTGCATATCCCTCTCAGAGGGTTCTACCTTTCTTTATATAGAAGAGTTTGGGAAAATTGTTTGTGTAAATTCTACAAAGGGATACTTGGGAGCACATTGAAGCTTAAGGTGATGAAGGAAGTATCTTCAGAAGAAAACTAGAAAGAAGCTTTCTGAGAAACTGCTTTGTGATGTGTGAATTCATCTCACAGAATTACACTTTTCTTTTTATTGAGCAGTCATATAACACTGTTTTTGTGGAATCTGCAGTGGGATATTTGGGAACGTATTGAGGCCCACTGTGAAAAAGTAAATATCCTCAGATAAAAACTGGAGAGAAGGCTTCTGAGAAACTCGTTTGTGATGTGTGCATTCATCTCAAAGAGTTAAACCTTTCTGTTTAGGGGGTTGTTTGGCATCAATGCCGTTGTGGAATCTGAGAACGGATATTTTGGAGTGCATTGAAGTCTATGGTGGAAAAGGACATATCCTCAGATTACAACTGGAAAGAAGCTTTGTGAGAAACTGCTTTGTGAAGGTTCAACCTTTCTTTGGATTCAGCAGTTTGGAAACACTGTTTTTGTTCATTCTGAGAACTGACAGGAGCTCATAGAGGCCAATGGTGAAAAAGTGAATATCATAAGATAAAAACTAGAAGAAAGCTATCTGGGAAACTGCTTTGTGATGTATGCATTCATCTGGCTGAGTTAAACCTTTCTTTTCATTCAGCACTTTGGAAACACTGTATTTGTATCTGTGAAGGGATATTGAGGAGTGCATTTAGCCCTATGGTGAAAAAGAAAATATCTTTAGAAAAGAATTAGAAAGAAGCTTTTGAGTAACTGATTTGTGAAGTGAGCATTCATCTCGCAGAGTTAAACCTTTCTTTTCATTCAACAGTTTGGAAACACTGCTTTTGTAGAATCTGCAAAGGGATATTTGGGAGCCTATTGATGCCTATGGTGAAAAATAAAATGTCTTCAGAGAAAACTAGAAAGAAGGTCTCTGAGAAAGTGCTTTGTGATATGTGCATTCACCTCAGAGAGCTAAAGCTTTCTTTTGATTCAGCAGTTTGCAAACACTGTTTTTGTCCATTCTGCAAATGTACATTTTGGAGCTCTTTGAGGACAATGGCAAAAAGTGAATATCCCAGGATAAAAATTGGAAGGAATGTATCTGGGAAACTGCTTTGTGATGTGCACATTCATCTCACAGAGGTAAAATTTTCTTTTGATTCAGCACTTTAAAAACGTTGTTTTTGTCCATTCTGTGAATGCACATTGGGGAGTTCATTGAGGCCAATGTCAAAAAAGCGAATATCCCCAGATAAAAACTAGAAGAAACTTATCTGGGAAACCGCTTTGTGATGTGTGTATTCATCTCGCAGAGTTAAACCTTTCTTTTGATTATTCAGTTTTTTAAAATGCTCTTTTTCTTCATTCTGCAAATGGACACTTGGGAGCTCATTGAGGGCATTGGTGAAAAAGCAAATATTCCAGGGTAAAAACTAGAAGAAAGCTATCTGAGAAACTGCTTTGGATGTTGGCGATCATCTCTTAGAGGTAAACCTTTCTTTTCATTCCACAGTTTGGAAACACTTTTTGTCAAATCTGGGAAGGCATATTTGTGAGCACATTGAGGCCTATGGTGAAAAAGAAAATATCGTAAGATAAAAACGAGAAAGAAGCCTTCTGAGAACCTACTTTGTGATGTGTGCAGTCATCTCAAGGCACTAAGCCTTTCTTTTTATTCCGTAGTTTGGCAACTCTCCTTTTGTAGAATTTTCAAAGGGATATTCGGGAGCGCATTGAGGCCTATGGTGAAAAAGGAAATATCTTCAGATGTAAACTAGAAAGAAGCTTTCTGAGAAACTACTTTAAGATGTGTCCATTCATCTGGCAAAGTTAAACCTTTCTTTTGATTCAGCAGTTTTGAAACCCAGTTATTGTTCGTTCTGCAAATGGACGTTTTGGAGCTCATTGAGGCCAATGGTGAAAAAGCAAATATCCCAAGATACAAACTAGAAGGAAGCTATCTGAGAAACTGCTTTCTGATGTATGCATTTGCCTTGCAGAGTTAAACCTTTCTTTTCATTATGCACTTTGGAAACCCTGTTTTCGTAGTATCTGTGAAGGGATATTTGGGAACGCATTTAGGACTATGTAGAAAAAGAAAATATCTTCAGGTAAAAACTAGAAAGAAGCTTCATGAGGAACTGTTTTGTGATGTGTGCATTCATCCCACAAAATTAAAACTGTCTTTTGATTCAGCAGTTTGGAAACCCTGTGTTTGTACATTCTGCAAATGGACATTTGAGAGCGCATTAAGGCCTGTAACGAAAAAGAAAATATCTTCATGTAAAAACTAGAAAGAACTTTCTGAGAAACTGCTTGGTGTTGTGCATTTATGTCACAGAGTTAAACCTTTCTTTTCATTCAGTAGTTTGGAAACACTGCTTGTGTAGAATTTCGTAGCACATTGAGGTCTATGGTGAAAAAGAAATCACCTTCAGATAAAAGCTAGAAAGAAGCTTTCTGAGAAACTGCTTTGTGATGTGTGCATTAATCTCACAGACTTAAATGTTTATTTTGGTTCAGCAGTTTGTAAACCCTGTTTTTGACTATTCTGCAAATGGACTTTTGGAGCTCAATGAGGCCAATGGAGAAAAAAGGGAATATCCCAGGACATAAACTAGAAGGAAGCTATGTGAGAAACTGCTTTGTGATCTGTGTATTCATCTCGCAGAGTTAAGCCTTTGTTTTCATTCAGCAGTTTGGAAACACTGTTTTTGTAGAATCTGCAAAGGAATATTTGGGAGAACTTTGAGACTTATGGTGAAAAAGAAAATATCTTCAGATAAAAAACAGATAAAAAAATCTCTTCAAATGTAGCTCTTTCTTAATTGAAAATTTTCCAAGAAATATTTAGTTTGTTAGTGTAAAATCAGTGCAGATATCAAACATCTGATGGTGGAAAAGAAAGATTCTATTTAGCTTTAACTCAGAATTTTTTGGAGAACTGGATTTACATTTACTTATGCTCACTTTGAATTTTAGTATGTTGATGAAAAAGAAGAGAAATATTTGAAGATAGCAATCATAAAGATAACAGGAATTGAAACCAAATAACATTTGTTGTTAAAATACAAATGATTCATTGTGGTTTTGATTTGCATTTCTCTGATGGCCAGTGATGATGAGCATTTTTTCATGTGTCTGTTGGCTGTATGAATGTCTTCTTTTGAGAAATGTCTGTTCATATCCTTTGCCCACTTTTTGATCAGGAAACAACAGGTGCTGGAGAGGATGTGGAGAAATAGGAACACTTTTACACTGTTGGTGGGATTGTAAACTAGTTCAACCATTATGGAAAACAGTATGGCGATTCCTCAAGGATCTAGAACTAGATGTACCATATGACCCAGCCATCCCATTACTGGGTATATACCCAAAGGATTATAAATTATGCTGCTATAAAGACACATGCACACGTATGTTTATTGCGGCACTATTCACAATAGCAAAGACTTGGAATCAACCCAAATGTCCATCAGTGACAGATTGGATTAAGAAAATGTGGCACATATACACCATGGAATACTATGCAGCCATAAAAAAGGATGAGTTTGAGTCCTTTGTAGGGACTTGGATGCAGCTGGAATCCATCATTCTTAGCAAACTATCACAAGAACAGAAAACCAAACACCGCATGTTCTCACTCATAGGTGGGAACTGAACAATGAGATCACTCGGACTCAGGAAGGGGAACATCACACACCGGGGCCTATCATGGGGAGGGGGTAGGGGGGAGGGATTGCACTGGGAGTTATACCTGATGTAAATGACGAGTTGATGGGTGCAGCACAGCAACATGGCACAAGTATACATATGTAACAAACCTGCATGTTATGCACATGTACCCTCCAACTTAAAGTATAATAATAATAAATAAATTAAAAAAAAAAAAAAATAAAATAAAAAAAAAAAAAAAAGAAAAAAAAAAAAAAAAAAAAAAAATACAAATGATTTGTAAATACTTACCAGCCAATATACATGAAACTATATTATCCAGTCGATTTACTGACTCTAAAAAAGTTGAAAATATCTAGTATAAACAAACACTTCTTAGTACTACCAAGACATTCTAATTCAAATTAAAATAGAATTTAAATCAATAGAGTCTAATTCAGAGAGACATATTTCTGCATTGTACGTGTTACTATACCATTCAACCTGTCACAGAAAGTCTTTCCATTTCCATATCTAGCCAATGACTAAACCATGTTAGCATAACAAAAGCTTACATTTTAAAAATAACTTAGTTAACATAATAAAAGGAGGCACTTAATATGTGCTGGAAACAAAAATTAATTTCTTGTTGCAATTTCAAGATTGCCAGAAAGACTGCCATGTCCCCAAATCCATCTCTACAGGTTTACTGGCAGCTAGACTTCTTATATAGGACTTTATAATCCTTCAGTTCATTCCTTTATTTTTATTAAAATAAAAATTTCCCTAGAATGGGTTATACTTTGAGAAATTATCAGATAAATGGCTTTCAGAATGAGGGTGTTTCAAACCTTATTAAGAATGTAATTTGAGGCTGGGCCAGTGGCTCACACCACTACTCCCAGCACATTGGGAGGTTCGGGGGTGGGGGGGCAAATCATGGGGTCAGGAGTTCAAGAGCAGGCTGGCCAATATGGTGAAACCCCGTCTCTACTAAAAATACAAAAATTAGACAGATGTGGTGGTACACACCTGTAGAACCAGCTATTCTGGAGGCTAAGGCAGAAGAATTGCTTGAACCTAGGAGGTGGAGGTTGCAGTCAGTGAAGATCACACCACTGCGCTCCAGCCTGGGTGACAGAGCAAGACTCAATCAAAAAAAAAAAAAAAAAAAAGAAAGAAAGAAAAAGAAAAAAAAAGGAATGTAATTTGAACGGAAAATATATAAACATTCTGGGATCTAATTTGGAAAGAAGGATAACTAGGAAAAGAATGAGGAGCAACTTCTGAGAGGGCATCCAAAAGCCTTATTAAATACCCATATGGGAGTTCACTAAATCTGAAGAAATACATAGAAGAAAATAAAACAAATTGCTAAGGACTACTAGGTGTATTACAAATTTAGAGACACTTAAAATATCAAACCTAAAAATATATTATTTAGTACTAAATATCTGTGTTAAAATGATTTTTTATAAGGAGTAAAGAAGAGATCCAGTTTCAGCTTTCTACTTACTGCTAGCCAGTTTTCCCAGCACTGTTTATTGCATAGGTAATCCTTTCCCCAATTCTTGTTTTTGTCAGGTTTATCAAAGATCAGACGGTTGTAGATGTGTGGTATAATTTCTGAGGGCTCTGTTCTGTTCCATTCGTCTCAGAACATAGCCATGGGCAAGGACTTCACATCTAAAGCACTGAAAGCAATGGCAACGAAAGTCAAAATTGACAAATGGGATCTAATTAAACTAAAGAGGTTCTGCACAGCAAAAGAAACTACCATCAGAGTGAACAGGAAACCTACAGAATGGGAGAAAATTTTTGCAATCTACTCATCTGACAAAGGGCTAATATCCAGAACCTATAAAGAACTCAAACAAATTCACAAGAAAAAAAAACAACCCCATCAAAAAGTGGGCAAAGGATATGAACAGAAACTTCTCAAAAGAAGACATTTATGCAGCCAACAGACACATGAAAAAATGCTTATCATCATTTGCCACCAGAGAAATGCAAATCCAAACCGCAATGAAATACCGTCTCACACCAGTTAGAATGGCGATCATTAAAAAGTCAGGAAACAACAGGTGCGGGAGAGGTTGTGGAGAAATAGGGACAATTTTACACTGTTGGTGGGACTGTAAACTACTTCAACCATTGTGGAAGACAGTGTGATGATTCCTCAAGGACCTAAAACCAGAAATGCTGTTTGACCCAGCCATCCCATTACTGGGTATATTCCCAAAGGATTATAAATCATGCTGCTATAAAAACACATGCACACATATATTTATTGCGGTACTATTCACAATAGCAAAGACTTGGAACCAACTCAAATGTCCATCAGTGACAGACTGGGTTGAGAAAATGTGGCACATATACACCATGAAATACTATGCAGTCATAAAAAAGAATGAGTTCGTGTCCTTTGTAGGGACATAGATGCAGCTGGAAACCATCATTCTCAGCAAACTATTGCAAGGACAGAAAACCAAACACCGCATGTTCTCACTCATAGGTGGGAATTGAAAAATGAGATCACTTGGACACAGGAAGGGGAACATCACACACTAGGGCCTGTTGTGGGGTGTGGGGAGGGGGGAGGGATAGCTCTAGGAGATATACCTAATGTAAATGATGAGTTAATGGGTGCAGCACACCAACTTGGCACATGTATACATATGTAACAATCCTGCACATTGTGCACATGTACCCTAGAACATAAAGTATAATAAAATAATAATAATAAATAATTAAATAAAATTATTTTTTAAAAGAAAGAAAATGATAAAACAAATTCTAGATTTGTAGTTACCCAAGGAAAGTTGGCAAAGTGCATAGTTAGTGTCAATGTTACTGACAAAATAATTAATCTTAAATTGGATGGTGGATTTCAGGTATTGATTTCATTTCATGTTTCCAGAATTTACATCTGTTTCATATACCCTTTGGTAGGAGTAAAAATATATGCCACAGACTAAGAGAAAACTTTTCAAAACTCATATCTGACAAAGACTGATATCAAAAATATACAAAGAATATATACATACAAAGAACGTCGAAAACTCAATGACAAATTAAATTTTTAAATGACAATTTAAAAAACTGTTCAGGCAAAATAAACTCTTCAGGGCTGAGCGCAATGGTTTATGCCTGCAATCCCAAAGCTTTGGGAGGCTGAGGCAGATGGATCACCTGAGGTCAGGAATTCAAAACCAGCCTGGCCAACATGGTGAAACCCCATCTCTACTAAAAATACAAAAATTAGCCAGATGTGGTGGTGCACGTCTGTAATCCCAGCTACTCAGGAAGCTGAGGCAAGAGAATGGCTTGAACTCAGAGGCAGAGGTTGCAGTGAGCTGAGATAACACCACTGCACTCCAGCCTGGGCAACAGAGCAAGACTCAGCCCCCCACCGCCGCCCCCCCAAAATAAAAAACTCTTCAGCAAAGAACTCTTCACCAAAGAAGATATACCAATGGCATATAAGCACATGAAAAGATGCTCAATGTCTTATGACATTAGAGAATTGCAGATTAAAACAGCAATGACATATCTCTACACACCAATTAGAATAACAAAAATCCAAAATGCTGACAACACCCACTACTGTAAAACAGGTGTAGCAATAGAACTGTCACTCACTGCTGGTAGAAATGCAAAATGGTATAGACACTTTGGGAGAGGGTTTGACAGTTTCTTACAAAACTACAAATACAAACTAAACTTAAAGCAATTGCATTCCTTGGCATTTACCCAGGAGTTGAAAAACTTTTACTCACAAAACTTGTACATGGATGTATATAATAGTGTTATTCATAATTGATTAACTTTGGAATCAACCAAGAAATCTTTCAGTAGGTAAATGGATAATTAAACTGTGGTACATTCAGATGATGCTATATTATTCATTGCTGAAAAGATATGAGCTATCAACCCATGAAAAGACACAGAGAAACTTTAAATGTATATTATTAAGTGAAAGAAGACACTCTGAAAAGTGTACGATTCTGCATAGTGTATGATTCCAACTATATGACATTTGGAAAGGGTAAAACTATGAATACAGTTAAAAAAATTAGTTGTTGCTGGGAGTTGGAGGAGAGGGGAGAATAAATAGTCATAGCATAGAAGACTTTTAGCACAGTGAAAATATTCTACGTGATACTACAGTGGTGTCAAAACTCATAGAATACACAACACTACAAATAAACCATAATATAAACTATGGACGTAGGGTCATAATGATAGGTCATTGTAAGTTTATTGATCAAATCAATGTTTTACCCTAGTGGGGGATGTTGATAGTGGGGAAGGCTTTACATGTGTGGGGGCAGGTGAACTCTGAATTTTCCATAAAATTTTGTTGTGTACCTAAATCTGCTCTAAAAAAAATATGTCTAGTTTTATAAAAATAAACCTGAAAGCCCTAAGACTTGGGAAATTCCAAGAAATCAGAAAATAGAGAATGGGAGTATGTTTGGCATCAGAAACATGGACAAGCAAGCTGTACAAACGTTTCAGGCAAATATACATTCTAATACTAAATTGTCAACATTCTGTCCAGCAAGGAAGCAGATTGCTGTCTGGAAAGAAGCAGACTTAAGGGTGAGAGCATCTATATGAAAGAAGATGAGCTGCATTTAAAAAATTATTGTATCATTAACTGGCTCAGTTGAAAAATATGAGGACATAAATAGAGGTAGATGTAGATCTGGTGGTCATCACCCCTTAAAAAATATCCAGGCTTAAGACAGTAGAATTCCATGGAATAGCACTCAGAAATCCAAAGATTTAAACAGCTGGAACTAATTAACCTTTTAATATTGCCATTGTAATGTGCATACAGGAAGCAGCTTACTGGATTGAGCAGCTTTGTCAGACGATTAGAAGAATAAACGTCAACCTTCTTCCAGGATACGGCAATTCTTGTGATCCTATTCATCTCAGAGATCTTAATTGCTCTGAATAAGATTAAATCTTCCAGTGTAGGACATTAGATATATTGTCAGTATGAGAGGGTGGATTTGCTATGGTACACCTAACAACAAAGAGTGTTAGAAAAGCTCTTTTCAAATGGCGATCCAAATATAAAAGTATGGGAAAACACTTGTTTTGGTTTTAATCTGCTCAGTGACTGAATCAAAGAGAGCTGTCACAAAAACCTAAATCCTGCCCTTTAAAAGATGCCATTTTTTGGCAAGGCATCGTTTTTCTGAATTTTGTTGTGACCCAACATCTAATTCCTGAGCACATTCTTTCAAGCTTCTCTGCCTCTGCTGCTTACTGCCTCTGGCTTCTGTTCCCAAGCCAGTTATATCCTCCAATTTGGTTACTGTCATCTTACATTCTGACACTCAAAAAACCTACCATTGTATCCAAGATATAATATGAAATTTGACCAATTCTACTTGAAAAGGAGAGCCGCCTCATGGTTTATACCTTGCAATAATCTAACAACAGGTCTTCAATCCATTCCCTTACTCATCATTATTTACTCATGATTATTCAATTGTTTACTTATTCACTTAATGATTCATGGGCATTTACTTTCTACCAGGGACTGAGATAGTAAGCATCAAAAAGCAAACAAACAAACAAACAAACAAACAAAACATATCCATGGATCTATTTAATAGCTGCTAGTAAATCAGTAAGTCTTTGATTTTCCCTTTAGATTCTTCCTGCTATACTAAGAAATGTACTGTGCATTTGCTATGTAACCCAATCTAAGATTATAATAAAATGTTTGAATAGGATTTTGCTCAAATATGCTATGATTTTATCATTTTCTTATTTACACTCAATTAGAAACATAGGACCTAATATGAAGATTGTAGGCTAATTGTTAAGGCAGAACTGTGTTCAAGACAGTACAATCCATACAGCCACACTGTTCTATTGCTGCTGATTCTTTTTACCTAAAAAAAAAGATGGTAAATGTAAGAGTCACAATTTGCTTTTTATAAAAAATATTATTTATGGTAGGCATGGTGGTTCAAAACACCTCTAATCCCACCATTTTGGGAGGCTAAGGCAGGAGGATCATTTGAGACCAGGAGTTTGAGACCAGCCTGGGCAACATAGAAATATTCCATTGCTACAAAAAAATTAGCTGTGCATGGTGGTTTGACCTGCAGTCTCAGTTACTCTGTAGGCTGAGGTGGGAGAATAATCTGAGCCCAAAATGTCAAGGTTGCAGTAAGCCATGATCCTGTTGCTACACTCCAGCCTGGGCAATAGAGAGAGACGTTATCTCAACAAACAAACAATAATGAAAAAAAATTATTTGTCAAAACAACAGAATTTAAGTAAGACTGCTCAAATCAGGTTTAACTGTAATACTTCAAGAACAGAGATGAAGGAAACAATTGTAACTTGGTGTCTTTAAGAGCTGTTTAGTCATTATTAATCACAGCTTAAGTAAATGGCAGTCTTATTCCTTGATTCTAAGTCTTGTGTTACAGTTAAACATATACATTGATTCTGAGAAATTCTTGCTCTTACAGCCTATGGCTGCTGTTCTTTTAAAAATGTGTCCTCAAAAACATTTTCCACCTTTCCAAAATGAAACAATATGAATGAGACAGTAATTTCTAATGCATGTAATGCCATCAAGAACATAAAACCTCTCATGATTGATGATTTCAACACCTACACAATTTCTCAATCAATTTTATTATTTTATAACAATGAAGTATCCAATACTTAAGGACTACATGTACACACATTATACATGTGTATGTGTGTGTATATATATGTATGTATGTGTATATATATACACACACACATACATTACATGTATAGGGAGAGAGAGAGAGAAACTTAGAGAAAATAGTAATGATCACTTCATAGTGTAGAGTATGATTAGAACTGACATTTACAGAACATTCCATCCAGTGATTGTAGAATACACATTCTTTTCTACAAAACTACTAGCTACAAAACAAGCCCATAAATTTAAAAAGACTGCAATAATACAAAATAAGCTCTCTGATCAAAACAGAATGAAATTAGAGCTTTACAACAGAAAATACTGAAAAACACACAAATATTTCGCAACTAAACAAGACTTCTAAATAACCCAAGAATCAAAGAAGAAATTGCAGGAAATTTTTAAAAATATTTTGAGCTGAATTAAAATGAAAGCAAAATATATAAAATGTGTGGTGTGGAATAAAGCTAAAGTAGTGTTTATAAAGAAATTTATAGTGTGTATATATGTGTGTGTGTGTGTGTATGTGTGTGTGTGTGTGTCTGTGTATTAGGCATGATCGTGTTTTAAGCCTGAATATGTAAGAAGATTTTGCAAGAATTAAAAACAATCTCTCTTTGAAAATTCTTAGCTATGTGGTTAAAACAAAATCAGATTCACATACAATAATTATCTGTGGTAAAAATTTATTTCTTTTTATTTATTTTTTTGCCTTTTTATTTTTTATTTATTATTATTATTATTATTATTATACTTTAAGTTCTAGGGTACATGTGCATAACGTGCAGGTTTGTTAGATATGTATACTTGTGCCATGTTGCTGTGCTGCACCCATCAACTCGTCAGCACCCATCAACTCGTCATTTACATCAGGTATAACTCCCAATGCAATCCCTCCCCCCTCCCCCCTCCCCATGATAGGCCCCGGTGTGTGATGTTCCCCTTCCTGAGTCCAAGTGATCTCATTGTTCAGTTCCCACCTATGAGTGAGAACATGCGGTGTTTGGTTTTCTGTTCTTGTGATAGTTTGCTAAGAATGATGGTTTCCAGCTGCATCCATGTCCCTACAAAGGACACAAACTCATCCTTTTTGATGGCTGCATAGTATTCCATGGTGTATATGTGCCACATTTTCTTAATCCAGTCTGTCAATGATGGACATTTGGGGTGATTCCAAGTCTTTGCTATTGTGAATAGTGCCGCAATAAACATACGTGTGCATGTGTCTTTATAGCAGCATGAGGTTTTTTAAAAAAGACAGAGACACAATCTAAAGTACCTAAGAAACACCAGGTCTTTTTCAATGAATTATGAGTAGTTGGTTATTTCCCCATGTAACTGTGAACAGATTATAAAATATAATCAACTTCAGCCTCTATTTGTCATGCAGCACAGATGGAAACCTCAGACACAAATGTAATATTAGTCATGACTCAGGTCATCTGGAAAAGTATCTTCTGGAGCTGGAAAGAGTGAGTCAGAAGTTCAGGTCAAATGCGATTGGGCAGTAGTAAGTAGAATGATGTCACTGGTTAAGTCAGCTGAGACAGGTAGTCTGAAGGCTGCACCTTAATTCTCATACTGTCTTCATAACTGTCAGATAAAATTAATGATACATTCCAAACAACAAAAGACTGTTGTTTGGTACAAATTACTTTGCAAGGTCACTGCATGTGAACACCACATACTTTATTAACCTCAGGCTCAGATAATCAAGAGGAAAATAATGAGTTTGATTCCAACAAACCCCCAAAAATGACAAAGTTTTAAATTTTTTCATTCAATTACCATCATAATTCATATATATATAAGTACAATTATTTGCCTTCATAGAACTGAGGCATTAATTTGATTGTAAAAAATACAGACCCATGCAAATAATAATTTTAGGGCAAAATGCATATGTGGATGACCAGAATAAATAGATGAATAATGAACTTTTTAATGATTATACAATATCCAGTCATGAGAGCAACAATTTTACACATACTATATCATTTAATCTTCAAAACTATGAGAAGATAATACTATCATCGTATCCATTTTGCAGACAAAGAGCTAAGGTTCAGTGAGATAATATCTTGCCCAAGATTGTTGCAGATATTGTCAGAACACCTAGGTTTGACTCTCAACCTGATCACCTACTAACTGGATATACTGAAAAACACAGAAAGCTGTTCAATATTTTAAATATTTTAAATATTTAAATAACATATCACAATAATATTCTTCCAGTGTATGAATGTGGGGAGAGAGGGAGAGAGAGAGAGAGAGAGATTGTGCCTATATGGAAGGGCAAGTTTTCCCTTCTTCTAACTAATACCATCTTGAAGAAGATGTATTTTGACAAAGGTAATGCCCTCCAGTTATATTTCATTGAAGAGGTCAGTGGCTGAGCAAACCCAAATGACTGTACAGCCATGCAATTTACCAGAAGTTTCAAAATCATTTTTAGATGGTATGTCAAATTGTATTTTAATGAACTAGGCTTTATTAAGCATCTTTATTGCTTTGCTTATTGATGTGATGGACACCGCATGACATACCGCCTGAAAATGTCACAAAGATAGCAGAAGAAATTTAAATAATGGTTGAAGAAGATATGAAAAATACAGCAGAAGCTGGTTGTATAAGAAGTATTGACTGATATATCCTATATGTAGAGTGTAATGGCAATTTTTGTAACAACTTACATAGGAAAGCGTCCAATATTTTAAATTATTTCAGTAATATCAAAATTTCTTAACACAATATGTTTAATTTGCCAGAACTATACTATTTAGTAGAAAGCTTATGGTACTTCAATTTTAGTAACAGATAGCTTTATTCTCTTTGTGGATTAGCATGAATTCCATGGGAGGTTTGTTATATCGAATGACCAAGAGACTAAACGCTGGAGTCATATAATGGGTTGGAGGGCTGGCAGCATGTTGTTTTTCAGCTGTGTGATCTCAGAGGTATTGTTTACGTTCTCTGAAAGCCAGGTTTTCTATCACAAATGATAGCACTTGATTGTATACTGCTAAAAAAGTGAAGAAAAAAGTAATATAAAGCAAGGAAAGGACTTACCACAGTATCATGTACATGGTAAATACCAGTTGTAAAATATTATATTTTATTAAAATTTAATATTATTTTCCAGTTCCAGGTATGCTGTGAGTACCTTCCATCCTGCCTCTCCCACTGACTGCGCCTAAAAATCTTGGACATAATGTATGGAGCTGCTATTCAAGAACTCTGAAAAGTAGTGGCAGACATATTGTGGAAGAAAAACCAGAATAGAAGTTCTCTGAATGGTTAATGAGTTTATCCTTTTTATTTCTCCCCAGTATTTATCAACCTAGTTTCAATAAATCCTCAGATCTGCAAGTGGGCATCAGAACAAACAGAAGAGCTGAGGAGAAGCCTTCAGCTCCAGCTCAAGGATTAGGAACGGAGTTTCATAAAGCTCAGAGAGAAAAATGGAGAGCCGTCATTTGTTTTCTCTTCATTGCTGTCTCTTACCCCAGACTATGATGACCCACGGGTGCTTAAAACACTGGGAAAGGAAAATTGCCTCCCTGTTAAGAGGAACTGTGACTACAAAATGAGGGGAATACCCTACTGCTTTTTATGTCTCCCTATTCTCCCACTGCTTGACTCCAAACATGAGCACATTCAAGGGAAATGAGTGTCAGTACTGAGTAAATAAAATCCCATATTTCCAACTAGATGAGTCACAGTGAATCCAAAAGTATTCATGACATTGCAAAGAGGGAGAAGCTTGGGAAAGTGACCCTATAGTTTATAAGCTGATGAATCCACCATCGAGCTCTACATTTGTGGTTTTAACCCTAGGCAGTATACCATAGACTTCAAAACTGAACTAAGATGTAGATCACTATTCAGGTCTCACAATGGCCACTTGGGAGCGCATAAGTGGGGAAGATCCATAAGGTACTGAAAAGACTTTGATAACAGAAATAACATTGTAACTACAACCAACAGAAAGCTGGTTCGAACCTGTGGCCTGAATGTCATTGGATGTTTTGCCTATTAAAACACAAAGTCAGCATTCTACATAGAATTTAATAAGACTCAAAGTCTCATAATGCAATATACAAAATTTTCAGGATACAATCCCAACTTACCTAGAATATGAAGAACCAGGAAAAGCTCCATTGGCATGGAAAAAGATAATAAATAAAGACCAGCACTGAGCTGGTCAGAAATGCAAAAATTGTTTTATAAGGACTTTAATAGAGCTATTTTTTAAATGCTGCAAAAAGTAAGGACAAAAACTCTTGAAATGAATGGAAAGTTGGAAAGATAATTATGAAGAAGAATTAAGTAAAAATTCTCAAGCTAAAATAATAATAAAAAATTTAAAATATCACTTGATGGACTTAATAGCAGAATGGAGCTAACAGAAATAAATAAATAAACTTGAAAAGAAATCAACAGAAAAAATGTAATCAACACAGAAAAAAATTTTTTTAAATAAATGAACTCAGAAACCTATGGATAAATACCAAAAGACTTGATGTTTGCATAAACAAAATCTTAGAAAAAGAAAAGTGTGGTGTAAAAAATAAATTTAAAGAAATAATAGATAAAAACAACCCAAATTTAGTGAAAACTTAACCTACCTATTCAAGGAGCTTTTTAAAGCCCAAATAGGATCAACATAAAGAAATCCATACCCATGACACATCACAATCAAACTGTTGCAAACCAAAGGTAAATAATTAATCCTGAAAGTGGCCAAAGGAAAATATCACACTACTTCTAACAGGAAATGATTTCAAGAAACTGGAGATTTCTCATCAGAAACAACAAATGCCAGAAGGAAGTGGAACAACTTTTATAAAGTGAAAAAAAAAAATTGATCATCAGACTTCTATACACAGCAAAAATATTTTAAAGAAATGAGAATGAATTGGAGACTAAAGAAGGAAAAAATAGAATACTCAGAGCTAGCACAATTGCTTTAAAATAATTACTGAAGAAAGCTCCCCAGGCAGAAAGGAAATTATAACAGAAGGAAGTTTTGAATATCAAGAATGAAAAGAGCATAATAGAAAGGTTAATATATAAGTAAACATAATAGACTATTTTTCTCTTCATATCTTTAACATACATTTGATGGCTGAAAGAAAAAATAACATTTTCCGATGGAGTTTTTGAAGTATGTAGATATAATATGTAAGACAACTACATTGACAAGAAGGGTAAAAAAAGCCTGTATGGTAGTATAAATTTTATGTCACACTTAAAGTAGTAAAATTTTGATCCCTAATAAGCTGTGAAAATTGTATGTATTTGTAACCTCTAGAGCAGCCAGTAAAGAATGGCTCAAAGAAATATAGTAAAATACAATAGATAATATAGTAAAATATATTGAAATAACTCAAGAAAGCTAAAAAAGGGGAGACATTGAAGCAAATAATAAAACTAACTTTCAGAAAATATATTATATAATGGTGTACCTAATTCCAAACATGTCAATCATTACATTAAATGTAAACAAAATAAACGCATAAATTAAAAGTCAGTGGTCAACATGGATTTGAAATAAAGCGATACATATATATATACACACACACACACACACACACACACACACACACACACACATACATCTACCATGAAAAATGAATCAAAGGAAAGCTAGAGTGGTTACATTAATATCAGAAAAAGTAGACTCTAGAGCAAACAAAAGTTTTAGGAATAAATAGGGACGTTATGTGATGATAAAAAGAATCAATACATGATGATAAAAATAGTTCAGCAAAAGACTTAATGAATATAAACGTGAATTCATCTAACTAAACATTCAAATACACAAAGTAAAAACTGACAAAACGAAAATGAAAAGGAGTCAATATCACCAATATAGCTGGAAACTTCAGCATTACTCTCTCAGTGATAAATTGAACTAGTAAATAGAAAATCAACAAGGTTGTAAAACTGAACAATGTGATCAATCCACAGAATATAAGTGACATTTTTGAACACTCTTTTCAATAAAAACACAATGTCCATTTTTTCAAATACATATGGATAACTGCTAAGATAGAACATATCCTAAATGGTAAGGTTACTGTTAACAGACTTAAATGGAATAAAATTATACAAAGTATAATGGAATTAAACTAAAATTAATAATATATATCAAGTAAAATTTCCAACACTTGGGAACTAAACAACCCATTTTTAAATGAACCATTATTCTAGGCATGACCTTCAAAGAAAATAAGAAAGTAATTTAAGTTAAATGGAAATAAATAACATATTATAATTTACCAAATGCAGGTAAGGAAAAGCTTAAAGGAATATTTATACTGTCAAATGCTTATAGTAGAAAAAGAAAAACTCAAATCAATAAACTAAGCATCCACCTGAATAAACTAAAGAAAGGAGAACAATATAAACCAAATATAAACCAAAGAAAGCAGGAGAAAGTAAATAATAAAAATAAAAGTGGAAGTCAATGAAATAAACACCAGAAGTCAAACAACTTCTGTAAAGTGATGAAAGAAATAAAGAATTGGAAACCAGATAATCAGAAGTAGAGAAATAGAGAAAACCTAGGAAACAAAATCTGGGTCTTTGAAAAAGTTAATAAAATTGATAAAGTTCTAGAAAGACTGACAAAGAAAAAAGAGAGAAGGCACAAATTACCAGTACTGGAAATGAACAAGGGGCGATAACTACAGAGCATTCAGACATTAAAATGGCAATAATGGAATATTATAAACAACTCTATATACATAAAATCAACAACTTAGATGAAACGGACTACAAGCTACCAAAACTCAACCAAAATGAGGTAAATAATCTGAATAGTTTTGTAATTATTTAAAATCTCAAATCTATAATTAAAATCTTCTGAATAAGAGGTCTACAGGCCAACATAGTTTCTCTGATGATTTCTACCAAAACTTTAAGGGAAATCTTAAGAAAATAAAATGTAAAATAAACTTTAAAAAGTAAAAGAAATAATTTTTTAAATCTTAATACTTCTTAAGAAAATAGAAGAACAGAAAATACTTCCTAACTCATTTTATGAACACATCATTGACCTGACACTAAAACCAGCCAAAGATAGAGTAAAAAAAGGACAGCTACTTAACAATATCTCTCATAAATAGGCAAACATCCTCATCAAAATATTTGCAAATAGAATCTGGCAATATGTAAAAAGAATAGCAAACCAGAACAACATAGGAATTATCTTTAGAGTGTAAATCTGGTTTAATATTTAAAAATCAGTCAATATAATCTACCACATTCAACAGTCTAGGGAAAAAGCACATTATGATATTATTCGCAGAAAAAGCATTTGACAAAATTCAAAATTCATTCATGATAAAAACTCTCAGCTAACTGAGAGCAGGAAGAAAATTCTTCAATCTAATAAAAGCCCTCTACAAACAAACATAAAACCAGTATCTTACATGACGGTGAAACGATGAATGATTTCCCCTTAACATTATGAACAAGGCAAGGATTTCCACTCTCAGCATTCCTATTCAATATCATAACAGCAGTCCTAGCCAGTGCAGTAGGGCAACAATAGAAATTAGAGTTATGCAGATTGAAAAAAAGGAAGTAAAAATCTTCCTATTAATAGATAGTGTGAATTTATGCAGAAAATCCTATTTTTAAAAATCTTAGAACTAATTAGTGTGTTGAGTAACATCACAAAACACAAGAAAAACACATATCAATCCTAGTTTTAATTGGAGCAATTGGAAACCAAAATTTTTAAATAATAATAATTATAATACTCCAAAAATATGAAATTATTAGGAATAAATATAAAACTTTTGTATGGTGGAAACTAAAAAATATTAATGAGAAATATAAAATTACCTAAATAAATGAAGAGATATATGGTGATTTTTGTGTATTAAAATTATTTAAAATATAAATTTTCCAATGGTATCAAGTGTTTTGGATGTGGAATTGGACTGCTCAGCCACGGCTGGTTAAGAATACAAAATGAAACAATCATTCTGGAACACAATTTGGTTGTTTCTCAAAAAGTAAAATATATATTTACCATATGAACCAACATTCCCACTTCTGAGTATTTACTGTAAAGTAATGTAAACACATACTTACACAAAAATCTTTACACAAATGTTTTCAGCAGCTCTACTCATAATTGTGCAAAATTGGAAACGACGAAATGGACTTTAATAAATAAATGATTAAGCACATGGTGTTACATCCACACAGTGAGCTAAAGAATGGGAAGGAACAACTAAATACATTCAACAACTTGGATGAATTCATGGTGAATAAAATAAACCAGTTTCAAAAGGTTACATATTGTACAATTCAATTTTTGTGACAGTCTCAAAAAGACAAATCTGTAGCGGCAGGGAAAAGGTCAGTGAGTACCAGGATTTAGAAGTAGTGGAGCATGACACTGCAAAGAGATAGCAGGAGGGAGATTTTGATGGAGCTGTTCTATACCCTGATTGTGATAGTAGTTAACATGAATCTCTACAGCTATTAAAATTTATAGAATGGTACAACAAAAAGTTAATTTTAGTGCATGTTAATTAAAAATTAAAAAATTTTAATAGACCAATGGATGCTTTTTTGTATTAGGGATATTCTCAACCTCAAAAAGAAAATAGGAAGCTTAAAACTAACATTGACTTACTCAAATAGTTGTTTCTTTTTCATGGCTAAGAAGCACAAAATTAGGTAGCTCTTTGTGCGATTAGCTGCTCAAGAATGCTGTTTGACTTCACAAGCAGTTGTGTTTCAGTTTGTTCTCCTTAACCTGTTGACTTTTCATCCTCAGGCTTGTCTCCTGGTCAAAATATGGCCACCACAGCTTCTGGGATGAAGATCTTGCTTAAAGCTAGAGGGAAGAATTTAAGAAGAAAGCTGTATTTGCCCTTCTTAGCAGGAAACCAAAGCCTTTCCAGAAGACCACCCACTTCCAACAGTCTTCTCCTTTCCCTTCATTGGCCAGTACTGGTTCACTTCACACCCTAACCCAATCATTGGTGAAAGACTGAGAGAATGCCTTGATTAAGTCAATAAATCAGAGTTCACCATTACGGTCTGGAGTAGAGGGCTACTCCCACAAAAGTAAGAAAACCACACAAGCAACTATCTGCTCTGTTATTTAAGAATATGAGTTTGCTTTCCCAAATGATATGTGGAATTGTGTAAAAAGACTACTGCACTTTTAGAGTATAATCGTATTCTCTAATTAAAACGATCATTACAAATCCTTATCACAAGTGTTCTAATGTATCTAGCCTGTACAATGGAGATTGTATCTTGGACAGGCTTAAATTTATTTTATATCAATAACTTTAAAAATACATGAAAAACAAGTTTCCATGAAAGAACATGCAGAGAAACTATTGCTTTTTTAAAAAACAAATTCATAATAGAATGATTTGTAATCCTTTGGGTATATACCTAGTAATGGGATTCCTGAGTCAAATGGTATTTCTGGTTCTAGATCATTGAGGAATCGCCACACAGTCTTCTACAGTGCTTGAACTAATTTACACTCCCACCAACAATGTAAAAGCATTCTTATTTCTCCACAGCCTCACCAGCATCTGTTGTTTCCTGACTTTTTAATGATCACCATTCTAACTGTCATGAGATGGTATTTCATTGTGCCTCTGATTTGCATTTCTCTAATGACCAGTTATGGTGAGTTTTTCATCATGTTTGTTGGTCGCATAAATGCACACATATGTTTACTGCAGCACTCTTCACAATAGCAAAGACTTGGAACCAACCCAAATGCTCATCAATGATAGACTGGATAAAGAAAATGTGGCACATATACCCCCTGGAATACTACACAGCCATAAAAAACAATGAGTTCATGTCCTTTGTAGGGACATGGATGAAGCTGGAAGCCATCATTCTCAGCAAACTAACAGAGGAACAGAAAACCAAACACCGTATAGTCTCACTCAAAAGTGGGAGTTGAACAGAAAGAACACGCAGACACAGTAAGGGGAACATCACACACTGGGGCCTGTCAGGGGTTGGGGGGCAAGGGGAGGGAGAGCATTAGGACAAATACCTAATATATGCGGGGATTAAAACTACATGACAAGTTGATGGGTGCATGGGTGCAGCAAACCACCATGGCACATGCATACCTATGTAACAAACCTGCACGTTCTGCACAGTGTAAAACTGTTCCTATTTCTTCATGTCCTCTCCAACACCTGTTGTTTCCTGATTTTTTAATGATTGTCATTCTAACTGGTGTGAGATGGTATCTCATTGTGGTTTTGATTTGCATTTCTCTGATGGCCAGTGATGATGAGCATTTTTTCAAGCGTCTGTTCGCTGTATGAATGTCTTCTTTTGAGAAGTGTCTGTTCATATCCTTTGCCCACTTTTTGATGGGGTTGTTTCTTTTTTTCTTGTAAAACTGATTGAGTTCTTGGTAGGTTCTGGATATTAGTCCATTGTCAGATGAGTGGATTGCAAAAATTTTCTCCCATTCTGTAGGTTGCCTGTTCACTCTGATGGTAGTTTCTTTTGCTGTGCAGAAGCTCTTTAGTTTAATTAGATCCCATTTGTCAATTTTGGTTTTTCTTGCCGTTGCTTTTGGTGTTTTAGACATGAAGTTCTTGCCCATGCCTATGTCCTGAATGGTATGCCCTAGGTTTTCTTCTACGGTTCTTGTGGTTTTAGGTCTAACATTTAAGTCTCTAATCCATCTTGAATTAATTTTCATATAAGGAGTAAGAAAAGGATCCAGTTTCAGTTTTCTACTTATGGCTAGCCAATTTTCCCAGCACCATTTATTAAATAGGGAATCCTTTCCCCATTTCCTGCTTTTGTCAGGTTTGTCAAAGATCAGATGGCTGTAGAACTGTGGCATTCATTATTTCTGAGGGCTCTGTTCTGTTCCATTGGTCTATATCTCTGTTTTGGTACCAGTAACATGCTGTTTTGGTTACTGTAGCCTTGTAGTATAGTTTGAAGTCAGGTAGCATGATACCTCCAGCTCTGTTCTTTTGGATTAGGATTCTCTTGGCAATGGGGGCTCTTTTTTGGTTCCATATGAAATTTAGGGCAGCATTTTCCAATTCTGTGAAGAAAGTCATTGGTAGCTTAATGGGGATGGCATTGAATCTATAAATTACCTTGGACAGTATGGTCATTTTCACGATATTGATTCTTCCTATCCATGAGCATGGCATGTTCTTCCATTTGTTTGTGTCCTCTTTTAGTTCACTGAGCAGTGGTTTGTAGTTCTCCTTGAAGAGGTCCTTTACATCATTGTAAGTGGATTCCTAGGTATTTTATTCTCTTTGAAGCTATTGTGAATGGGAGTTGATTCATGATTTGGCTCTCTGTCTGTTACTGGTGTATAAGAATGCTTGTGATTTTTGCATATTGATTTTGTATCCTGAGACTGCTGAAGTTGCTTATCAGCTTCAGGAGATTTTGGGCTGAGACAATGGGGTTTTCTAAATATACAGTCATATAATCTGCAAACAGGGACAATTTGACTTCTTCTTTTCCTATGAATACACTTCATTTCTTTCTCTTGCCTGATTGCCCTAGCCAGAAATTCCAACACTATGTTGAACAGGAGTAGTGAGAGAGGGCAACCTTGTCTTTTGCCAGCTATCAAAGGAATGCTTCCAGCTTTTGCCCATTCAATATGATATTGGCTGTGGGTTTGTCATAATTAGCTATTATTATTTTGAGAAACGCCCCATCGATACCTAATTTATTGAGACTTTTTAGCATGAAGGGCTGTTGAATTTTGAAAAAGGCCTTTTCTGCATCTATTGCGATAATCATGTGGTTTTTGTCTTTGGTTCTGCTTATATGCTGGATTACATTGACTGATTTGCATATGTTGAATCAGCCTTGCATCCCGGGGATGAAGCCCACTTGATCATGGTGGATAAGCTTTTTGATGTGGTGCTGGATTCCGTTTGCCAGTATTTAATTGAGAGGTTTTGCATCGATGTTCAACAAGGATATTGGTCTAAAATTCTCTTTTTTTCTTGTATCTCTGCCAGGCTTTGCTATCAGGATGAAGTTGGCCTCATACAATGAGTTAGGGAGGATTCCCTCTTTTTCTGTTGATTGGGATAATTTCAGAAGGAATGGTGCCAACTCCTCCTTGTATCTCTGGTAGAATTCAGATGTGAATCTGTCTGGTCCTGGATTTTTTGGTTGGTAGGCTATTAATTATTGGCTCAATATCACAGCCTACTATTGGTCTATTCAAGGATTCAACTTCTTCTTGGTTTAGTCTTTGGAAAGTGTAAGTGTCCAGGAAATTATCCATTTCTTCCAGGTTTTCTAGTTTATTTGCATGGAGGTGTTTATAATATTCTCTGATGGTAGTTTGTATTTCTGTGGGTCGGTGGTGATATCCCCTTTATCATTTTTTATTGCATCTATTTGATTCTTCTCTCTTTTCTTCTTTATTAGTCTTGCTAGCAGTCCATCAATTTTGTTCTTTTCAAAAAACCAACTCCTGGATTCATTGATTTTTTGGAGGGTTTTTTGTGTCTCTATCTCCTTCAGTTCTGCACTGATCTTAGTTACTTCTTGACTTCTGCTAGCCTTAGAATGTGATTGCTCTTGCTTCTCTAGTTCTTTTAATTGTGATGTTAGAGTGTCAATTTTAGATCTTTCCTGCTTTCTCTCATGGGCATTTAGTGCTATAAATTTCCCTCTACACACTGCTTTAAATGTGTCCCAGAGATTCTGGTACATTGTATCTTTGTTCTCATTAGTTTCAAAGAACATCTTTATTTCTGCCTTCATTTCGTCATGTACCCAGTAGTCATTCAGGAACAGGCTGTTCAGTTTCCATGAAGTGGAACGGTTTTGATTGTGTTTCTTAGTCCTGAGTTCTAGTTTGATTGCACTGTTGTCTGAGAGACAGTTTGTTATAATTTCTGTTCTTGTACATTTGCTGAGGAGTGTTTTACTTCCAACTATGTGGTCAATTTTGGAATAAGTGTGATGAGATGCTGAGAAGAATGTATAGTCTGTTGATTTGGGGTGGAGAGTTCTGTAGATGTCTATTAGGTCCTCTCGGTGCAGAGTTGAGTTCAATTCCTGGATATCCTTGTTAACTTTCTGTCTCTTTGATCTGTCTAATGTTGACAGTGGGGTGATAAAGTCTCCCATTATTATTGTATGGGAGTCTAAGTCTCTTTGTAAGTCTCTAAGGACTTGCTTTATGAATCTGCATGCTCCTGTTTTGGGTGCATATATATTTCGGATATTTAGCTCCTCCTGATTAATGATCTCTTTACCATTATGTAATGGCCTTCTTTGTGTCTTTTGATCTTTGATGGTTTAAAGCCTGTTTTATCAGAGACTACGATTGCAACCCCTGCCTTTTTTTTTTTTTTCCATTTGCTTGGTAGATCTTCCTGCAAACCTTTATTTTGAGCCTATGTGTGTCTCTGCATGTGAGATGGGTCTCCTGAATACAGCAAACTGATGGGTCTTTACTCTTTATCCAGTTTGCCAGTCTTTGTCTTTTAATTGGACCATTTAGTCCATTTACATTTAAGGTTAATATTGTTATGTGTGAACTGGATCCTGTCATTATGATATTAACTGGTTGTTTTGCTCGTTAGTTGATGAAGTTTCTTCCTAGCATCGATGGTCTTTACATTTTGGTATGGTTTTGCAATGGCTGGTACTGGTTGTTCCTTTCCATGTTTAGTGCTTCCTTTAGGAGCTCTTGTAGGGCAGGCCTGGTGGTGTCAAAATCTCTCAGCATTTGCTTGTCTGTAAAGGATTCTATTTCTCCTTCACTTATAAACTTAGTTTGGCTGGATATGAAATTCTGGGTTGAAAATTCTTTTCTTTAAGAATGTTGAATATTGGCCCCCACTCTCTTCTGGCTTGGAGAGTTTCTGCCAAGAGATCTGCTGTTAGTCTGATGGGCCTCCCTTTGAGGGTAACCCCACCTTTATCTCTGGCTGCCCTTAACATTTTTTCCCTCATTTCAACTTTGGTGAATCTGACAATTATGCATCTTGGAGTTGCTCTTCTCGAGAGCATCATTGTGGTGTTCTCTGTATTTCCTGAATTTGAATGTTGGCCTGCCTTGCTAGGTTGGGGAAGTTCTCCTGGATGATATCCTGCAGAGTGTTTTCCAACTTGGTTCCATTTTCCCCGTCACTATTAGGCACATGAATCAGATGTTGATTTCATCTTTTTCACATAATCCCATATATCTTGGAGGCTTTGTTTATTTCTTTTTACTCCTTTTTCTCTAAACTTCTCTTCTTGCTTCATTTCATTCATTTGATCTTCAATCACTGATACTCTTTCTTCCAGTTGATTGAGTTGGTTATTGAAGCTTGTGCATTTGTCACATAGTTCTCGTGTTATGGTTTTCATTTCTATCAGTTCTTTTAAGGACTTCTCTACATTGGCTCTTCTAGTTAGCCATTTTTCAAATCTTTTTTCAAGGTTTTTAGTTTCTTTGCACTGGTTACATAGTTCCTCCTTTAGCTCTGAGAATTTTGATCGACTGAAGCCTTTTTCTCTCAGCTTGTCAAAATCATTCTCTGTCCAGGTTTGTTCCGTTGCTGGAGATGAGTTGTGTTCCTTTGGAAGGGGAAATGCACTCTGATATTTTGAATTTCCAGCTTTTCTGCACTGCTTTTTCCCCATCCTTGTTGTTTTCTCTGCCTTTGGTTTTTGATGATGGTGACATACTGATGGGGTTTTGGTGAGGGTGTCCTTTCTGTTTGTTAGTTTTCCTTCTAACAGTCAGGATTCTCAGCTGCAGATCTGTTGGAGTTTACCCAGACCCTGTTTGCCTGGGTGTCAGCAGCGGAGGCAACAGAAGATAGAATATTGCTGAACAGCAAGTGTTGCTGTCTGGTGCTTGCTGTGGAAGCTTTGTCTCAGAGGTGTACCCAGCCGTGTGAAGTGTGAGGTGTCAGTCTGCACCTAGTGGGTTATGTCTCCCAGTTAGGCTACTCAGAGGTCAGGGACCCACTTGAGCAGGCAGTCTGTCCATTCTCAGATCTCAGCCTCCATGCTAGGAGAACCACTGCTCTCTTCAATGCTGTCAGACAGGGACATTACATCTGCCAAGGTTTCTGCCGCTTTTTGTTTAGCTATGCCCTGTCCCCAGAGGTGGAGTCTACAGAGGCAGGCAGGCCTCCTTGAGCTGTGTTGGGCTCCACCGAACAAGGTTCCCAGTGGCTTTTTTTACCTAAAGCCTCAGCAATGTCGGGTGCCCCTTCCCCAGCCTCACTGCTGCCTTGCAGTTAGATCTCAGACTGCTGTGCTAGCAATGAGGGAGGCTCTGTGGGCCTGGGACCCCCTGGGCCATGTGTGGGATATAATCTCCTGGTGTGCCATTTGCTTAGATCCTTGATAAAGTGCAGTATTAGTGTGGGAGTTACCCGATTTTTCAGGTGTCGTGTGTCTCACTTTCCTTTGGCTAGGAAAAGGAATTCCCTTCCCCCTTGCACTTCCCATGTGAGGTGATGCCTCGCCCTGCTTCCACTCTCACTGGCCAGGCTGCACCTGCGGACCAACACCAACTGTCCGATATGCCCCAGTGAGATGAACCCAGTACCTCAGTTGAAAATGCAGAAATCACCCATCTTCTGTGTCACTCACCTTGGGAGCTGGAGGCTGGAGCTGTTCCTATTCAGCCATCTTGGGTGCACCCCTCTCTATACTCTTAAATACACACACACACACACACACACACACACACACACACACACACACATATATATATACACATTTTTTTTTTTTTGAGATGTAGTCTCACTCTGTCACCCAGGCTGTAGTGTAGTGGTGCAATCTCAGCTCACTGAAAGTTCTGCCTCTCAGGTTCACGCCATTCTCCTGCCTCAGCCTCCTGAGTAGCTGGGACTACAGAGGCCTGGCACCATGCCAATTTTTTATATTTGTAGTAGAGACAGGGTTTCACCATGTTAACCAGGATGGTCTCGATCTCCTGATCCCATGATCTGCCTGCCTCAGCCTCCCAAAGTGCTGGGATTACAGGCATGAGTCACCACGCCTGGCCCACTCTTAAATATTTTTTAATTTTTTCTTTCAATAAATTTTTCCAATCACATTAAGACCAAAGATTTTCTTCAAAAACTCTTCACTGCTAATGTTATTTGCTTAAGGACTACATGATAATTTGTCAGGTGAAGAGTGTCTGGAAGAAGTCAATAAAGTCATGAGAACATAGTGAAAAATTCACATTTCCTATTTATTTAAAAAGTCTGCAAGTGTTTTTTCTATCAGTTCCTGCTCATTCCTGATGTCATTTTCATTTTTCAGGTGCTGTGCAAAATTTCCAACCAGAGAAAAACATTTGGTACATTGGGCTCTTTGTCCTTTTATAGCCTTGCTGATCTTTGTGTCTGGCACTTCCTTACATTCTATAGTTTCCCATGGAGTTTGCAAAATCCAAGGAAAGGTTTATTTTAGTCCAAGATGGTGTCAAAGAACAGTTTCAAGTGTTCATAAAAGTGCCTGCCAATAGATCAGCATTCAAGAAGCTCAGGTGGAAATTCAAGTAGAATTTACTTTCTTTAGTTCTACTTTGTAAGTGGTCTTGCTAACTTAATGCAACATTTTTAAATGCTAAGCTCTACTGAGCTTTGGGAAGACAAACCAAATATAAGCTACTAAATGACATGCACTGTACCAGTTGTGTAAAGACAGGTATGGTGTCTGACTCATTACTAGTTTTCCCTTAGGTAATAAGAAGAAGCAGTTGCTCTGAGCAATTTCTATTGACTCACCAGGCCTTTTTGGGAGATGACAAGTTTCTTTAGAAGAGCATACCATAAGGTTGAGGTGGAGGTGATTGTGAAATTTCACTCATCATCTAGAAGAAAGCAAAAAATTAAAATCCCATCTTCCCCACTCTCAGCTCAACTCTGGCATTCGGTTGAGGTACTCAATTAAGAGAACTAAGTTGATGTTCTGCGTGTATGCACCCAAAGAAAGAAATTGACCTGACAAAAGATGTTCAATGAGTAGATAGATCAAGGTCATGTCATTGCAAGGAATGTAATCTAATATGATGGATTAGGTTTTCTTCAAGAAATATATTTTGCAAAGTTATAAAATTATTAGTTTCTGTTATTTATAAATCCAATAGTTCCCTTGAATGTGGAATTCATCAACTTCTAAGATGAATTTTAAAATACCCAGCACCCCTAAACCCTTCTTCCTTCACACTTGGATTAATTTAAATATTGCTTCATCAAGAAAATAGCATCTATAAGGTATAAATGTCCACAAATTGATTGCCTTTTATTTTTACCTGCATCTTTTCCCACCAAACTTGATCTTTGAGACTTTTGTCTCAAAGTGAGAAAGAAGTGGCTTTACTGCTTTGCATGTCAAATAAGCTTCTTTATAAGACCCAACCTTTCCTGAGATTTCAGTTAATATTTATATATCCAATATCAACCTCTCTGCTAAATTCCTTCTCTAAACTACCATGACTTAAATGATGTCCTTTCAAAACATAATATTAACTTGACATTGTTATCATTTCTTTTTTCTTTGAAATTTGGAATGAATTGTGAACATTCTTTGATTCAGCCATAAGATAAAATACTTTTCTCTGTTTTCATTATTCATAATAAACATTGTTGTCTGCTAAGTGCACACGTGTGTACGTGCACACACACACACACATACACACCCCTCACTCATGTCACTGTCCAGCATAGTTCAACACTATTCTTGACAGTAATTTGCAGACCTTTAAAGAAGGAGACCACTACTACTCCTGCTGCCCTCCTGCCCCCACCTTGCCTAGTTCACAAGACAGGAGGAAAGATAGAAAGAAACAAAAGTAAGATAAATAGCCAGACAAACTGGGCACCACCACCTGACCCTAGGAGTTAAAAAAAAGTAATAATATTAACATCAACCCCTGACTTAAACTACTTGTGTTATCTGTAAATCCCAGACAGTGTATGAAAAAAAAAAAAATCATTGTAAAACTTTTTATTCTGTTAGCTGATGCATGTAGGCCCCAGTCACATTTCCCATGCTTGCTCGATTTATCATGACCCTTTCACGTGGACCCCTAAAAGTTGTAAGCCTTTAAAAAGGCCAAGCATTTCTTTTTCAGGGAGCTCGGCTCTTAAGATGTGAGTCTGCTGACATTCCCAGCTGTATAAAAAACCTCTTCCTTCTTTAATCCAGTGTCTGAGGAGTTTTGTCTGTGGCTTGTTCTGCTACACCTTGACTCCTTCCATTTTGGAAAACAAACATGGAGAAAGAGATTCATACTGGATTTGAAAGTGAAGTTCCCCATTTACATGCAAATAATTCATTGATAAGGGTGGAATTTCAATAGCAAAACTCACAATTATTTTTGCATGAACCTAATGGTTCAGGAAAATATGAGATAAAGGAAAGAAGCACAAGAGACTTAGTGGTCATAATCATAAGGTGTAAGGTTCACACTGCCAAATCCACTAATCTCTGCATTCAAACCCGGGCTCCACTATTTACTAGCTGTGTGATCTTGAGTAAATTACTTATCACTGTAATTCTGTGTCATTATCCACAATGTAGGTATAGTAATAGCACTTATCTCAAAGGATTATCCTACAGATTAGATGGATTACTACATATAGGGTGCTTAAAAAGCACTGAGCATACAGTATACAATCTCCAAATAATAGATTTTGTTTCTATTTTATTGTTTTTATATCTAAGAACTGGCAATTAAAATCCGTTAACAGTGCCTGACAAAGAGTATTTGCTCAATAAATGTATATCAAATGTATAAATAACAAATATAAAATATCATGTTATATACATACAAATATAAATATATTGAATATACATATGCACATATATTTTTATGTAATGCTTGTGCAAGTCCCATAAGGTGGAAATTTTTTCTGGATTTTAATAGAAGATAAGAAAGAAGGGGAGCACCCAAGACGGCTGAATAGGGACAGTTCCAGCCTCCAGCTAACAGCATGAGCAACACAGAAGACAGGTGATTTCTGCATTTTCAACTAAGGTACCAAGTTCATCCCACTGGGCATGTCAGTCAGTGCTGGTCAGTGGGTGCAGCCCAACCAGCAAGAGCTGAAGCAGGGTGAGGCATCACCTCACCTGGGACGTGCAAGGGGTAAGGGAATTCCTTTTCCTAGCCAACGAAACTCTGACACACAACACCTGGAAAATCAGGTAACTCCCACCCTAATACTGCACTTTACCAAGGGTCTTAGTAAATGGCACACAAGGAGATTACACCCCATGCCTGTCCCAGAGGGTCACACACCCAGAGAGCCTCCCTCATTGCTAGCACAGCAGTCTGAGATCTAACTGCAAGGCAGCAGTGAGGCTGGGGGAGGGGTGCCCACCAATGCTGAGGCTTAAGTAGGTAAACAAAGCAGCTGGGAAGCTTGAACGGGGTGGAGCCCGACACAGCTCAAGGAGGCCTGCCTGCCTCTGTAGACTCCACCTCTGTGGACAAGGCATAACTAAACAAAAAGCAGCAGAAACCTTTGCAGAAGTAAATGTCCCTATCTGACAACTTTGAAGAGAACTGTGGTACTTCCAGCACGGAAGTTGATATCTGAGAACAAAGAGACTGCCTGCTCAAGTGGGTCCCTGACCCCTGAGTAGCCTAACTGGGAGACATCCCACACTATGTGCAGACTGACACCTCACACTTCACACGGCTGGGAACACCTCTGAGACAAAGCTTCCAGAGCAAGAATCAGACAGCAACACTTGCTGTTCAGCAATATTCTATCTTCTGCAGCCTCTGCTGCAGATACCCAGGCAAACAGGGTCTGGAGAGGACCTCAACTAAACTCCAACAGACCTGCAGCTGAGGGTCCTGACAGTTAGTAGGAAAACTAACTAACATAAAGGACACCCACACCAAAACCCCAACAGTATGTCACATCATCAAAGACCAAAGGCAGATAAAACAACAAAGATGGAGGAAAAGCAGTGCAGAAAAGCTGGAAATTAAAAAAATCAGAGCTCATCTCCCCCTTAAAAGGAACACAGCTCATCCCCAGCAATAGAACAAAGCTGAAAGGAGAATGACTTTGATGATTTGAGAGAAGATGGCTTCAGTCGATCAAACTTCTCAAAGCTGAAGGAGGAACTAGGTACCCAGTGCAAAGAAACTAAAAATCTTGAAAAAAGAATGCAAGAATGGATAACTAGAATTACCAATGCAGAGAAGTCCATAAACGAATTGATAGAGATGAAGACCATGACATGAGAACTACCTGACAAATGCACAAGCTTCAGTACTCACTCAATCAATGGAAGAAAGAGTATCAGTGATTGATGATCATATGAATGAAATGAAGTGAGAAGAGAAG
Source organism: Macaca nemestrina (assembly GCF_043159975.1). NCBI lineage: Eukaryota > Metazoa > Chordata > Mammalia > Primates > Cercopithecidae > Macaca > Macaca nemestrina. The sequence continues at coordinate 125,418,480 of NC_092130.1, read as the reverse complement.
TTTAGAGAAAAAAGAGTAAAAAGAATTGAACAAAGCATCCAAGATATACGAGATTATGTGAAAAGACCAAATCTACGTATGATTGGTGTGCCTGAAAGTGATGAGGAGAACGGAATCAAGCTGGAAAACACTCTGCAGGATATCATCCAGGAGAACTTCCCCAACCTAGCAAGGCAGGCCAACATTCAAATTCAGGAAATACAGAGGACACCACAAAGACACTCCTCGAGAAGAGAAACTCCAAGACGCATAATTGTCAGATTCACCAAAGTTGAAATGAGGGAAAAAATGTTAAGGGCAGCCAGAGAGAAAGGTCGGGTTACCCACAAAGGGAAGCCCATCAGACTAACAGCAGATCTCTCAGTGAAACTCTCCAAGCCAGAAGAGAGTGGGGGCCCGTTTCAACATTCTTAACAAAAAAATTTTCAAACCAGAATTCCATATCCAGCCAAATTAAGTTTCATAAGTGAAGGGGAAATAAAATGCTTTACAGACAAGCAAATGCTGAGAGATTTTGTCACCACCAGGCCTGCCCTACAAGAGATCCTGAAGGAAGCACTAAACATGGAAAGGAACAACCAGTACCATCCATTGCAAAACCATGCCAAAATGTAAAGACCATCGATGCTAGGAAGAAATTGCATCAACTAACGAGCAAAATAACCAGTTAATATCATAATGACAGGATCCAGTTCACACATAACAATATTAACCTTAAATGTAAATGGACTAAATGGTCCAATTAAAAGACAAAGACTGGCAAACTGGATAAAGAGTAAAGACCCATCAGTTTGCTGTATTCAGGAGACCCATCTCACATGCAGAGACACACATAGGCTCAAAATAAAGGTTTGCAGGAAGATCTACCAAGCAAATGGAAAAAAAAAAAAAAAGGCAGGGGTTGCAATCGTAGTCTCTGATAAAACAGGCTTTAAACCATCAAAGATCAAAAGACACAAAGAAGGCCATTACATAATGGTAAAGAGATCATTAATCAGGAGGAGCTAAATATCCGAAATATATATGCACCCAAAACAGGAGCATGCAGATTCATAAAGCAAGTCCTTAGAGACTTACAAAGAGACTTAGACTCCCATACAATAATAATGGGAGACTTTATCACCCCACTGTCAACATTAGACAGATCAAAGAGACAGAAAGTTAACAAGGATATCCAGGAATTGAACTCAACTCTGCACCGAGAGGACCTAATAGACATCTACAGAACTCTCCACCCCAAATCAACAGACTATACATTCTTCTCAGCATCTCATCACACTTATTCCAAAATTGACCACATAGTTGGAAGTAAAACACTCCTCAGCAAATGTACAAGAACAGAAATTATAACAAACTGTCTCTCAGACAACAGTGCAATCAAACTAGAACTCAGGACTAAGAAACACAATCAAAACCGTTCCACTTCATGGAAACTGAACAGCCTGTTCCTGAATGACTACTGGGTACATGACGAAATGAAGGCAGAAATAAAGATGTTCTTTGAAACTAATGAGAACAAAGATACAACATACCAGAATCTCTGGGACACATTTAAAGCAGTGTGTAGAGGGAAATTTATAGCACTAAATGCCCATGAGAGAAAGCAGGAAAGATCTAAAATTGACACTCTAACATCGCAATTAAAAGAACTAGAGAAGCAAGAGCAATCACATTCTAAGGCTAGCAGAAGTCAAGAAGTAACTAAGATCAGTGCAGAACTGAAGGAGATAGAGACACAAAAAACCCTCCAAAAAATCAATGAATCCAGGAGTTGGTTTTTTGAAAAGAACAAAATTGATGGACTGCTAGCAAGACTAATAAAGAGAAAAGAGAGAAGAATCAAATAGATGCAATAAAAAATGATAAAGGGGATATCTCCACCGACCCACAGAAATACAAACTACCATCAGAGAATATTATAAACACCTCTATGCAAATAAACTAGAAAACCTGGAAGAAATGGATAATTTCCTGGACACCAACACTCTCCCAATACTAAACCAAGAAGAAGCTGAATCCCTGAATAGACCAATAGCAGGCTCTGAAATTGAGCCAATAATTAATAGCCTACCAACCAAAAAAGTCCAGGACCAGATGGATTCACAGCCGAATTATACCAGAAGTACAAGGAGGAGCTGCTACCATTCCTTCTGAAATTATCCCAATCAACAGAAAAAGAGGGAAGCCTCCCTAACTCATTTTATGGGGCCAACATCATCCTGATACCAAAGCCTGGCAGAGACACAACCGAAAAGAGAATTTTAGACCAATATCCCTGACAATCATTGATGCAAAAACCCTCAATTAAATACTGGCAAACTGAATCCAGCAGCACATCAAAAAGCTTATCCACCATGATCAAGTGGGCTTCATCCCTGGGATGCAAAGCTGGTTCAACATATGCAAATCAATCAACATAATCCAGCATATAAACAGAACCAAGACAGAAAACACATGATTATCTCAATAGATGCAGAAAAGGCCTTTGACAAAATTCAACAGCCCTTCATGCCAGAAACGCTCAATAAATTCGGTATTGATGGAATATATCCCAAAATAATAAAAGCTATTTATGACAAACCCACAGCCAGTATCATACTGAATGAGCAAAAACTGGAAGCATTCCCTTTGAAAACTGGCACAAGATAGGGATTGCCTCTCTCACCACTCCTATTCAACATAGTGTTGGAAGTTCTGGCTAGGGCAATCATGCAAGAGAAAAAAATAAAGGGTATTCAGTTAGGAAAAGAAGAAGTCAAATTTTCCCTGTTTGCAGGTTACATGACTATATATTTAGAAAACCCCTTTGTCTCAGCCCAAAATCTCCTTAAGCTGTTAAGCAACTTCAGCAAAGTCACAGGATACAAAATTAATGTGCAAAAATCACAAGCATTCTTATACACCAATAACAGACAAACAGAGAGTCAAACCATGAATGAACTCCCACTCACAGTTGTTTCAAAGAGAATAAAATACCTAGGAATCCAACTTACAAGGGATGTGAAGGACCTTTTCAAGGAGAACTACAAACCACTGCTCAGTGAAATAAAAGAAGACACAAACAAATGGAAGAACATGCCATGCTCATGCATAGGAAGAATCAATATTGTGAAAATGGCCATACTGCCTAAGGTAATTTTTAGATTCAATGCCATCCCCATTAAGCTACCAATGACTTTCTTCACAGAATTGGAAAAAACTACTTTAAAATTCACACGGAATCAAAAAAGAGTCTGCATTGCCATGACAATCTTAAGCCAAAAGAACAAAGCTGGAGGCATCATGCTACCTGACTTCAAACTATACTACAAGGCTACAGTAACCAAAACAGCATGATACTGGTACCAAAACAGAGATATAGACCAATGGAACAGAACAGAGCCCTCAGAAATAATACCACAGTTCTACAGCCATCTGATCTTTGACAAACCTGACAATAACAAGAAATGGGTAAAGGATTCCCTATTTAATAAATGGTGCTGGGAAAATTGGCTAACCATAAGTAGAAAGCTGAAACTGGATCTTTTCCTCACTCCTTAAATGAAAGTTAATTCAGGATGGATTAGAGTCTTAAGTGTTAGACCTAAAACCATAAAATCCCTAGAAGAAACCCTAGGTAATACCATTCAGGACATAGGCATGGGCAAGGACTTCATGTCTAAAACACCAAAAGCAACTGCCACTGAAGCCAAAATTGACAAATGGGATCTAATTAAACTAAAGAGCTTCTGCACAGCAAAAGAAACTACCATCAGAGTGAACAGGCAACCTACAGAATGGGAGAAAATTTTTGCAATCTACTCATCTGACAAACGGCTAATATCCAAAACCTACAAAGAACTCAACCGAATTTACAAGAAAAAAACAAACAACCCCATCAAAAAGTGGGCAAAGGATATGAACAGACACTTCTCAAAAGAAGACATTTATACAGCCAACAGACACATGAAAAAACTCTCATCATTACTCGCCATCAGAGAAATGCAAATCAAAACCACAATGAGATACCATCTCACACCAGTTAGAATGGCAGTCATTAAAAAGTCAGTAAGCATCCGGTGCTGGAGAGGATGTGGAGATATAGGAAGACTTTTACACTGTTGGTGGACTGTAAACTAGTTCAACCATTGTGGAAAAGAGTGTGGCGATCCCTCAAGGATCTAGAATTAAAAATATCATTTGACCCAGCCATCCCATTACTGGGTATATTACCAAAGGATTATAAATCATGCTGCTACAAAGACACATGCACATGTATGTTTATTGTGGCACTATTCACAATAGTAAAGGCTTGGAATCAACTCAAATGTCCATCAGTGACAGACTGGATTAAGAAAATGTAGTGCATATACACCATGGAATACTATGCAGCCATCAAAAAGGATGAGTTCATGTTCTTTGTAGGGACATGGATGCAGCTGGAAACCATCATTCTCAGCAAACTATCACAAGAACAGGAAACCAAACACCGCATGTTCTCACTCACAGGTGGGAATTGAACAATGAGATCACTTGGACACAGGAAGGGGAACATCACACACTGGGGCCTATTGTGAGGATGGAGGAGGGATAGCATTAGGAAATATACCTAATATACCTAATGTAAATGATGAGTTAATGGGTGCAGCACACCAACATGGCACCTGTATACATATGTAACAAACCTGCATGTTGTGCACATGTACCCTAGCACTTAAAGTATAATAGAAAAATAAATAAATAAAAATAAAAATAAGGAGATAAGAAAGAAGAAAGATAGAAGAAAGGAGGGTTACGAGAGGCCATGTAATCTGCATAAAGTCATACAGCTAATCACAACTTCATTCCAGGTCTGTCTATCTTTCTGTGCCATCCCTCTGCACCACTTCCCACTGCCTAGAAGTAGGTAAGCCATTTATTCATACCACCACAATAGTGCTAATAGCAATTAACGGCAAGTGTTAGCAACATAGACCAAAGTGCATCTCCACTTTCAAGTAGATGGACTGGACATTCATTGGGTACATGACAGTTCTAGGATTAACTCTAAGAGGGGAGAAGTGCACAGTATTAAGGACCATGTTCAAATAAGCCCAATGATCCCAGGCTGGGTTACCATCTTGATAGGGAGATTGGCAAGAACAATTTGGAGAATCTCTTTGATGGCCAAATGGTCTGAACTTTTGAGGAGCGCCTTTATGTAAGCGAATGAAGCTAAGGAGAACATATGTATCTTTAGTTGAAACTCTTGAGTTAACTTGTGAGAATAAGAGGATTTCAACTTACAGAGCATGCTAGGTTCGTAGACTGAGTCACATAGAAAAACAACTGATTCTTAGTGAGATTAATTTTTAAAACAAGTGTTTGTCTAGTTTCTATAGTTGTCAAGCACTATTGACAACTACATATATGTAGTAACCGGTGATATACCAGTTAACAAAGCAAATAAGAAATTTCTGCACTTACGGCATGTACAAGCAATCAAACAGAGACAGACGACAAGTGAAAATTTAAGTAAAATAAAGGATATGTCAGTTGTTAATAAGGGCTACAAAGAAAGGTAACTTAGGGAAGGGCCAGAGAGGTAGGTTGAGGCTTATAATGTAAAATATGGTTGTCTGGGCATTGAGTACTAAGGAGAAATGAAAGGAAATAATGATACCATCATAAGCAAAGACCAGTTCATAAAAGGTTTTGTATGCCATGCAATAAACTTGGGCTTTTTGCTACTGAGAGTCACCAGAAGTTTTCCCAAAGCTGGGGAGTGCATAGTCTGGTTTGTATTTCAGAAAAGGCATGCTGACAGCAGTGGTGAATAGACGGCATGGAGCCCAGAGAAACGGCACTTTCCATATCCAGGTGAAGCAATAATGAGGGCACAAACTAAGCCACTAGAAGTGGAAAAGGAGAGAAAGGAAGATAACAAAATGATTTATGAGGTATGGTCAACTAATTTTTAAACAATTGGATATAGTTGGTGTGGGGAGAGTCACAGATGACTCTAAGGTTTCCAGCTTTGTCATTTGCTAAGATTTAGAGCACTGGGAAAGAATAAAGTTTGGGAACAAAGATATGTAGATGGGGATGTCAAGTAAGCAGTAGGACAAATGGGCTCAAAGCTCACAAAGCTACATCTCCCCTAGATATAGATATAGAATTCATTATGGACAGGTAGAATAAAAAACATGCCAGAGGATGAGATCATTGAAGGTTGCAATTAGACTTCTTTCCTTACCATCATATCAAAAGTCACATAGACCTAATCTAGCATTTCTTACTCTTTCCAACATATTGCATACTTTTGTTGTATTCCTGGAAATAATTATTTAAAAATCCTACTTAATCCTTTTCCACCTCATTGCTTCTTCAGTCGGTTAATTATACTTTAAAGGGGAAAAATGTACATCACAGCTGTAGTAAACTACGTCCCAATTTTAAAAAGTGACCTTGTTTATTTTCATGTAAGATAAGAGATTTAAACTTAGAGAAGTCTCTAGCAACTTCTAAATGAGAAATAATGACCAATCATATCCTGGTAAGTAGAATGTTAAAAGACATTAGAGCCACTGAGAAACTAATCACTACTTTTCCTAAGTGGATATCTCTTTTATTGTCTGTCTAGGATCTGTTCCCTCTTCTGGTCACAATATGCCTGTTTTGCTTAAGAAAACAAAACAAACAAACAAACAAACAAAAACCTTTCCCCATTGCTAAAGCTTTAGTAAGACTATAAATCAAAAAGTTTACTTTTATCACAGCCACTGCATAAGTAAAAGACCCTACAGTGAATCTGGTTCGGAAAGCATAACCTTTAAATATTGATAGAACTCAATCATTTCAGTGAAGTATATCTCTGATTTCTATCCTTTCAAAATGTTTCAGTTTCTTTTCTTTTAGTTTGTCAGTTTCCTAAAACAAAATCACAACCATGGGATGCCATGGTAAATCTGTTATGTTTTTCAATTGTAAGCATCAGAAATCACAACTGACTCATTGAGCCAATAAACAAATGAAAATCAACCAAACAAACAAAGACAGAGGTCAAGAAATGATTATGTAACTTCCCTGAAAATCTTATAGTCCCAGAGCTAGTTAACTGCAAATTAAGAATTAAAACTCAGACTTCCATTTCCCAGAATATTGCTCTATTCTGACTATACTCTTCACTTTCCTATGTGCTCTATAGATCACAAGATACATAAATCACAATATACAGCATGTTTCTTTCATTTACATGAAAAATAAAAAGCTCTACCATTTCAATTTATGACAAGTAGCTTTAAACAAGGACTGAAAGAGTAATAAACAAATACTTAACCTAAAAATAATGATGGTTTTAAAACAATATTTTAAATACTGGGTGGTGATATATAGGATCATGAAAAGGAGAGGCTTTCCAAAACATATGGCTGGCTCACAACCTGTATCTGTTTCCCCTGATATTTATGTAGGAGTGGTATGTTTATCATTAGAAACAAGTTATTTAAGTATTCTTTCTTTTAATTTGCCGGTAGACAACCTAGATTAAAGGAAAAGAAGTAAAAGCTAACTTCACCTATGTGATCTGTATATCTTGGAATTATCTTGTCCTTAATTGCTTTCAGGAAGATACTACACAAGAGAGTGTTCCTTTTTGGAGGGGGAGGGGGACGGAGTCTCGCACTGTCGCCAGAGCTGGAGTGTAGAGGCGCGATCTGGGCTCACTGCAACCTCCGCCCCTCCCAAGTTCAAGCAATTCTACTTGCCTCAGCCTCCCAAGTAGCTAGGATTACAGGCAACCGCCACCAGGTATGGCTAATTTTTTTTTGTATTTTTAGTAGAGACGGAGTTTCACTATGTTGGCCGAGCTGGTCTTGAATTTCTGACCTCGTGATCCATCCACCTCAGCCTCCCAAAGTGCTAGGATTACAGGGGTGAGCCACCACACCTGGAGGGAGAGTGTTTTCTTAAAGGAGTTTGGAGACTTCCTACAATCAAAGGAAAATATGAGCATCCAAACATGATATGTAGAAAACTACTAACATCTCTGCTACTCAACTACTACCTCCTTCATATCCATTGCCAATATACAATGGATGCACACATACCTATGCAAAACCATCTTTCCTTTAATATCTAGATTTTATTTCTATGCAGAATGTCTGAGGTGGTGGCACTCTTTTCTTATACTTAGCTATTATCCTGTTGGAAACCCCTATTGCTTATACTAATGCAGAGATGCTAAAGATGATTAAGTTTAGAGCCTTACTAAAGGATTACGGAGTAAATAATGACAATGGTTACTCCTAAGGTGGGGATAACACAAACTCCCCGCTGGCTTGTTGTGGAAGGCAAGAATGTGCTTGTCTTTAAACTTCCTGATGAGCCTGTAGTGATTTGAAGATTCCAGATTTCAATAATCCCTCCTCGGATGTTTATAAATATACCCTTGTTATTAAAGAGGTGGTTCGCTAAAGAATATTTTATTAAGACTTTTTTGAAAACGTTACTTTTCCTCCAACTCTTATATTGTTAAAAAAGAGACCTCTGTTTATTTCACTTGTCAAAGTGTATGTAACTTCTGTTACTAAAATGTCTTGCTCAGGATTCTGAGAGTTAAGCTGACTACAGACTAAACTTCATCTTATGGTTATTTAATTTTTTAGATAACCTTCAAAGCACTGAGCAAAAACCGGAAACTTTTGTGTGAGCCTAGGCAGACTGCTATAGATACATCCTGTAGTGCCAAAGTATATGGAAGTCAAATGCATTATAGCTACTTATTGCATTTTTGTTGAATTCCATTTCTTGAGATAATACATCTCATAAACCTTTATAGACACAAAAAAATGTTTGGACTGCATACAAACCCACAGCCCTCACTGGGCTATGCCCTCAAATCATCTGGTACTGTTTCTGTATGTAAATACCATGTTTCCCGGAAGGGATTGGTGGTCAAAAGGTTTTGTCCCTTAGATTGTATTTGTAGTTAAAATTGTTATTTAACATGCTAGTTTCCTTATTCTCAAGTTACTGATTCACAAAAGTAATGAAATAAATATTACTATCCTCTGGAAAAAAGATGCAGTATTACAGGAGATCAAGGGAAACTCCCTCCTGGGACTTTGCCTAGCATTTGTGTTACGCCTTAGCAGTAAGTGAGATGCTAACTAAATCTCACAGACATATTAAAGATTACAATGCTCATTTCTAGTTAGCCTTGTATCGGTTAAATTGTGACAATATTGAGGTACAGAGTCTTGCATGGATTAAATTATAATTTGGTTGTATTTGAGGAAATTGGAATGCTCTGTGGATCAATCTGGCTTAACATATTTGGTTTATTGAACAAGTTAAGTGAAGTATAATGGGATATGTGATTTCACATTAGAAACTTAACTTTCCTATGGAAAAAGGGAATTTTAAAAATTGAAAATATGTGCTAATATGTTTACCATGATTCAGTCAAAGGAATTCTGGGACTCACATGGCAGAAAGAGACATGAGGGACTCTAAACCCCAATGAATCCACTTATTTACTTTCTTTTTTTTTTTTTTTTTTTTTTGAGAGAGAGAGACTCTGTCATCCAGGTGGGAGTGCAGTGGTGCAGTTATGCTCACTGCAGCCTTGAAATCCTGGCCTCAAGCAATCCTTCTCCCTCAGCCTCCCCAGTGGCTAGGAATACAAATGTGAGCCACCATGCCCAGATAATTTTTTATTTTTATTTTTCCTGTAAAGATGAGATCTTGCTATGGTGGCCAGGCTGGTCATGAATTCCTGGCCTCAAGTGATTCTCCTGCCTTGGCCTCCCAAAGCACTGGGGCTACTTACTTTGTCCAAAGGAAAGAATGAGCCACATATGTCTGAAGTAATTTGGCTAAAGTATTGCCAAAAAAGCCAGAGATTACTCAGTATCTTGTCACCCATATTATTTCTACCAGCCCAAAACATATCTGTACAATTGACTGTAAAAGTAAAAGTAACAAAAAAGAAGCTAACTCAAGTAGTTTCAGTTGCTTTTTTCCCCAGTTAATTTATTAAAATTTAATTTAATAATCTACTTAGGCATTTAGATTAATTACAGCTCTGGGAATATAACCAATACTTCAGAATGAGACATTTGATCATAATTCAAGATTTAGGAAACGCAGTTAAGAGAAATATCCTAACAATTGAGGAAGGGGTGTCTGAACACAGCAAGTCATCAATCATCTCTGTTTGTCAGTCCCTGGGGAACAAGTCTATTCATTTCTCACTCTGGGTAGAACATTCACCAGATGTTAAGGAATGTGGAAAATTGGCATGGAAAACTGCTAATTGTCCCTGTTTCTCAGTAATCAGCAAACAAATTTCAGGAGAAAGGATGATCAGATGGAAACTTAATGGTCTTTCCCTGGAGTAATACTAGTCCCTTATGAGGCAGCAAATGAGGATTGTTTTATGAAATAACCCTTATAACTCAAGGCTGACTTTCTACAAAATGTCTAAGATTTACTTTAGAGAAGCATTTTATATTTTCTCTCCTATTCCTTTATCTTTTTTATTCCCTTTTCCTGCATTTTTTTCTTTCTGTATTCAACACATATATCTTTGTATCTTTCTTTGTAAGAAGGGAGAATAATTTCTTAGGGAAAATAAAATAATTACCTCTACTTTATAAGTTTTCTTCCTATTTCTTTCAACTTCTTAGTTCTAAATGATACTGAAGAAAAAATAAGCTTAGAGTTTATTTTAAAAAAATACAATACCTAGAAAAAAAGCTATGACTCCCCATCCAAATTTAACCACCCTTCACATCTTGTCATTTTAGATCACTTTATCTTTTGTATTCACTCTCTCATTTCCATGGGTATTGCACATACTCATTATAAAGAATCAAACAATAGAGTATGTACAAAGGCAAACACTAAGAACTCACCCCAAAACAACCACTGAGAAATTATCCTCATTACCATTAGGTGACTGTCATTCTAACTTATTTGAATAAATAGAGATAACACAATGAAAATGTACAAGGGAGACTGGTTGGATTAATTGATAAGTAGATGGAAAGAAGATAGATGCTAGTAATATTTTTATAAAAATAAATCAGAATAAAGAGAGTTTTTTTTAAATTAAAAACACTCCAAATATTTCATTTATATTTATTAATTTAATAATGAAAAAACAAAACTAAAAAATTTGAACCTTGAGTTATTCTTTACTATGCAAAATATTGTTTCCTAAAGTATCTCATGAAGGTGTAAATGAAAAAAAAAAAAACAGAGCATGTATACTTTCGACTAGTTTGAACTATGTGTTTCTATTTCTACTGACCTCTTACTTTGACGGGTAGAGGATTTTAGCATTCTCCCCTGTCTTCTTGTCTTCCTTCCCTCAAGCACCTCAAACATTTGTATTTGCTATACTATCATATTAATATATCTCAGGTTTATATTATATCACGAGCATTATTTTCTGTTATATATCTGTTATTACCATTTTGCTCAGTATAAGTCCTGTGTTTCAATGGTTTCAATATTTTCAACTAGTCTTTATTAGACTACATGGCCTTAGTTTTGTTGCTTGTTTGTTTATAATCCTGAGATGTTATTATTAGTCCTATTCTAGGGATCCTATCTCACTAAGGTTGTCAGGTCTAGCAAGGAAAAATGCAGCATACACAGTTAAATTGGAACTTCAGATAAGCACTAATTTTATTTTAGTATAAGTATGTCCCATACAATATTTGAGATATACTAAAATAATATTCATTGTTTATCTGAAATTCAGATTTTTCTGGATGTCTTGTATTTTTATTTGCAACAAGATGTTTAGTTAACTTCAAATTTCAGATAAACAGTGTGTAATCCTTATTATTAATAAGTATTTAGTCTGGCAACTTTTACTCCATTGAGTTTGGAGTGAAAGTAGGGAGGAAGGATAGGCCATTGGTGGGAGAAATGGCATTAAAGTATGGATTATTTCCTCAGTTTGAGGTATCACTAGCGTTTCAATTCCGAAGGCCTATTAGTCTTTTTTTCCCTTGCATTTCTCCTATTAGAGATCTCCACTATGCTTCTTCAGAAGTAGAGGGGAAGAAGGATCAATACTATTTTGCACTAGGTTTCGGGATATTAGTGGAGATTCTCCTCACACTAAGAGGGTTTGTGGACTTGAGGATCGAATGAGGAACAACACCAGACTGTGCTTTTCTATTCTGTTTGGAAATGTATGTTTTATTCTTTACCAACAGTTTTGCTTTACTTTTCATTGTTTGTTTGCTGCCATTTAAAATTAATGTATGCTATTGACCCTATGGAGATAGTATTAGTAAATTTATTGAGTTGGTTCTTTGTTTCCGCCTTTTCCATTTGCTAATGTTTTTTAAGTTTTGGGAGGGCAAGTTGAGTCTATGAAGAAGTTGTAATCTGCTTTCTTAACCCAGAAAAACTATCTTTAGAATTTCCATTGAATCTATACAACCTGAAATTATTTCAGATAAAATCTTGTAGAAACAAACACAAGTTTTCAACACTTGGGTTGTAGTACAGAGTGCCTGCAACTTGGGCCCTTGAATCAAACTGAATTCAAAGCCCAGTTCTACCTTCCCTGTCTGAAAACCTGAGCATAGCACTACCGCATGATGCTTCACTTTCCCAGTTGGCAATAAGGCATAAGAGCAGACCTTTTTACAAGACATTTTCTGAAAATAAGATGAAATAAGGCATGTTTCTTAGAGAGTCTGGCATGTACAAAATGCTCATTAAACATTGACCACTTTTTTTTTCTTTTCTTTTCTTTTTTCTTTTTTTTTTTTTTTTGAGATGGAGTCTTACTCTGTAGCCCAGGCTGGAGTGCAGTGGCGTGATTTCAGCTCACTACAACTTCCACCTTCCAGGTTCAAGCGATTCTCCTGCCTCAGCCTCCCTAGTAGCTGGGACTACAGGCACTCACCACCATGCCCAGCTAATTTTTTGTATTTTTAGTACAGATGGGGATTCACTCTGTTAGCCAGCATGGTCTCAATCTCCTGACCTCCTGATCTACCCGCCTCAGCCTCCCAAAGTGCTGGGATTACAGGCATGAGCCATTGCACCCCACCAATGACTATTATTATTTCAACCAGTAAAGAATATCCTACTTTTAGAATTGCAAGATGTTAAAACTGGAAGAATCCTTCACACATACTAAAAACTTTTTAAATGCAAAATCTACTGTAACGAAAAAAACTCTTATTAGTTTATACTTTTAGGAAAATTTTAAATACTTGAAATATTTTTTTTTTTTTTTTTTTTTTTTTTTGAGACAGAGTCTTGCCCTGTCGCCCAGGCTGGAGTGCAGTGGCCAGGTCTCAGCTCACTGCAAGCTCCGCCTCCCGAGTTTACGCCATTCTCCTGCCTCAGCCTCCCGAGTAGCTGGGACTACAGGCGCCCACCACCACTCCCAGCTAGTTTTTTTGTATTTTTTAGTAGAGACGGGGTTTCACCGTGTTAGCCAGGATGGTCTCGATCTCCTGACCTCGTGATCCGCCCGTCTCAGCCTCCCAAAGTAAATACTTGAAATACATTTTAAGTCATTTAGAAATTTTTTGGTTATCTTCAAATTAGTTCAAATCCATGATTAAAATTCCAAAAGGAAAAATTTAATCTTCATTAAAAGCAACAAAGCTTACAAAGGAAAAACAGCTCTTTTGAAGGAAAATGGAAAATGGTTTCAAGTATCTTCTAAAATTTTTAATATAAAGTTTGTACAAATTACATGCATTTACAGGAGGCTAAAAAACATATGTCTGGACAACTGATGGCCACTTGAATAGACTTTAGTGTTCTGTACTGTAAATATGAAGCCTTTCTATATGATTTCACAATTATGATACTTTTTAAATTACATTTTTGATAAGTAGCCAGCTTTTTTAAGAGCTTTATTTATAAGATAAACATTTTCTAAAAGACTTTGAGTTAGTAATGGCAGCAATTACAACACTTTTTGTCAAAATTTTTCTTTTAGGGAATATGCAAATTATCCTTTATTGGACAAACATTTCTGGAAGGTATGGAGAATAGACAGTACTTTTGTGCATAGTTTCCCCTATAAAAGAAATTGGTCTTCTTAATTCCAAAATCAGGACCCTTCATAAACTTTGTTAAGGAAATACATTCTAGAATGCTGCACTCTGTGTAACCACATATCCTCATCTCAGCACATATGAAAGTCTTCTATAATATGAAACAGGTTGACATGATAGTATCGCACATCTAAAGTAACATACAATAAATTTACCTTTCATCCCAGAGTGTACTGAACGTATCTGGCTAGTTCACTTCAAAAAAAAAAAAAAACAAGCAAGCAAGTGAACAAGAACCACAACAAAACCTTGTTTATAAATACATTTATTGATTTCCATACAAAGACTAGTAATGTAGATCAATACATAATTGAGAAGTATTGCCCAATCTTCAAGCTGGATAACATTTCACAGATGCCAAGTTCTTAAATACTTTCAGCAGTGACCACACAGCTTAGTATCAGTGAGGGAAAGCCATACACAAAGGCTTACACAGTTCATCCTTGCAGTCAGACCAGGGGCCATACACTAAATGATAATTCCACCCAAAACACAGGTACTAATGGGAGTGGAAATGCATATCTGACAAATGGCTAAAAAGATACAAATATTTTTTAAGAGACTACACAAATTAAACAAATAAAATTCAGTAAAGAGAGCCACTGAAGTATAAAGCAATGACTCCCAACAGTGGAGAGTTGGGAAACAGCAGCAGCAGGAAACAGATTCATAGTTCTGGAGCCATCATCCATTCTTTCTCTTCCTCTCATCTTTCATGAAACAAAGAAAGAGAAAAGAGACAATCAAAAATGTTGGTCTTGTTGTGGCTACCATTCATCTATAGGCAAATAAAATTATTCCCATTAATTTTAGAAATTATGACATCTTTGAGTTAATAATGCAATATGAAATCTATTAAAAATTGCACTGCTGGATTAAGTATACATTTGACTTAAAATTTAATTTTCCCCTTTAAATATTTTATAATATGTTGGAAAATATTTTTGAAATATTAATAGTTTTTCTTTTTATTTTATTTTATACCCTTAATTTGCCTGTGCCATGTTCAAGCTTCCCAGGTTTTTTTGTTGTCGTTGTTGTTTGTTTTGCTTTTTTTTAAATTCTAATTTCTTCGGAAGAGGGAATATTAGGTAAGATAAAGCAGAGGATATGGATGACAATGGACAGGTGCTCAGCACCCCAGAGAGAACTGGAAAAGAATCAACACAGGACAGAGCATTTGTGGGATCTGAGAACAGGAGAGTCTGTGTGCTGCCTCGGGAGTGAAACATCGCATCTGGAAAACAGCAAGACCCAGTGGAAAGAATAGATATCAGTCATGCCTGGATAGCCAGGGCTGTGGACAGCATCCTCAGAGCGACCCCTCTGCTGGCAGTACAGGAAGGAGCCGAGCAATTCCCAGGCTCACAATGGCTTACCAACAGCAGGAAAACTCACTAGACCCAATGTAGTGTTAAAGACAGAAATAAAATGAAGTTATATATGTACTTTTTACACCTAACTTTGGTTGACTAAGATTTGTATCCAGCTAATTTTCAAAATAATCATCACTTTAAAATGTTGTCATCCATCCTTATGGCATTTCAGGGTTTAACAGTAGAGTTAAGAACATGGCATGTGACTGCATGATTTCAAATCCCAGCTCTGCTACTTATTAGTGAGCAAGTCACTTATCTATTTCGTGCCTGAGTTTCCTAATGTAACAAATATAGCACCTATCTTCAAAGGTTGCTATAAGGATTAAACAAGTCTATGTATGTACTACATAAGTGCTTGATAAGTGAAACAAGAAATAAAATATGAAAATCGATGGTATCACAAAAGAAGAAAGTAAGCCACTCTGCTTAAGGGTGAAACAAATGCTAAATAAGACATAATAAAGAGCAGGGGAGGGGAGGGCATGAGCCAAATTCCAACACCATGCCACTCAAACCACATTACTTTTCAAAAGATCACCATCTGCTATTACTATTATAATGTGATCAGACTGCGTCACCAAAAGAATCAGAAGTTCACCTTCAGCAAAAATCATTTTGAAAAATATTTGTTTTTAGTATCTACATTTTGTAGTAAAATATTATGCAATCTTGTAGAAATTAGAGAACTGTGAGAAAGTAAAAAGGTACAGAGATACAAAACATTTAGACATGATTACACCATCCATAAATAACTACTGCTAACAATGTGTCCTTTAACGTATACACTTTTAAAAATCATGATCTTTTTATATATATCACCACACTCATTTCATAAACAGACACATCTTGTTGTATTGCACTTCACAAATTTCATTCACTTTGCAAGTTGAAGGTTTGTAGTAACGCTGTATTAAGCAAGTTTATCAGCGCGATTTCTCCAACAGCAAGCACTTGCTTCGTATCTGTGTCACATTTCAGTAACTCACTCAATATTGCAAACTTTTTCATTGTTACTATGTCTGTTATATGGATCTGTGATCAGTGATGTTTGTTGTTACCATTGTAATTGTTTTGGGGCACCATGAGGATGTGCACCAAAAGTGGCAAGCTTTATCAATAAATGTTGTGTGTGTTCCGACTGCTCCACCAACCAGCCATTCCTGCATCTCTCTCCCTCTCTTCGGATTTCCCTATCGCCTGAGACACAACAATATTGAAATGAGTCCTATTACTAACCCTGCAATGCCCTCCAAGAGTTTAATGGAAAGGAAGGGTCTCACATTTCCTACTTTAAATCAAAAACTAGAAATGATTAAGCCAATGAGGCAGACATGTCGAAAGTCAGGATAGGTTGAATGCTAGGCCTTTTGCACCAAACAGTTTGCCAAGTTGTGAATGCAAAGAAAAAGTTATTGAAGAAAATTAATAGTGCAACTCCTGAGAACACACAAATAATAAGAAATCAAAACAGCCTACTGCTGAGATGGGGAAAGTTTGAGTGGTTTGGATAGAAGATCAAACCAGTCACAACATTCTCTTTAACCAAAGCCTAATCCAGAGCAAAGTTCCAATTCTCTTCAATTCTATGAAGACTGGGAGAGGTGAGGGTTGCAGAAAAAGGATTTGGGAGGTTGGTTCATTAGATTTTTAAAAAGAAGCCGTCTCCATAACATAAAAGGGCAAGGTGAAGCAGCAAGTGCTAATGGAGAAGCTGCAGCAAGATATCCATCAGATCTGGCTGAGATCATTGATGAAGGTATCTTGACAAAACAAAAGATTTTCAGTGTAGAAGAAACAGCCTCATATTGGAAGAAGATGTCATCTAGGAGTTTCATAGCTAGAGAGAAGTCAATGACGGTCTTCAAAACTTTGAACGATGGGTTGACTCTCTTGCTAGGAGCTAATGCACCTGGTGAATTTAAATTGAAGCCAATGATCATTTACCATTCTAAAAATCCTAAGGCCCTGAGAACTATGCTGAATCTACTCTTGCTGTGCTCCGTAAATGGAAAATGAAAGCCTGGGTGACAGCACACCTGTTTACATCATGGTTTACTGAATATTTGAGCCCACTGTTGCAACTAACTCTTCAGAAAAAAAAGAAAGAAAGAAAGAAAGAAAGAAAGAAAGAAAGAAAGAAAGAAAGAAAGAAAGAAAGAAAGAAAGAAAGAAAGAAAGAAAGAAAGAAAGATTCCTTTCAAAATAGTACTGCTGATGACAATGCATCTGGTCACCCAAGAATGTTGATGCAGTTGTATAAGGAGACTAATATTTCCATGACACAGCATCCATTCTGCAGTCCATAGACCAAGAAGTAAATCTGACTTTCAGGTCTTACTATTTAAGAAATACATTTCATAAAACTACAGTAGCCATAGATAGTGATTCTTCTGATGGAACTGGGCAAACTAAACAGAAAACTTTCTGGAAAGGATTCACCATTCTAGATGATGTTAAGTACATTCATTATTCATGGAAAAACATCAATATCTCAACATTAACAGGAGGGTTGAAGTTGATTCCAACCTCATGAATGCCGTTGAGGGGTTCAAGACTTCAGTGGAGGAAGTAACTGCAGATGTGGTGGAAATAGCTAAAGAAGGAGAATTGAAGGTGGAGCCTGAAGATGTGACTGAACTGCTGCAATCTCATGATTCAACTTGAACAAATAAGGAGTTGCTTCTTGTGGATGAGCAAAGAAAGTGGTTTCTTCAGATGGAGTCTACTCCCGGTGAAGATGTTGTGCACATTGTTGAAACAACAATAAAAGATTTTGAATACTCCAAAAACTTTAAGGATAAAGCAGTGGCAGTTTATGAGAATTGACTCCAATTTTGAAGAAATTCCGCTGTGGGGAAAATGCTGTCAATCAGCCTTGCATGCTACGGAGATATCTTTTATGAAAATCAGACTTCATTGTTGCCTCAATTTGTGAAATTGCCACCTACCCCAATCTTCAGCAGCCACCACCCTGATTGGTCAGCACCAACAATCTTCCATCAGCAAAAAGATCACAACTTGCTAAGTTGTGAAGATGACTTAGGAAGTCATCTCAATGACTAATAAGATTCAGATGCTTATTAGTATTTTCAGCAATAAAACATTTTTAAATTAAGGTATAAACATTGGTTGTTAGACATAATGCTGTTGCACACTTAATAGACTACAGTACAGTGTAAACATTAAACATAACTTTTATATGCATTTTACAATCAAAAAATTCATGTGGCTAACTTTATTGTGACATTCATTTTATTGAAGTGGTCTGGTACTGAAATTGCAATAGCTCCAAAGTATGACTATATATATATATATATATACACACACACACACACACACACATATACAGTAGTATATAAATAGTGTATACTACTCTTTTCCAGTTGACTAAAGTTTATATAATAATTTTCATATTTTATGCATGACTTTTGACTTATTTTTTTAATTCAAACAGTATGAATTTTTTTTATCTCACTAAGAATAAATAATGGTACTTTTCAGACCTTACCATTTCACAATCAGTGGATATATAGTTCTTATCTAGAAGCATGTTTTAAGTGTTCTTATTGCAATCTCTAAGAAAGTGTATGTTCTGCTCCTTATATTCAACTTACTTTATTGAGTATCTCCAAAAAAAATCACAAAACTCCAATCATGTTTAATATTGCATAAGATAGTGTAAGTCTGCCACCTGCTGGCTACCTGTGAACTTGCACAATTTTTACCACTTGGAAACAAATTTTAATTTCAATTTACAAAACAAGCTGAATTGGGGCTTAGTACTGCCTTGTGAGGTTAAAAATCAGTAGTGATCTTTTTGTGGTCATTTCAGTTTCCAATTTCCTTATAAATTTTAAAATTTTAATTTTCTACCTTTTGATACAGTTAAATGATGGCTCTGTATTTTAAACAGAAGTTTTGAGAAACAGATTTAAACCTCAAATTATGTAACTCTATTTTATTTATTTATTTATTTATTTATTTATTTATTATTATACTTTAAGTTGTAGGGTACATGTGCATAGCGTGCAGGTTTGTTACATATGTATACTTGGGCCATGTTGGTGTGCTGCACCCATCACCTCATCATTTACATCAGGTATAACTCCCAATGCAATCCCTCTCCCCTCCCCCCTCCCCATGATAGGCCCCTGTGTGTGATGTTCCCCTTCCTGAGTCCAAGTGATCTCATTGTTCAGTTCCCACCTATGAGTGAGAACATGCAGTGTTTGGTTTTCTGTTCTTGTGATAGTTTGCTAAGAATGATGGTTTCCAGCTGCATCCATGTCCCTACAAAGGACACAAACTCATCCTTTTTGATGGCTGCATAGTATTCCATGGTGTATATGTGCCACATTTTCTTAATCCAATCTGTCACTGATGGACATTTGGGTTGATTCCAAGTCTTTGCTATTGTGAATAGTGCTGCAATAAACATACGTGTGCATGTGTCTTCATAGCAGCATAATTTATAATCCTTTGGGTATATACCCAGTAATGGGATGGCTGGCTCATATGGTACATCTAGTTCTAGATCCTTGAGGAATCACCATACTGTTTTCCACAATGGTTGAACTAGTTTACAATCCCACCAACAGTGTAAAAGTGTTCCTATTTCTCCACATCCTCTCCAGCACCTGTTGTTTCCTGACTTTTTAATGATTGCCATTCTAACTGGTGTGAGATGGTATCTCATTGTGGTTTTGATTTGCATTTCTCTGATGGCCAGTGATGATGAGCATTTTTTCATGTGTCTGTTGGCTGTATGAATGTCTTCTTTTGAGAAATGTCTGTTCATATCCTTTGCCCACTTTTTGATGGGGTTGTTTGTTTTTTTCTTGTAAATTTGTTTGAGTTCTTTGTAGGTTTTGGATATTAGCCGTTTGTCAGATGAGTAGATTGCAAAAATTTTCTCCCATTCTGTAGGTTGCCTGTTCACTCTGATGGTAGTTTCTTTTGCTGTGCAGAAGCTCTTTAGTTTAATGAGATCCCATTTGTCAATTTTGGCTTTTGCTGCCGTTGCTTTTGGTGTTTTAGACATGAAGTCTTTGCCCATGCCTATGTCCTGAATGGTACTACCTAGGTTTTCCTCTAGGATTTTTATGGTATTAGGTCTAACATTTAAGTCTCTAATCCATCTTGACTTAATTTTCGTATAAGGAGTAAGGAAAGGATCCAGTTTCAGCTTTCTACTTATGGCTAGCCAATTTTCCCAGCACCATTTATTAAATAGGGAATCCTTTCCCCATTTCTTGTTTCTCTCAGGTTTGTCAAAGATCAGATGGCTGTAGATGTGTGGTATTATTTCTGAGGACTCTGTTCTGTTCCATTGGTCTATATCTCTGTTTTGGTACCAGTACCATGCTGTTTTGGTTACTGTAGCCTTGTAGTGTAGTTTGAAGTCAGGTAGCATGATGCCTCTAGCTTTGTTCTTTTGACTTAGGATTGTCTTGGAGATGCGGGCTCTTTTTTGGTTCCATATGAACTTTAAAGCAGTTTTTTCCAATTCTGTGAAGAAACTCATTGGTAGCCTGATGAGGATGGCATTGAATCTATAAATTACCTTGGGCAGTATGGCCATTTTCACGATATTGATTCTTCCTATCCATGAGCATGGTATGTTCTTCCATTTGTTTGTGTCCTCTTTGATTTCACTGAGCAGTGGTTTGTAGTTCTCCTTGAAGAGGTCCTTTACATCCCTTGTAAGTTGGATTCCTAGGTATTTTAATCTCTTTGAAGCAATTGTGAATGGAAGTTCATTCCTGATTTGGCTCTCTGTTTGTCTGTTACTGGTGTATAAGAATGCTTGTGATTTTTGCACATTAATTTTGTATCCTGAGACTTTGCTGAAGTTGCTTATCAGCTTAAGGAGATTTTGGGCTGAGACAATGGGGTTTTCTAAATATACAATCATGTCATCTGCAAACAGGGACAATTCGACTTCTTCTTTTCCTAACTGAATACCCTTGATTTCTTTCTCTTGCCTGATTGCCCTAGCCAGAACTTCCAACACTATGTTGAATAGGAGTGGTGAGAGAGGGCATCCCTGTCTTGTGCCAGTTTTCAAAGGGAATTTTTCCAGTTTTTGCCCATTCAGTATGATATTGGCTGTGGGTTTGTCATAAATAGCTCTTATTATTTTAAGGTACGTTCCATCAATACCGAATTTATTGAGCGTTTTTAGCATGAAGGGCTGTTGAATTTTGTCAAAAGCCTTTTCTGCATCTATTGAGATAATCATGTGGTTCTTGTCTTTGGTTCTGTTTATATGCTGGATTATGTTTATTGATTTGCGAATGTTGAACCAGCCTTGTATCCCAGGGATGAAGCCTACTTGATCATGGTGGATAAGCTTTTTGATGTGTTGCTGAATCCAGTTTGCCAGTATTTTATTGAGGATTTTTGCATCGATGTTCATCAGGGATATTGGTCTAAAATTCTCTTTTTTTGTTGTGTCTCTGCCAGGCTTTGGTATCAGGATGATGTTGGCCTCATAAAATGAGTTAGGGAGGATTCCCTCTTTTTCTATTGATTGGAAAAGTTTCAGAAGGAAAGGTACCAACTCCTCCTTGTATCTCTGGTAGAATTCAGCTGTGAATCCATCTGGTCCTGGACTTTTTTTGGTTGGCAGGCTATTAATTATTGCCTCAATTTCAGAGCCTGCTATTGGTCTATTCAGGGATTCAACTTCTTCCTGGTTTAGTCTTGGAAGAGTGTAAGTGTCCAGGAAATTATCCATTTCTTCTAGATTTTCCAGTTTATTTGCGTAGAGGTGTTTATAGTATTCTCTGATGGTAGTTTGTATTTCTGTGGGGTCGGTGGTGATATCCCCTTTATCATTTTTAATTGTGTCGATTTGATTCTTCTCTCTTTTCTTCTTTATTAGTCTTGCTAGTGGTCTGTTAATTTTGTTGATCTTTTCAAAAAACCAACTCCTGGGTTCATTGATTTTTTGGAGAGTTTTTTGTGTCTCCATCTCCTTCAGTTCTGCTCTGATCTTAGTTATTTCTAGCCTTCTGCTAGCTTTCGAATGTGTTTGCTCTTGCTTCTCTAGTTCTTTTAATTGTGATGTTAGAGTGTCAATTTTAGATCTTTCCTGCTTTCTCTTGTGGGCATTTAGTGCTATCAATTTCCCTCTACACACTGCTTTCAATGTGTCCCAGAGATTCTGGTATGTTGTATCTTTGTTCTCATTGGTTTCAAAGAACATCTTTATTTCTGCCTTCATTTCGTTATGTACCCAGTAGTCATTCAGGAGCAGGTTGTTCAGTTTCCATGTAGTTGAGCAGTTTTGATTGAGTTTCTTAGTCCTGAGTTCTAGTTTGATTGCACTGTTGTCTGAGAGACAGTTTGTTATAATTTCTGTTCTTGTACATTTGCTGAGGAGTGCTTTACTTCCAATTACGTGGTCGATTTTGGAGTAAGTACGATGTGGTGCTGAGAAGAATGTATATTCTGTTGATTTGGGGTGGAGAGTTCTATAGATGTCTATTAGGTCTGCTTGCTGCAGAGATGAGTTCAATTCCTGGATATCCTTGTTAACTTTCTGTCTCGTTGATCTGTCTAATGTTGACAGTGGAGTGTTGAAGTCTCCCATTATTATTGTATGGGAGTCTAAGTCTCTTTGTAAGTCTCTAAGGACTTGCTTGATGAATCTGGGTGCTCCTGTATTGGGTGCATATATATTTAGGATAGTTAGCTCTTCCTGTTGAATTGATCCCTTTACCATTATGTAATGGCCTTCTTTGTCTCTTTTGATCTTTGATGGTTTAAAGTCTGTTTTATCAGAGACTAGTATTGCAACCCCCGCTTTTTTTTGTTCTCCATTTGCTTGGTAAATCTTCCTCCATCCCTTTATTTTGAGCCTATGTATGTCTCTGCGTGTGAGATGAGTCTCCTGAATACAGCAGACTGATGGGTCTTGACTCTTTATCCAGTTTGCCAGTCTGTGTCTTTTAATTGGAGCATTTAGTCCATTTATATTTAAGGTTAAGATTGTTATGTGTGAACTTGATCCTGCCATTATGATATTAACTGGTTATTTTGCTCATTAGTTGATGCAGTTTCTTCCTAGCCTCGATGGTCTTTACATTTTGGCATGTTTTTGCAATGGCTGGTACCGGTTGTTCCTTTCCATGTTGAGTGCTTCCTTCAGGGTCTCTTGTAAGGCAGGCCTAGTGGTGACCAAATCTCTAAGCATTTGCTTATCTGTAAAGGATTTTATTTCTCCTTCACTTATGAAACTTAGTTTGGCTGGATATGAAATTCTGGGTTTAAAATTCTTTTCTTTAAGAATGTTGAATATTGGCCCCCACTCTCTTCTGGCTTGGAGAGTTTCTGCCGAGAGATCTGCTGTTAGTCTGATGGGCTTCCCTTTGTGGGTAACCCGACCTTTCTCTCTGGCTGCCCTTAAGATTTTTTCCTTCATTTCAACTTTGGTGAATCTGGCAATTATGTGTCTTGGAGTTGCTCTTCTCGAGGAGTATCTTTGTGGCGTTCTCTGTATTTCCTGGATTTGAATGTTGGCCTGCCCTACTAGGTTGGGGAAGTTCTCCTGGATGATATCCTGAAGAGTGTTTTCCAACTTGGTTCCATTTTCCACCT
This sequence comes from Macaca nemestrina, assembly GCF_043159975.1. Classification (NCBI taxonomy): domain Eukaryota; kingdom Metazoa; phylum Chordata; class Mammalia; order Primates; family Cercopithecidae; genus Macaca; species Macaca nemestrina. The sequence continues at coordinate 125,394,431 of NC_092130.1, read as the reverse complement.
CACTTTCAGGCACCCCAATCAGACGTAGATTTGGTCTTTTTACATAATCCCATACTTCTTGCAGGCTTTGTTCATTTCTTTTTCTTCTTTTTTCTTTTGGTTTCTCTTCTCGCTTCATTTCATTCATTTGATCCTCAATCGCAGATACTCTTTCTTCCAGTTGATCGAGTCGGTTACTGAAGCTTGTGCATTTGTCACGTATTTCTCGTGTCATGGTTTTCATCTCTTTCATTTCGTTTATGACCTTCTCTGCATTAATTACTCTAGCCATCAATTTTTCCACTTTTTTTCAAGATTTTTAGTTTCTTTGCGCTGGGTACATAATTCCTCCTTCAGCTCTGAGAAATTTGATGGACTGAAGCCTTCTTCTCTCATCTCGTCAAAGTCATTCTCCGTCCAGCTTTGATCCGTTGCTGGCGATGAGCTGCGCTCCTTTGCTGGGGGAGATGCGCTCTTATTTTTTGAATTTCCATCTTTTCTGCCCTGCTTTTTCCCCATCTTTGTGGTTTTATCTGCCTCTGGTCTTTGATGATGGTGATGTACTGATGAGGTTTTGGTGTAGGTGTCCTTCCTGTTTGATAGTTTTCCTTCTAACAGTCAGGACCCTCAGCTGTAGGTCTGTTGGAGATTGCTTGAGGTCCACTCCAGACCCCGTTTGCCTGGGTGTCAGCAGCAGAGGCTGCAGAAGATAGAATATTTCTGAACAGCGAGTGTACCTGTCTGATTCTTGCTTTGGAAGCTTCCTCTCAGGGGTGTACTCAACCCTGTGAGGTGTGGGGTGTCAGACTGCCCCTAGTCGGGGATGTCTCCCAGTTAGGCTACTCAGTGGTCAGGGACCCACTTGAGCAGGGAGTCTGTCCCTTCTCAGATCTCAACCTCCGTGTTGGGAGATCCACTGCTCTCTTCGAAGCTGTCAGACAGAGTCGTTTGCATCTGCTGAGGTTTCGGCTGTGTTTGTTATTGTTTACTGTGCCCTGTCCCCAGAGGTGGAGTCTACAGAGACAGGCAGGTTTCCTTGAGCTGCTGTGAGCTCCACCCAGTTCGAGCTTCCCAGCAGCTTTGTTTACCTACTTAAGCCTCAGCAATGGCGGGCGCCCCTCCCCCAGCCTCGCTACTGCCTTGCCGGTAGATCACAGACTGCTGTGCTAGCAATGAGGGAGGCTCCGTGGGTGTGGGACCCTCCCGGCCACGTGTGGGATATGATCTCCTGGTGTGCCTGTTTGCTTAAAGCGCAGTATTGGGGTGGGAGTTACCCGATTTTCCAGGTGTTGTGTGTCTCAGTTCCCCTGGCTAGGAAAAGGGATTCCCTTCCCCCTTGCGCTTCCCAGGTGAGGCAATGCCTCTCCCTGCTTCAGCTCTCGCTGGTCGGGCTGCAGCAGCTGACCAGCACCGATCGTCCGGCACTCCCCAGTGAGATGAACCCAGTACCTCAGTTGAAAATGCAGAAATCACCGGTCTTCTGTGTCGCTCGCCCTGGGAGTTGGAGACTGGAGCTGTTCCTATTCGGCCATCTTGCTCCTATGTAACTCTATTTTAAAGCGATCATAAAATTTTCTACAAGGTTTAAATATAAATATTCTTATAATTTTTCTTGTATAGTAATTTAGTGACCTAGCCATATTTATTTATTTATTCTTGTATAAATTTAAGAAGTACAAGTGCAATTTTGTTACCTAGATATATTGCTTAAGGATGAAGTCTGGGCTTTTAGTGTATCAAACTCCCAAATAACGTACATTGTACCCATTAAGTGATTCCCCATTGCCCACCCCAGTCCCACCCTCTGCCCTTCCAAGTCTCTAGTGACTACTGTTCTACACTCTACGTCCATGTGTACTCATTATTTAGTGCCCACTCATAAGTGAGAACGTACTGCATTTGACTTTCTGTTTTTGTGTTGTTTCACTTAAGATAATGGCCAACAGTTTCATCCATGTTGCTGTAAAAGACACGATGTCATTCTTTTTTATGGCTACATAGTATTTCCTTGTGTATATATCCCACGTTTTCTTTATTCAATCATCTGTTGATGGACACTTAGCAACCTTGCCAATTTTTTTTTTTTTTTTTTTTTTTGAGATGGGGGCTCCGTCACCCAGGTTGGTGAGTGCAGAGGCATGATCTCAGCTCACTGCAACCTCCACTTCCCCAGCTACAGCAATCTTCCTGCCTTAGCCTCCTTAGTAGCTGGAACTACAGGTGTGCACCACCATGCCTCGCAATTTTTTGGTATTTTTTTTAACAGAAACAGGGTTTCACCATGTTGGCCAGGTTGGTCTTGAACTCCTGGGCTCAAGCCATCCACCCACCTGGGCCTCCCAAAGTGCTGGGATTACAAGCACGAGCCACCACAACTGACCCCAAATTGATTTTTTCAAAAAAAAAATTGTATAAACTTAAGGTATAAAACATGATGTTTTGATAGACATATGCATAGTGAACTTATGACTACAACCAAGCTAATTAACATAACCATGTCTTCACATAGTTACCTTTTGTGGTGTATAGTGAGAATACTTAAGGTCTACTCTCTTAGCAAATTTCAAGGATACAAAAGAGTATTATCAATCATAGTCCCCATGTTGCACGCTAGACCTCTAGAATATAATCACCTTACATGACTGAAACTTCGTACACTTTGACCATCTCCCCATTTCCCCCACTCCTCCACCGCTGGTACTCACCATTCTACTCTCTGCTTCTATGAATTTTTCTTCAGTTCTACATAAATATGAGAATATCAGTATTTTTCTTTCTGTGTCTAGCTTATTTCACATAGCATAATGTCCTCTAGGTTCATTTTTGTTGTTGCAAGTGGCAGGATTTCCTACATTTTTTAAGGCTGAATGATATTCTATTGCATATATATACACATCACAATTTCTTCATACATTCACCCATTGGCAGACACTTAGATTGTAGCCCTGTCTTGGCTATTGTGAATAATGCTACAATTCATAACATTATTAATGATTATTTTTGATGTTTTAATCTGAGATACTGGCCAAATTGATTATTTTTAAAACATTAAATCAAACTTGAAGAAATACTGCCCCACCATGCAAATACGAATTATATTCTCATCCAGGAATATTTGCTACCAGTTTCTACATGCTATGCTCAACTTCCCAGAGTGGCAATCATTATAACCTATGTCAGAATTTTGATCCTTGTGCTTATCACTCTCTATCTAGGATTTTTCATTTTTTTCACATCATCATTATCATCTTTATTTTTCATGGATACTTTGAGTTTATCCTGATTTAATTAATCATCCTCTTTTTGCTTAAGTTCTCACTGTTTCCAATTTTACTTGACTCGAAACCGTATTGTAATTAATACCTTCATAAACTTTGTTTACAAATAATAGAGTCTTTTATATCAGCGGTTGAAGGTAATATTCAAGATAAATATTTGGGGCATTTAAAGCTAATATTAAATGTTTTTAAATTGTCAAGCAGAGCTATGTATAATATTGATTTTTGTTGTGATTCCAAATGTTTCCCAATGGACAAATATTCACTGAGTATTCATTTGTGTGAATCACTGACAAGCGTAAGAAGGAATGAGACACAATTGTCTCACTTCTTGCACTGGAAAATACCATTTGCTTGTGGAGATGAGATGTAGACAAACACTTTTAATGCAAAGTAGAAATGGATCATTGCAAGAATAGAACTCAAAGATAAAGATGGCTTTCAGAAGAAATATTCAAGGAAGGCTTCATTAATAGAAATTAAATTTAAATGAAAATATGAGTTTCATTTTTTTCTTTCTTGATTTCGACATATTAAAAAATTATGATTTTCATGTTAGACATATTTATTGAGTTGATCAATAGGAGAAACAGATGAGGTAGTATTGCTACACAGCGAGGTGTCATTACCTGAGAATTGCTGCCTAGATTCCTACTTATTAAAAAAAGAAAAGAAACAATTACAACATAATGTGTTGGAAAGAAGACTAGTAGTGCTGATTTTCTGAAGATCTGAATGTTTTCCTGGCTTCACCTCTTCTTTACAAAATCAGAGCCAAGGCAATTCAACCTCCACATTACATATCTTTACCTCACTTCATGATATATTAATGAAGACCACACAGAGACACATACACACACACGGTGTGGCTTTCAAGTTTTTTAAGTAACAGAAGAAATTTTATGAAGATGTACAACACATAAAGCAGCTCAACTTTCAGCTACTGTGTTAAATGATGTGGGGGGAGACTGTGAAGAAGCCCTGCCAGACTACCCCAACAACCAACCTCCACTCTTCCTTCATCTCTCAGAAACTTGACCTTAGTTAGTTAGAAGAAAAAAGCTGTTAGAAAGAAAAAAGCAATTCCTGACATACAGGAACCAATCTGACTAAACTAGGCCATGGTGGTTTTAGAAGCTGTCCTGGTGCTCACGCATAGGCAGTGTCTTTGTCGTGTAGGTTATAAACAATCTCACAGAACACCAACAATGTCACACTGCAACCATGATGATGTGTGACAAAACAAGGCCACTTCATAATTTTGTCTAACCAAAGAGAGAAGCAAGTCCACTGGGCAAACAACAAAATATCCAATAACTTTCTCTCCAGGGTAATATGAGTGTACTGAGTGTATTCCTCCTTTATTGTAATATACTACATAGTAATACACAATGAGTAATCAACTCAATGTGTTCCTAGTGGGTTTTGATGGCATGAAGAAATACAATTAATCGTGCATGTTAATCTTGTATCCTGCAAACTTGCTAAACTTATGAATTTATTTTCCTGGGGTTATTTGGTAGGTTTTTGTTTTTATTTTCTTAGTTCTCACAGGACCTTCTATATAGACTTAACCTTTTATCAAGTTAAGAAAGTTCTCTTCTGTTTTTAGTTTCAAGAGGGTTTTAATTAGGGATGGTTGTTGGGTTTTTATGTGCTTTTCTTGCATCTATTTAGATGCTCATGAATGTTTTCATTATTAGTTTGTTACTAAGAAAATTATATTGATTGATTTTTGATTGTTAAATCCTGCATTCTGAAGGTATACCCCATTTAGTTATGCTATATAATCCTTTTACTATATTGTCAGCTTTTATTTGTTAAAATTTTGTTAAGAACTTTTGTATCTCTGTTATTAGTCTGTTGGGGTATTAGTCTGTTGGGGTTTTCTCTGTAATATCCTTGCCAAGTTTTGGTATTAGATAATGTTTGCTTTATAGAATGAGTTGAGAAATATTCCATCCTCTTCTATTTTGTTATTTCTTGAATGTTTTATATTCTTTCTTGTGTTGTTATCTACAAGAAATCGCCACCATCCTTATTTTTATTTCTTTGTGTGTAACTTGAAATTCAGAAGGATTGCAGATTTTTCTCTTTATCACTGATTTTTATTAAATGTGTCCCATGACTTCTCTGCTCTAATCTGTGTCTGCACTCCTCCTTGCTCACTATTATCTAGCCACATTAGCTTTTTGCTCCTTTTTTACTATTTCAAGTATACTCTGACCTCAGAACCTTGTACAACCTTGTACTGACTGTTTTCTTTGCCTAAAAAAATCTTTTTTTTTAATCTTTATGCAGCTGTTCACCTCCTTCAAATGTTCACTCAACTATCATGTCTCAATAATGCTCACTGTGATTCTCCCACTTAAAATTACAAATCCCCTAGCACTTTCAAACCATCTTTCTTATCATGCAATATAATTTCCCATAACACTCACCACTTTATAACTTTCCATATGCATTTTTATGCTTATTTTCTGTCTCCTCAACTGGAATGTAAATCATAGGAGGGCAGTAAACTTTATCAATTTTTTTCACCGTTATATATTCAGTACTCAGAATGAAACCTAGAACAGTGCCTAGAATACTGTATTTTTAGAAAATATTTGTTGAAAGAATTAATTATTCAACAAAGGAAGATAATTAAAATTCTACTTTTAAAAGAGTATTTTAATCAATAATTCTTTTTGATTGAGATCTACTTCATACTATGAGATTATTGATTTTAACTTTTTCTTCCTGACAGTTAGTAGGCCCTTAATAAATATTTGTTGAATTATTTAATAATAAATTCTACCTTTTCCACATGTTATCATGATGCTTCTGTTTATAAATTTCATGAATCTAAATTTACTAGCAATTGTAAATTTACTAGCAATTAATTGCTAGATCGTTTACCATTAACAATGTTGTATGTATTACTTACAGTGTGGATTGAAAAGTTCTGTCATTTAACATTCATTTTGGAAAATTTTAGAACTGGTGAAGGGTAATTTTTAAAATATTTATACTAGATTCAGAAGACCTAAGTTTGGGTCTCAGTTTTTCCACTTTCTAGACCTATAGCCATAGGAAAATTTCTTAAACTTTCTGACTCCCCATTTTCTTATCCTTAAAATGAGGACAATGAATTTTAAGTTCTCCAAGTCCTTTCCAGCTCTAATATTCTGGGAATCTACTGCAATAAATTACCTGTCCACACTCAGTGTTATAAACATAGCAGCTAGACAAGATCAGTACCATGATACAAATGTCCATAATAATGACCTGAAGGCATTCTGAGATCTCAGATTGCCTCCTGGCTCATCCTAAATGTTCTAAGGTTAGTTTCCAATCCGTCCTAACCAAGAAATTGAAAACAAAGTTTTAAAGCCCATGCATGAGTTGTAACAAAGAAACAGGAGATACCTTTTTTTTTCTCTTTGTTCCAGAACTATGCACTTGGTGATTATTGGCCCATGTTGGCCTTTTGAAGAACAAATCTCTACTCAGGCTTTGTTTACAACTACTTAGTAATTACTCTGTTAACAATAGTATTTCTATAACTCTAATTATTCCATGAGTCTTGTAATTACTGCTTAAACCTAAAATTTGGGCTTTGTTTGCAACTACTTAGTAATTACTGTGTTAAAAATAGTATTTATATAACTCTAGTTATCCATAGGTCTTGTAATTACTGCTTACATCTAAAAACTATAACACTGGGAGATTTTCTTGTCATTTGAAATACTTACTGCCCGTCACATCAGAAATGCCATTGCTGGAATCTACTGTGTCATTACCTCCAAAATGTTTGCTATTTGTTGTAGGCCTGGTGTAGACTACACAGAGGTTTGATAGGAAAAAAAAATTCTCTTTGTAAGTATAGAGAAAAGGATACCTCACATCCTTCAGACCCCACAACAAGCTTCCAAGTTTATACACACATACACTGACACACACACACACACACACACAGACTTAGGGGTGGAAACTTTTTATTTTGCCATGCACAACTTTTTCAAAGCAACTACCTTTTGTAGCCATCATTTCATAAAATAAAATATATAGTAACAGCAAAATTTAGGAAACATATAATATCAGAATAAAAGGCAATCCTTTACATTTAATAAATATAAACAGTTCAGTATATTGGTTTTTTTTTTTTTTTTTTTTTTTTTTTTTTTTTTTTTTTTTTTTTGAAGAAGTCTGTGCTCTATAACACTCCCTGGGTCTCCCACATAATGCAGGGATGTGTGAATCCTTTCATGATCATGATGTGTTGGTGACACTTGAATTTTCCACAAGTTGAGGGGGAAAAATCATCAAATTGACAGAAATTCAAAGTGGTCATCTAAGAACTTGGGACACCTGAGAAGAGAATGTCTATAGAAGAAAACAAATGCACCTTTCTGTCATTCTGTAGACTTATTCTTTAGAGCTATGATTTGGTTGACTGCAACAACGCCAACTCCATACATATAGCCTATGTGAACAGTGACTATGTATCTTTGTTTTGCTGCTATAACAAAATATCTGAGAAGAGGAAACTTACAAAAAATAGAAATTTGTTTCTCACAGTTCTGGATACTGGGAAGTCCAAGATCAAGGCACTGGCAGGATTGGTGCCTGGTAAGAGCTGTTCTCTGCTTCCAAGATGGCACCTTGTTGCTGCATCCTCTGGAAGTGACAAATGTGTCCTCACTGGGGGGAAGGGACAAAGGGTGCAACCTAATTTCTTTAAGTTCTTTTATAAGGACTTTAATCCCATCCTGGAGTGCTGCACACTACTGACCTAATCACCTCCTATACATTCCACATCGTAATACAATCACATTTGCAATTAAGATTCATCACATGACTTCTGGAGGTCATTCTAACCACAGGACTATATTTTCTCTGTCTTCTTTTCTCCTTTCCTCCATGGACTCTTCATTGTCTCCTTTTTCTTCATCTTCCTCAGACAGGAATTATGAAAGATGAGAGACAGAGGAAAGGAAAGAGAATGGTGATATAAGAATGTATTCATCAATGCAATCTGAGGGGGACACAGGGCTGCTATGGACATTCTCAACCACTATTATCAAGCTATACTCTATATTTTGCTTCTTCATCAATTCCAAAGAGACTGAGGCAAAAGTAAAAATAAATAAGTAAATAAGTAAATAAATAAATAGAGGGGGTGCCCAAGACGGCCAAATAGGAACAGCTCCAGCCTCCAGCTCTAAGCGTGAGCAACACAGAAGACAGGTGATTTCTGCATTTTCAACTGAGGTACCAGGTTCATCTCTCTGGGGTGTGTCAGGCAGGGGTGCTGGTCAGTGGGTGCAGCCCAACCAGTGAGAGCTGAAGCAGGGCGAGGCATCGTCTCCCCTGGGAAGTGCAAGGGGGAAGGGAATTCCTTTTCCTAGCCAAGGGAAACTGAGACATACAAAACCTGGAAAATCGGGTAACTCCCACCCTAATACTGTGCTTTACCAAGGGTCTTAGCAAATGACACACCAGGACACTATATCCCACACCTGGCCCGGAGGGTCCCATGCCCACGAAGCCTGCCTCATTGCTAGCACAGCAGTCAGATCTAGCTGCAAGGTGCCAGCAGGGTGGGGGAGGGGTGCCCACTATTACTGAGGTTAAGTAGGTCAACAAAGCCACCAGGAAGCTTGAACAGGGTGGAGCCCACTGCAGCTTAAGGGGGCCTGCCTGCCTCTGTAGACTCCACCTCTGGGGACAGGACATAGCTAAATAAAAAGCAGCAGAAACTTCTGCATATGTAAATGTCCCTGTCTGACAGTTTTGAAGGGAGCAGTGGTTCTCTCAGCATGGAGGTTGAGATATGAGAATGGACAGACTGCCTGCTCAAGTGGATCCCTGACCCCTGAGTAGCCTACTGGGAGACATCCCCCATTAGGTGCAGACTGACACCTCACACCTCACACGGCTGGGTACACCTCTGAGATGAAGCTTCCAGAGCAAGAATCAGGCAGCAACACTTGCTGTTCAGCAACATTCTATCTTCTGCAGCCTCCGCTGCAGATACCCAGGCAAACAGGGTCTGGAGAGGACCTCAAGCAAACTCCAACAGACCTGTAGCTGAGGGTCCTGACTGTTAGAAGGAAAACTAACAAACAGAAAGGACACCCACACCAAAACCCCATCAGTACATCACCATCATCAAAGATCAAAGGCAGGTAAAACCACAAAAATGGGGGAAAAGCAGTGCAGAAAAGCTGTAAATTCAAAAAATCAGAGTGCATCACCCCTTCCAAAGGGGTGCAGCTCATCACCAGCAACGGAACAAAGCTGGACAGAGAATGACTTTGATGATTTGAGAGAAGAAGGCTTCAATCAAACTTCTCAGAGCTAAAGGGGGAACTACATATCCAGCACAAAGAAACTAAAAACGTTGAAAAAAGAATGGAAGAATGGATAACTAGAATCACCAATGCAGAGAAGTCCACAAACGAACTGATAGAGATGAAAACCATGACATGAGAAATACATGACAAATGCACAAGCTTCACTAATCCACTTGATCAACTGGAAGAAAGAGTATCAGTGATTGAAGATCAAATGAATGAAATGAAGTGAGAAGAGAAGTTTAGAGAAAAAAGAGTAAAAAGAAATGAACAAGCCTCCAAGAAATATGGGATTATGTGAAAAGACCAAATCTATGTCTGATTGGTGTGCCTGAAAGTGACGGGGAGAATGGAACCAAGCTGGAAAACACTCTGCAGGATATCATTCAGGAGAACTTCCCCAACCTAGCAAGGCAGGCCAACATTCAAATTGAGGAAATACAAAGAATGCCACAAAGATACTCCTCAAGAAGAGCAATCCAAGACACATAATTGTCAGATTCAACAAAGCTGAAATGAAGGAAACAATGTTAAGGGCAGCCAGAGAGAAAGGTCGGGTTACACACAAAGGGAAGCCCATTAGACTAACAGCAGATCTCTCGGCAGAAACTCTACAAGCCAGAAGAGAGTGAGGGCCAATATTCAGCATTCTTAAAGTAAAGAATTTTCAACCCAGAATTTCATATCCAGCCAAACCAAGTTTCATAAGTGAAGGAGAAATAAAATGCTTTACAGAGAAGCAAATGCTGAGAGATATTTTCACCATCAGGCCTGCCCTACAAGATATCCTGAAGGAAGCACCAAACATTGAAAGGAACAACCAGTACTAGGCATTGCAAAAACATGCCAAAATGTAAAGACCATCGATGCTAGGAAGCAACTTCATCAACTAACGAGCAAAACAACCAGCTAATATCATAATGAAAATATCAAGTTCACACATAACAATATTAACCTTAAATGTAAATGGACTAAATGGTCCAATTAAAAGACACAGACTGGCAAATTGGATAAAGAGTAAAGACCCATCAGTTTGCTGTATTCAGGAGACCCATCGCATATGCAGAGACACACATAGGCTCAAAATATAAGGATGGAGGAAGATCTTCCAAGCACATAGAAAACAAAAAATGCCACGGGTTTCTATCCTAGTCTCTGATAAAACAGATTTTAACCCAACAAAGATCAAAAGAGACAAAGAAGGCCATTACATAATGGTAAAGGGATCAATTTAACAAGAAGAGCTAACTATCCTAAATATATATGCACCCAAAACAGGAGGATGCAGATTCATAAAGCAAGTCCTTAGAGACTTACAAAGAGACTTAGACTCCCATACAATAATGGGAGATTTTAACAGTCCACTGTCAACATTAGACAGATCAACGAGACAGAACATTAACAAGGATATCCAGGAATTGAACTCAGCTCTGCACCAAGCAGACGTAATAGAAATCAACAGAAATATTCACCAAAAGTCAACAGAATATACATTCTTCTCAGAACGACATCGCACTTATTTCAAAATCGACCACATAGTTGGAAGTAAAGCACTCCTCAGCAAATGTAAAGGAACAGATTGTAACAAACTGTCTCCAGACCACAGTGCAATCAAACTAGAACTCAGGGCTAAGAAAATCAAAACCGCTCAACCACATAGAAACTGAACAACCTGCTCCTGAATGATTGCTGGGTACATAACGAAATGAAGGCAGAAATAAAGATGTTCTTTGAAACCAATGAGAACAAAGATACAACATACCAAAGTCCCTGGGACACATTTAAAGCAGTGTGTAGAGGGAAATTTATAGCACTAAATGCCCATGAGAGAAAGCAGGAAAGATCTAAAATTGACACTCTAACATCACAATTAAAAGAACTAGAGAAGCAAGAGAAAACACATTCAAAAGCTAACAGAAGGCAAGAAAAAACTAAGATCAGAGCAGAACTGAAGGAGATAGAGACAAAAATCACTTCAAACAATCAATGAATCCAGGAGCTGGTTTTTTGAATGGATCAACAAAATTGACAGACCGCTAGCAAGACTAATAAAGAAGAAAAGAGAGAAGAATCAAATAGATGCAATAAAAAATGATAAAGGGAATATCACCACCGACCCCACAGAAATAGAAACCACCATCAGATAATACTATAAACACCTCTATGCAAATAAATTGAAAACCTAAAAGAAATGGATAATTTCCTGGACACATGCACTATCCCAAGATTAAACCAGGAAGAAGTTGAATCCCTGAATAGACCAATAGCAGGCTCTGAAATTGAGCCAATAATTAATAGTCTACCAACCAAAAAAGTCCAGGACCAGACAGATTCACAGCCGAATTCTACCAGAGGTACTAGGAAGAGCTGGTACCATTCCTTCAGAAACTATTCCAATCAATAGAAAAAGAGGGAATCCTCCCTAACTCATTTTATGAGGCCAATATCATCCCGACACCAAAGCCTGGCAGAGACATAACAAAAAAAAGAGAATTTTAGACCAATATCCCTGATGACCATCGATGCAAAAATCCTCAATAAAATACTGGCAAACCGAATCCAGCAGCACATCAAAAAGCTTATCCAGCATGATCAAATGGGCTTCATCCCTGGGATGCAAGACTGGTTCAACATATGCAAATCAATCAATGTAATCCAGCATATAAACAGAACCAAAACAAAAAACACATCATTATCTCCATAGATGCAGAAAGGGCCTTTGAAAAAATTCAACAGTCCTTCATGCTAAAAACTCAATAAATTCAGTATTGATGGAAAGTATCTCAAAATAATAAGAGCTATTTATGACAAACCCACAGCTAATATCATACTGAATGGGCAAAAACTGGAAGCATTCCCTTTGAAAACTGGCACAAGACAGGGATGCCCTCTCTCACCACTCCTATTCAACACAGTGTTGGAAGTTCTGTCTAGGGCAATCAGGCAAGAGAAAGAAATAAAGGGTATTGAATTAGGAAAAGAAGAAGTCAAATTGTCCCTGTTTGCAGATGACATGATTGTATATTTAGAAAACCCCATTGTCTCAGCCCAAAATCTCCTGAAGCCGATAAGCAACTTCGGTAAAATCTCTTGATACAAAATCAATTTTCAAAAATCACAGTCATTCTTATACACCAATAACAGACAAACAGTGAGCCAAATCATGAATGAACTCCCATTGACAATTGCTTCAAAGAGAATAAGATACTTAGGAATCCAACTGACAAGGGATATGAAGGACCTCTTCAAGGAGAGCTACAAACCACTGCTCAATGAAATAAAAGAGGACATAAAAAAAAGGAAGAACATTCCATATTCATGGATAGGAAGAATCAATATTGTGAAAATGGCCATAATGCCTAAGGTAATTTATAGATTCAATGCCATCCCCATTAAGCTACCAATGACTTTCTTCACAGAATTGGAAAAAACTGCTTTAAAGTTCATATGGAATCAAAACAGAGCCTGCATTGCCAAGACAATCCTAAGCCAAAAAAACAAACTGGAGGCATCATGCTACCTGACTTCAAACTATACTACAAGGCTACAGGAACCAAAACAGCATGGTACTGGTACCAAAACAGAGATATAGACCAATGGAACAGAACAGAGTCCTCAGGAATAATACCACACTTCTACAGACATCTGATGTTTGACCAACCTGACAAAAGCAAGAAGTGGGGAAAGGATTCCCTATTTAACAAATGATGCTGGGAAAATTGACTAGCCATAAATAGAAAGCTGAAACTGGATCCTTTCCTTACTCCTTATATGAAAATTAATTCAAGATGGATTAGAGACTTAAATGTTAGACCTAAAACCATAAAAACCCTAGAAGAAAACCTAGGTAATACCATTCAGGACATAGGCATGGGCAAGAACTTAATGAATAAAACTCCAAAAGCAATGGCAACAAAAGCCAAAATGGACAAATGGGATCTAATTAAACCAAAGAGCTTCTGCACCGCAGAAGGAACAGAACAGAGTCCTCAGAAACAATACCACACTTCTACAGCCATCTGATCTTTGACAAACCTGAGAGAAACAAGAAATGGGGAAAGGATTCCTTATTTAATAAATGGTGCTGGGAAAATTGGCTAGCCATAAGTAGAAAGCTGAAACTGGATCCTTTCCTTACTCCTTATACGAAAATTAATTCAAGATGCATTAGAGACTTAAATGTTAGACCTAATACCATAAAAACCCTAGAGGGAAACCTAGGTAGTACCATTCAGGACATAGGCATGGGCAAAGACTTCATGTCTAAAACACCAAAAGCAACGGCAGCAAAAGCCAAAATTGACAAATGGGATCTCCTTAAACAAAGAGCTTCTGCACAGCAAAAGAAACTACCATCAGAGTGAACAGGCAACCTACAGAATGGGAGAAAATTTTTGCAATCTACTCATCTGACAAAGGGCTAATATCCAGAACCTACAAAGAACTCAAACAATTTACAAGAAAAAAACAAACAACCCCATAAAAATGTGGGCAAAGGATATGAACAGACACTTCTCAAAAGAATACATTTATACAGCCAACAGACACATGAAAAAATGCTCATCATCACTGGCCATCAGAGAAATGCAAATCAAAACCACAATGAGATACCATCTCACACCAGTTAGGATGGTGATCATTAAAAAGTCAGGAAACAACAAGTGCTGGAGAGGATGTGGAGAAATAGGAACACTTTTACACTGTAGGACTGTAAACTAGTTCAACCATTGCAGAAGACAGTGTGGCAATTCCTCAAGGATCTAGAACTAGAAACACCATTTGACCCAGCCATCCCATTACTGGGTATATACCCAAAGGTTTATAAATCATGCTGCTATAAAGACACATGCACATGTATGTTTACTGTGGCACTATTCACAATAGCAAAGACTTGGAATCAACCCTAATGTCCATTTATGACAGACTGGATTAAGAAAATGTTGCACATATACGCCATGGAATACTATGTAGCCATAAAAAAGGATGAGTTCGCGTCCTTTGAAGGGACATGGATGCAGCTGGAAACCATCATTCTCAGCAAACTATCTCAAGAACAGATAACCAAACACCGCATGTTCTCACTCATAGGTGGGAATTGAACAATGAGATAACTTGGACACAGGAAGGGGAACATCACACATCGGGGCCTATTGTGGGGTGTGGGGAGAGGGGAGGGATAGCATTAGGAGATATACCTAATGCAAATGACGAGTTAATGGGTGCAGCACACCAACATGGCACATGTATACATATGTAACAAACTTGCACGTTGTGTACATGTACCCTAGAACTTGAAGTTTAATAAAAACAAACAAACAAACAAATAAATAAATAAATAAAATTTACCATTTGATATAACTACAACATAGTATATAGGAATGAGTGATTGATCTGGAGGAAAGAGTGTGGCTTTTATTTCGGATTAAGTGGCAGAGGCTTCTGAACAAACCAATGGATCAATGAAGAAATCAAAAGGAAACTTTTTTTAAAAAAAAGCTTGATGTAAACAAAAATGGAAACACAACATACCAAAACTTATGGAGTACTGCAAAAATAGGTCTAATGAGGAAGTTTATATCAATAAATGTCTACGTTAAGAAAAAAATCTCAAATAGATAACCTAAATTTACTCCTCAAGGAAATATAAAAAAACACACTAAGACCAAAGTTGGTAGAAGAAATGAAATAATAAAGATCAAAGCAGAAACAAATGAAGTAGAGAATAGAAAAATAATAGAAAAAAATCAATAAAACCAAGTATTTATTTTTAAAAGGCAAACAAAATTGATAAACCTTTAGCTGGACTAACTAAAGAGAAAAGACAGAACAGTAAAATAATTAAAATTACCAATGAAAGAAGAGACATTACAAATGATACTAAAGAAATAGAAAGGATCATAAAAGACTACTATGAACAATTATTTGCCAAAAGTTGGATAACCTATAAGAAGCAATAAACTCCTAGACACATACAACCTATTGAGAATGAATCATGAAGAAATAGAAAATCTGAACAGAACAATAACAATGGTTATGAAAACCCTAAGAACTCTGCCAAAAATCTGTTAGAAATAATCAGTTGCTTTTCTATACATTAATACCAAATTATTCAAAAAACAAATTATTAAAACAATCTAATTCACATTTGTGTGAAAAAAATTAAAAAGGAATAAATTCAACAATGGTGATGAAAGATTTGTACACTGAAAATGATATTAAAATATAAATTAAAGGAATTGAAGAAGACCCAAATAAATCCCAAGATATCCTGTATTCATGGATTAGAGTAATTAATATTAAAATGTCTACACTACCCAACTGTCCTATAGATTCAGTATAGTCTCTATTAAAATTCCAGTGACATTTTTCACAGATAGAGAAAAAATAATCCTAAAATTCATATGAATCCACAAAGACCCTTAGTCAAATCAATCTTAAACAAGAAAAAGAAAGCTAGAGACATTGCCTCACCTGATATCAAAATATACTACAAACTTGCAGGAATCAAAACAGCATGGGACTGGATAAAATCAGACATACAGACCAATGGAAAAGAATAGAGAGCCCAGAAATAAATCCACTTATTTATTGTCAATTGATCTTCCACGAATCTGTCAAGAGCACACAATGGGGGAAAAACAGTCTCTTCAATAAATGGTGTTGGGAAAACTGGTATCTACATGCAAAATAATGAAATTGGACCGTTACCTCATACCATATAGAAAACTACCTCAAAATAAAAACTTAAATAACTGTAAAACTACCAGAGGAAAACATAAGGAAAAAGCTTTTTGACATTGGTTTGGGAAATTATTTTTAAAATGTAACCCCACAAGCACAGGCGATAAAACCAAAAATAGACAAATGAAATTGCATCAATCTAAATAGTTTCTGCACAGTAAAGGAAACGATTGAGTGAAAAGAAAACCTACAAAACAGGAGAAAATATTTACAAATGATACATCTGATAAGGGGTTAATATTCAAAGTATATAATGAATTCAAACAACTCTACAGCAAGAATACAAATAACCCAATTTAAAAATGGATAAAGGATGTAAATAGACGTTCACCAAATAAGACAAAAAAATGACCAAGAGGTATATTAAAAAGTGCTCAACATCACTAATAATCAAAGAAGTGTAAATTAAAATCACAATGAAATATCACTTCACACCTGTTGGAATGGCTATTATCAAAAAGATAAAAGAGAGCAGGTGCTGGGGAAGGTGTGGGAAAAAGGAAACCTTGTACACTGTTGGTGGGAATGTAAATTGCTACGGTAATTATGGAAAACTGTATGAAGGTTCCTCAAAGAATTAAAAATAGAACTAACATGTAATCCAGCAATCTAACTTCTGGGTATATATCCAAATGAAAGGAAATCAGTATGTTGAAGAGATATCTGCACTCCTGTCTTCATTGCAGCATTGTTCACAATAAACACACACATTTATGAATATTACTCAGCCTTATTAAAAGAGAAAGGAAATCCTGTCATCTGTCATTTGGGGCAACATAGATGAACCTGGATAATGTTATACTAAGTGAAATAAGTCAGACATGGAAAGAAAAATACTGATGATCTCACATATGTGGAATCTTAAAAAGTCAAACTCATAGAAAGAGAGAGTAGAATGGTAGTTTCCAGGGGCTGGGGGATGGCGATAGGGAAAGAGGAGATGGTGGGCACAGAGTACAGTTTCAGTTATGCAGGATAAACAAAATCTGGGGATCTAATGTATAGCAGAGGGATACAGTTCATACTACTGTATTATATACTTGAAATGTGCTAAGATAGTAGATGTTAAATCTTCTCACCAGAAAAAAAAGTTAGCCATAAGGTGATGGATATGTTATTTAGCTTAATTGTGGTAACCATTTCACAATGTATATTTATATCAAAATATCATGGTGTATGCCTTAAATATATACAATTTTTATTTGCCAATCGTAGCTTTAATAAACAGGAAGAAATACAAATGCTAGAGGTAGTCCCGCTTCTCAAAATGGGAGAATTAATGCAGAAAGGTGGCTAATTCAGGAAGAAGGGGAAAGAGACCATTGTGGAAACAATCGTATAGTAAAGGATAATTGTTTGGGATGATACTATCACACTTTGATGTAGGGATAATAAATAACAAACTTAGGCTCCAGCTTCATTCATCTGGGTGATGCAAACTCTAAATTAGTAAGTCGAGCATAGGAACCAAAGTTCTGCATGTCTGTAATGCCTGTGCTCATCCACAATCCACAGTGTGCAGAACAAAGTCTCAGAAGACAATGGACACTGGGATCAATGGCCAGAGGACTTGTCTCATCTGACTGGGATAACAGATCTCAAATCTATAGGCTCCAGGAGCTTCTTTTCCTGACTGGTGAAAAGCTCAAAAACTGAAGACTTGGCATTGACACCCAACCGTTCTAGAGATTTTTGTCCCCTCTTTACTTTTATTATATGAAATATTTTTTTTCTATCTCCCTAACTCCTGTAATGGCTCTTCTTATATACCTCCTGCCACCTGGGAGTAGACATTAAACAAAGTTGTATTGTGGAATCCTGCAGAAACAGATCCAGTTTATGACTTCAGTTAAGCTTGCCACAGATTTAACTTCAGGTTTCTACTTCCAGCTTGAATCTTTCTCTTAGTGTTTACATTAGGGCTTGATATGGTTTGGCTGTGTCTCCACCCAAATCTCATCTTGATTGGGGCTTCCATAATTCCCACATGTTGTGGGAAGGATCTGGTGGGAGATAATTGAAGCATGGGAGCAGTTTCCCCCATACTATTCTTGTGGTAGTGAATAAGTCTTATGAGATCTGATGGTTTCATAAAGGGAAATCCTTTTGCTTGGTTTGTTCTCTTTTGTCTGCTGTCAGGTAAGATGTGCCTTTCACCTTCTGCCATGATTGTGAGGCCTCCCTAGCCATGTGGAACTGTGAGTCCATTAAACCTCTTTTTCTTTTTAAGTTACCCAGGCTCAGGTATGTTTTTATCAGCAGCGTGAACACAGACTAATACAGCAAATTGGTACCAGTAGAATGGTGTGCTGCTGTAAAGATACCTATTATACAGCAAATTATTTATATAAGATTATACACAATATGTAATTCAAAGTGATTTAAACAAAAAGTGGGATCCATTGTTTTGTGTAAAAGGAACAAGGATATCTTCAGACAAGTCTTGATCTAGATAAAACTGTAATAAACAATAACAAGCTTCTTCCTTTCTCTTTCTCCTGCCTTTTGAGATCCTATCTTGATCCTCAGACTCTACCTAGTTGCCTCTGGAATGTCTGAGCTCTACCCTTATTATAGGAATGGGTATCGAAGTTGTAAACCTTACTTCCTGTAAAAGAAAGATATATTTTCAGGCTGGGCGCGGTGGCTCACGCCTGTAATCCCAGCACTTTGGGAGGCCGAGGCGGGCGGATCACAAGGTCAGGAGATCGAGACCACGGTGAAACCCCGTCTCTACTAAAAATACAAAAAAATTAGCTGGGCGCGGTGGCGGGTGCCTGTAGTGCCAGCTACTCAGGAGGCTGAGGCAGGAGAATGGCGTGAACCTGGGAAGTGGAGCTTGCAGTGAGCCCAGATCGCGCCACTGCACTCCAGCCTGGGCGACAGAGCGAGACTCCGTCTCAAAAAAAAAAAAAAAAAAGAAAACAAGAAATATACTTTCAATTCCCTATAATTCCTACAAATATATCTTAACATCTTACTGACTCTAATTGGTTTATTTGCCCAACATTGCACAAATAATTGAGGACAGAAGATGGTATAAACTTATTAGCTCAATAAATCTGGGTAAAGTTAATCCCACTCAGATTTCATAGCTGAGAATCAGAAAGAGTACTTTGTGTAACAGAAAGAAAGAGTAAATATTAGGGAGTAAATGAATAAATGTCCTTTGCATTCAGTTCTAGCTTTCTAACAGACATTTACCTTGTTTCCTAACATTGCCAACAACCCCAGGTAAGACATTTTTCAAAAACAACTCTCGTCTTCAGTACTTTGTTCTTGATTTGGCTGAAAAAAATATATACTCTGTCTATCTTTGGGGTCTTAACTCACAGTTGACTTTTGATCTTTCTGAATCATATTTGTCTTCCCTCTCTCAATATTCCTTTAGTTCACCTTATTCCCTAATTATCTCATATATGTTTTTTTATCCAAATAGATTGTAGTACATGAGAAGCTCAGGATACATCTTACATCTGTTATATCCTCCTTCAGTGCAAAGTATATTTTTAAGCACATCATATACACTCAATTAACGATTACAGAATAAAGCCTATTACAAGTCACTAGCAACACATTGAGCCAAAAGAGCACTAGAAGAAGTGGAGACCTATACTTTAGCTCCAGCTCATCTCTTGCCAGTTGGCCAATTTTTCACAAATTATTTGGCTAGAAGCCTCATAATTTCATCTATAAAATAAGTAAATGTCTATATGTTGTGCCTATCTCATATTCATTTTTGGAATCAAATTAAATAAAGTGTTTTTCAAAGTAAATAGCAGAGAAATTCAGAGGAGAATCTGACAATAAATTCTGAAATATTAGTAGTAAGATGTAGCTGGGCTTTTAAGTATGAATACCCCTAGAATAAGGAGCAGGAGAAAAGATAGTATTCCAACTAGGGGAAGGGTAGGAGGACCAGAGAAAGGTCAGGAATAAGCACAGCATTGGAGGAGAACAAGTCCCTGAATGATCTTGGCAAATCCAGCTCTTCCCTCTCTTGCTTGCGATTTTCAAACAGAATATACTAAGAATGTAATGTTCTCAGATAAGTAGAAACTGTTCAGAACAGCTTAAGCTTTGTCCTTGTCCCTTTTAGAATAGCATATCTTGTGACACAGCCCAGTTCTCCTGGAATACAAAACCCATAGCAGAATGCTTTGAGGGTCTCATAGATGTTATGTGAAGTGGGGCATGTGCGGATGAGACTCCTTCAACCCTGGGCACCTTTCCTGAGCCTTAGGTGAACAGCTTGTCTATGGATCCAAGGCTTCTGTTAATTCTTGCTACTTACCTGTGAGTAATAAAGTTGTTTTGCCAGACTTGTGCAAGTCTTTTGTCTCACATAACTCATGCTCTGGCAGCTGGCTTAGTACAAAAATTCCTGCCAGATCTAAGGACCCTGGCAAAAATTAATGAGGTATTTAGAGCCTTCCCCTGGAATTGGTAACTGGTGCATGGTATTTCCCTTCCAAGGATTGATATTGATGCATATTATTCTAATTAATAAGCATTTTCCCTCAACCACAAATATAAAAAAACAGCCTAACCAACACATCCTTTTCAAATGAGATGGACAAAAAGAAGCCTTTTGCTTTATCCTTTTTAACAGTTGGAAATAGAAAATTTACCATCTGTTTCCAGTCAATTATTGACTCTGGGTCTCTGAAATATCAGAAGGAATTAGGTTAGGCAAAGAGAAGTAGCTATTGCCAATAAAACCAATTATAATCACAAAATCACAGAATCATAGAAAGGAAGGAAGAATAAGAATATATCTGGTTCTTACCACCTTTAATTAAGAGAATCCCTCAACTTTCCAAACGATAACAACATTTTACAATCTTTTTAAGATGTCAATTTTCATTGTGTTATTACATTCAGTATTCACATATAAATGCATTTTGTTGTCTCAAAACCACAACCATAATTTTGAAAGAGAATACTTGAAACTGAGACCTAAAGCTTGAAATCTACCAGACATTCTCTGTGAAAATAACTGTACTCCTAACACCGAACTCTTTCCACTGCTTTAACCTCTCATTGTTAGCCTGTGGTTAATGTAAACTTGATATTCCTGAGAGAAATCTAAAATACCCAACAGGATTATTATCTAACAATAGGGACAAACAGGAAAACACATGGAGTTCATTTAGGTAAGTTTCAAATCCCTGGCCATTTGATGCTCACAAACAAATATACGCAATTATAAAAATAAGACCAGCCTGGGTAACATAGGGATACCTCATCTCTACAAATAATAATAACAAAATTAGCTGAGCTTAGTGGCACACATATGTGGTCCCAGCTACTAGGGAGGCTGAGGTGGGAGGTTTGCTTGAGCCCAAGTGGTCGAGGCTGCAATGAGTCATAATTGGGCTAATGTACTCCAGCCTGGGTGACAGAATGAGACCCCTGTCTCAAAATAAATACACAAATAAATCACAACATCTGCAGGACACCAATATACTTTCTCTCATACTTGAGCCATTTAATTTTAGAAAGGGAATTATAAGAGTTATTGTTGATGAGTTTAATAATCACATAACTGTCACTTTGCTCAATAATCAGCTGTAATATTTCCTTCCTTGATGTTGCTTACTGTATACAATTGTGAACTCAAAATTTTTATAAGTTTTGACTTTATAAGTATATAAAGAAGCATTATTTATGTGCTTATTTCTGAGGAGTGCAATAGCAATGATAAAAGGAAGAGCAATTATATGGGAGGACTGTATTTTCTCTATATTTACCTTTAAATGTGTGACATTTAAGAGATTTCCCTAATAAAATGATTTTTATTGTTAGTAGCAATGTGGAGAAAAAACACCCTACTCATTGTTGTGCACATAGTGCAACTTTTATAGAAAATGATTTAAATATATGTTTAAAATTTATCTATAAATCCCACTATCAGAATTTTACTTTACTGATAGACTTAATTGTATGAAAATATGAGCAGAAGGATTTCATTTCAGCATTTTTGTAGTTGCAAAAATAAACAAATAGCAACAACAAAACAGCAAATACAAAAGCAACTGTTCCATCTACAGGGGACTGGCTAAATAAGTTTGGGGATACTACCAAAAAAAAATTAGCCACCATGGAAAATAAAAGCAAACATAATATTTTAAAAGCTCTCCAAAATACAGGCTCAAATGTAAAATTCAAAGTGCAAAATAATGTATATAACACGATTTATTTTCCGTAAAACAACTAAAATAATATGCACGTAGATACACCTCTATTTTCTTTTTTCTCTTCTTTAGAAAACTGGAAGAATTCAGAAAAAAAAAATTTAAGATTACCTTAAAGAAGCAGAATGAGAGAAAATGTAGAAAGGTTTTTAATGTTTCTAACCCATAACTTTTCATGTGGCTTGGTTCCCTATCTGTGTATGTGTACAGTTTTATTATTGTTTTTATTGTTTTTAATTCTACTCATATTTTTTGTACAGTGAGATTCAAGGTTGTAATTGCTTTTCATTTGTGCTATTATGTGATTTTTAAAAATGACAACATATAGATACATGTTTTCTTTTCACACACAAAGAAACTGGAAATTCTGACTGCTTTAGTAATTCCCTTATTAGAGCAACGGGTATGAGATTTTTAGGAGGGGAAGATGTTGCATGTCATGTTTCAAAATTATTTAACTACAGAATCTTTTTTAAAAAAACCATAGAGATCAATATTCCATGCAAGAAATGTTAGAAAATTCTGACTTCACTGATCAATAAAGTGTCAGTTGAATCAGTTCCTTGTGATGATGGTGGTGGTGGTTGTTAATTATAGAGAACATGATAAAATTTAGTTGATTTAAGTTCTATAAGTCCTTTCACCTTGATTCATATTTTATACCAACTAAATATATAATTTTCTAGTTTAGAGCAGAGGTCAGCTTTTCTCATAAAGGAACAGATAGTAAATATTTCCAATTTTGTGAGCCATATGATCTCTGTTGCAACTATTCAACACTGCCTATCTGGAGGGAAAGCAGCCATAAACAATATATAAACAATGGGGCATGCCGGTATTCCAATACAATTTTACAGACAAAATCAGACAACAGTCTGGATTTGACCCAAGAGTCATAGATTTAAAATTCCCGATTCAACATTACTTTTCACGTATATTGTTTAACCTAAGAATCAAATATTTCCCTAAAGCTGTGGTAGGCTGCATCATTTGATCATACACTCTTCAACAAACTAGGCAACTCTATTTAGACAAGCATAATTCTCATGGATTGCTGACAGCTGAGAGTTCTCAGCAGTCATGAGAAAAATTCCTTTAGTACTAAAAGGGACTTGGGGACTTTAGACTGCATTTACTAGGACTCATCTCTTTAACATAGATATCTGACTCTGATCACTATCACATTTACTTATTTGTTCAATGCTAGAACATAAAAAAATAGTTTTAAAATTACTAACCCACCCCATTGGGAAGGTTGGAGAAGGAAAACGAGTAACTAGAGTTCAATATCGGTTTAGCTGTCTTTTAATCTCAAGGTATATCATGAATATATTGTGTTCAAAGGTCACTTGTGTTATTTCTTTCTCCCCACTTCAGTGTGTTTATGGTACTCAATTGAAATACACTTCTTTTTTATATATATGCTTTAAGTTCTAGGGTACATGTGCACAACATGCAGGTTTGTTACGTATGTATACATGTGCCATGTTGGTTTGCTGCACCCATTAACTCGTCATTTGCATTAGCTATATCTCCTAATGCTACCCCTCCCTCGTCCCCCTACCCCATGACAGGCCCCAGTGTGTGATGTTCCCCACCTTGTGTCCATGTGTTCTCATTGTTCAATTCCCACCTATAAGTGAGAACATGCGGTGTTTGGTTTTCTGTCCTTGTGATAATTTGCTCAGAATGATGGTTTCCAGCTTCATCCACATCCCCACAAAGGACATGAACTCATCCTTTTTTATGGCTGCATAGTATTCCATGGTGTAGGTGTGCCACATTTTCTTAATCCAGTCTATCACTGATGTACATTTGGGTTGGTTGCAAGTCTTTGTTATTGTGGATAGTGCTGCAACAAACATACGTGTGCATGTGTCTTTAAAGTAGCATGACTTATAATCCTTTGGGTATATACCCAGTACTGGGATGGCTGGGTCAAATGGTATTTCTAGTTCTAGATGCTTGGGGAATCACCACACTGTTTTCCACAATGGTTGAACTAGTTTACAGTCCCACCAACAGTGTAAAACTGTTCCTATTTCTCCACATCCTCTCCAGCACTTGTTGTTTCCTGACGTTTTAATGATCACCATTTTAACTGGTGTAAGATGGTATCTCATTGTGGGTTTGATTTGCATTTTCCTGATGGCTAGTAATGATGAGCATTTTTTCATGTGTCTGTTGGCTGCATAAATGTCTTCTTTCGAGAAGCGTTTGTTCATATTCTTTGCCCACTTTTTGATGGGGTTATTTGATTTTTTTCTTGTAAATTTGTTTGAGTTCTTTGTACGTTCTGGATATTAACCCTTTGTCAGATGGGTGGATTGTAAAAGTTTTCTCCCATTCTGTGGTTTCCTGTTCACTCTGATGGTAGTTTCTTTTGCTGTGCAGAAGCCTTTAGTTTAATTAGATCCCATTTGTCCATTTTGGCTTTTGTTGCCATTGTTTTTGGTGTTTTAGTCATTAAGTTCTTGCCCATGCCTATATCCTGAATGGTATTGCCTAGGTTTTCTTCTAGGGTTTTTATTATTTTGCATCTAACATTTAAGTCTTTAATCCATCTTGAATTAATTTTTGTATAAGGTTTAAGGAAGGGATCCAGTTTCAGCTTTCTACATATGGTTGGCCAGTTTTCCCAGCACCATTTATTAAATAAGGAATCCTTTCCCCATTTCTTGTTTTTGTCAGGTTTGTCAAAGATCAGATGGTTGTAGATGTGTGGTGTTATTTCTGAGGCCTCTGTTCCGTTCCATTGGTCTATATCTCTGTTTTGGTACCAGTACCATGCTGTTTTGGTTCCTGTAGCCTTGTAGTATAGTTTGAAGTCATGTAGTGTGATGCATCCAGCTTTGTTCTTGTCTTGGCAACGAGGGCTCTTTTTTGGTTTCATATGAACTTTAAAGTAGTTTTTTCCAATTCTGTGAAGAAAGTCATTGGTAGCTTGATGGCGATGGCATTGAATCTATAAATTACCTTAGGCAGTATGGCCATTTTCATGGCCATTCCTATCTATAAGCGTGGAATGTTTTTCCATTTGTTTGTGTCCTCTTTTATTGCGTTGAGCAGTGGTTTCTAGTTCTCCTTGAAGAGGTCCTTCACATCCCTTTAAGTTGGATTCCTAGGTATTTTAGTCTCTTTGAAGCAATTGTGAATGGGAGTTCACTCATGATTTGGCTCTCTGTTTGTCTGTTATTGGTGTATAGGAATGCTTGTGATTTTTGCACACTGATTTTGTATCCTGAGACTTTGCTGAAGTTTCTTATCAGCTTAAGGAGATTTTGGGCTGAGACGATGGGGTTTTCTAAGTATACAATCATGTCATCTGCAGATAGGGACAAATACACTTCTTATGTTGACTAGTTTCTGTTTGTATCACATTTTAGTTTTTTACCTTCAATCCCTGTTGATTTTATTCATTCCCTCATTCATTCATTCAACTTGAAGTGAAATGTTAACACTTCCAAAAGTGAAACCTACCCAAAATATATACTCAGAGAACTATCACTCCTCTCCCCTATGCCTTTTACTCATGTGCATACTCTCTGTTCCTCCAATCTGATCCCACTAATTTCGTATAGGTAACCAAGCTCACTCTTTCTTGGAATTTCTCTCTGTGTTTCCTTTTTGAAATGTGAAACACATCCTTGCTTGCATTCTTATTTCTTCATTTTCTTACACAAAAGTTAATTGTAATTAACATTTTTTATCTTTTTATAAGTTAAGAATACATTGTGGCAATCTCATCAGTTCATAGAAAGCTTGCTCATTTTTGTTATACAGTTGTACTCCCTTGGTGGACGTCTCATAGTTTACTCAGCTAATCACCTATGGTACAGTATTTTAAGCTATTCCTAATATTTTACAATTACAAATGATGTTGCATTTAATAAACTTAAGCATGTATGTTTTTGTGTTCTGAGAACTGTGTCTTCACAGTTAATTTCTAGAAGAGGATTGCTAGATATTTTATATTACTAGATTATGAAAAATATTGATGAACTCCTGAAATAAATCCTATTTGTGTATAATGTATTATTTTGTTAATATGGTATTAGATTCTTTGTATTAATATTTTATTTTATATTTTTATAATATTAATAATATTCACAAATGATATTGGTCTGTAAGTTTTCTTTATTGTACTAACCTAATCAGATTTCAGTTTCATTGTTATACTTCCTTCTAAAAAATAATTAAGAAATATCCCTTTATTTTCTATGTGCTGAAACAATTCACGTAGCATTGGGACCATCTAGTTTTTGAAGGTTGGTGGAATTTTCCTGTGAAAATATCTGACAATAGTGTTTTTGTATGAAGTATTTCCGAAATAATTTTCTCTGTTTCTTCTACAGAAGTTTCTATGTCTTCTAAAAACAATATCCAACCATCTAGGTTTTTGGATTTTATTTGTAGGGAATGTCAACAAATTAGTTTAATATGTGTTTAATTTAATCTCTTTCAGTGTTTATTTCACCCCTTGTTATGTATTATGTGAGTATTAGGATTTTCTTTCATTTTCCTCATAGTGATTTGTTTTGTTAATTTTTCTCAAAAAGCAAAACAGGATTTTGAATACAATAGATCCACTGTTTTCAATCTATCTCATTTATTTTCTGTTTGGACACTTATTATTTCTGTGTGTGTGTATGTGTGTTGCTTTGTTTTGTGCTCTTTTACTAGCTTTTGGGGCTAGAAATTATATTAATATTCATTCTTTCATTTGCATTAATACAATGGAATGTTTTCTGAGATATGAGTCATTAGGGACCAAGCACCTTGGGAAGCTGAAGCAGGTGGATCACTAGAGGTTGGGAGTTCGACACCAGGCTGGGCAACACGGCAAAACATCCTCTACTAAAATATACAAAAATTAGCCGGGCATGGTGGTGCATGCCCATAGTCCCACCTACTCAGGGGGCTGAGGTATGAGAATCACTTGAACCTAGGAGGCAAAATTTGCAGTGAGCTGAGATCATGCCACTGCACTCCAGCCTGGGTGTCAGAGTGAGACTCTGAAAAAAAAAAAAAAAAAAAGGAAAGAGAGAGAGGAAGGAAGGAAGAAAGGAAGGAAGGAAGGGGAAAGAAAGAAACGAAAGAAGGAAGGAAGAAGGAAGGAAAGAAGGAAGGAAGGAAGGAAGGAAGGAAGGAAGGAAGGAAGAAAGAAAGAAAGAAAGAAAGAAAGAAAGAAAGAAAGAAAGAAAGAAAGAAAGAAAGAAAGAAAGAAAGAAAGAGACAAAGAGGGAGGGAGAGAGGAAGGGAGGGAGTGAGGAAGGGAGAAAGAAAGAAAAGAAAGAAGAGAAAGAAAGAAAGGGAGAAAGAAAGAAGAAGGAAAGAAGAGAGAAGAAAAGAGAGAGAAAGAAAGAAGGAGAAAAAGAAAAAGAGAGAGGGAGTGAGGGAGGGAGGGAAGAAGGAATAAATGAAGGAAAGGAGAGAGAAAGAAAGAAGATAGAAAGAAAGAGAAAGAAAGAAGAAAGAAAATGAAAGAAAGAAAAGAAAGAAAGAAGAAGGAAAGAAAAGAAAGAAAGAAAGAAGAAAGCAAGAAAGGAAAAGAAAAGAAAGAAGAGAAAGAGGGAAGGAAGGGAGGGAGGGAGGGAGGGAGGGAGGGAAATGAGTTGCTAGGTGATTCTGTCATTGTGCAAACCATACAGATTTTACTTACACAAACCTACATGGTATAGCCTACCACACACCTAGGCTATATGGTATAGCCTATTGCTTCTAGGCTACAAACCTGAACAGCATGTTTCTGTACTGAATACTGTAGACAATTGTAACACAATGATAAGTATTTGTGTTTCTAGACATAGAAAAAGCACAGTAAAAAATACAGTATTATAATCGTATGGGACCACTGCTATATATGCTCTCTGAAGTTGACAAACATGTCATTATACAGAGCATGACTGTATAAGCATATAAAAGTTATACATTTTCTACTGGTTATTGCTTTAAATGCATTTCACAGATTTGAGATGTAATTTTTAAACTTCTGATTAGGAGATAATTGTAGATTCACATGCACTTGTAACAAATAATATGGAGATCCAGTGTATCCTTCATTTAGCTTCCCTCAATGCTAACAATTTACTCAACTGTATTACGATAGCACAACCAGGAAATTAACATTAACAGAATCTATTAACTGTATTCAGATTTTACCAGTTTTGCATACATTTGTGTGTGTGTGTGTGTGTGTGTGTGTGTGTGTGTGTGTGTGTAAAATGGTTAATTTTATATGTCCATTTGACTGGGCTGAGGGATGCCCAGATAACTGGTAAAACATTATTCCTGGGTATGTCTGAGAGGGTATTTCCTGGAGAGATTAGCATTTGAATCAGTAGATGAGTAAAGCGGATCCACCCTCACCAATGTGGGAGGTATCATCTAAAAGTGTTAGGACCAGACAGAATGAAAAGGTGATGTGAGGGCAAATTCACTTTCTCCTCTTGAGCTGGTGCATCCATTTTCCCCTGCTCTCACACATTGGAACTCCTGGTTCACAAGCCTTCAGACTCCAGGATTCACACCTGCAGCTCCCTACCCTGGCTCTCAGGCCTACAGCTTTGGACTGGAAGCTATATCATTGGGTCTTCTAGTTCTTAGCCCTTTTGGCTCAGACTGAATTACACCACCAGCTTTCCTGGTTCTCCAGCTTGCAGATGGTATTTAATGGAACTTCTCAGTTCTCACCATCATGGGAGCCAATTCTCATAATAAATCCCCTTCTATAGGGGTGTGTGTGTGTATTTAATTCAATTGATTCTGTTTCTCTGATGAACCCTGAGTAATGCAGAGTGTGTGTGTGTGTGTGTGTGTGTGTGTTTATTTCTATGAAATGTTATCACATATATTTGTATGATTGTCATTAAAGTCAAGCAACTGAAAAGAAACTGCATCCCCCATGCTACTTTTTTACAATCACAATAAACTAGATTTCTCCCTGTCTCCTTACCCATGGCAACAAATAAATCTGTTTAATGAGTGATCCAGTTTCTTTGCATCGTTGTCAGCATTTGGTATTATAACTATTTTTTTTTAATTTCAGCCTTTCTGATATGTGTGCAGGGCTAGCTCAGTATGGTTTTAATTTGCATTTCCCTAATGGTGAATAATACTGAACATCTCATGTGCTTATCTGCCATCTGTATATCCTCTGCCGTGAAATGTATGTTCATGTCTCTTGTCAATTTTCTATTTGGGTTTCTTACTTTTATAGTTAGATTTGATAATTTTATTTTATATATTCTAAATACAAGTTATTTTTTAGATACGTGGTTTGCAAATCTTTTCCCACAATCCATAGCTTGTCATTTTATCCTCTTCACAGGATAGAGCAATACATTTTGTACAGTAAAACTTTTTTGTTTAGCAAGGTTTACAACTTTGATGAGATCTATTTTTTATCAATTTTTACTTTTATGAAATATGCTTTTGGTGTCAATTCAAATAACTTTCACTTAGCTCCACATCCCAAAGATTTTCTCTTATGCTTTTAGTAAAATTCTGTGGTGTTACTTTTTACATTTAAGTTCATAAACCACTTAGGTTAAATTTTGTAAAAGGAGTGGGATTTAGATTGAGATTTTGTTTTAGTTTTTTTTTTTTTTCTACAGTGTTCAATTGCCCCAGCACCATTTGTTAAAACATCTATTTTCCTCCATTGTTTTTATGTCTTTGTCACTAATTAGTTTTCAAAGTATGTATTTTCCTCTGCCAACTCCACCAATACCACACAATCTTGGTTACTCTACCTATACAGAAAGCCTTAGTATCAAACAGGATCACTCCTTCCACTTTATTCTTTATTTTTCCAAAATTCTTTTGTCTATTTCAGCTCCAATGCCTTTCCATATGAATTTTAGAATATGTTTATGTCAACAAAAAGTTTACCTGGGGTTTCTTATGGGAATCACATTATACCTACAGATCAGTTTGAGGAGAATTAACTTTTTTTTTTTTTTTTTTTTTTACTATGAGGAGGTTTCAAAACAATGAGCACGGTATACCTCTTTACTTATTTAGGCCTTGTTTGATTGTTGTCTTCATTTATATGCTGCTTTTGAGAAGGTCGATAGTCTAATTTTCATGAAATGTATTTATTTGTTTGCTTGTTTATTTAAGCTGAGGCATGGAGGGGCTTGGTAATTTTTTTTATTTTTAAAGTTTAATAGTTTTATAAAAATATGTCTATGATTTGATTTTTCTGAATCGATCTCGACTGGTAATTGGGAAGTCCTACTGATTAATGTCATTTTTATTTCTGGAAATTGTTCCTGTCTTATATATAAAAATACTAGTTTTGTTTCTGTGTTTTATTTTTCTTCTTCGGTAAATTCAAATTATGCTTATGTGAATTTTCTTTGCTTGCATATTTCAACTACTGTTTCTCTGGCCCAATTTACTTCTTTCCCATCTCAATTTTTATTCTCTTTGATGTTTTCCTACTTTTGTTTCTCAGGCATGTTGTAATTTAGTCTTATTATTATACAATTTTCTCCTTTTCTTCTATATCTTTCCTAAAGTCAATCAAATACCATTTTATTTCTTGATGGTTTGGGTACCTTTCTGTCCTTTCTAAAATTATGAACCTAAGATTATTGGTTTTATTTTAATATTAGCAAATGTTTGAGAATATTTAATTTATTTCACAATATTGGTTACATTTATCTGTGTGTGTGGGAGGGAGAAGTTTTCATTAGCTAAAATAGTTTGATTCTTATTTTTAGTTTTCTCTGATGGTGTCTTTCTGGAAGTCAAAATTTATTTTGCAATAAATTTCATGGACAGTACTCTTGATTTAGGGTGATTTAAAACATTCTTAGTTAAAGAAGGCCTACTCCACTCTTGTCATGGTGGGAAAGTACAATTTCTTTAACTGATGGCACTTAGAGAACAGGTTTTATGTTTTGTGCTCTGTTATTTTATTTATTTACTTGAGACAGGGTCTTGCTCTATAGCACAGGCTAGAGGGCAGTGGTACAATTGTAGCTCACTATAGCCTTGAACTCCTGGGCTCAAGCAGTCCTACTAACTCAGTCTCCCAAGAAGCTGGGACTACAAGCACCAACACCTGGCTAACTTAAATTTTTTTTTTTTTTTGTAGAAACAGGGTCTAGCTATGTTATCCAGGCAGGTTTTGCTCTGTGATTTTTGTCTTTTCTTTTGTCTTTCAGTATTTTAAGTCCCTACTTGTCCCTACTTGCTCTGTTTGTCTCTTTACTGCACAATTTTCAAAGTCTGACTCTCTCTTCTTTCTTCCCTTATTCTTCCCAGAAGAAATAGATTTCCAAGACTGTATCCTTTTTAGGTCCCTTATCTGTAGCCAATGTACTGATATACAAGGTTCTTTTTCAGTATTTTAACACTTAATATAGACTTTCTTTTTTCTAGTGATGATGTTAGTTCAGTCATAGGCCCTCCTTTTGCTTCTGCTATCTTCCACTTGGTTTTTCAAGATGCCTACGCCTTACTCTCTGCAAAGGTCAGTGGGAGCTCAGCAAACAACTCTATGAAAGTGATGTTTATAGTTCTGTTTACAGGTAATTTGAAGCAATGGTGTTCCCTGTTTTTTACTTGAGATTTGTGAGTTTCTCTGTTGTTGTTCATGTTTAGTTGTATTGTTTTGAAGAGTCTGTTGGGAGATTTTAATTGAGGTGGCCACCATTACTTTGGCTATTCCAAGTCCATCAATTTACTTGATAAGGTTTGGCTGTGTCCCCATCCAAATCTCATTTTGAATTGTAGTTCCCATAATTCCCAGGTGTCATGGGAGGGACCTGGTGGGAGGTCATTGAATCATAGGGGTGGTTACCCTCATGCTGTTTTCATGATAGTGGGTGAATTCGCACACGATATGATGGTTTTATAAGGGGTTTTTCTCCCTTTTGCTCGGCACTTCTCCTTGCTGCTGCCCTGTGAAGAAGGATGTGTTTGCTTCCCCTTCCACCACGCGTGTAAGTTTCCTCAGGCCTCCCCAGTCATGCTGAGCTGTGAGTCAACTAAACCTCTTGTCTTTATAAATTACCCAATCTCAGGTATGTCTTTATTAGCAGTGTGAGAATGGACTAATAAAGTACTTTTTAAAAAGTTGTGTTTTATCTATAGACTCTTAATTATTGCAGAGGAAAGCATAAGCTTATCTAGATTTTATTCAAAATTCTTCACGGTATGACTTAAATTTAATTTTACCCCTTCATCAACCAAATCTTACTCCTAGTCCCGCGCCCCTATCTTCTATTTTAATAACCTGTGCCACAGTGTTTTACATTCCTTAATTTTGCCATGTATTTCTCATCTCTGTACTTCCGCTGCGCTCTCTCTTCCCCTAAAAAATGCCCTCCATTAACTTATTCACTAGTTAAAAGTATTATTTGTTTACTGGGTTTCTGCCCTTTCCCCTTAGGTTTAATTAAATTTTCACTCCATGATTATATGAAGAGAAATCAAATCAGGAGTTATTTCTCACTCTTGAGACTGGTACCATGGGGTGGGATGACTAGATGTAACATTTAAGCAAGATAATCTTTTTCTCTCTTCCAAAACTAATTTCAAAGGAAGGAACGAATTCAACTAAATCAATCATTTATAATTCATTAAAACTGACTCCCACTTAGCATTTTGGTAACATATGCTAACCTTTTCCTTGGTAAACATTGTGATTATGAAGTTTCAATTCCTGTGATATTTCGTATTCTCCCAAAGAGACGTTTTTAAAGCACCAGATGTTTTAAATAATTAAAGGTCAATTTTTCACAGCATAAATATTTTCTGTCCTTGATTAACCATTACATGAGACATAATTAGGAGGCTGGATGTCAATTTTAAATTTTAGAAAGAAGATATGCTTTTTACATAAAAAGGCACTTTGATATTTTCCAATTTATAACTGCAGGTGTTGACTTCCACCATCACTTGTCTTCGTAAACTAGAGTGTGCTTTGAATTATATCTAAACATCTACAGCAGAATATGGAGGAAATGAAACTTTGGGGAAGCCTCATTCACTGACAACCCATGAAGTACCTTATCAAGAACTTCTGAAGAATCGATTACCTTTCAGTTCCTAACCTTTCTTATACTATGAGGATTGGCCTACTCTAGATAAACTAAATTTATGAAGCCCTTGTAGATTCAACTTGATGTTGTAAACTTGTTGCTAATTTGGGCATATTTTGATTACTGAGGGACTTATTACTGATATAATTCGGCTAAACTTTGAGGCACAATAAAATTAAATATAGAAATATTGAAACCTTATTCCTCATAGGGTATATATTTATGCAAATACCTCATTATCCACCATATTTCCCCTTAGAAAATTGACATTTTTAGTTCTTCCCTTTATGTGCCCATGACCCTCTAAATGGTATTTTCCCAAATGAATAATTTCACTGAAGGAGTGGAGAAAATATTTATAACTAATGGAATTTTCCTAATACACCTTATCAGACTACTACACAGATAGCTGACCTTAATATCAAGATACCAAACACATCAAGTCATTTTGGAAATCAAATTTAATGCTCTTTAGCTGATGAAAAGGTAATGACTTCTTCCCTGGCTTCCTTTCCTACTTACATATTTCTGTCCCTCTACTTTGCCTTCAAGTATGCACAACACAAATTGGATTTTCTTAGTCAGGTTGGAAGATACCCCTGTTCAGAAAACAAGCTTAATTTTTTTCTTTGATGAAAAAAGTCTGCACATTAATGAGAACATTTGGTAGAAGTGATTAATATGAAAAATTAGAGTGAAGCAGTCACAACTCTTACTTTTTCAAGGTTATCTTTCCTGTTACTTTTAGCCATGGCCCTTCATAGGGATGACTGTCACTTTTCCTTTCTTCTTTCTCTCTCCTTTCCCTTCCTTCCTTCCTTCCCTCCCTCCCTCCCTCCCTCCCTCCTTCCCTTCCTTCCTTCCTTCCTTCCTTCCTTCCTTCCTTCCTTCCTTCCTTCCTTCCTTCCTTCCTTCCTTCAAGTAAGATAATCTTTTTCTCTCTTCCAAAACTAATTTCAAAGGAAGGAACAAATTCAACTAAATCAATGATTTATGATTCATTAAAACTGACTCGCACTTAGTATTTTGGTAATGTATGCTAACCTTTTCCTCTCCCTCCCTTCCCCCCTCCCTCCCTTCCCTCCCTTCCTTCCATTTCCTCCCTCAGTCTCTCTCTGTGTGTCTTTCTTTCTCTCTCTCATAGTCTGACTTCTCACTGGAGAAATATTTGTATTAAGTGGAAATTATATTTGAAAGTCAGGTTCATCTGGGCTGGCAATAGAATGATGAAGAAATATTTTGTCACGAGATTTTTCTCTTCAGTGGAAAACATTGATTTCAATGATTTGTCTATCAACTGCCAATATACTAAACATGTATTAATTTGTTTTGTCATAAATTTTGCACATTTTGCATTTAATATACTACAGATTTTTTTTTCAACAAGATTTGATGAGCATCTCATTGGAGTATGGGTACAGAAAAAGATTTCTATGTGTTTTATTGACTGTGTTTTTTGAAGTTTAAGTATTAAGCAAACGATCAAGGAAATAAACACGTGAGGAAGTAATGTCTGTAACTGATATTTAGCTAGTTCCAAGATAAACTTTATAACTACAAATCTATCAAGCCATTACCAAGATGACCTTAATAGAATTTAGAATACCATCATATACTTTTAACTTGTCTCCCTGCTTTGACTCTAGACTCCTCCATTCTTCACACAGCAGTCCAAGGGATCCTTTCATAACCTAAATCAATTTGTGTCATGCTTCTGCTCAACACCATCCAATGGCTTCTTATGTCAGAGCTTATTCATATTCCTCCAATGCCTACTTACTATTTTGGGGGAGTAATTGGACCCCTGATGTATTCATGAATGACTAGAATAAAAACTACATTTTCTTCTTTATCTCAGACCTAGAGGTAACCATGAGATGAAATGAAATTCTATTCAATGGAATGGAATCAAAGTATCTTAACTTTCTGGGACATAACTTTTTAGATAGAGGTATTTTCTTTGCTCCTTTGTATTTTATGGTTGTTGAAATACAGAGTTGATGACTGGAGCTCATTCAGCCATTTCAGTCCCTGAGGCAGAAGTCATAGTCTGAGTATGATTGAACAGCAAGAGAGAGGGGCTTAAGTCCCTGACAATTTTTTGAGTTTGAACAGGATGCCTACATCTTGATGTCTTTATATCAAAGTGAATGAATCTTTATCTTTCCTGGAAAGAGACAGAGAGAGAGGGAGGGTGAGAGAGAGAGAGAGAGAGAGAATATATTTTTATATATATTCTATATGTGTATATATTACATATATATTACATATATTTAATATATGTTATGTATGTTATATATGTAATATATGTATGCAATATATATGTTATATACATTTTGATATATGTTATAGATATATATATATTCTAGTGCTTCTGTTTACATTACATTAAATAGAATTTAATCTTATGGCTAACTCTAGCTCTGAGATAAAGTAGAAAACGTAGTTTTTATTGTAGTCATTTGTGAATACATCAGGGGTGCAATTTCCTAAAAAGAATAGTAACTATGCATTGGAGGAATATGAGTAGACTCCAGCATAAGAAGCCATTGGGTGGTGTTGAGCACAGGCGTGACACAAACTGATTTAGATTATGAAAGGATCCCTTGGACTGCTGTGTGGAGAATGGAGGAGTCCAGAGTCGAAGCAGGGAGACCAGCTAGAAGTCTATGATAGTAATCTAAATTCTATCAAGGTCATCTTAGTAATGGCTTAATAGATATGTAGTTATAAGATATATAAGTTATAAGGTTTACTTTGGAACTGGCCAGATATCAGTTACTGACCCTACTTCCTCAAGTTTTTATTTCATTGATTATTCACTTAATATTTACTTCAAAAAACACAGTCAATAAAAAATGTAGAAATATTTTTCTGTACCCCTACTCTAACGAGATACTCATTGAAAGACAGATTCATTCACTTCCACATATATATGCCTGTGTGTGTGCGCGCGCGCGCACGCGCGTTTGTATACATATATATTTCATTGCTGCCTAATTCTAACTTTTCCCAAAATTGAGAGGGAAATTTAAAATCTTCTTCATGGCTTGTATGTTCCTATATGACTCAGTCCTTGGCTTTCTCTGTTATTTCCTAACATTCATCCTCATTCATTCTAGTACAGCTATGCTAAACTTCTTGTTGCTCCTTAGAGCACACCACACCATAAGGTTGTCCTTTCTGCCCTTCAGGCTGCTGTACTCTTTCCCCAGATACTCACATAACTTTAATCTGATCTCCAGTTGGCTCTTTTCCAGAAATGCCTTCTAATCACCATATATTAAATAAAAGCACAAGTTAGTCTTTCTTTGTCTGCTACTTCTTTTGTAGTACTTATTAATCTCAGCTTATATATTATATATTTTATTTGTCTTTTACTTTATCAGTCTTCTCTGTTAGAAGGTAAGTTCCATGAGGGTAGGCACTTCAATTTGTTTACCATGCTATTTCCTAGACCAATAACTGTTCCAGGTACAGTTGTCCAATATATATTTATTGGTTGTGTAAATGCATAAATAATTGATTATACATTAACTTACCCACAAAATATTCTTATACTATACTTATAATATCATAAAGGGATATATCCTATGTATTATACCCAGGACATCCAGGATACAGTTAGGCTGGTAAACTGATGAGACACTGATCATCATTTGGAAGGTCAGTTTATTAAAGGACCCCTGAAGAATCTTCAGAGAGTTATTTGGTGAATTCTTATGTTGTTCTGTGAGTTTTACATACAGAAAACAGGAAGAAATTTGCTGATATTAGACCCTAAGTTCAGTTTTTTTAAACCGGAAAAGAGTAGAAAATAAATGCAGTGACTGTTACACCACAACCTGACCTGGACAATTTTTGACTCAACATGATACTATCTAACATTATATAATTCAAAATTCTGAAAATATACTGATTTCACAATACTGGGATTGTTTAGATATGTGTGTTATGGATGGGAGTAGAAGTTTCCCTCATGAATACTTCCACAGTCAATTATACTGGATAAATTGTCAATCCTGGGGAAGAAATTTCCTCAAGAGCCTCAAGAGGTGCACCACAGCTGAGAAGTATGAACATCTTCCATTTTTTCTAAATGTTTTGGACATTTGGCGTAGATTCAGTGAGACATGGGTTCTCACATTGGTGGAGGCAACCTAGATGTAAACAGGAAGAAGTGGGGCTGATAAAAACTCTGCAGTATAGGGCTGCAACTATGCAATAATTGTGAATTCTTTTCTATGCTCTATTTTCTTCTAGCGTGGTCAAGCCTTCAGTAAAATCTTGATAAATATTCTCTATGTCATGAAGAATTAAGGAAAAGGGACTTTTCTACATATTAGGATAAAGCAGTCAGAGAGAAAGTAGCGTCTCTTTCCAAAATTCAGAGAGGTGGTCTCTGGGTATGGATGTGCCCAAAATAGTGGCAATTAACCCAGGTGATATAGC
The DNA here is from genome assembly GCF_043159975.1 of Macaca nemestrina. NCBI lineage: Eukaryota > Metazoa > Chordata > Mammalia > Primates > Cercopithecidae > Macaca > Macaca nemestrina. The sequence continues at coordinate 125,356,386 of NC_092130.1, read as the reverse complement.
TGAGACAGCAGTGCCATAGAATAATAACAAAATTGGAGGGGCAAATCAGAAGGACCTGACACAAGAGCCAGAACTCTGAAAAAAATTTAGAAATTGTTAAGCTTGAGAATTTGAGAAAGTGTTCATTTCTGCACTAAAGCGTGTGAGAGGTCATTCCATTTTAAAGAAGGCTACTTCAGTAAGATCTCCTTTATATGTTCTTTTCTATTTATATACCAGAGATCATTCATTTAAAATAAAAGCATTTTATTTTAGTATAATTTTTCACATTGTACTGAAAATTGTTGCTTATCTTTTTACCCACGACTAGCGCATACATTCTTTAAAGACAGGAGCTGCCTCATTTATCCATGTATTCCCAGTAACTAGCACACTCCTAAGCAAAGTGAACCCTCCATAAATATTTGTGGAAGGCAGAAACAAATCTTTTAAATAGCATTTACAGTCATTCCCATGATTTGAATGAAATAACATATACAAAATATGTGTCTTAATAATGCTAATTGAATTTTGAGTTGTGCCAAGGGCCTTGTACAAACAAAAACTAAAACAAACAAAAAAAGAAATCAGCAAGGAATATTTTAGAATACCTTTATTGCAAAAACACTTGTGCATTGTTATAGAATAAGAGGTTAAATGACATGAAAATAATGCTCTACATCATTGAAATTCAATCATTTTCTTCTTCACATTTTTACAATTCTTACCCTGTCTTTCAAAATTACAAAATGAGAATTTAGAATAGAAAAAAAGCCTAGAGAAGAAACATGAGAATAAAAAGGTATTTTTCTCTCAATCCAGCTGTGACCTAATTCTAAGAAAACATACTAGCTCTAAATTATGATCTCTCTAAATATTAACTTCCTTCCTCAAGTGTAAGTTCTTGGGTTTCTTTTGTTTTTTTGTTTGTTTGTTTGTTTGTTTTTCGAGATGGAGTCTCTCTTTGTCAACCAGGCTGGAGTGCTCACTGCAACCTCCGCCTCCAGGGCTCAAGCGATTCTCCTGGCTCAAGCTTCCTGAGTAGCTGGGATTACAGGCACATGCCTCTGTGCCCAGCTAATTTTTGTATTTTTAGTAGAGATGGGGGTTTCACCATGTTGCCCAGGCTGGTCTTGAACTCCTGACCTCAGATGATACAACCACCTTGGCCTCCCAAAGTGCTGGGATTACAGGTGTGAGCCACCGCACAAGGCCAGTTCTTGGTATTTCTAAGGCTAAAGCAAATGAACATGGTGGCTGATGCCCGATCCCTCACTAATACTGGTTAGCAACAGTTCTGGCAGATATAATGTACCAATTGCTACCACATTCTATTGTGTGTAGTGTAAAAGGAAAATTGGTAAAAAAAAAAAAAAAAAAAAAAAAACCAAAAAAAAAAAATCTAAGTTCTTATTTATGATCTTAGCTGTTCAAAGGTTATGAAAGGAAAACATTTTGCCACAGTTCTCAGGAATTTGCAAAAATTCATTTGTGTTATATAGTTCATTTGTTTGGCATCCTTCTTTCTTAAGTCAGCCAAATGCAAGGACATTCAGCTCCTGTCTTCTTTTAACAGCAATCATTTGGACTGATAAGCTTCCAGCCTAAGCTCAATCTTATGGATACTGATAGCTTTTCTGAAACATATTATTACATTAATTGGAGGCCATTTATTCTGTATACACAGGGATACACAGACATAAACATTTAGTACTTTGGCAAATTGATATGATTAAAGCAGAAAAGTAAGAATGACAGATGAATTTCATGTTTTAGAGTCAGATTAATAGCCAAAAATGAAATAATGCCTGTTCCCATTATATAAGGGAACATCATTGTCTTTTATACAACCGATTTTAATGAACAAGTTTTGGGATCTGAGCTCGAACTGTACTTCACCGGGAATTATTAAGCTCAGAATAACAGAAAATAGTAAGGCACTACTTAATAAGTGTAAGAACAGAAATTGATGTTTCATTGCTGAGGATTAATTTTCTTAACTGTGGTTTCCTCTGTATAAATAGAGTTATAGTTTCTGTCATCTCTGTGTACTTTCATAACATTAAAAAACACACTTTGAAAGAGTGATGCCCACAAGATGGAAGAATAGGAAGTCCGAGAGTTTATTTCCCCCAGAGAAATAGCAAACAATAATATATGCACCAAAATACCATTATGAGAAGTCTAGAGTGTAGGTAAAGAGTTGCAGCACACCACATGAGCACAAAACCAAGAACAGACACACTGAAATGGATATGAATAATTTTACTTTATCCACATCAGCCTTTCCCCCAAACTGGCATAGCTCAGCACAGAGAGAGATCGTCCGGACCCATGACTTCTACAAAGGGGGAGGTGAGGGTGAACCATAAGCCTAGCTTCCCAGCTTTTCAATATGCTTCACAAGAGGCTAGTTTCAGTGTTACCTTCTATAAAGTGCTGAAGGAACCAGCATAGCTCAGATTACTGGAACAGCCTGGAACAAAGAAAAATGGGTAGGCATCCCCCTACAGCTAGCACAGATCTGCAAGATTGGAAACAGTACAGAATTGAGACTTCTCCCTCATGAAAGAAGATGAGTGGAACATGACTCCAATGTCCCATGACTCCAATGTCCCTGGCCTTTCAGCACACTATTCAAGGAGTCAGTGCCTGTCTTGACTTACACTGAGCACTAAAGGAACTGACATAGTCTAACACCAGAAGGAGCAAGAAATATGGGCTTTAAAAATAAAAAGACTGGATGCCTGGGCAGCTAGGAACACAGGCCTGGAATCCCTAGCCAGGCTGATCAGGAAATTTTTTCTATCAAAGCCAGTCTATGGAGAATTGTTAGAAGTGTTAGTTGTTTCTTCAAATATGTAGACATCAATACAAAGCTACAAAAAAAAAAAAAATAGGAAAAGATCAGGAAATCATGCATAATCAAATAAAGAAAATAAATCTCTAGTAATGGATCCTAAAGAAAAGGAGATATAAAAACTATCTGACAAAGAATTCAAGATAGTCACCTTCAAGAGGCTCAGGAGTTGCAAGAGAACACAGACAACTAAACAAATTATGAAAAATAATACATAAGCAAAATAAGAATATAAACAAAGAAATAGAAATATTTTTTTAAAAAGAATCAAACAAAAATTCTGGAACTGAAGAATATAACTGAACTAAAATATTCAATGTAAGTGTTCAGGAGCATATTTAATCAAGCAGAAGAAAGAATTTGTGAACTCAAATATAAGAAAAGAACAGACTTGAACAATGCTGCAGGCCAAATGAACCTAACAGATGTGTAATAAACATTCCACTCACTAGTGGCAGAATATACATTCTTCTCAAGTCAACAGGAAATATTCTACAGGATATGTCACACATTAGGTCACAAAACAAGTTTTAATAAACTTAAGAAGGTTGAAATTAAACCAAGTATCTTTTCTGAGCACCATGAAATCAAACTACAAAATATAAATGGCAATAAAATAAATGGGACACACACAAAAAAATGAAGTTATCCAATACTCATGAGTTGGAAGAATTAATAGTGTTAACTTGTCCATACTACCCAAAGTGTTCAACAGATTCAATGCAATCCCCATCAAAATTCCAACTGAATTAATTATATTTCTTTACTGAAGTTAAAACAGAAATATAGATCAATGGAACAGAATAGAGAGCCCAGAAATAAAATCATGCATATACCACTAACTAGTCTTCAAAAAGGGTGCCAAGAATACACAATGGAGTAAAACAGTCTCTTCCACAAATAGTGTTAGGAAAACTAGATACTTACATGCAGAAGAATAAAAATGGACTCTCGTCTTACACCACATATAAAAATCACCTCAAAATAAAGACTTATATGTAAGACCCCAGACTGTAAAACTCTTAGTACATACAGGGGGAAAGCTTCTGGATGTTGGTCTTGACAATGATTTCCTATATATGACAAAAGCCCAGGAAATAACAACAAAAATGAACAAGTGAAACTCCTTTAGACTAAATAGCTTCTGTATAGCAAAGGAACCAATCAACAGAGTGAAAAGACAGCCTATAGAATGGGTTAAAATATTTGCAAACCATACATCCATAATGGGTTAATCTCCAAATGTATAAGGAACTTCTACAACTCATTATCAAAAAATAATTTTTAATGGGCAAAGGATTTGAATAGACATTTCTCCAAAGGTGACATACAAATGGCCAACAGATAAATAAAAAAGCATTCAAACTGGCTCAGTGGCTCACGTCTATAATCCAACATTTTGGAAAGCTGAGGTGAGAGGGTCACTTGAGCCCAGGAGTTCGAGACCAATCTGGACAACATAGTGACACTTTATCTCTACAAAACACTTAAAAATTAGCCAAGCATGGTGGTACATGCCTGTAGTCCGAGTTACCCAGGAGGCTGAGGGAGGAGGATCACTCGAGTCCAGGAGATTGAGGCTGCAGCAAGCTGAGTTTGCACCACTATACTTCAGCTGGGTGGCACAGTGAGACCCTGTCTCAAAAACAAAACAAAACAAAACAAAAATTCAACATCACTAGTCATCAGGGAAATGTCAATCACCTCACACCCTTAGGATGATTCTTAAAAAACAAGTGCTGTTGAGGATGTGGAAAAGTTGGAACTCTTATACACTGTTGATGGGAATAGTTGATGCAGCCACTATGGAATGTAATATGGAGGTTCCTCACAAAAGTAAAAATAGAACAACTATATGATCCAGCAGTCCCCCTTCTGGGTATATATCCAATAGAATTGAAATGAGGAACTCAAAGGAATTTCTGCATTCTCATGTTCACTGCAGCATTATTAGCAACAGCCAAGATTTCAAAACAATCTAAATCTCCCTCAATAGATGAATGAATAAAGAAAATGTGATGTATACATACAATGAAATATTATTTAGCTCTTAAAAAACTTCTACCATATGTAAGAACATGGATAAATCTGAAGGATATTGTGCTAAGTGAGATAGCCAGAACAAATGCCGTATGATGCCACTTATCTGAGGTATCTAACGTAAGTCAATCTCATAGAAAGAAAATGGTGGTGGCTAGGAGCTGGGGGAAGGGGAAATGGGAGGTTGTTTACCAAAGGGTATAAAGTTTCAGTTATGTAAGACAAATAAAGTGAGACTCTGTCTCTACAAAATATTGTAAAAATTAGCCAGATGTGGTGGCATGCAGCTGTGGTCCAAACTACTCAGGAGGCTGAAGTGGGAGGCTTGCTTGAGCCCAGGAGACTGAACCTACAGCAAAGTGTGTTCACTCCACTGTACTCCAGCCTGGGCAACAGAGCAAGACCCTGTCTCAAAAAAAAAAAAAAAAAAAAAAAAAAAAGAATAAATCTTAAAAATCTGGTGTACAACATTGTGCCTATACTTGAAAATACTATATTATGCACTTTAAAATTTGTTAAGAAGGTAAATCTCAAGTTCAGCATTTCTGCCACAATTAAAAATAACTGAAAATTAAAAACAAACTTTGGTTTCTCTTTAGATAAACACACTTATGTTTATATTTTAAATTATCATATTTTATATTTAGGCTAAAGGTTTTTGTTTGCCCCAATTCAGGAGACTTCAGAACAAAAGCAGAATTAGAGTATCATTTGATAATTGTTTTCAGAATCTCAAAAGTTTTAGAAGCATAACATTTTTTCACTCCACAGAATTTTAATGCTTTCAGCACTACCTGCCTCAGCAAAGCACACAGGCCGGCTCAAGGTACTATCAGACAGGTATCCCTCTCACTCATAAACATGTGCTGCTGAATGCTATCTCCTGCCACAAACTGTTTCCTGCCACTGCAAATCATTGTGAACCTTGATTAAACATTATTATCTCATGCACCACTTTTTAGCTACTATAATGGCTCCAGAAATCCTATTCACAGAAAGAAATACATGAGTAAATGTAGTTATCATAGGGAGGTGACATGAATATGAATATTTACTCTAGTGTTTTGTGTGTACAGATATATTTTAGTAAGTGTGAAAGGTTTTGATTCAAACTTGAAAATGTACTTATTTCCGAAATAAAATAACCTTTTTTTTTTCCCCCACTATAAAGCGGCTATTGTAGCTATGGCTAGATACAATGAGAGATTTAATACATACAATTTCTTTCTCTTCTGTAGCTACAGCGACACAAAACAAAGATTCTTCTCAAATGATCTTTATCAAGTTTATATATAAATGTTGTCAATCATTCAATGATGAAAGAACATTTTAAAACCTGTATTGTATTTAAACAGAAATAAGAAATAGATGGGTTTTGTTGTTGTTGTTGTTGTTGTTATTGTTTTTTGCAAGGACTATCTGGTAAGACATTATAATCTGAGCACATGGACTTGTAACTGACTCTGTACTTTGCTTTTATGCCAATAGTTTCACCTGATAGTTTAGGTTGATTTTCTACCTAAACCAATAATAAAGAAGTAAAAAAAAAAATCCATATTCTTTTCTAACACTAATCATTTAATGCTTAGACTAATGAATTGATTCAAACATTTTAAAATATTCTGGTTTGAAAAAAATTAGATTCATAGAAAGTTGCAAAGATATTACAGAGAGGTCTCATCTTCACCTAATTCAGTTTCTCCCCATACTTATATCTTAATTATAGTACAATATCAAAAGAAGGAAATTGACATTGGTTATAATGTATATGTATTAGTTCTACGTCTTTTATCATATATGCAGATTCACACAACCACCAAGATACAAAACTAACCCATTCCCACAAAGATCTCCCTATTATTACCTCTTTATAATCACATCTACTCCCACTTCCCTGCCCCCCAGCATTCCTAACCCATGGTAACCACTAATTTGTTTTACATCTCAGTAATTTTGTCCTTTCAAGGACATCATATCAATGGACTCAGATTTTTTGAAATGGGCTTTTTTTTTTCACTTAGCATAACATCCTTGAAATCCATCCAAATTGTTGCATGTATCAACAATTCATTCCTCTTTATTACAGAGCAGTATTCCATGATATGGATGTACCAGAGTTTGTTTAAATATCCTCCTACTTTAAGACATTTTGTTTACTTATAGCTTTAAGCTTTTATAACTAAAGCCGTTATGAACAATCATGTACAATTCTTTGTGTGGACATAAGTTTTCATTCCTCTGAGATAAATTCCCAGGAATTAGATTCATTGGCCACATAAGTATATGTTTATTTCTTTAAGAAACTGCTAGGCCGGGCGCGGTGGCTCAAGCCTGTAATCCCAGCACTTTGGGAGGCCGAGACGGGCGGATCACGAGGTCGGGAGATCGAGACCATCCTGGCTAACATGGTGAAACCCCGTCTCTACTAAAAAAAATACAAAAAACTAGCCGGGCGAGGTGGCGGGCGCCTGTAGTCCCAGCTACTCGGGAGGCTGAGGCAGGAGAATGGCGTAAACCCGGGAGGCGGAGCTTGCAGTGAGCTGAGATCCGGCCACTGCACTCCAGCCTGGGCGGCAGAGCGAGACTCCGTCTCAAAAAAAAAAAAAAAAAAAAGAAAAAAAGAAACTGCTGAGGCCAGGTGCGGTGGCTCATGCCTGTAATCTCAGTACTTTGGGAGGCCGAGGCAGGTGGATCACCTGAGATCAGGAGTTCGAGACCAGCCTGGCCAACATGGTGAAATCCATCTCTACTAAAAATGCAAAAATTAGTCGGGCATGGTGGCAGGCGCCTGTAATCCCTGCTACTCGGGAGGCTGAAGTAGAAGAATCTCTTGAACCAGGGAGGCGGAGGTTGCGGTGAGCCAAGATCGTGCCCCTGTACTTCAGCCTGGGCGACAAGGCAAGACTCTGCCTCAAAAATAAATTAAGAAAAAAGAAGAAAAGAAAAAGAAACTGCTGCACTACTTTTCAGTGTGTCTGTACATTTTCACAAACAATGTATGAGAGAGAAAATTTCTGTGTATGCTTACCAACATTTGATATTGTCAGGATTTTTATGCTATTTTAAGCTATTGTCATATATATGTAGTGATACTCATTGTGGTCTTCATTTGCAGTTTTTAATCACTAGTGATGAACATCTTTGCATGTGCTTATTTGCCATCTATATATCCTCTTTGGCCTGTTCATGTCTTTTGCTCATTTTCTAGCTAGAATTTTTGTTTTGTTGTTATTGTTGGGTTTTGAGAGTTCTTTAAATATTCTAAATGAATCATCTTTAAGATATAGGGTTCCCAAATATTTTCTCCCAGTGTGTAGATTGTCTTTTCATCCTCTTAACAAGGTCCTTCAGAGTAAAAGTTTTAAATTTTGATGAAGTGTAATTTATCAATTTTATTTTTATGGTTCTTTTGATGTCAAGCACTCTTTATGAAGCTCTAGATCTTAAAGATTTTCTTTTATTTTTCTTCTGAAAGATTTACAGGATTTTTTATCCTATCACTTTTTAAATTATAATTTTTAAAACCACAAAACTTGCCATGGTTAAGACGAACTATTTTTAAGTGTACTGTTAGTAATGTTAAGTATATTTGCATTGTTGTGAAACAGATCTCCAGAACATTATCTTGCAGAACTTAAACTCTATACCCATTAACCAATTACTCTTCTTCCCTCCCCTGTCCCCTGGTAACCATTATTCTACTTTATATTTCTATAAATTTGATGACTTTAGATACCTCATATAAGTGGAACCATACAGATTTTTGTGTGTGTGTGATTGGCTTATTTCACCAAGCATAGTGTCCTTCAGGTTCATCCATATTGTAGCATGTGACAGGATTCCCTCCACTTTAAAGACTGCATAATGTTCCATTGTATGAATATACCACATTTTGCTTATCCACTCATCTGTCAATGACATTTGGACATTTGCATTGCTTCCACTTCTTGGCTTTGTGAGAAGTGCTTCTATAAACATGGGTGGTACAGGTTTGTAGTATGCTTTATAATTAAATCTAAAATCCAGTTTGAGATGATTTTTGGCTAATGTGTGAGATTTAAGGTGAGGTCATCTTTCTGGATATGCAATTTTTCCAGCAACATTTGTTGAAAAGACTCCTTGGCAATACTTGCGTGGAACTATTTCTGGTTTGTTTTTCTATTACATTGTACTGTTTTTCTATCCTTCAGCTAGTACCACACAGTCTTGATTAAGGTACTTATATAATAACGTTAAAATAAGATGAAGTGGTTACTCCAACTTCATTTCTATTTTTCAAAAATTGTTTCAGCTCTTCTATTTCCTTTTCCTTTTCTAATAAACTTTAAAATAACTTTACTTTTTCTTTAAAAAATCTTGCTAAGATTTTTATAATTGTGCAAAATACGTGTATTACCTTGGAGACAAATGACATTTTTACTCTGTTGAGTGGTCCAATCCATGAACACTGGATGTCTATTTCTTTAAACCTTCTTTCTTTCATTACTGTTTTGTAGTTTACATCATAGTAGTCCTGTACATATTCTGTTAGATTTCTAAGTAGTTCAGTTTTTTAAAAACATTATACATAGTATTGTATTCTTAATTTTAGTTTCTATAGGGCTATTGCTTTCATGTAGGAATACAATTAATTTTACATGTTTTACTTGGAATTTTTGGCATCGCTGAACTCATCAGTTCTAGGAGTATTTTAACAGATCCCTTATTTTTTACGTAGACCATTGTGTCATCTGCAAGTAGGAACAGCTTTATATTTTCCTTTCTAATTTATGTCTTTTATTTCCCTTTCTTACCTTATTGAGCTTCCTAGAACTTCCTGTAAAATGTTGACTAGCAGTGGGACTGGGAGACACCATTGCATTGTTCTCTTCTTAAGAGGAAAGCATTCTACTTTCACCACTAAGATGTTAGCAATAAGATTTTTGTAAATTTTCTTCATCAAGTTGAGGGTGTTTCTTTTCCTTATTTTCTGGGCTTTTATCATAAATGAGTGTCAAATTTTGTCAAATGCTTATTTTGCCTCAATTGATATGACAATGTGATTTATCTCCTTTACATTGGTAATATGGTGAATTACAATGATTGTTTTGAAATATTGGACCAATTTTACATCTCTAGGATGAACTCCAAATGGGCATTATGTATAACTCTGTTTATATATTGCTGAATGCTATTTTCTAATAATTCATAAAAGATTTTTGCTCTATATTCATGAGAGATATTGGTTTATAGTTTTCTTCATTTTGTACTATCTTTTATTTGGGTGTAAAAGTAATATTGGTTTCATAAAATGATTTGGAAAATGCTCCCCCCTTTCATTTTCCAAAAGAAATTGTGCAGATCTTGTGTTATTTCATTTTTAAATGTTTAATGGTATTCTCCTGTGAACCGATCCGGACTTAGCTATTTCTTTTTCAGTAGTTTTTAAATGATGAATTTAATTTCCTTAATAGTTGTAGAGCTATGCAATTATCTTTTGCATACTGAATAATCCTTGGTAGTTTATGTGGTAGTTGTAGAGTCCATTTCATCTAAATTGTCAAATTTATGTGTGTAGAGTTGTTCATACCATTTCTTTATTACCTTTTGATATCTATAGGGTCTATAATTATATTGCCTGTTTCATTTCTGGTATTGGTAATTTGTCTCTCTTTCTCTCTCTTTTTGCTCTGTCAGTTTTGTTGGAGCTTTGTCAATTTTACCGTTTTTCCAAAGAATCATCTTTTTGTTTCATTGATTTTCCCTGTTGTTTATGTATTTAATTTCATTGACTTCTGCTCTTACATTCATAATTATCTTCCTTTAGCTTGCTTTGGATTTTTGTTCTTCATTTTCTAGTTTCTTGGTGTGGGAGCTTAGGTAGATTTGAGGCTCTTTCTCTTTTTTAACATAAGAATTTAACACTATAGATGTCACCATTGCTTTAGCTGCATGCCCAAATTTTTGATGTGTTAAATTTTCATTTTCTTTCTGTCTCATTTACTTTTAAAAATTCCCCTAAGACTTCCTCCTTGACTCAAGAGTTATTTACAGGGGTGTCTTTTAACACCCAGGTGTGGATATATTTCTGTTATCTCTATTACTAATGTCTAGTTTGATTCCATTTTTGTCAGAAAACATACTCTATGATTTCAATTATTTTATATTTTTTGTATTAGTTTTAAAGTCCAGGATACAGTCTATCTTGGTAAATGTTCTATATGTATGTGTGTATTCTGCTGTTTTTAATATTCTAAACACATAAATCAGATGATGACCATTGATGGTGTTATTTTATATATACTTGCTGTGTTCCTGTCTAGTCGTTCTAACAGTTGTTGGAAGAGGCTTGTTGATGTCTCCAAACATAATTGTAAATTTGTCTATTTATTATTTCAGTTCTATCAGTTTTTGCTGATGGTCTACCACATATCTTGCAACTCTATTGTTTAGTTTATATTTTCTTGGTGGGTTGATTCTTTTATTATTATGTAACGTCCCTTTTTGTTCCTGGTAATTTTCTTTGCTCTAACATCCATTTTATCAGGTATCAATATATCACTCTTGCTTGCTTTTGATTAATGTTTATATGGCAAATATATTTGCATCCTTTTACATTCAACCTACCTATATTGTTCTATTTGAATTGAGTTTCTTGTAGGCAGCATATAGTGAGGTTCTTTTTCATCCACTCTACCAATCTCTGTCTTATTGGTATAAGAAGCCTATTTAGATTTATGATAATTATTAATTTATTAGAACCTAAGTCCACCATTATTTTTATTTTCCATTTCTTCTGTTTTTCCTTACTGATTTTCCTTTCATTCCTGTGAGTTACTAGAACTTTTTTAGAATTCCATTTTGATGTATCCCTAGTAATTTCATTGTTTCTTTTATAGCTTTATTAGTGGTTGTTCTAGGTATTATACAACTGAATGTGTAACTTTAAATATAAGTTGTCACAATTTATTGATATTGAATTTTACCAATTTGAATGAAGTTTAAAAACCTGTCCTACTTTTACATCCCTTTATCTTGCTCCTTTGTAAGCATCTTCAGCATATCCTTTACATTTACATTACATTGAGAACCAGATCAGTGTTGTATTTTTGCTTTAATAGTTAAAAATTATAGAGAAAAATCAAGAAGGGAAGAATCAAGAAGGGAAGAATGTCTATTATATTTGATGCTTCTACTCCCTCAAGAAAGTGTTATTTTTCCCTTCCTGATGTTCCCCAAATCCTTCTTTTATGATTCCCTACCTCTTTGAAGAACTTTCTTTAACCATTCTTTTAAGATAGGTCTGCCAGTTTCTTAGTTGTTTTCATTAAGGATATCCTGACTTCTATTTCATTATTCAGAGATTCTTTCATCAGATATAGAACTTTGGACTGCCTACTCTACTTTTCTAGGAGCATTTGGAAAACGTGACACTTCATTTGTCTTCCATAGTTTCTGATGTGAAATGCACTGTCATTCATTTGGTTTTCCCCAGTAGGTGAGGTGTTGTTTCTCTATCTCTGCTTTTAAGGTTCTCTGTCTTTAGCTTCTGTAATTTTGATTATGATGTGTTTTGACCTGGATTTCATTCAGTTTATTCTGTTTGGGGTTTGCTCAGTTTCTTGAATGTGTAGGTTAATGGCATTTGTTAAAGTTGGGGAAATTTTTAATCGTTATTACTTTGAATATCTTTTCAGCCCAACATTTTATCCTCTCCTTCTGCAATACCAATAATACAAATATTTGTTACAAGTCTCACAGGGCCTAAGGTTCCGGGCACTTTGCATTTTTTTTCCAGCCTATATTACCTCTATTATTCAGAGTGGATAATCTTTATTTTCTTCATCTCTTATATCATCTATTTATTTTCTGTCACTTTCTATATGCTGAATTATTTTTCATTTGTTCCTAGTTGCTCATGCAGCATTTTGATGATGGCTGCTTTAAATAATTGTTAGATAATTCTAACATTTGATTCATTTTGGTTTTGGCATCTATTGGTTTTTTCTTAATCGAGTTGAGAATTGCATGACTCTTGGTATGTTTTTTATTGAAACCTAATATTTTAGATATTATGGGATTCAGATCTTATCTAAATCGGTTTAGTAGACCTCCTCTGACACCACATTACTGGGGAAAGAGATACTCATTTCACCTTATTACTGTCAGGTAGAGTTAGAAATCTAAGTTCCTCATTCTGCCTCCGTTAAAAATTCAGGGTAAGAGGGGTACCTGGTTCCTCCACATCTAGAGTGGGAGTTCAGGCTTCTTACTAGGAATGAAAGGGTTTCCTTATCACCAGTTCAGGTGACAGTCTTGGCTCCCAGCTCCCTAGTTGGGGAGCCTTTGCTGCTGGAGGTGGAGGTGGGGCCACAGTAGCTGTGTTGGCTAAAGTCAGAATCTTTTACTGTTTGTTTTATAAGACCTAATGTTGTTAGCTGTACTTACTAGGAGGAGTAGGGGAAAGCATACCTAGTCAATCTTTCCAGAAGTTGATCTCCCAATAATTGTTTTCTAATGCAGTCACCAAAAAAATACAATTACTCATTTCCTTTAAACTGGCCTCACATGCTTTAGAACACAAACAATTATTTACCAGTCATTAATCATTTTAGCATAAAATTATTTCAAATAAGAGTCAAATAAAATACATAGTGAAATACTGTATATTCCCCATAATATTTTTTCATGTTTTTAATGTTAGAAACATTAAAATGCCTTAATTGGAATGTTGATGTTCTTTTGTAATAGTCGACATTTTCATAGAATATAAATTGTGAAATATTTTGCAAGCATTTGTGCTGAATCAACCTAAACTAACATGGTAAAAAAAAAAAAAAAAAAAAAAAAAAAAAAAAAAAATTACCCAGAACAATGGGAGCCTGGCAATATGGTCAAATAGGAACAGCTTTGGTCTGCAGCTCCCAATGAGATCGATGCAGAAGGTGGGTGATTTCTGCATTTCCAACTGAGTTACACAGTTCACTTCATTGGGACTGGTTGGACTGTGGGTGTAGCCCAAGGAGGGCGAGGTGGAGCAGGGTGTGGCATGACCTCACCTGGGAAGTGCAAGGTGTCGAGGAACTCCCTGTTGGCCAAGGGAAGCCACTTGGGACTGTACCGTGCACTCTGGCCCAGATACTGCGCTATTCCCACAGTCTTTGCAACCTGCAGACCAGGGGATTCCCTCCAGTGCCTACACCACCAGGGCCCCTGGGTTTCCAGCACAAAACTGGGTGGTCATTTGGGCAGACACTGAGCTAGTCGCAGGAACCTGGAAAGCCAGAGACAGAACTGTTCACTCCCCTGGAAAGGGGGCTGAAGCCAGGGAGCCAAGTGCTGTGGCTCGGCGAGTCCCACTCCCACGGAGCCCAGCAAGCTAAGATACACTGGCTTGAAGTCTCGCGGCCAGCACAACACTACAATCTGAGCTCAATCTGGGACACTCGAGCTTGGTGGGTGGAGGGGCATCTGCCATTGCTGAGGTTTGAATAGGCAGTTTTCCCCTCACCAGTGTAAACAAAGCCACCAGGATGTTCAAACTGGGTGAAGCCCACCACAGCTAAGCAAGGCCTCTGAGGCCAGACTGCCTCCTCTAGATTCCCTCTCTGAAAAACAGGCAGCAGCCCCAGTCAGTGACTTATAGATAAAACCCCCACCTCCCTGGGACAGAGCAACTCTGGGAAGGGGCGGTTGTAGGTGCAGCTTCAGCTGACTTAAATGTCCCTGCCTGGTAGCTCTGAAGAGAGCAGCAGATCTACCAACACAGTGTTCAACCTCTGATAAGGGACAGACTGCCTCCTCAAGTGGATCCCTGACCCCTGTGTATCCTGAATGAGAGAAACTTCCCAGTAGGGCCAACAGACACCTCATACAGGAGAGCTCTGGCTAGCATCTGGTGGGTGACCCTCTGGGAAAAAGCTTCCAGAGGAAGGAACAGTTAGCAATCTTTGCTGTTCTGCAGCCTCCACCGGTGATACCTAGGCAAATAGGGTCTGGATTGGACCTTGAGCAGATTCAGCAGACCTGCAAAAGAGAGGCCTGACTGTTAGAAGGAAAACTAACAAACAGAAAGGAATAGTATTAACATCAACAAAAAGGACGTCCACTCAGAAGACATCATCCGACTTCAAAGACTAAAGGTAGATAAATCCGGGAAGCAAAAAAAGACTGAAAATTCCAAAAATCTTAATGCCTCTTCTCCTCCAAAGGATCACAACTCCTCGCCAGCAAAAGAACAAAACTGGATGAAGAATGAGTTTGACAAATTAACAGAAGTAGGTTTCAGAAGGTGAGTGATAACAAACTCCTCTAAGCTAAAGGAGCGTGTTCTAACCCAATGCAAGGAAGCTAAGAACCTTGAAAAAAGGTTAGATGAATTGTTAACTAAAATAAACAGTTTAGAGAAGAACATAAATGACCTGAAAGAGATGAGAAACACAGCATGAGAACTTCGTGGAGCATACACAAGTATCAATAGCTGAATCGATCAAGTGGAAGAAAGGATACCAGAGATTGAAGATCAATTAAATGAAATAAAGTGAGAAGACAAGATTAAACACGGTGAAAAGAAACGAACAAAGCCTCCATGAAATATGGGACTATGTGAAAAGACCAAATCTACGTTTGATTGTTGTACCTGAAAGTGTGGGGAGAATGGAACCAAGCTGGAAAACACTCTACAGGATATTATCCAGGAGAACTTCCCCAACTTAGCAAGACGGGTCAACATTAAAATTCAGGAAATACAGAAACCACCACAAAGATAATCCTCAAGAAGAGCAACCCCAAGACCCATAATCATCAGATTTACCAAGGTTGAAATGAAGGAAAAACTATTAAGGCCAGCAGAGAGAAAGGTTGGGTTACCCACAAAGGGAAGTCCATCACAGTAACAGCAGATCTCTCATCAGAAACCCCACAAGCCAGAAGAGAGTGAGGGCCAATATTCAACATTATTAAAGAAAAGAATTTTCAAATCAGAATTTCATATCCAGCCAAACTAAGCTTCGTAAGTGAAGGAGAAATAAAATCCTTTACAGACAAGCAAATGCTGACAGATTTTGTCACCACCAGGCCTGCTTTACAAGAGCTCCTGAAGGAAGCACTAAACATGGAAAGGAACAACTGACACGAGCCACTGGAAAAATATACCAAATTGTAAAGACCACCGATGCTATGAAGAAACTGCATCAACTAACAGGCAAAATAACCAGCTAGCATCATAATGGCAGGATCAAATTCACACATAACAATATTAACCTTAAACGTAAATGGGCTAAATGCCCCAATTAAAAGACACAGACTGGCAAAGTGGATAAAAAGTCAAGACCCATTTAGTATGCTGTATTCAGGAGAATCATCTCACATGCAGAGACACACATAAGCTCAAAATAAAGGGATGGAGGAATCTTTACCAAACAAATGGAAAGAAAAAAAAAAAAAAAGAAAAGCAGGGGTTGCAATCCGAGTCTCTGATAAAACAGACTTTAAACCAACAAAGATCAAAAGAGACAAAGAAGGCCATTACATAATGGCAAAGGGTTCAATGCAACAAGAAAAGCTAACTATCCTAAATATATATGCACCCAATACAGGGGTACTCAGATTCATAAAGCAAGTTCTTAGAGACCTACAAAGAGACTTAGACTCCCAAACAATAATAGTAGGAAACTTTAACACCCCATGAGAACAAAGATACAACATACCAGAATCCCTGGGACACATTTAAAGCAGTGTGTAGAGAGAGGTTTATAGCACTAAATGCCCATAAGAGAAGGCAGGAAAGATCTAAAATCAACACCCTAACACCACAATGAAAAGAACTAGAGAACCAAGAGCAAACAAAATCAAAAGCTAGCAGAAGACAGGGCAGAATTGAAGGAGACAGAGACACAAAAAACCATTCAAAAAAAAAAAATCAATGAATCCAGCAGCTGTTTTTTTGAAAATATCAAATAGATGCAATAAAAAATAATAAAGGGGATACCACCACCAATCCCAAAGAAATACAAGCTACCATCAGAGAATACTACACACACCTCTATGCAAATAAAGTAGAAAATCTAGAAGAAATTGATAAATTCCTGGACACATACACCCTGCCAAGACTAAACCAAGAAGAAGTTGAATCCCTGAATAGACCAATAACAAGTTCTGAAATTAAGGCATCAATTAATAGCCTACAAACCAAAAAAAAAGCCCAGGACCAGAGAGATTCACAGCCAAATTCTACCAGAGGTACAAAGAGGAACTGGTACCATTCCTTCAGAAACTATTTCCAAACAACAGAAAAAGAGGGAACCCTCCCTAACTCATTTTATGAGGCCAGCATAATCCTGATACCAAAATCTGGCAGAGACACAAGAAAAAAGAAAATTTCAGGCCAATATTGCCAATGAACATCTATGCAAAAATCCTTGATAAAATACTGACAAACCGAATCCAGCAGCACATCAAAAAGCTTATCCACCATGATCAAGTCGGCTTCATCCCTGAGATGCAAGGATAGTTCAACATCGCAAATCAATAAACACAGTCCATCACATAAACAGAATCAATGAAAACAACCACATGATTATCTCAATAGATGCAGAAAAGGTCTTCAACAAAATTCTACTATAAAGAAACATGCACACCTATGTTTATTGTGCCACTGTTCAGAATAACAAAGACTTGGAACCAACCCAAATGCCCATCAATGACAGACAGGATAAAGAAAATGTGGCACATATACACCATAGAATATTATGCAGCCATAAAAATGGATGAGTTTATATCCTTTGCAGGGACATGGATGACACTGGAAACCATTCTCAGCAAACTATCATAAGAACAGAAAACCAAACACCGCATGTTCTCACTCATAAGTCGGAATTGAACAATGAGAACATATGGACACAGGGAGGGGAACATCACACACTGGGTCCTGTTGCGGGGTGGAAGCTAGGGGATGGACAGCAGTAGGAGAAATACCTAATGTAGATGATGGGTTGATGGGTACAGCAAACCACCAGGGCATGTGTATACTTATGTAACAAACCTGCATGTTCTGCACATGTACCCCAGAACTTAAAATACAATGAAAAAATTTACCCAGAACAAGAAAATTTGTTCTCTGCATCATTTTGACTTAAAATATCTATTTTGGGGGCACGCCCAAGATGGCCAAATAGGAACAGCTCCAGCCTCCAGCTCCCAGTGTGAGTGACACAGAAGACGGGTGATTTCTGCGTTTTCAACTAGGTACTGGGTTCATCTTACTGGGGCGTGTCTTGGACAGTTGGCGCTGCTCTGAGGGTGCAGCCCAACCATCGAGAGCTGAAGCAGGGTGAGGCATCGCCACACCTGGGAAGCACAAGGGGGAAGGGAATTCCTTTTCCTAGCCAAAGGAAAGTGAGACACACAACACCTGGAAAATCGGGTAACTCCAACCCTAATACTGCGCTTTACCACGGGTCTTAGCAAACAGCACACCAGGAGATTATATCCCATACCTGGCCCAGAGGGTCCCACACCCACTGAGCCTCCCGCATTGCTAGCACGGCAGTCTGAGATCTAACTGCAAGGCGGCAGTGAGGCGGGTGTGGGCGGGGGGGTGCCTGTAATTGCTGAGGCTTAAGTAGGTAAACAAAGCCTCCGGGAAGCTCGAATTGGGTGGAGCCCACCACAGCTCAAGGAGGATGGCCTGCCTCTGTAGACTTCTCCTCTGGGGACAGGGCATAGCTAAACAGAAAGCAGCAGAAACCTCAGTAGAGGTAAATGTCCCTGTCTGACAGCTTTGAAAAGAGCAATGGATCTCCCAGCACGAAGGCTGAGGTCTGAGAATGGACAGACTGTCTGCTCAAGTAGGTCCCTGTCCCCTGAGTAGCCTAACTGGGAAACATGCCCGACTAGGTGCAGACCGACACCTCACACATCACACGGTAGACACCCCTGAGACGAAGCTTCCAGAGCAAGAATCAGAGAGCAATACTCGCTGTTCAGCAATATTCTATCTTCTGCAGTCTCCGCTGCTGATACCCAGGCAAACAGAGTCTGGAGTGGACCTCAATCAAACTCCAACAGACCTCCAACTGAGGGTCCTGAATGTTAGAAGGAAAACTAACAAACAGAAAGGACACCCACACCAAAACCCCATCAGTACATCACCATCATCAAAGACCAAAGGCAGATAAAACCACAAAGATGGGGGGAAAGCAGTGCAGAAAAGCTGGAAATTCAAAAAATCAGAGCGCATCTCCCGCTCCAAAGGAACGCGGCTCATTGACAGCAACGGGACAAAGCTGGATGGACAATGACTTCGACGAGTCAAGAGAAGAAGGCTTCAGTTGATCAAACTTCTCAGAGCTAAAGGAGGAACTACATAACCAGCGCAAAGAAACTAAAAACCTTGAAAAAAGATTTGATGAATGGCTAACTAGAATAACCAACGTAGAGAATTCCTCAAAAGAACTGATAGAGATGAAAACCATAACATGAGAACTACGTGACAAATGCACAAGCTTCAGTAACCGACTCGATCAACTGGAAGAAAGAGTATCAGCGATTGAAGATCAAATGAATGAAATGAAGTGAGAAGAGAAGTTTAGAGAAAAAAGAGTAAAAAGAAATGAACAAAGCCTCCAAGAAGTATGGGATTATGTGAAAAGACCAAATCTATGTCTGATTGGAGTGCCTAAAAGTGACAGGGAAAATGGAACAAGTTGGAAAACACTCTGCAGGATATCATCCAGGAGAACTTCCCCGCTTAGCAGGGCAGGCCAACATTCAAATTCAGGAAATACAGAGAATGCCAAAACGATACTCCTCGAGAAGAGCAACTCTAAGACACATAATTGTCAGATTCACCAAAGTTGAAATGAAGGAAACAATGTTAAGGGCAACCAGAGAGAAAGGTCGGGTTACACACAAAGGGAAGCCCATCAGACTAACAGCAGATCTCTTGGCAGAAACTCTCCAAGCCAGAAGAGAGTGGGGGCCAATATTCAACATTCTAAAAGAAAAGAATTTTCAACCCAGAATTTCATATCCAGGCAAACTAAGTTTCATAAGTGAAGGAGAAGTAAAATCCTTTACAGACAAGTAAATGCTGAGAGATTTTGTCACTACCAGGTCTGCCCTACAAGAGATGTTGAAGGAAGCACTAACCATGGAAAGGAATAGCAGGTATCAGCCATTGTAAAAACATGTCAAAATGTAAAGTCCATCGATGCTAGGAAGAAACTGCATCAAGTAGCAAGCAAAATAACCAGCTAATATCATAATGAAAGGATCAAGTTCACACATAACAATATTAGCCTCAAATGTAAATGGACTAAATGGTCCAATTAAAAGACACAAACTGGCAAAGTGGATAAAGAGTCAAGGCCCATCAGTTTGCTGTATTCAGGAGACTCATCTCACTTGCAGAGACACACATAGGCTCACAATAAAGGGATGGAGGAAGATCTACCAAGCAAATGGAAAACAAAAAAAATGCAGGTGTTGCAATACTAGTCTCTGATAAAACAGACTTTAAACCATCAAAGATCAAAAGATAAAGAAGGCCAACATAATGGTAAAGGGATCAATTCATCAGAAGAGCTAACTATCCTAACTATATATGCACCCAATACAGGAGCACCCAGATTCATAAAGCAAGTCATTAGAGACTTACAAAGAGACTTAGACTCCCATACAATAATAATGGGAGACTTTAACGCCCCACTGTCAACATTAGACAGATCAACGAGACAGAAAGTTAACAAAGATATCCAGGAATTGAACTCAACTCTGCACCAAGCAGACCTAATAGACATCTACAGAACTCTCCACCCCAAATCAACAGACTATACATTCTTCTCAGCACCACATCGCACTTATTCCAAAATTGACCACATAATTGGAAGTAAAGGACTCCTCAGCAAATGTACAAGAACAGATATTATAACAAACTGTCTCTCAGAACACAGTGCAATCAAACTAGAACTCAGGACTAAGACACTCAATCAAAACCGCTCAACTACATGGAAACTGAACAACCTGCTCCTGAATGACTACTGGGTACATAATGAAATGAAGGCAGAAATAAAGATGTTCTTTGAAACCAATAAGAACAAAGACACACCACACCAGAATCTCTGGGACACATTTAAAGCAGTGTGTAGAGGGAAATTTATAGCACTAAATGCCCACAAGAGAAAGCTGGATACCCTAACAGCACAATTAAAAGAACTAGAGAAGCAAGAGCAAACACATTCAAAAGCAAGCAGAAGGCAAGAAACAACTAAGATCAGAGCAGAACTGAAGGAGATAGAGACACAAAAAACCCTCCAAAAAATCAACAAATCCAGGAGCTGGTTTTTTGAAAAGATCAACAAAATTGATAGACCGCTAGCAAGACTAAAAAAGGAGAAAAGAGAGAAGAATCAAATAGAAGCAATAAAAAATGATAAAGGGGATATCACCACCGACCCCACAGAAATACAAACTACCTGCCATCACAGAATACTATAAAAACCTCTACGCAAATAACCTAGAAAACCTAGAAGAAATGGATAATTTCCTGGACACTTATACTCTCCCAAAAATAAACCAGGAAGAAGTTGAATCCCTGAATAGACCAATAGCAGGCTCTGAAATTGAGCCAATAATTAATAGCTTACCAACCAAAAAAAGTCCAGGACCAGACATATTCACATCCGAATTCTACCAGAGGTACAAGGAGGAGTTGGTATCATTCCTTCTGAAACTATTCCAATCAATAGAAAAAGAGGGAATCCTCCCTAACTCATTTTATGAGGCCAACATCATCCTGATACCAAAGCCTGGCAGAGACACAACAAAAAAAGAGAATTTTAGACCATATCCCTGATGAACATCAATGCAAAAATCCTCAATAAAATACTGGCAAACCGAATCCAGCAGTGCATCAAAAAGGTTATCCACCATGATCAAGTGGGCTTCATCCCTGGGATGCAAGGCAGATCAACATATGCAAATCAATAAACGTAATCCAGCATATAAACAGAACCAAAGACAAAAACCACATGATTAACTCAATAGATGCAGAAAAGGCCTTTGACAAAACTCAACAGCCCTTCATGCTAAAAACTCTCAATAAATTCAGTATTGATGGAACATATCTCAAAATAATAAGAGCTATTTATGACAAACCCACAGCCAATATCATACTGAATGGGCAGAAACTGGAAGCATTCCCTTTGAAAACTGGCACAAGACAGGGATGCCCTCTCTCACCACTCCTGTTCAACATAGTTTTGGAAGTTCTGGCTAGGGCAATCAGGCAAGAGAAAAAAATCAAGGGTATTCAGTTAGGAAAAGAAGAAGTCAAATTGTCCCTGTTTGCAGATGACATGATTGTATATTTAGAAAACCCCATCATCTCAGCCCAAAATCTCCTGAAGCTGATAAGCAACTTCAGCAAAGTCTCAGGATACAAAATCAATGTGCAAAAATCACAGGCATTCTTATACACCAATAACAGACAAACAGTGAGTCCAATCATGAATGAACTTCCATTCACAATTGCTTCAAAGAGAATAAAGTACCTAAAATCCAACTTACAAGGGATGTGAAGGACCTCTTCAAGGAGAGCTACAAACCACTGCTCAGTGAAATAAAAGAGGACGCAAAAAAATGGAAGAACTTACCATGCTCATGGATAGGAAGAATCAATATTGTGAAAAGGGCCATACTGCCCAAGGTATTTATTATAGAGTCATTGCCATCCCCATTAGCTACCAATGACTTTCTTCACAGAATCGGAAAAAACTGCTTTAAAGTTCATATGGAACCAAAGAAGAGCCCACATTGCCAAGACAATCCTAAGCCAAAAGAACAAAGCTGGAGGCATCACTCTACCTGACTTCAAACTATACCACAAGGCTACAGTAACCAAAACAGCATGGTACTGGTACTAAAACAGAGATATAGACCAATGGAACAGAACAGAGCCCTCAGAAATAATACCACACATCTACAGCCATATGACCTTTGACCAACCGAACAAAAACAAGAAATGGGGAAAGGATTTCCTATTTAATAAATGGTGCTGGGAAAATTGGCTAGCCATAAGTAGAAAGCTGAAACTGGATCCTTTCCTTTCTCCTTATATGAAAATTAATTCAAGATGGATTAGAGACTTAAATGTTTAGACCTAAGACCGTAAAAGCACTAGAAGAAAACTTAGGCAATACCATTCAGGACATAGGCATGGGCAAGAACTTCATGTCTAAAACATCAAAAGCAATGGCAACAAAAGCCAACATTGATAAATGGGATCTAATTAAACTAAAGAGTTTCTGCATAGCAAAAGAAACTACCATCAGAGTGAACAGGCAACCTACAGAATGGGAGAAAATTTTTGCAGTCTACTCATCTGACAAAGGGCTAATATCTAGAACCTATAAAGAACTCAATCAAATTTACAAGAAAAAAACAAACAACTCCATCAAAAAGTGGGCAAAGGATATGAATAGACACTTCTCAAAAGAAGACATTCATACAGCCAACAGACACATGAAAAAATGCTCATCATCACTGGCCATCAGAGAAATGCAAATCAAAACCACAATGAGATACCATCTCACACCAGTTAGAATGGCAATCATTACAAAATCAGGAAACAACAGGTGCTGGAGAGGATGTGGAGAAATAGGAACACTTTTACACTGTTGGTGGGATTGTAAACTAGTTCAACCATTGTGGAAAACAGTGTGGCGATTCCTCAAGGATCTAGAACTAGAAATACCATTTGACCCAGCCATCCCATTACTGGGGATATACCCAAAGGATTATAAGTCATGCTGCTATAAAGACACATGCACACATATGTTTATTGCAACACTATTCACAATAGCAAAGACTTGGAATCAACCCAAATGCCCCTCAGTGACAGACTGGATTAAGAAAATGTGGCACATATACACCATGGAATACTATGCAGCCATAAAAAAGGATGAGTTTGTGTCCTTTGTAGGGACATGGATACAGCTGGAAACCATCATTCTCAGCACACTGTTGCAAGAACAGAAAACCAAATACTGCATGTTCTCACTTATAGGTGGGAACTGAACAATGAGATCACTTGGACACAGGAAGCGGAACATCACACACTGGGTCCTATTGTGGGTAGATGGAGGGGGGAAGGATAGCATTAGGTGATATACCTAATATAAATGACGAGTTAATGGGTAAAGCACACCAACATGGCACATGTATACATATGTAACAAAGCTGCACGTTGTGCACATGTAGCCTAGAACTTAAGTTATAATAAATAAATAAATAAATAAATAAATAAATAAATAAATAAATTACAGTGAAACATTTAAAAAAGTTATTTTCTTTATAGTAATAAAAACTATTTCTTATATGCAAAAAAAAACTATATCTATTTTTATGAAGTTCATTACTGCCTTTTAAACTGTTCAAATATATTTTGGGATACTTTGAAAATTCCTTTCTGAAAGACTTCTGACTTCTGGTTTGATGTGTTAAACTAGAATCCCAGCTCTAGGTGCACTTTTTCACTGCGCTTGAGAAGGACATATTGTTCAACATGATTTAAATTACTTGTGAGTATACACAAAGAAAAAAAAAAAAACTAATGTTTTCTGTTTAGTGCCTTTATATTCTCTTTTAAACTACTATTAAAAAATAAAAAGTATGACAATGTTTTCCAATACTTAAATTTTTAATTCACAAAGTATCATTTTATTCAATTTAATTGCATATTAGATGTATCTTTTGAGTTACATGAAATAGAAAATGTTTTTTAAACATTCCTATATAGACATTTTGTGCTATTTACACAGTACAGAAAGCCCTCGATGAGAATTTAGGCACATATGCTTACAAAGGAAAACATTATAATTATTAGAAAGTATGACAAAATAAATCCATGATCCTTGATTTAAATAAAACTAAAGATTATGATCATATTTCTTTCTTTAAAGGTACAAAGACAATAAAATGCTAAAGTTATAAACATTACGTGCTATGATTTTGCAGCATTAAATAGTATTACAGTTACATAAGTAATAAATCTAACATTGTGCTACATTATTTTCTAAAGTAAATTAAAAATTAAATAGCAAAATCAGTTTTTATAAACAAAGTTTTTAAATGTAATAAGCCAACACATAAAAATAATAAACATAGTGTTGCAGGTTAATCATGTGATTAAAAGTAATTTTGACAATGTTATTCATGAATTATTTTCACTGACTTCATAAACAAATTTTATTGTAAAAGCACAATCACGCATTCATGATTCACTGAGAATCACACAGACATTATTATGGTACATGAATCAGAAGATATGCAAGTCCAAAGAATTCTCCAGTACATTCCATAGGCCAGCAAAAACATGACTTTGACAGCTTCTCTTACAATTTGTGAATGATACTTTTGCATACCAATAAATCCCAACCTGTTAGATGCTTTTGGAGATTAATAGAACTTTAAGCTTACTAAACTGTTTCATTATAGGCAGTTTATATAGTGAGACTCACCTGACATTTACTTAAAATGGCTATTTCCCTATGTTTACTAAAAATGGCTATTTCTCTGAAAGTTGATTTTTGTTTATCATTTACTTGTTGCAGATGCCACTGTTGTGTCTAGGGCAGACGATCCATAACATACTTAAATGCTCTCTGCAGGCTAAATGTGTGACCAGAGAGTATTTTCTGCCTGTTATCCTGGTGAAATCATAAAAAGCACCTTCTTTCACTTTCAGTGGTTGGATGATAAATTTTAAGGCCACCCTCCCAATTTATACGTAAAATTACAAAAAAAAAGAAAAAAGAAAGAAAGAGTGCTAAGGCAAATAAATGTGTCCTGATTCCCCAGCACCACTATAGGGATATAAGAGTGGCAAAGCATGGGTTCCATAAAAATTCCATGGAATTTATGATATAACTGACCAGTTGAAAGGAATAAAATTGATATTAAAAAATACAGATTACAGATAATAGCCTTGTTTTCTAAGAAGCATGTAATTTGCAGGCCAAAGCTGTTCAACATGGCGGTTAATCCTAGGTTCTTCAGGAGGACTCCGTGAATGTGAATCTCAGCTCTAAACACTTACAGACAGAGTGACTTTAGGCAGCTTACCTCATCTCTCTAAGCTGGAGTTTCCTCATTTATAAAAAAGTAGATATTAACCGTTTTTACAGCATAGGACCATTGTGTGGATTAAATGAACAAAACATGTCAAAGCATTTTGTACAGTGCCCATCATATGCCATGTACTAAATGTCAGTTATTATTATTCTTAGTGAAGCAGAATTCAATTGGTAAACAGGGCATGTAACTGACCTTCTGGATACAGTGCAGATACATTCCTAAGTATCATATGAAAGCAGGATCTATAATTCCATTTCCTTTTTCTCAGTACTAGACTAGGATAAATTCATGGTTAATTAATAAAAATCAAAATAGACATTACATAAATCTGTATAACTTAAGATTCTAAAATAATTGAGTCATACTTCTATTTTTCATTCATTTAATAAGTATTTATTCAGAATGTAGTACAAATAGGTCACTTTGCCTTTAATTAATACTGCGACACATACTTGATTTCCACCTATAGATGAACAATGCTAATGAGGAATAGGTCCCCAATTCCTTGCATAAATTTGTTCAATTAGACAAAACGAAAGAAATGCTTTCAGTGATCAAAACTAAACTATGAAACTGTGAAAATAATTATATGTTTTAGGATTAAATTTTGAATTGGATCTGAGATATTCTGAAGTATACTGGCAGGGGAAAGTGGAACGAGGTTAGGGAGTGAACACAAACATCAACTCTCTCCAGCACGATGTAAAGGAATACAATCGCTAAATTTCGGAGGGAACAGACACAGGGTCTTCCTCTGTCTCCCGGGCTGAAGTGCAGTGGCAATCACAGCTCAGTGCAGCCTCAAACTCCTGGGCTCAAGTAATCCTCCCGCCTCAGCTTAGTTGGAACTACAGGCAAGTACCATGCCTGGTTAATTTCTTTTTTATTTTTTGTAGAGACAGGGTCTTCTTACTCTGTTGCCCAGGCTACTCTCAAGTTCCTATCCTCATGTGATCCATCCTCCTTGGCCTCCCAAAGTTCTGAGATTATAGGTGTGAGCCACCATACCTGGCCTAAAATTCTTTATATTTAAAATCAATGCATTATTAGAATAAAGGATAAAAATAAGGTTTGCATTTGTACTGTCCATGAAACATGAAGAACAAGGGAAATTTAAGTAAGTTGAATGCAACATAATCTGTGTAATAGTTTCGGAATTAGACTCCTTTTGCTCAGAAGACACTAATTCATTATTAAAGAAAATATGACTGGACCTTTATACTATTCTATGTTTTTTTCAAAGTAAAAGAAGCAAATACTGAAGTTATAAAAGCTTGTTTTTCTTTATAATTTTTTTCAATTATGATTTGTCACAATTTAGATTGTTTTTCTAAGAACAAGTAGAAATTTACAAAATTTAATTTTTATTTATACATTCATCCATTCAATACACATTTTAAGACATCTGTATTGCACCCTTGCACTGGTAGTTACAGGACAAAGAAAGAAAATAATCCAAGACAGAGAACAACAAATGTGTATTTAGAACACAGAGTAACAAACACAAATAAATGTGGAGTTATTTAAGCATGTAAGATGGTAATTGCTCTACTAGGTATGGGGGCTTCTCTAAGACACAAGATCAGATTAAAGTCTTGAAAGATAACCTGGGGTTAGTCAAGCAGGTGGAAGTGTGAAGAGCACTTTCTGAGCGGAATCTCCATGTGCCAAGTCTAGTTCAAGAGACTGGATAGAGATTAGCAATTTGGAGAATGCAATATTAAGAAATGGCAAAGGTGAGCCTACAGAGATTCCAAAGTTGCATAGTGAGGTTTGTGTTTGAGAAAGTGGACTCAGGCAGCCATGCAAAAGAGGGATTAATAGAAAAGGAGACTGAGGTAGGAAAATCAAGGCATTAGCTGTTGCAGCTGGTGAGGGCAGAGTTGGGAAGGCAATGGGGTGGATTCATGAACTATTAAAAAGGTCAAAGGAGCAGGGATTCATGACCTATAAGTGTTAATTAACACAGAAGAAGAAAATATCACAATGAGTTCTAGATCGGGGTCTGAGAAGCTAGATGTTGGAATAATAACAAAAAGACTGCAAAAGGAGATTTACACTTTGGCAAAAAAATGTGTATGAAAGTATCTGAGAATTTTATGCCATCATTAAATCTACTTATTATGCTGAAAATCCTTGTTAGCTGGAAAGACTAAGAGAATTACCCAAGGTGCCTAATATATAAACTTGAGTAGTTTTCCTACTTCAGCTTTTATGTGGCTTATTATTTGCAGTCAATTTACAGTTGGTCAGTATTAGTTAATCCATTTATCATCACTATAAGATTGGTTAATGGAAGCAGATTAAAATCCAACAGTGGTAATTTTCTAGAAGTCCTCTAGAAAGACTATAAAAAGCCAAACATCAACTTTAATTTTTGAGTACTTTTCCTATTTAAGGTTACTGAAATAAAGTATTTTTGCAAAAAAAAACCAAACAAACAAACAAAACAAACAAACAAACAAAACACAGTATTGCCAATTAAAAATTCAATTTACTCTAGAAATATTTCTGATTATTTTACCTTCAGGAAGCAATGCTTCTTGCTTGAAAATTGTATCAGCCTTGAAGGTTAGTGGTGGCAAAATGGAAGAATGCATACTGCAGATGGGCTACACATTTGTTGGGCTACACATTTGTTTCCTTGTGTTCTATATTCCCAGTCACAAATATACTGCTTTGAATTGTATTTAGTCAAACAGCAGATTTGACTAATATTTCCCCGAATTCAAAGAGTTTAGATTAATTAAGCTGATTGGTTATCTACCATTATATAGATATCACCCAAATAATGTCAAAATAATAATTAATTAAATTAAAATAAATGCATGGACCTGAGACCAGAATAAAATGAAAACCAAGAATAAAATGAAGTTTGCCATTACTGGGATGTATTCAAGTTCAGCAAACTTACATGTGTAGTTAGGATGCTTTACAACAAAATATTGCATTTTGTTATACCAACAAAGAATTCACCAGCTTCCAAGTCACTACCTTATGTGTATTATTCATACTAGTAATAATGGTAAACATTAGTGATATAATTTTCACTACCAAAATTTTATTACATTTTTCTTAGCCAATATATGGAGTAAATTTTTATAAAGTATTTCTTTTCAAATCTTTGAATTACTCCTCCCCAACCTTTAAATCCCCTAGTCGCCAAGAATCTTGGGTTCCACACCACCACTCTTCTGTTCTTAAAGTTGTTGCCCTGCGAGCAGTGCAACACTGCGCCCACCAGTTCCAAGGACACATCATGGTCATTTACCTTATCTAGCATCCTGTGGCATGATTTTAGTATTTCATTCAAGCACTGACAACTTTTCATGTCGATTCAGATTTTATAAGATTTGATTACAGTGAGTTTATAAAATATTTCAGTTATATACGCAATAGAAACAACGCATCCTATTTTTGAAGATAAGTCTAAGGCATTCACAGCAATAAAAAAGAAGTACTTTAGTACTTCTGGACTTCAGTCGAGGAAATTATTATTGTAAAGCACTAATAATACAAGTTTAGATATCTAACCAGCCATAGATACCAGGAAGCCAGGTGTTAAATCAAAGACACCAGGAAACCATGAGCCACAAAAGCATCAGTGTAGGAGTGTTTTAGGTATTACAACTATATGGACCTGTACTCTAAAACATAAACAATGGTGTACCTTATGAAGTTCGAAACCCTAATTAAAGACTAATAAGCACTTTAGCCTGGTGGGGAGAGTAGTGGTTATGAGTGGAATAAAGACTGGAAAATTTGCTTTTGTAGTGACAGAGCTTTAGAGTAAGCACAGTTTTATTTATTTGCCTTAAGCCAATATTTCTGGATAAAAGGTATGTTTTTCTTGTGGAGATTGTAGAATAACTATCATTAGCAAAGGCAGAAAGTATTCAACTTAGTAAAGACATATTTTTTCACTATCCCAGAAAGATGACCTTTATATAAAAACTGTTACATATACTTCCATAGATACTAATAATAAGCATGATTTTGTAAAAAAATAACTTTCTAAGACAAATGGCAAAGGCTTTCTTTTTCATGAATTCTTTGGTTATAAACAGGTTTTGAGTGATTTTTATTCTATGAAGTATTAAGTGATTCTGCTGATATCTGTTCCATGTGTACTCTGAAGACCAGAATATAATTAATTTTATTCTGGTCTACCATATTTATTCTGATTTACATTGCTTTTATGTAACATAATTACAGAATGAAAATATACCCTTAGATCTGAGATAGCATGTATTATTGATGAAGCTCCTCTCCTGCTGAGCATGCTGCATAAGCTTTTCATCCTTTTAAAACTAAAAACTCAGAGGTTCTTAACAGGAAGGATAAAGAAAGCTGAAATACGAACTCTGTATATCTTCCAATGATTCTCGACATGAGGTTTTGCATTCACTGGCCCAGAGATTCCTGAGTTAAATAAAGTATAATCAAATATAATTAGTATGTTCTGGTTACTTTATAGTAACTTACTATCACTTTAGCAAAGCAAAAAATACTGGGAAGTGAGGGATCCAATCTACTGCCAAAACAAAGATCTCCTACTCTAATGTTGATGAACTAAAAATTTTGAATCTAATCAGCAAAGAAAGTTAGCATATTATATGCATAAGTTTACACCCCCAAATATATGGGAATAGATGAAACTAAAATAACAGAAAATCCAGAAAATTTGAGAGGAAAACAAATACAGCAACATGAAAAACTGTAAAAGAAACTAGCCCATGGTGATAAAATAAAATATGTAGCCAGTGCAAAAGATTTACTTCTAGATTGGTTGCTATGTGTCCTCTGGTGGAAAAGGAAAGTATTTATTTTTGTACAACTATACTGTATATATTCCCCTATAATAGTGTAAACAAGCATATTTGAGCACATCATAAATGACCAGATCTTTTACGGAACTAAAAAAAAAGTAACTGACTAATAGGTAGCCTACGTATATTGAATTTTACCTTTTATTTGGAATATCATTCAGAAGTAACTTACATTTTTTCTATGCCTGGGGACATTATTTTCTATACCATTGCTATCATCTGATTTCCTGTACAGAAAACAAAAAAGAAAATTACTAAATGTTTGTATTATATAAAATTAAGTAAGTACATCACTGATATGGCTATCAGGTTAAAATGTAAAATGTCAATACAGACAGAATTCTTTCTTCCTAAAAATATTTTACTTACAATGTTGAATTTATTTTTATGGCATTGCTTGAAGAGGAGCCGTAACCACAAATGATAGTGATAAAGGCTTGTTGATTTTATGCACAGGGAGAATTGCTTCTGCCCAAGCATGAGTGAGGACTTGGGCATAAAGACCATAACTTATGTGTGGTTTTGGAAACATGCAAGGTAACAGCCAATTAGGAGGTCAGCCAACATGTGTGATATTGGTGCTATACATTTGTGTGCTTATTACACTGAATTAGAGGTTAAAAATGGTTCTTTTTCCACCCAAAGTTTATCACAGCAGGATTACAAATGTGGGCCTCAGATTCTAAAGATTGACTAAAACTAAATAACCAGTATGCATAATGAATACATTGCCCTTCAAGGTCTTGGGGGCAGGCTTCAATTATCAAATCATAATGCATATCATAAGACAGTGTTACTTATAATTAACAGATAATATTTTCTAAAAAAAAGAAATCCCACCTGAGTGCTTCTTTTTCTTTTGTGTGTACTCTTCAGAAGCAGAATAATGGCCACTAAGAAAACACCTCAGCAACTATTGCAAGAAATGGTTTGAGGGGCACCAAAAAGCTCATTGTTCTGAATGAGTTCAAGTGCCCTTGATATTTGTATGCAATCTAAAGATAGTGAAATAACCTAAAGATAAGAAAAACTAAACACCTTCAGTGATCCTTATGGTGCTATATAAGATGAGCAAAATGATGTATATTAACCCAATTTTCAGAAAAAAAAAAATTCATCTTTTACACTACAGATTGAATCCATTTTACATTGTTCAGAAGTGATGGTCCATTCCACACTGTTCTGGCACCATCCCTTCAGAGTGTGTTTTAAATCAGAATGCAACCTCCAAATGTGAGCTCAGAGGAATGGTTAGAGACAGTGGGAGGCAGAGCTCAGAGAATAAAGGAACCCGAGCAAGGTTCTGTCTTCAAATATGTCAATGACTGTCACGTTTGTTATATGATGCTAAGAACAAGAAAAAGGCCAACACATGGAAATAGGAAAGATTAAAAGTTCAAATCAACATAAATGTCGACACTCTCCAGAAAGAGAAGGGATTCCTTTGGGAGAGATACAATTCCCTTCCAACTATAGGTGTCTATGATTCTAAGACAATGCTGCTTTTCTCTATCTGGTGTTATAGGATTTCTGATGCAGTTATTTTGTGCCCTTAACCTGGAAGCTCGTATCATATTGGTTTATTTTACCAGCCTATGTGAACTGAGTGAACATGATTATTTGAATAATGTCTACAAACATCTAAATGACAACTGTCTACTCCACTCCTGCTATTTGTGCCTGTAACACCCTCTCCATAGAGCTCCTGTTGGCTGATAAACTCTAAGTGCCATTTTGTGTTGGTAATAGTTGCTCAGGCCTTCCACTTCTCAAGTTTCCTGCAGCAACTTTAATCTAGCCTCGTTTTCCTGGCCCCCAGCCCTTGGCTCTATTGTTCAGGCGTTAATCCCAGTGTTAGACACCTCTGTCACTGGCCTCCGTACTCAGTTCTCCGCCTTGGAGGAATTTGGAACTCCCATCTTTGCCAAACTAAATTACATCCCTGGTGATTTTATTTCCAGATCTCCTCATGCTTAACTCTAAACAAAGGCTGTGTAAGAGAACCTGTGGCACAATTTGTGTTCTCTGAATAACTAATAGAATTCTAGGCCAGTGATTTTCAACAGACAGAAGATCAAAACCATTCGTAGATGTTTTCAAGAAATACAGATGCCGTAGCCCCAACCCAAGAGATTCTGATCCAGGAGATTCAGCAAGGTCTGAGCAACTGTATCTTTAAAGAGACTCTTAAGTGATCAAAAATAGCCAGGCTTGAGAACCATTGCTTTAAAAAAATAATATTAAATACTTCTGATGGTTACTGTACACCTTCTGTGCACCAAAACCTATGCTACACATTTACACATATATAATATTCATTCCATCCAACAAGCTCATATGGTGAGTACTATTATTAAATCCATTTTGTAGAGAAGAAAGCTGAAGTACAGAGAAGTGCAGGTAGTAAGTGATGAAGAAGAATTCTCACGGAGGCAGGCAGACTTGGAATGCCACTTTTCACCACCACATGGACATATACAGAAAATACTCCTCTGCCTTTTTTCCCCCAACTGCAAACATTTCATTCAATTTTATATGTCCCTATATTTTACTCAAGTGAAAATTAATCTGTAAAAAATAATACTTACAGCTGTTCAGTCTGCTCAAATTCTTTCCCCTCATCTGTGTAACAAAAGAAGAATTTGACTATGAAGTTGGTTTGTCATTTTTATGGAACATATATGCTCAATTAAACCTCCTTCCTATGTAAGAAAGTACTATGCTGTTTCTCCTGTTTGGAATGAAGGAGAGACATGCTACCTTAGACACCTACACCTCCTTCATCTGCACTACAGACCTTATCTGCATTTCTGATCAAACATAGTTTAGTGGCTTGGTATTTTCAAAAACATGACTGCTTAGTTTGTCATTACTTAAATCATTAAAATTTAGTACAAAATCAGTAAAGAAAACAGGATGTAAGGTCAATTTTCTCGAGGATTATTGCTTTATCAACCTGTAACCCATCAGGCACAGGCTGCAAAAATAGGAAATGACAGGACAGTCTCTCTTCAATGAGAACTCTGGAATGGTTAATAAAATATTTTTTTAAATGATAATCTAAGTGAAAGAAAAACTGTTTCTTTGAGACTTTTTATATTAAGCTATCATAGATTTTTCTAATAATCCAGGGCCAGAATACATATCACCTAACTGGTACTTAGGTACCAGTAGCACCAAAAAAAGGCGAGGGGATTAGGGGTGAGGTGGGGAAGAGAAAGAAAAAAGGCACTTTTATTTTCAGGAATTGAAACAGGAAGACCATTGATACATCTTTCTACCTCACTGTCACCATTGTTGTAAACCTAAATAATGCTCCAAATAAGAAAATGAAGATTTTCCCCAAAAATCCTAAAGTCATTGCAATGTATCAAATCATAATCCATATAAGTAAATGATACTTATAATTAACTGATAATACTTTCTAAAAAAAACAAAAAACAAAAAGTAATCCCACCTGAGTGCTTCTTTTCCTTTTGTGTGTACTTTTCACAAAGCAGAATGGCGGCCACTAAAAGAACCACCTCAGCTACTATTGCAAGAAATGGTTTGAGGGGCACCAAATAGCTCAGCACCACAAGCTCAATGTGTTCTTCACTCTCGCCTACTTGGAATAGTGCATGGCACCAGTAAGATCCCCCATCTTCCTCCAAAAGTTGTGTTATCTTCAGCTTTGTTTCATTAGCATATGTTCCATTGATCACATATTTATTCATTTGAACACCAACAGGAACCTAATATAAGGAGACATTAAAATCCATTCCTATCATAGTACATAAAAGATACATGATGTAGTTTCTGAGTGAAAGCTATAAGATAATGCCAACAATATTGCTTACTAGAGAAAAGCATATTAAAATGTATGAGAGGTTATCTATAACAGACTTAAGTCTTATCAGAGCTTGATCTCCCAGGGAACAAACAAAGAAAACATGTATACATTGCTATAAGGATTTAGCAGTGAATGTTTAAAACTACAAAGAAGCAAGTAGGTCATCATGGCTAAATATTATAGAAGAACTAAAAACAGAAAAATCCCAAACATCTGAGTCTCACATTCCTATCCTTGCCTAGTGCTTTAGTCAAAGTACTTTTTCCTTCACAAGCACAGGCACATATTTAAACAACTACCACCCTGAAAGCTACTATTTCTGATAATTCCTATAAAGGAAAATTGCTCACTCCGACAATGTGATTTCCCCAGGCTAGAAATGAAGATGAAACTTTCAGGCCTTTGGAGGTGATGTAGATAGAATGGAGGGGACCCCCTGTGAGCCTGGGATCCAAAGTGAACTGCACACCTTCTGCCTTTTCATATCCGAATTTCTTTCTCTCTCAGGTAAGCTGGCTTCTAAGAGTTGCTGGGTTTTCCACAGCCTCACAAGATGACATACTAAGCTATTTTGGGCTGTTTTATTTAATCTATTTAAATTAAATTTTATTCCCAAGCCATTTGATGCTTTCCCTGCTCCATCACTCAACCACACTGTTCAATAAGTGGTAATCTGCATACAAACATTCTCAGAGCTTATCAAAGGAAGAACTATCTGTGAATATATTATTTGTGCAAAAAAAATTACAGCAACCTGGCACCATGTGCACAGCACTGCCTGGGATGTTTGGTACAGATTGGTCAGAGCTAATCAATCAAAATACCATATTTTTAATAAGTACCCAGCTGATTCTGACGCACATGGTTGGTCTACATTTTGAAAAGGCATTTGTGCTCAAGTTTTGACCTGCCCCCTGTTCCCCACACTTTTCTCACACCCTAATATGACTCATGCTTAGAGTCAAATTAAGAGGATAATGACTAGTATAGCAATGGACGGAAGCACCAGTACGTCTAAAATGACATTTTCAACATCGGATATAATTAGATGAAGGGTAATGTTTTTCACGTATTGTCGTACCACGTACAGATCAATAAATAAAGCTGTGTATTTCAAATACCACAGTTGACATTTGTTTTTACAAAATTACACTTTTTAAAAAAAATTACATATACACAATGATTGCCTTTCCTCATCATCCATCAGAAGACAAGCAGGAGTAGGAATGGCTTTAGTCTGCATCTACGGGATTTTGTTGGAACTATTTCATTGAAAAACTGAACCTGTTAGCACAGAATAAGTCACACTCCCTTCTGAGTCATTTATCTGTCATCCTTCAATAGTCTATAATAACACCAATTTTGTCTAAGAAAGAATTTAATATTTCATTGTAACATCTACACTGTCTCACATGTTCCTTCTACAATTATAGCTTGCCTTTAACGGGACTTTAAATTGTAATGTTTATTAGTGCTAGGGCAAAGGAAGGGTGTCTCCTAAAGGACAATGTCCTACATTTTCCTGCCATTAGAGGCTATTTGGGGAGAAGAAAGGAAACCAGAAATTATTTACAAAATACTCATGTTTTTCTTAATATCAGCTCTCTGAATAGTGATTTCTCTTAGTAAAAAAGGAATTAAAAGTATTTGGCTTCTCTCAGGTATCTTGAAAAGGCCAATGACAATTACTGATAGAACTCAAGATGTAATATTAAGTTACAAAGTTTTCATTATTTTCTCAAATAGTGCCATTATTTTCCATTCTATCACAGATGTTTCAGGAGACAGAATCCCAAAAAGGTGGCTAGCGTTTTTTCTAGTTACTTTCACGGAATGATTTTTAAAAAGAATCTTTTCTAATGGAGTTATTTCTAAACTAGGCAACTATACACAAAATGTAATTTCTTTTCAAAGAATGTAATTAAATTGTTAAACCTAAAAAACAAAGTACCAGCTAATGAAACGTTAAGAGTATCTTCATATGTATAATGTAAACATGCCAAAAACCATCAAATAAAAATTCCATTTGTCACTGCTCTTTCTTTACGAACATAAGCTAAAGAACAATATAACAAAAGTATAAATCATCTTAGGAATGTTGAGTCTGTTACAATCTTGTTATTAAATAAATGTTTTTTGTTTTTGTTGTTTTCTTCAAATCAAGGAACTATCTTACCTTTATACTCCCATTAGTACTGTACCAGGTCCAATTTAAAGGAAAACAATTTTGACATTTACATGTCAAGACAGTAGAATCCCCTACGTAAGAGATCAATGGCTTGTTTTTCCCATGAAGTTCAGGGACTGAGAATAAAATAGAGAAATGTATGTTACTGAAAGAGTTTAGGTAAAGGAAATGCATTAAAAGTGCAGATACTGTCACCTTTCATTTTTTCATTACATTATTTTACATACTTTCAGTTAAATATAAATGAAACTAATTTATACTAGTTAGGGTGTAGTTAGCAGTAATAATAATAGTAGACAGATTCAATATAATTGTCTCCAATGTATAGAAATGGAAGGTCTTCTATTACTGAGCCTAACAACAAAAGTATTGTTCCTTTTTGGATAAGTTACATGTTTTGGATAAAAAAAGAGGCTTCACGTTTTCAAACCCCTGTTCTTTCTCCCCACTTACTAAGCTACCTTAGAGTAATTATTTTCTTCAAAGTTTTAACCTCAGGTAGCCTTTGAGTGAGAAGATAAAATTTCCAGGATAGGAAATCTTTAGTTGATACTAATTTATTAAAAGCCAGCAAAGAGTTACAGAAGATGGGAACAAGGAACAAAGGAAAATTGACAAAAAGAGAACAGTGTAAAACAGAAAATAAGATTTAAAAATGATTTCATGTGATTTTGTAAAAAATATATATACACTAATATCCATTATGATAAATTTCCTAGTCAAGGAAGTTTGAAGTAGATTCCATTAGAAACAGAATACAAATGAGCACTGAATTTAGAAAAAAAAATAAGTTTTAAGGATGTAAATAACTTGGTAAAGAATAGTAAAACGTAAGAGCATAAACAGTACAATGAAAAGCCTACATGGTGCAATCAGTTCCTTCTGATTGACCTAGAAGGATGCATTATAGAAGGTACACTTACATTGAAGATATAGACTCATCAACTAAGATTATTTTAATTTTTTTCTTTTACTTCTTCAAATTTTAGCAGGTTTTTGCTTTTTTTGGTTTTGTATGTCTGTGTGTGTGCCATATGCGTGTGTCTGTGTGTTTACTTTTTTCATTTATATGTTTAGTTTGCCAGTAGGGAAAGAATGGATGAAATCATGTCAACTAAAGACCTGCAGATAAGCAGAGATTGGAGCTTTGCTAAAATAGGGATTCTTTGCTGAAGTCACAAGGTTCCCTATAACCTGAAAGGAAGAGCAGCCACACTTCTTGACTTCCACGTGAAGAGGCACAAGATGCATTAGTGCATTACAAGGGCAACGACCTCTACGGCCCTGTTAGGCTCACCTTAAAACAAATGCTGCTTTGGAGTGCAGGCTTTGTATTAGACACTAAAGAGTTAAGGACACAGTTTCCTCTTTCTCAGGTTGTTTATCTCCCAGATATCCTATTTCTCAATCTCCACGTTTCTTTCTGGCAATTGAGTCATGCTTTAGCAGGAAAATATATGTTGAAATAGGTTCAAAATACCAAAATTTACCCACAGGCTAAAAATAAAATGTGGAAGAAAGGTAATTCTTGGGGAAAAAATTGGCAGAATATACTCTGTTTTTCAGTATTCCTCGAAGAGCCACCTGCTTGGGAAGCATACTGGAATCTGCAAGGGGCTTTTCAAGAAAGTTGAGTATTCTATGAGATTTGATGAGGAACATATGATTATGTTATTAAACCATCCCAACTAAATATTAAGATCAGGCTGTAAATTGCAGGAAACTGACAATGACTGAGTGACAACATGGAAAAGCTGAAACCAAAATTCTGTTTTCTTGCCATCTCTTCAGTTTTCTTGATTAACCCCTAGACTAACGACTAAAATACCATAAACCATGCTTTTGTTCTGCTATATATGGCTAATAACAGCAGTGTGGATTTAAATTACAAAATGCACTATGTTCAGGGAACATGACATTTGTTTGGACTATTCTGGGATTTGGGGCCATAGCTTATGTTTGGAAATATTTATTAATATAAGGACAGTGAGACAGTATTCGAATGTGCCCTGTTGACCTTTTAAGAGTTTGCATAGGCCGGGCGCGGTGGCTCAAGCCTGTAATCCCAGCACTTTGGGAGGCCGAGACGGGCGGATCACGAGGTCAGGAGATCGAGACCATCCTGGTGAACACGGTGAAACCCCGTCTCTACTAAAAAATACAAAAAACTAGCCGGGCGAGGTGGCGGGCGCCTGTAGTCCCAGCTACTCGGGAGGCTGAGGCAGGAGAATGGCGTGAACCCGGGAGGCAGAGCTTGCAGTGAGCTGAGATCCGGCCACTGCACTCCAGCCTGAGTGACAGAGCAAGACTTCGTCTCAAAAAAAAAAAAAAAAAAAGAGTTTGCATAAAGTAGGATGCATAAGAGTGCTGGGGTTGGAATAAACCAGGTTTGAAGGTGGTGAAATTGCTGATTCAGGCTAGTGTCTAGGAAGATGGGGTTTGGATATACCCAGTGAAAGTAACAGCTCTCTGGAGTTGTAAAATTGGAAACTATATTCGTATATTCATGAACTAGAATAAACTGGCCTAAATGTCATATTGGTTCAAAGACTTTTAGGTATCACCAAATTAAGAAAAAAGATTACTTCATGTAGTAAAAAAATGCTAACTATACTTCAACATTGGGATCCAGAGCTGAAGTCCCAGCTGATTCTATTATGCTACCTTTTCATACTTTGAATGTTTAGATACTTCCAGGGAAAGACATATAGTTGAGCTATGACAGGCTTCACTGCATTTGGTACTATCAAAATCTCATCATGACTTCCAAAAAGTTCTTGTTCTTTACCAATTATATTTCTGCATACTTTCTACTAAGAGACTGTAACACTGATAAATATTATGGAAGCTTTCAACAACCACTCAGAATATTTGACCCACTACTGAGAAACACTATAGACTATCACTCATCTTTCTCTTTCTTGGGTGGCAAGTAATCAGCAACATATTAGCAGTCACAAACTACCAGTGTACACTTTTGCTGTCTCCTCTGTCCTGGCATCAACAGTGAAACACAAAGTCAGCAGGTTTTTGTGCACTGAGCTAATCATAATCTTGAGGGACGTTTACAACCTTGTAGTAGTAAATCAACCAGCACCCATAAAGACAGCAGCAGGGTCTTTGCTGATGAATTGTTCTGAAGACTCAGGCTCATGCACTATAGGTGGCTCATGTAGTCAATGGCAGAAAAATTTATCTTTGGCTCAATTTAAAATAGAGAATAAAACAGGCTTTTCGTCTACATGCAGTTGTAAGGCTTCTAAGAAAAGATAATTATTCTTCTTAGGAAAAAACATTAAGTAAACCATATGGAGAAATAATAGGACATTTATAAAAATATGTACCATTTTATAAGCCTTTCAGACCTATTAAATAACTATAATATGAATAATGTACAGATGTCTTTAAATACTACTCAAGTAAAATTATTTCTCTAAGCAATATTCAATTTAGATGAATTATAGAGAATTTTTATTTTACCAAGGAAGATTTGAAAGGACCCAATTTATTAATGTTATAAATATCTTCAAGATATAATACATACTTAAAAGTTACATTAATGTTAAATGGGCATTAAAATAAATTAGCTAACCTAAACTGCTTCAAGACAACTAGAAAACGAAAAAAAGTAAATATTCAGTGATTCTTTGCTTTCCATAAAGCCTTGATTTAAATCCTAGGCCTTGGGTCAACGCTGCTGACACCAGCCAAAATCAGCTTAGTTATGTCAAAACAGTTGGAGGATCAAGAGACCTTCCGTGTGAATACTTGCAATTCAACGTATTGGTATGTTGGAAAGTAAAATGCTTGTTAATCTTCACATTAGACACAAGAATGATCAATTCCACATAATAATTTAAGTACCCATCAAAACTAATGAGAAAAATGTGTTATCTTCAATAATGAAAGCAGGTATGACTAGTATATATTTCCAGAGCACAATGTCTTAGAAAAAAAAAAAGGAAAACAGTGTTTAAAGTTGAGTATCTTGGGAGCACGTTAAGTCACAAGATTCTGTGAGCATTTCCTCAGAACTTGTAAGCCTTCTTTACATATTTATTAAAAACTCAATAAAACATGTTCACTGAAATTTTGTGTGTTCAACATTATTTTAGCTCATTGGGAAGAAAAAGAAAGAAAGCAAAAAGAAAGAGAAAGGGAGGAAAAAAGGAAGGAAGAAGGAAGGAAGGGAGGGAAGGAAATGAACTCAAAAGGTGGGAGGGAAGAAAGGACAGAAAAAGACAGGGAAAGGAAAAGAGAGATAAGGAAAGAGGACGGGAAGGGAAGATGGGGCAGAGGAGGGAAAAATGAAACACAGAAGGAAAAGGAAACTGAAAGGAAATGTATATGGTGTTATCTAGTCCTTCACTAAGTTAAAGGCAAATGGAGGGGAAAAAGTTAAGAAAGAATATACATGACTAAAATAATCAAAGAATGATACTAGTTTCTGCTTTTGGAGAGATCAAGATATATAAATACAATAATTTATTATATTCACCACATTGGAACAATTACAAAGCCATAAAATTAAAATGACTCTGTGAGTGGAGAAGGGACACAGTGAGGGACACAGGAATGAACCACTAGATCACGACAATGGTGAAGCATGCTATTCTGCTATTGATGGAGCCTTCAGAATAGCATCCACATTCTGTCACAGCAGACAGTCGGGCTTTAGGAGTTTTAGGAAAAGTTACAACAATTTTCATGTTTCCTGGGAAATTAGTGCAAAGCAGAGTCCAAGGTAGTTAATATGGCAACAGATTGCATTTCCCAAATACCAGCACGATACTATGGTTCATTAATCACCACAAAATACTGGGTTTTTCATAATGATAATTATATAACTCAAACAATCAGTCTTTATTATGAGATTGAGACCTTCTTGAGTTTTGGTTTAATAATGGTAACAGTAAAATATTTTAATTTGTTTGTTTCCAAGGAAGAGAAATGTGTATGATATTCTGGGGCTTGTATATATCTTTAAACATCCTTACTTGCTGAGATAAAAAGTAGGCAACCTTTTATGCATCTCCATATTATTTTTCAAGTTTTATGGATCCTAAAATCCCATGTCAAGGGCACCCAAGATGGCCAAATAGGAACAGCTCCAGCCTCCAGCTCCCATTGTGAGCAACACAGAAGATGGGTGATTTCTGCATTTTCAACTGAGGTACCGGGTTCATCTCACTGGGGCATGTCCAACAGTCGGTGCTGATTAGTGGATGCAGCCCAACCAGGAAGAGCTGAAGCAGGGCGAGGAATTGCCTCGCCTGGGAAGTGCAAGGGGGAAGGAAATTCCTTTTCCTAGCCAAGGGAAACTGAGACACACAACACCTGGAAAATCGGGTAACTCCCACCCTACTACTGCGCTTTACCAGGGGTCTTAGCAAACGGCACACCAGGAGATTATAATCCACACCTGGCCCGGAGGGTTCCCAGGCCCACGGAGCATCCCTCATTGCTAGCACAGCAGTCTGAGATCTAACTGCAAGGGGCAGTAAGGCTGGGGGAAGGGCGCCTGCCATTGCTGAGGCTTAAGCAGGTAAACAAAGCCTCCTGGAAGCATGAACTGGGAGGAGCCCACCACAGCTCAAGGAGGCCTGCCTGCCTCTGTAGACTCCAACTCTGGGGAGAGGGCATAGATAAACAGAAAGCAGCAGAAAGCTCTGCAGATATAATGTCCCTGTCTGACAACTTTGAAGAGAGCAGTGGTTCTCCCAACACGGAGGTTGAGATCTGAGAACAGACAGACTGCCTGCTCAAGTGGGTCCCTGACCCCTGAGCAGCGTAACTGGGAGACATCCCTCACTAGGTGAAGACCAACACCTCACACCTCACACAGCTGAGTACACCTCTGAGACAAAGTTTCCAGAGCAAGAATCAGATAGCAACACTTGCTGTTCAGCAATATTCTATCTTGTGCAGGCTCTGCTGCTGATACCCAGGCAAACAGGGTCTGGAGTCGACCTCAAGCAAACTCCAACAGACCTGCAGCTGAGGGTCCTAACTGTTAGAAGAAAAACTAACAAACAGAAAGGACACCCACACCAAAACCATCAGTACCACACCATCATCAAAGACCAAAGGCAGATAAAACCACAAAGATAGGGAAAAAACAGTGCAGAAAAGCTGGAAATTAAAAAATTCAGAGTGCATCTCCCCCTCCAAAGGAATACAGCTCATCCCCAGCGATGGAACAAAGCTGGATGGAGAATGACTTTGATGAGTTGAGAGAAGAAGGCTTCAGTCAATCAAACTTCTCAGAGTTAAAGGAGGAACTATGTACCCAGGCCAAAGAAATTAAAAACCTTGAAAAAAGAATTGAAGAATGGATAACTAGAATAACCAATGCAGAGAAGTACATAAACGAACTGAAAGAGATGAAAACCATGACATGAGAACTACGTGACAAATGCACAAGCTTCAGTAACCGACTCGATCAACTGGAAGAAACAGTATCAGCGATTGAAGATCAAATGAATGAAATGAAGCGAGAAGACAAGTTTGGAGAAAAAAGAGTAAAAAGAAATGAACAAAGCCTCCAAGAAGTATGGGATTCTGTGAAAAGAACAAATCTACATCTGATTCGTGTGCCTGAAAGTGACAGAGAGAATGGAACCAAGTTGGAAAACACTCTGCAGGATATCATCCAGGAAAACTTCCCCAACCTAGCAAGGCAGGCCAACATTCAAACTCAGGAAATACAGAGAACACCACAAAGATACTCCTCGAGAAGAGCAACTCCAAGACACATAACTGTCAGATTCACCAAAGTTGAAATGAGGGAAAAAAATGTTAAGGGCAGCCAGAGGGAAAGGTCGGGTTACACACAAAGGAAAGCCCATCAGACTAACAGCAGATCTGTCGGCAGAAATTCTCCAAGCCAGAAGAGAGTGGGGGCCAATATTCAACATTCTTAAAGAAAAGAATTTTCAACCCAGAATTTCATATCCAGCCACACTAAGCTTCATAAGTGAAGGAGAAATAAAATCCTTTATAGACAAGCAAATGCTGAGAGATTTTGTCACCGCCAGGCCTGCTCTAAAAGAGATGCTGAAAGAAGCACTAAACATGGAAAGGAACAACCAGTACCAGCCATTGGAAAAACCATGCCAAAATGTAAAGACCATGGAGGCTACGAAGAAACTTCATCAACTAACGAGCAAAATAACCAGCTAATATCATAATGACAGGATCAAGTTCACACATACCAATATTAGCCTCAAATGTAAATGGACTAAATGGTCCAATTAAAAGACACAGACTGGCAAATTGGATAAAGAGCCAAGATCCATCAGTTTGCTATATTCAGGATACCCATCTCACATCCAGAGACATATATAGGCTCAAAATAAAGGGATGGAAGAAGATCTTCCAAGCACATGGAAAACAAAAAAAGTAGGGGTTGCAATCCTAGTCTCTGATAAAACAGGCTTTAAACCAACAAAGATCAAGAGACAAAGAAGACCATTAAATAATGGTAAAGGGATCAATTCAACAAGAAGAGCTAACTATCCTAACTATATATGCACCCAATACAGGAGCACCCAGATTCATAAAGCAAGTCCTTAGAGACTTACAAAGAGACTTAGACTCCCATACAATAA
Source organism: Macaca nemestrina (assembly GCF_043159975.1). Taxonomy (NCBI): domain Eukaryota; kingdom Metazoa; phylum Chordata; class Mammalia; order Primates; family Cercopithecidae; genus Macaca; species Macaca nemestrina. Next base: position 125,311,934 of record NC_092130.1, on the reverse strand, counting down.
TAATGGAGATTTCAACACCCCACTGTCAACATTAGACAGATCAACGAGACAGAAAGTTAACAAGGATATCCAGGAATTGAACTCAACCCTGCACCAAGCAGACCTAATAGACATCTACACACTCTCCACCAAAAACCAACAAAATATACATTCCACTCAGCACCACATCGTACTTATTCCAAAATTGACCACACAGTTGGAAGTAAAGCACTCCTCAGCAAATGTACAAGAACAGAAATTACAACAAACTGTCTCTCAGACCACAGTGCAATCAAACTAGAACTCAGGACTAAGACACTCAATCAAAACTGCTCAACTACATGGAAACTGAACAACCTGCTCCTGAATGACTACTGGGTACATAACGAAATGAAGGCAGAAATAAAGATGTTCTTTGAAACCAATGAGAAAAAAGATACACCACACCAGAATCTCTGGGACACATTTAAAGCAGTGTGTACAGGGAAACTTATAGCACTAAATGCCCACAAGGGAAAGCAGGAAAGATCTAACATTGACACCCTAACAGCACAATTAAAAGAACTAGAGAAGGAAGAGCAAACATTCAAAAGCAGGCAGAAGGCAAGAAATAACTAAGATCAGAGCAGAACTGAATGAGATAGAGACACAAAAAATCAATGAATCCAGGAGTTCGTTTTTTGAAAAGATCAACAAAATTGATAGACTGCTAGCAAGATTAATAAAGAAGAAAAGAGAGAAGAATCAAATAGACGCAATAAAAAATGATAAAAGGGATATCACCACTGACCCCACAGAAATACAAACTACCATCAAAGAATACTATAAACGCCTCTAGGCAAATAAACTAGAAAACCTAGAAGAAATGGATAAATTCCTGGACACTTACACTCTCCCAAGACTAAACCAGGAAGAAGTTGAATCCCTGAATAGACCAATAGCAGGCTCTGAAATTGAGGCAATAATTAATAGCCTACCGACCAAAAAGAGTCCAGGACCAGATGGATTCACAGCCGAATTCTACCAGAGGTACAATGAGGAGTTGGTACCATTCCTTCTGAAACTATTGCAATCAATAGAAAAAGTGGGAATCCTCCTAACTCATTTTATGAGGCCAACATCATCCCGATACCAAAGCCTGGCAGAGACACAACAAAAAAAGAGAATTTTAGAGCAATATCCCTGATGATCATCGATGCAAAAATCCTCAATAAAATACTGGCAAACCGAATCCAGCAGCACATCAAAAAGCTTATCCACCATGATCAAGTGGGCTTCATCCCTGGGATGCAAGGCAGATCAACATACGCAAATAAATAAATGTAATCCAGCATATAAACAGAACCAAAGACAAAAACCACATGATTATCTCAATAGATGCAGAAAGGGCCTTTGACAAAACTCAACAGCCCTTCTTGCTAAAAACTCTCAATAAATTCGGTATTGATGGAACGTATCTCAAAATAATAAGAGCTATTTATGACAAATCCACAGCCAATATCATATTTAATGGGCAAAAACTGGAAGTATTCCCTTTGAAAACTGGCACAAGACAGGGATGCCCTCTCTCACCACTCCTATTCAACACAGTGTTGGAAGTTCTGGCTAGGGCAATCAGGTAAGAGAAAGAAATAAAGGGTATTCAATTAAGAAACGAATAAGCCAAATTGTCCCTGTTTGCAGATGACATGATTGTATATTTAGAAAACCCCATCATCTCAGCCCAAAATCTCCTTAAGCTGATAAGCAACTTCAGCAAAGTCTCAGGACACAAAATCAATGTGCAAAAATCACAAGCATCTTATACACCAATAAGAGTCAAACAGAGAGCCAAACCATGAATGAACTTCCATTCACAATTGCTTCAAAGAGAATAAAATACCTAGGAATCCAACTTACAAGGGATGTGAAGGACCTCTTCAAGGTGAACTACAAACCACTGCTCAGTGAAATAAAAGAGGACACGAACAAATGGAAGAACATACCATGCTCATGGATAGGAAGAATCAATATTGTGAAAATGGCCACATTGCCCAAGATAATTTATAGATTCAATGCCATCCCCATCAAGCTACCAATGACTTTCTTCACAGAATTGGAAACAAATGCTTTCAAGTTCATATGGGACCAAAAAAGAGCCCGCATTGCCAAGACAATCCTAAGCTAAAAGATCAAAGCTGGAGGCATCACGCTACCTAACTTCAAACTATACTACAAAGCTACAGTAACCAAAACAGCATGGTACTGGTCCAAAACAGAGATATAGACCAATGGAACAGAACAGAGCCCTCAAAATAATACCACACATCTGCAGCCATCTGATCTTTGACAAACCTGACAAAAACAAGAAATGGGGAAAGGATTCCCCATTTAATAAATGGTGCTGGGAAAATTGACTAGCCATAAGTAGAAAGCTGAAACTGGATCCTTTCCTTACTCCTTATACAAAAATTAATTCAAGATGGATTAGAGACTTAAATATTAGACCTAAAACCATAAAAACCCTAGAAGAAAACCTAGGTAATACCATTCAGGACATAGGCACGGGCAAGGACTTCATGTCTAAAACACCAAAAGCAACGGCAACAAAATCCAACACTGACAAATGGGATCTAATTAAAGTAAAGAGCTTCTGCACAGCAAAAGAAACTACCATCAGAGTGAACAGGCAACCTACAGAATGGGAGAAAATTTTTGCAATCTGCTCATCTGACTAAGGGCTAATAACCAGAACCTACAAAGAACTCAATCAAATTTACAAGAAAAAAACAAACAACCCCATCAAAAAGTGAGCAAAGTATTTGAACAGACACTTCTCAAAAGAAGACATTTATACAGCCAACAGACACATGAAAAAATGCTCATCATCACTCACCATCAGAGAAATGCAAATCAAAACCACAATTTCAAATCAAAACCATCATTCTCAGCAAATATCGCAAGAACAGAAAACCAAACACCGCATGTTCTCACTCATAGGTGGGAACTGAACAATGACAACACTTTGCCACAGGAAGGGGAGCATCACACACAGGGGCCTATTCTGGGGTAGGGGTAGGGGAGAGGGATAGCATTAGGAGATATACCTAATGTAAATGACGAGTTAATGGGTGCAGCACACTAAGACGGCATGTGTATACATATGTAACAAACCTGCACGTTGTGCACATGTACCCTAGAACTTAAAGTATAATAATAATAATAAAAAATCCCATGTCATGGAGCTATGGATATAGAACATCCACCCACGCTCTCAGAGGCTGATACCACAATAACTTAGAAATGTGGAGGACTATTATAAAAACTATGAATTTAGAGGTGTAAATAAAGAAATTCATGTGACTCTCATAATTCACTCATAATGTGGTAGGCTATCCTTTTGAACTAAAACCTGTGCTTTAAGCTGAGGAACAGAAGCAGAAAGGAAATTGACTTGGGGATACAAGACCATTTTCAAGGTTACCTCTTGTGACTCTGGAAAGCATATGACTTACTTTCAGCTATATTATGTTTATTATTGTAAAAATAATTTTAAAATTACAGGATTGAGAAATCTAAGAACATAGTGCTGAAGTTATTAACTATTCCTCAAGCTATTAATACTGACCTTTGAAATTAAATGTTCCCCTTTGTTCCTTTTCCTCTCGAAAGAAACAAGAATAACTTCCCATTTGTTTGCTATTAATGATGGTGAACCTAAAGATAATTGAAGTTATTAATATAGGCTTAGTTCTCAAAACCTTCTTAATGAAAATGAAAAGACTTAGCCATTAATCAAAATTTTAAAATAGAAATAATTTTGTAAATATGCAAATTAGAATATTAGCATAACATTCAAGTGGCTGCAGAGGGAAGAATGCTCAGTCAGCAAAAATATTTAGAATTAAGCTACTTTTGGCAAACAAGGTAGGTTAAAATTTGTATACTCACCTGTATTGGGTATACAAGGTGCTTCCTGTTGCACTGACAAGATAATTATTCTCAAGTTGTTCACTGTCTTTTTTCCAAGTCACATTTACTGCATTCAAATCCCCAGATGTCGTGAACTGGCATGTGAGATTTACATTAGAAGGCCTTTCTAAAGTGATATTTTTTTCTACTGGCATACTAGAATGTTCTATTAGCACAAAAGAGGACAAAATGTGAAAGTTATATTCAGAGGAATCTAATATATAAAACCTTTTAAATTATTAACTGAAGTGTTTTATTGACAATTTCATTCATTTGAAGAATTATTCCTCTATCAACATAGTTGGTTCCCTTTCTTATTCCCTTTTATATGCACACCTAAAGAAATGTTTTGATCCAACATTAACACAATTTAAAAAAACCTAAAGCTGTGATAGTTATCTCCTTAAGCTCTGTAATAAGCAGAATATAGGGTACAGAGTACTCAATAACATGTGCTGTATGCTCTGACAGTGTAAAAACAGCACAACTGTAAATACAACACACTCATGGGTGAGAATGGAATGCCTGTTTCAATAATTTTGAGTAATCATGTTGTTGGTAGTTATTACGAGAATGTTTTTTGTATAACATGGATTTGAGTGATATATTATATTCTAACCATTCCTAGTCTTCTTAAGAACCTGTAGGGACTGGATATAGACATAGGTACAGGACAGAGAATTTAAATAAGCATCCTGTAGTTCTGAATTTGAACTGAATTTCAGTATCAGTATGAATTCATAAGGTGTTTATCTTTTTTTTGACTTTCAAAATAGATATCTTATTTATTTTGGATTGATCGATTGATTATCATAAGAACACTTAACATTAGACCTTCCCTCTTAGCAAATTTTTAAAACTTGTACCTAAAAAGTAGTCTGAAAGGTTCTCAATTTCTCTTCCCATCTATAGGTGGGAAGAGAAGGAGCTAACCCTTAGAGAAGCTTTAGGGAAGTTGAAGTGTTTATCTTAAAAGGAAAACAATACACACACACACCACACACACACACCACACACACACATACACACACACACACAGACATACACACACTGAAGGGGTCCAGAATATGCCAGGATAGCATACAAATTATTTTGAGCAGAAGGCATTTGAGTTCCTAAAATAGCTACTCTGACTAAAAGCAGAGCCTTTCAAAGCAACTCCAAAAAACCTCTATTGTCATAAATCCCCTCCCTAGGAGCAACAGGGACAATGGACTCTTATCACTGAAGATGAGAAGTCTTCACACCACACCTAAACAGACACTGTCACAAAACTATCATATCTTCCACCTGTTATCTAAAGGGCTCATTTATCTTTCCTAAAACTCATTTGTTTTTCCATAAAAGGCCTTTCTCCTCCTCTTCTTACCCTACAAAGATGGTATATAAGCCCCTACTTTTAACTGCCCCTTTGAGCTACATGTTTTTCTAACTTTTGTCCACATGTGATTAAGTATGTTTTTTGTTCTGCTAATCTATCTTTTGTCAGTTTAATTCACTGAGCCTGAAATTATATAGAAAAAATTTCTCCTTGACAGTTTGGCAAGGAATACGGAATGGTTAGGACTCCCCACCCTTCCACTCCAACCCCATTTCCAAAGCCTGAGATTTCAGGACCTCTGACCCAGCAGGTAAGTACGAGCTCTTTTTTTTTTCACCAGTATCCAATCTGGGATACTGGTTAAAAATAAAATAAAATAAAATAAGGGGTACACTAGAACAAGAGCAGTAAGAGCCTCTACTTGTCTTTTCTTTCTTCAGTTTAACCCTCAGGTTCCCAACCACTAACTCTCCGATAATACATACACACACACACACACACACACACTTACGGAAAATATAAAAAAGCTTACTTTAATTTTGAACAGTGGCAAATAAAGAAAAAATGTTCAGGCCGGGCTCGGTGGCTCAAGCCTGTAATCCCAGCACTTTGGGAGGCCGAGACGGGCGGATCACGAGGTCAGGAGATAGAGACCATCCTGGCTAACCCGGTGAAACCCCGTCTCTACTAAAAAATACAAAAAAACTAGCCGGGCGACGTGGCGGGCGCCTGTAGTCTCAGCTACTCCGGAGGCTGAGGCGGGAGAATGGCGTAAACCCGGGAGGCGGAGCTTGCAGTGAGCTGAGATCTGGCCACTGCACTCCAGCCTGGGCGACAGAGCGAGACTCCGTCTCAAAAAAAAAAAGAAAAAAAAAAGAAAAAAAAAACATTCAGCATGTACCTTGTTTGTCCTACACTAACTGTATCACTGGCTAACCAAACAGTAGAGAAAGTCAATGTTCTCTTTATAGAAAAATTCCAGCAAATGAATAAAAAAGAAATCATACAAATATACCATAATGATGATGCAATCCCTAGTAAATCATGAATCTAGGCATTTTGCATCAACTGGGGCAATAATTTCAAAAACAGAATTATGTCTCTCTTGAGGAAGAATACCCCACTACCTAGGATACGGTCTTGTCAGAAAAGGTGCTGAGGAGGTTCTTCAAACTGGTTAAGTCTCTGGATTCAATTCTCAGTTTACAGGAAATATGGATTATGGAAGAACACATTAACCTACATTTCATGAAAGTAATCAACAAAATCCAGATTCTGCGAAAATTCTACAAAATAAATGATCTGTTTTTTTTCTTTTTCTGTCTTTTTTGTTTGTTTGCTTGAGATGGAGTTTCGTTCTTGTTGCCCAGGCTGGAGTGCAATGGTGCTGTCTCGGCTCACTGCAAGCTCCACCTCCCGGATTCAAGAGATTCTCCTGCCTCAGCCTCCCAAGTAGCTGGGATTACAGGCACCCGCCACCAAGCCTGGCTAATTTTTTTGCATTTTTAGTAGAGATGGGGTTTCACCATGTTGGTCATGCTAGTCTTGAACTCCTGACCTCACGTGATCTGCCTGCCTCAGCTTCCCAAAGTGCTAAGATCACAGGCATGAGCCACCGCACCCAGCCTGGTTTTTTCAACACATAAATTTTAAAAGGGAGAGAGATGTCTTTGTATTGGACGTCAGGTGCTATGTTTCGGGCACCTGAAGATTATAAGATACTCAAAAAATTCCATTAAAAGAAAAGCAAAACTGAACTGTAATATTTAGGGATGCATACCTGGGTAATAAAACAATATAGAAAAACAAGAAAGTAACTGCATAAAAATCAGAATAGTGGTAATTACTCTTAAGGGGAAGAGAAAGAGTTGTGTTTGGAAGACGGTAGTGCATCATACAAACAAATTTCTCAAGCTCTTCTCATTCTCAACAATGGTATAGTATGATTAAATGGACTATGCAGAGCCAAATGTAGAAAGAAAAATAATACAACTCAAATAAAATGGTCAGGTGCAGTGGTTCATGCCTGTAATCCCAGTAATTTGGGAGGCTGAGGTGTGTGGGATTGCTTGAGCACAGGCGTTCTAGACCAGCCTGGGCAACATGGTGAGACCTCATCTCTGGAAAAAAAAAAAAAAAAATGAAAAAATTAGCCAGGCTTCATAGTGCATGTCTTTGGTCCCATCTAGTCGTAGGCAGAGGTGGGAGGATATTTTGAGCCCAAGAGTTGAGGCTGCAGTGAGCTAAGGTGGCACCACTGCACTCCAGGCAGGATGATAAAGCAGGGACCTGTCTCACAAAAAAAAAAAAAAAAAAAAAATCTATCACTTTTAATTACATTTGAAACTTTACGAAATGCTTCCATAAGCAAAGACCAGGTACAAGGTTTGCAGATAGTGAAGTACAGCTCGTGCGAAGCACTTTGTGAGCACATGCTTGAAATAACTGCTTGTATGACTGCAAACTGCTGAATTGAATTTAATGCTCAAAAAGAAAAATAACATTTGATGTCTCTAGAATACATATATTGCCAGAGATTACCTTATTCCTTGCAGTTCCCCTTACTGTGCTCTATTTCACTATCCTAGTATATTTTAAACATTTTGCTAGCCACACCAAATTATTCCAACTACCTTTCAATTGTTGGTGCCCATCAGGATTTTGCTCTCTGGTCTCTTTACTTCTCAGTTTGGCACTCCTTTGTTGGATTCAACTATTAACCATAATGCTCTTTACTTGCAAAATTAGAACCTCCACTGAAGTCTTTTTTTTTATTTTATAGCTCCAGCTGTCTATGGAGCATCTAAATCTGGATATCCCATGGGAAGTTCAAACTCCAAATATCCAAGAGAGATCCATTAATATTCCCTTGTGCTGACCTATAACACTGAATCACATGCAGTAGCATTTAGTTGATTCTACCGCTAAAATGTCAAACAAATTTGTCCAGTTTTATCCAACCCTCCTATTATTGGCCTTCATTATCTTTCACCAAGACAAGGCAAATTACCTAATTTCTCTTGGCCAGCTTCTCTTGCTCCAGCCAAAATTGTCCTTTGGTTGGAGCAATTTGAGCAAAACTCAAATTGTTTAACTGCCTTGATTCTATACCTCGCATTTGCAAATCAAAGTATTTTTGTATTGGACATCCATTTCCTTATTTGTAAGGCAGGATAATACATATTTCATGAGATTGTAGAAAGTTCTATCATAAGAAATGCAACAGTAATATAATATAGCAATTAATAAATGCCCATTTACTTCTCACCATTATCTCACTGGGGAATATTATAAAAACTATCATATATGGTGCTAAGGGTTATATGTTGATTAAATCATTTAATCTTCACAACAGCTTTATGAGGTAAGTATCACTGTTACCATTCCAACTTTAGAAATGAGGCAAACAGGCTGCCTGTCTTGTCTAAGATCACACATCAAGACAAAGGCAACACTGAATCTTAGATTTAGGTATGCCTGAGTCCAGATTGTGATAACCAACAGACTATACCAACTCTCAAACATATTAAATTCTCATTACAATGGAATTAACTTCATTACCTTCAAACTGTTGAACCAAGATTTTAAATAAAAGAAAATATTAATAGAAGATTAAAGAAATGTACAGTGTAGCTATATATCAATGTGAATGTGATGATAAATGAACAGTGCAATCAAAATATTTTTAAAATACACATTTTCAACTAAACACAGTTTTATATAACTTAAAATGCAATGCAGCTTTTCTTATTGGTAGGCCATCCTCCAAGCCCTAATCCTTGTCTCACTGTTCCCTATAATACTTTGCAGGTGCTTCTGCAGTTTGCTGTGCTTCTGCAGTTTGTTTTCCTCCCTGTCAAGAAATCACAGCATCAAAAATATGCAAAAAGCTCTACCTTTTTACATATTTTGTGGTTAGCCAACAAACTAATATGAGCTCAGTCGACAATGTTTCAACTTCCTTAATACTGCACAACTGCAATGCATTTTTGCCGCTTTAGAGTGCTGCAAAAACATCTATGACATCTGCATTTCTAAAACCATAGCAATTTGTTTCTGAAACATATTTTTAAGACTGTTCTTAAAACCATATAGTAATTTATACCTGTCTAAAAAATTTCTTATTTTCATAGATAACATTTGCAGTCTTCAGAGAAATGACATTTAGATTTTCTTGGGTCTATTCAGGACCCAATCTTTTAAACCATTTCACTACAAATAAAAGTCTGCTTTGTTATTTATTAAGAAAAAGAAAATATGGAAGAAGCCAATTAAAATTTATTGCATAGGATAGTGTTTCCAAACATGCTTTAAAGACAGAAACTCTTACTAAAAACAATTAAGTGAACTGTGATATATACAACAGATTAGATGGGACAACTCTGATAGAAGCCAAGATAGAAAACACAGAGCCCCATCAGCCTGACTTTTCATTATTCATAATGAGGTAGAAGGTGGAATGTGACTCTGGACCAGACTGAAGACTGACAGAAACAAGGAAGAGACATCGAAAGCTCCTCTCCACAAGACACACCCACCAGCACCATGACAGTTTACCATTGCCATGGCTACACCCAGAAGTTACCATCCCTTTCCATGGCAATGACCCAGAAGTTACCTCCTGTTTTCTAGAAATTTCTGAATAGCCTGGCCCTGAATTTGCACATAATTAAAAGTGGTATAATCATGGCTGCAGAACTGCCCCTGAGCTGCTATTCACGACACACTGCCCAGGGTGTCCCCCTGCTCCGAAGGAGAAGTCACAGAGCTGTAACACCCCTGCCTCAATAAAGCCGCTTTTTTCTACCATCAGCTCACTCTTTAATTCTTTCCTGAGCCAACCTTCTCCGGCTAAACCCCAGTGTTGGGATTCACCTGCCCTGTAACAATTTCACCATAAAAGTCAATAAGGCTTCATGATGCAACCCAAAATGTCTATTAAACATCCAGAATCCTTACAGAAACAGAAGGCCTCACTAACATGAGGCCAACACCCCTATATAAAAATGATACAATGGGGCCGGGCTTGGTGGCTCAAGCCTGTAATCCCAGCACTTTGGGAGGCTGAGGCGGGTGGATCACAAGGTCAGGAGATCGAGACCATCCTGGCTAACCCGCTGAAACCCCGTCTCTACTAAAAAATACAAAAAACTAGCCAGGCGAGGTGGTGGGCGCCTGTAGTCCCAGCTACTCGGGAGGCAGAGGCAGGAGAATGGCGTAAACCCGGGAGGCGGAGCTTGCAGTGAGCTGAGATCCAGCCACTGCACTCCAGCCTGGGCGACAGAGCAAGGCTCCGTCTCAAAAAAAAAAAAAAAAAAAAAAAAAAAAAAAAGATACAATGCATCTTATTTTTATCATTAATGTTGTGCGTCTTAAACATATGGAGTTAACTTATAATTCCTCTGAATAAGAATAAAATTCTCAAAGTTTATATCCAAAATTTATAAAACATAATACCACTCCCTTGATTCTTATAATTTCACCACTCTCACAAATTAAGTCTCAAATTGATTGAAGAATCATGACAGTTTATTAAGTGATCCTATCAACAAGTTATTTACATGCCATCTGATTAGTGCCATACCAATGTGATACAACCTAAAACACATGTGCTTCCTGAATCCCATAAACTTAAAATGTGAAATCACCAATGTGCACAGAGAAGCCTGAAATTACATAAACCCAATTTGAGTAAAATGTAGTACACATATACTTTGATACAGTTTTTTATATCTATATAAAATCTCCAAGTACTCCCTGGAGACTCCCTCAAGACCTGTGAACTATGTGGCTGGCGTTTATGAGCTGAGCCTATTTTCAAACTTTTAGATTTTTCTTTTTACACAGATATCCTCAAAAGAAAGAGAAACACCAGAAAATGTGAATGGCTTCTACACAAATGAAGCCTGGTTTTCCAAAATAATTCATCAAAGATTTAAAATTATCTAAGAGGAGATGCTAGTTGAATTTTACTAAACAAAGCTTCTATTAGTCACTGTTTTCCTCCACTTCAATTAGTAACAGAAATTAAGGCATGTAATGGTTATTTCTCTACTTTCTAAACTGATTTAATATCATTTCAAAGAAAAGCAAAAACAATTCTACTTGAATTCCAGAATTGCATGTCTCTTGTTTCAACAATGTAGTACTTAATTTGAGACAATAACAATGGGTAATAATCCAATAATTAAATATATTTTTCTACAACATAGAGAACAACACTGCAACTATTGTTTACATCAGTTACAGGAAAACTATAGTAAATGGTTACATTGTTCTAGTAACCAAATACATTTGTTGCCACTGTTTCCAAATAATGAACAGGAAGTTCATCCAACACTATAGTGGGGGCTATTGATCATATTTTTGGACAACCAGAATCCGAACACCCTTCCCATCAATGTAAAGTTCGGTGACAGGCAAAGTACTCACTCACTGCGGAAACCTAAGAACAGGTATTTCTTCTCTCTGCCCAGCTGAGCACTAGGGTTTGGCCACTTTAATTATAACCTCCTACTCAGGGTTTTAAAGTTAGAGGGAGGGAGTTAAGGACCTAGGCAGAACTGAGAAATTAATCACAATAGCAATGGCAAGTGTCTAGCAGTGATTGTGCCTCATTATTCCTTCAATCATTCATTTAACACTTATTTACTGAACACCTACCACGTGCTTTACGTGTATCCACTCGTTCAACAATTTTACTAAAAATATATTACGTGCCTTTATTCTAGGCCCTAGTATCAAGAGTCCAGTACCAGCAGAAATATCTCAAGCAGACTCTTCCAGTAATCCTTGCTGTCTGTCATCCTGAGTTCCCCGGCATTGCCAGAACTTGATTTCCAGTTTTCTCATCAATTCTGCTAGCCAACATCCTTTATTCAACAAATTATTTCCTGCTTAACTGGCTATAGACTGTTTCTGGGCTTGAGATCATTAACCTAATCCATATATACCTATCAAGATTTATACTAGATACTTCATTTAAGCACTCCTTCCATTTGATTAAAATTTCATAGCACTGATGTCACTTGATAGCTCACAAATATCTAGAACATATGATAATATGTTCTACATATTGGTACAAATGGTACCAATACAAAGTGGTAATCATAGTACCAGTTCAGTACATCTGAAAGGCAATACCTGAGGTTACATAGGGGATAAGATCCAGGCTGAGGTAGCAGTCCAGGACTCAGAACAGTCAGTCCTTGGCCCTGTATACTCCCCTCCATGTCCAGTCCTGCCCTTTTGTTCTTGGAGCTATAAATCACACTTTAGTATTTTTTCCATCTCTTCTACATTTACAAATCAAAATCATCTCAAGCCATAACAACTTGCCTCCGATCTTTACTTCTAATTTCTGCCTTCTCTACCCTGATAAAAAGCTTTCATTTATTTTGAAACATTTTTCACATATCCACTTCAATATAATGGAAGAAAGGAACAGCAAATGACAATATATCATTTGATTCCCTGGTACAAGAACCATTTAAATTTTGAAATGGATTATTCGAACGGATTTCAAAATTATTTTAGTAGCAGAATTATTTCAGAAATAAATCAGAGGAAAACTTAAGCAGAACCCCCCCGCCCCACCACACACACACACACAGATAACTGTATAAAACTGACAAAAAAATGTTGCTACAATTAGTGAAGACTGGAGAAGGTATGGAAAACATTCAAGATTGGCTTCTTCATCCCTTCATCTTCTTTACCCATCATGGTTACACCTCAAGGAACAAAGGATTTAAAAGTGACACATGCACACGTATATTCAGTGCAGCACTATTCACAATAGCAAAGAAGTAGAATTAACCCAAATGCCCATCAACGACAGACTGGATAAAGAAAATGTGGATTTAAAAGTGACACATGCACACATATGTTCATTGCAGCACTATTCACAATAGCAAAGACGTAGAATTAACCCAAATGCCCATCAATGATTGACTGGATAAAGAAAATGTGGAGGGGCGGAGCAAGATGGCCGAATAGGAACAGCTCCAGTCTCCAACTCCCAGCGCCAGCGACACAGAAGACCGGTGATTTCTGCATTTTCAACTGAGGTACTGGGTTCATCTCACTGGGGAGTGCCGGACGATCGGTGCTGGTCAGCTGCTGCAGCCCGACCAGCGAGAGCTGAAGCAGGGAGAGGCATTGCCTCACCTGGGAAGCGCAAGGGGGAAGGGAATCCCTTTTCCTAGCCAGGGGAACTGAGACACACAACACCTGGAAAATCGGGTAACTCCCACCGCAATACTGCGCTTTAAGCAAACAGGCACACCAGGAGATCATATCCCACACCTGGCCAGGAGGGTCCCACACCCACGGAGCCTCCCTCATTGCTAGCACAGCAGTCTGTGATCTACCGGCAAGGCAGTAGTGAGGCTGGGGGAGGGGCGCCCGCCATTGCTGAGGCTTAAGTAGGTAAACAAAGCTGCTGGGAAGCTCGAACTGGGTGGAGCTCACAGCAGCTCAAGGAAACCTGCCTGTCTCTGTAGACTCCACCTCTGGGGACAGGGCACAGTAAACAATAACAAACACAGCCGAAACCTCTGCAGACGCAAACGACTCTGTCTGACAGCTTTGAAGAGAGCAGTGGATCTCCCAACACGGAGGTTGAGATCTGAGAAGGGACAGACTCCCTGCTCAAGTGGGTCCCTGACCCCTGAGTAGCCTAACTGGGAGACATCCCCCACTAGGGGCAGTCTGACACCCCACACCTCACAGGATGGCGTACACCCCTGAGAGGAAACTTCCAAAGCAAGAATCAGACAGGTACACTCGCTGTTCAGAAATATTCTATCTTCTGCAGCCTCTGCTGCTGATACCCACGCAAACAGGGTCTGGAGTGGACCTCAAGCAATCTCCAACAGACCTACAGCTGAGGGTCCTGACTGTTAGAAGGAAAACTATCAAACAGGAAGGACACCTACACCAAAACCTCATCAGTACATCACCATCATCAAAGACCAGAGGCAGATAAAACCACAAAGATGGGGAAAAAGCAGGGCAGAAAAGCTGGAAATTCAAAAAATAAGAGTGCATCTCCCCCGGCAAAGGAGCGCAGCTCATCGCCAGCAACAGATCAAAGCTGGACGGAGAATGACTTTGACGAGATGAGAGAAGAAGGCTTCAGTCCATCAAATTTCTCAGAGCTGAAGGAGGAATTACGTACCCAGCGCAAAGAAACTAAAAATCTTGAAAAAAAAGTGGAAGAATTGATCGCTAGAGTAATTAATGCAGAGAAGGTCATAAACGAAATGAAAGAGATGAAAACCATGACACGAGAAATACATGACAAATGCACAAGCTTCAGTAACCGTCTCGATCAACTGGAAGAAAGAGTATCAGCGATTGAAGATCAAATGAATGAAATGAAGCGAGAAGAGAAACCAAAAGAAAAAAGAAGAAAAAGAAATGAACAAAGCCTGCAAGAAGTATGGGATTATGTAAAAAGACCAAATCTACGTCTGATTGGGGTGCCTTAAAGTGAGGGGCAAAATGGAACCAAGTTGGAAAACACTCTTCAGGATATCATCCAGGAAAACTTCCCCAACCTAGTAGGGCAGGCCAACATTCAAATCCAGGAAATACAGAGAACGCCACAAAGATACTCCTCGAGAAGAGAAACTCCAAGACACATAATTGCCAGATTCACCAAAGTTGAAATGAAGGAAAAAATCTTAAGGGCAGCCAGAGAGAAAGGTCGGGTTACCCACAAAGGGAAGCCCATCAGACTAACAGCAGATCTCTCGGCAGAAACTCTACAAGCCAGAAGAGAGTGGGGGCCAATATTCAACATTCTTAAAGAAAAGAATTTTCAACCCAGAATTTCATATCCAGCCAAACTAAGTTTCATAAGTGAAGGAGAAATAAAATCCTTTACAGATAAGCAAATGCTTAGAGATTTGGTCACCACTAGGCCTGCCTTACAAGAGACCCTGAAGGAAGCACTAAACATGGAAAGGAACAACCGGTACCAGCCATTGCAAAAACATGCCAAAATGTAAAGACCATTTAGGCTAGGAAGAAACTGCATCAACTAACAAGCAAAATAACCAGTTAATATCATAATGGCAAGATCTGGTTCACACATAACAATCTTAACCTTAAATGTAAATGGACTAAATGCTCCAATTAAAAGACACAGACGGGCAAACTGGATAAAGAGTCAAGACCCATCAGTCTGCTGTATTCAGGAGACCCATCTCACACGCAGAGACATACATAGGCTCAAAATAAAGGGATGGAGGAAGATTTACCAAGCAAATGGAGAACAAAAAAAAGCGGGGGTTCCAATACTAGTCTCTGATAAAACAGACTTTAAACCATCAAAGATCAAAAGAGACAAAGAAGGCCATTACATAAAGGTAAAGGGAACAATTCAACAGGAAGAGCTAACTATCCTAAATATATATGCACCCAATACAGGAGCACCCAGATTCATAAAGCAAGTCCTTAGAGACTTACAAAGAGACTTAGACTCCCATACAGTAATAATGGGAGACTTCAACACTCCACTGTCAACATTAGACAGATCAACAAGACAGAAAGTTAACAAGGATATCCAGGAATTGAACTCATCTCTGCAGCAACCAGACCTAATAGACATCTATAGAACTCTCCACCCCAAATCAACAGAATATACATTCTTCTCAGCACCACATCGTACTTACTCCAAAATTGACCACGTAATTGGAAGTAAAGCACTCCTCAGCAAATGTACAAGAACAGAAATTATAACAAACTGTCTCTCAGAATACAGTGCAATCAAACTAGAACTCAGGACTAAGAAACTCAATCAAAACCGCTCAACTACATGGAAACTGAACAACCTGCTCCTGAATGACTACTGGGTACATAACGAAATGAAGGCAGAAATAAAGATGTTCTTTGAAACCAATGAGAACAAAGATACAACATACCAGAATCTCTGGGACACATTTAAAGCAGTGTGTAGAGGGAAATTTATAGCACTAAATGCCCACAAGAGAAAGCAAGAGAGATCTAAAATTGACACTCTAACATCACAATTAAAAGAACTAGAGAAGCAAGAGCAAACACATTCGAAAGCTAGCAGAAGGCAAGAAATAACTAAGATCAGAGCAGAACTGAAGGAGATGGAGACACAAAAAACCCTCCAAAAATTCAATGAATCCAGGAGTTGGTTTTTTGAAAAGATCAACAAAATTGACAGACCACTAGCAAGACTAATAAAGAAGAAAAGAGAGAAGAATCAAATCGACGCAATTAAAAATGATAAAGGGGATATCACCACCGACCCCACAGAAATACAAACTACCATCACAGAATACTATAAACACCTCTACGCAAATAAACTAGAAAATCTAGAAGAAACGGATAATTTCCTGGACACTTACACTCTTCCAAGACTAAACCAGGAAGAAGTTGAATCCCTGAATAGACCAATAGCAGGCTCTGAAATTGAGGCAATAATTAATAGCCTACCAACCAAAAAAAGTCCAGGACCAGATGGATTCACAGCTGAATTCTACCAGAGGTACAAAGAGGAGTTGGTACCATTCCTTCTGAAACTATTCCAATCAATAGAAAAAGAGGGAATCCTCCCTAACTCATTTTATGAGGCCAACATCATCCTGATACCAAAGCCTGGCAGAGACACAACAAAAAAAGAGAATTTTAGACCAATATCCCTGATGAACATCGATGCAAAAATCCTCAATAAAATACTGGCAAACCGGATTCAGCAACACATCAAAAAGCTTATCCACCATGATCAAGTGGGCTTCATCCCTGGGATGCAAGGCTGGTTCAACATTCGCAAATCAATAAACATAATCCAGCATATAAACAGAACCAAAGACAAGAACCACATGATTATCTCAATAGATGCAGAAAAGGCTTTTGACAAAATTCAACAGCCCTTCATGCTAAAAACGCTCAATAAATTCAGTATTGATGGAACATATCTCAAAATAATAAGAGCTATTTATGACAAACCCACAGCCAATATCATACTGAATGGGCAAAAACTGCAAAAATTCCCTTTGAAAACTGGCACAAGACAGGGATGCCCTCTCTCACCACTCCTATTCAACATAGTGTTGGAAGTTCTGGCTAGGGCAATCAGGCAGAAAGAAATCAAGGGTATTCAGTTAGGAAAAGAAGAAGTCAAATTGTCCCTGTTTGCAGATGACATGATTGTATATTTAGAAAACCCCATTGTCTCAGCCCAAAATCTCCTTAAGCTGATAAGCAACTTCAGCAAAGTCTCAGGATACAAAATTAATGTGCAAAAATCACAAGCATTCTTATACACCAGTAACAGACAAACAGAGAGCCATATCAGGAATGAACTTCCATTCACAATTGCTTCAAAGAGAATAAAATACCTAGGAATCCAACTTACAAGGGATGTAAAGGACCTCTTCAAGGAGAACTACAAACCACTGCTCAGTGAAATAAAAGAGAACACAAACAAATGGAAGAACATACCATACTCATGGATAGGAAGAATCAATATCGTGAAAATGGCCATACTGCCCAAGGTAATTTATAGATTTAATGCCATCCCCATCAAGCTACCAATGAGTTTCTTCACAGAATTGGAAAAAAATGCTTTAAAGTTCATATGGAACCAAAAAAGAGCCCTTATATCCAAGACAATCCTAAGTCAAAAGAACAAAGCTGGAGGCATCACGCTACCTGACTTCAAACTATACTACAAGGCTACAGTAACCAAAACAGCATGGTACTGGTACCAAAACAGAGAGATAGACCAATGGAACAGAACAGAGTCCTCAGAAATAATACCACACATCTACAGCCATCTGATCTTTGACAAACCTGACAAAAACAAGAAATGGGGAAAGGATTCCCTATTTAATAAATGGTGCTGGGAAAATTGGCTAGCCATAAGTAGAAAGCTGAAACTGGATCCTTTCCTTACTCCTTATACGAAAATTAATTCAAGATGGATTACAGACTTAAATGTTAGACCTAATACCATAAAAATCCTAGAGGAAAACCTAGGTAGTACCATTCAGGACATAGGCATGGGCAAAGACTTCATGTCTAAAACACCAAAAGCAACGGCAGCAAAAGCCAAAATTGACAAATGGGATCTCATTAAACTAAAGAGCTTCTGCACAGCAAAAGAAACTACCATCAGAGTGAACAGGCAACCTACAGAATGGGAAAAAATTTTTGCAATCTACTCGTCTGACAAAGGGCTAATATCCAGAACCTACAAAGAACTCAAACAAATTTACAAGAAAAAAACAAACAACCCCATCAAAAAGTGGGCAAAGGATATGAACAGACATTTCTCAAAAGAAGACATTCATACAGCCAACAGACACATGAAAAAATGCTCATCATCACTGGCCATCATAGAAATGCAAATGAAAACCACAATGAGATACCATCTCACACCAGTTAGAATGGCGATCATTAAAAAGTCAGGAAACAACAGGTGCTGGAGAGGATGTGGAGAAATAGGAACACTTTTACACTGTTGGTGGGATTGTAAACTAGTTCAACCATTATGGAAAACAGTATGGCGATTCCTCAAGGATCTAGAACTTGATGTACCATATGACCCAGCCATCCCATTACTGGGTATATACCCAAAGGATTATAAATTATGCTGCTATAAAGACACATGCACACGTATGTTTATTGCAGCACTATTCACAATAGCAAAGACTTGGAATCAACCCAAATGCCCATCAGTGACAGATTGGATTAAGAAAATGTGGCACATATACACCATGGAATACTATGCAGCCATAAAAAAGGATGAGTTTGTGTCCTTTGTAGGGACATGGATGCAGCTGGAAACCATCATTCTTAGCAAACTATCACAAGAACAGAAAACCAAACACCGCATGTTCTCACTCATAGGTGGGAACTGAACAATGAGATCACTTGGACTCGGGAAGGGGAACATCACACACCGGGGCCTATCATGGGCAGGGGGGAGGGGGGAGGGATTGCATTGGGAGTTATACCTGATGTAAATGACGAGTTGATGGGTGCAGCATACCAACATGGCACAAGTATACATATGTAACAAACCTGCACGTTATGCACATGTACCCTACAACTTAAAGTATAATAATAATAAATAAATTAAAAAAAAAAAAAAGAAAATGTGGTGCATATACACCATGGAATACTATGCAGCCATAAAAAAGGAACAAAATCATGTCCTTTGCAGGGCATGGATGAAGCTGGAAGCCATTATCCTCAGCAAACTAACACAGGAACAGAAAACCAACCACCACATGTTCTCACTTACAAGTGGGAGCTAAACCACAAGAACACATGGGCCGGGCGCGGTGGCTCAAGCCTGTAATCCCAGCACTTTGGGAGGCCGAGACGGGCGGATCACGAGGTCAGGAGATCGAGACCATCCTGGCTAACACAGTGAAACCCCGTCTCTACTAAAAATACAAAAAAAAAATAAATAGCCGGGCGTGGTGGCGGGTGCCTGTAGTCCCAGCTACTCGGGAGGCTGAGGCCGGAGAATGGCGTAAACCCGGGAGGCGGAGCTTGCAGTGAGCTGAGATCCGGCCACTGCACTCCAGCCTGGGCGGCAGAGCGAGACTCCGTCTCAAAAAAAAAAAAAAAAAAAAAGAACACATGGACACAAGGAGGGGAACAACACACACTAGGGCCTGTCGAGGGAGGGCAGGGGGTGCAGAGCATTAGGGAAAAGAGCTAATGCATGCTGAGCTTACTGCCTAAGTGATGGATTGACAGGTGCAGCAAACTACCATGGCACACATTTACCTACGTAACAAACCTGCACATCCTCCACATGTACCCCAGAATCTAAAAAATAAAATACAATAAAAGTAACCGGATTTCAGCAAAGGAGAGGTAAACACAAGCCTCAGTACACACCAGATCAAGATAAGGGGTCATAAATACCTAATGTAAACTGAAAGCATGGCCCGCTACCTTGGTAATGAATTTGTCCAAACTGCAAGTGTTTACACCCTGACGCCAGTCCTTGAGATTAAGTCTTACAACAATGGTTTATGTTTCATGGTATCAACTTCTATGGTGCTAACCATGCAGACACTCAGAGAGTCAGTACATACATTTTGTACACACCCCAAGTGACTGTCTCAGGTCACATGCCTCCTTTGCAGAAAGGGCTCCTCTAACCTTACAACACTGCTAACAACAGACTCTCTCTATCACACTTCCTTTATATATTTTCTAGCATTTGGCACCATCTGGTTTCACCTTTCATATTAATTTGTTTACTTACTTATTCATTGCCTCTCCCACTGAAACATATACTGTATGACATGGGGGGAGGAGGGCAGAAAGGGAAGTCTGTCATGTTCACCACTGTAAACCAGGCTTTCAATAAATTTTTGTTGAAGTGGTTGTAGCTCCTGGAATATCGTATTTAAAAAACGAATCACTTCTTTAGACAGATAACGCACCTTGCCTTAGACTGAAGGTTCAAGCATATTAAAATTCTGGCCCATGATTTATATGAGGAATTCTAGGCAGAAAGTACTTTAGAGGATATGCAAGAAATGCATAAGAAGTTCTTGTCTCACACAGTTGACTCATCCATTGGCCAAAACAAATTTGTTTAGTACTTTTATATGCTATATGTGATACAGAGGTGATTTAAAAAATTATTAATCTAGCAGGGGACATATAAGTCAAGCATAAATAACTACAATTAAGTTTAACTGCAACAGATACTCTAAATCAAATGAGATCTAAATCACAGATGGCAATACAACAGTATAAAACATTAATTTTCCCCAAAATAAATCTACAGAGTCAGTGGAGAATCAGCCAAATTCCAAAAGTGCTTTTTACGGAACCCAATTTAGAGAAGTGCATGTGAAAGAATGAAAATCCAAGAAAGAAAATCTGGTTTTTTAAAAGAACAGACATAAAAAGATATAATGTTTTAAAAAATAATACTAACATGTTAATGATGTGATAAAATACCAATAAATCAATGAAATAAAACAGGCAAAACTTTTCAAACTGCAAGTCAAAATCCATTAGTGGATCAGGAAATCAATTTCATAGTTATCACCAGATTTGTTTTTTAATGGATTGGAGTAAAAGAGAAATTATCAGAGCATAACAAACCTATTAGGTGTAAGTGTTATTTGATGAATATTTTGTTTCATATGTGTGTGAAAATGCAGTTGGTGCATTAGGTTACAAAGTAAAATGTACTTCTTACTTTGGGAAGCACTTTAATCACTTTGTAAAAAGAACAGAGTTTGGGAACTGAAATATGATTAGAGTGCTATTTCAAAGCTATCAGGAAAAAGAGAACTATTCAGTTAAAAGCATTGAGACGCTGGCTAACAGTTCAAAATAATAACCACAAAATTAGCTCCTTCTGACATACAAAACATAAAACTGTATTACAAATGGGTTAAAAAGTGAAAAGTGGAAAAGTATGCAAATAATAGCAGGAAACACATAATGAAACTTCTTCACAATTAAAAAACACCACATAAAACTTTAAAGACAAGTGGGAAAAAATATTTGCAACTTCTATAAAAAGTAAAAATTCAGTAACCAAAATTTACGCCTACCTCATTGTTTTGAATCATTTAAATTAATTCAAAACATAAAATATAAGCCTACTATGTGGGTCGGGGGAAGGGGCCAACTGTCAAGATGTTTTGAAGGGCAATCTGAAGTATATGATAAAATAAAGATATACATAATTTCTCACTGAGCAATTCTACTTTGTGATAGTTTTTATAGAGAAAACATTCACAATTATGCCCAGAGAGATATATGTAGTGTGTCCCTTAATACATGGTTTTTAGCAAACATATATTAGCCAACTAGGGTCCATTAGGAAAAAAACTTGTAAGTAAGCTGGTGTATTTATATTGTGCATACAAGTTAAAAAAAAAAAAAAGCTAGATTCATATGCAATATGACTAGATCTCCAAAAACTAATGTTGAATGACAAAAATCAATTTTCAGAACAATATATATGGACGAATACCACTAAAACTAAAGAATACAAACAATACTACATAGTTTTTATAGATGCACACATACACACACACCCACACTCAGCATGGGAAAGAAACACATTGAACAGAGTTTACCATTGGAAAAGAGGAGAGAGAACAGAGATAGAAATGGCGGTAATTCAATGAGACTTGAACCTCATCAGTCAAGTTTTTTATTTCACCTCCTGAAGTTCTATTTGGACATTTTTCAAACCTGCTTTATCTTTTTAAAAAACAGTATAATATTCATTCTCATGTTTTTAATATTTCTTTTATATCTCTACCTAGTATTTCTATAATCTGAAGCTCTAGAATGTCTAATCCTACCTCTCCTTAGCTCTGTTAGGGACTGTGTGTTTGTTTTTTATATTTTTGTTTTGTAATATGTTGAGACATGTAACAGTAGGGATTATGTCACCAGGATGGACAACACATTCCTCCACAGAGGTTTTTAATTGCTTCCCTGTGGAAGTACTACCTGGCAGGGTCATTTTTGTGTTATTTCTCAGCTGGGAGGCTCCTGTACAATATAATGCAAGTAATGTAAATTTGCAATTTAAACTGTGTTGAGGACACGCCCATGTCTTTAAATAATAAGGGAAATCTTTGGGGGTTTGGAGGTTTCTTGTTTTAAAATTATTTTTATCCATATTATTTTTAGTTAGCAGATAACACTGGAAATCTTTTGGTTTAAATGCCTAACAAAACTTTAAAAGAAAGAAGTCAACTTGTCATCTTGTGCTGTTTGCTGATTTTCTTCCCTAAATCAAACCTTTCCCTACATTTACAGCCTAGGAATGATAGCTTTCTGCAGGTTTTCAGGTCCAGCTTTCCTCCTTGCATGAACTCAAGGCCTTGTTTTTTATATTTTTGTAGCTCTTAAAACTCAAGTATCTTGGCAACAAACACAGGAAACCTAACACAATATTCAGTTAGCGGGCTTCATGCCCTGATCACCAATTTTGATCAGTAGAAACTTCTTTACTTCTGTGTAGATAGCCATATATTTAAAAGAATGTTTAGGTGTGGCAGGAGGGTTTTCAGATTCTCTAATTTACTCTAATGCTGAAAATAATGTTTTAATATTTTCAAAACGGAACTCATTTTTACTTACACAATTAAAAATTAACAAAAATACAGTAAATACATATCAGAGAAGCAGGAACATATGTGCTTCTCTGCTATGTGCTTTATTGAAGATGGGCTCTTGGCTCCATTCTTAAAGAGAGGAAGGATTTGAACACCAGTAGGAGGGAAGGAAGAGACAGGTCCCACTTATAGAGTGTGAGGTCCTGTGCCTGTGATTCAGCACCATCATCTAACTTTATGGTGAGATTCTTTACTAACTGTTAATCACAATATTATTAAATCATGTGTATTCCCACAATAAAGGGATGGGAAACATGTGCAGGGCTCTCATTTTTAACGTGTAGAATGGTGGGGGTAATTTTCAAATGGGGAAAATTTTGTCCCCCAGAGAATGTTTGGCAGTATCTGGAGACATATCCAGCTGTCATAACTTAGCAGGTGCTACTCACATCTAGTGGGCAATGGCTAGGAATGCTGTTAAACAGCCTACAATTCTGCAAACAACCTCCAACAACCAAGAATCATCCAGCCCCAAACATCAATACCTCTGTTAATAAAAACCAAAACAAAAACAAACAAGCACCTGATATAGAACAAAAGTTGATCACAGCCACTGCCACTTGTGTTGCTATGGGTAGATCCCTCTTCCATCTTTGCTTTCTCTGACTCTCTACGAATGTTAGGTCTCAATTTTTTTCTCTGTACATCAACAGTCTACATATCAGGTTTGATGAGTGCCTTTGAAAAATATTATAACATTTGCAGCACTGGAGTCATGCTAGGATCCTTTCTGCAATGAAGTATTTTCACTTATTTTCTTCTTTTCAATCTTATCAATCACCTGCCCCTAGAATCTGGGTGGTCCTAACCTAGACCTCTTGCTGGCCTAGATTTAGACTATGTGGTTGTCTTTCCTTATCTTGACTAATCTTCCCGAATCTTACATTGTGCCTTAATTTGCACATCTGCACCTCTAATGTCTGCTTATATTACCTCCTTGGCTCACAAGGACTTTGTGGGACAGCTGCTCACATCTCAACATGTAAATAAAATGTGCCACTGGGTCATCACAGGCGAGCTGATTCCAACGTTAACAAGTTGGTCAAGGTAACTGTCAGCTGTTTATTTTTATTTCAATGTCTTCCGTTAAATTATAACACATGGATTGAGAAACTAAACACTAACATGCAGAGAGGAAAAAAGCAAAAATAAAAATATATGGTGGTAATACAAACAATATAATGAATTCCAAATACTATGGACATTCAAAAATTAAGTACAGTGATATAAAAATAGTCCATTATGAAAAGCTCTGTTTTAAAACCCCTGAGAGCAGAAAAAAATACTTTTAGTTTCAGTCAATTACTTTCACAAATTTAAGATTAAGCAAGTGCAATTTCTTTTTTTCTGGGGGGCAGGGGAGATGGACTCTTGTTCTGTCACCCAGGCTGGAGTGCAGTGGCGCAATCTCAGCTCACTGCAACCTCCGCCTCCCAGGTTCAAGTGATTCTCCTGCCTCAGCCTCCTAGGTAGAAGGGAATACAGGTGCCTGCCACCACACTTGGCTAATTTTTGTATTTTTGGTAGAGACAGGGTTTCGCTATGTTGGCCAGGCTGGTCTCAAACTCCTGACCTCTGGTGATCGCCTGCCTGGGCCTCCCAAAGTGCTGGGATTGCAGGCAGCAAATGCAACTTATAAAGCAATAGCTTTATTACTAAATAAACCTAGAAATAGCAATAAATCTAGAAAATAGCTTTATTTTCGTAGTTTACTACATCATTTCAAAACTAATGTCATTCTTCTTAAAATAAATATAATTGATTTAATAATGCTGTTAAAAGAAACAAGTAACTGGGCATTAAGAAAGGCTGCAAAGCATAATGGTTAACAGCACAGACTGGGCACCAAGCTGCCTGCATTTAAAACTGTAAGCTCCAGCTCAGGAACTGTGATCCTGGTCAGTTCACTTCATCTCTTTGTGCCTCTCTTTCCTCACCTGCAAATTACAAATAATAACAGTACCCAACTCATTGAGCTGTTATAAGAATTAAGTTATTTAGAAATACAAACATGGTACATAGTCAACATCATGAGTTTGTTAAGTAAATAATTAGCAATATTTTAAAAATATTAAAATAAGTAAACAACTAAGCTTTTATGAATCAAAGGCCATGTTTTCATTCTCCCAGACACAAGAATCCATATGTTTTCCAGTCTCAAGAATCTTTGGATAAGTATATATGTAAAGAGCCAGACCAAAGTCCAAAATTTACAATTAACATATTGTATTTGAATCTCTCTACAAGAAACATTTTATCCTAACAGAGAGGTTAACTTCAACAATGGCCAGAGGGAAAAAGAAAATAATAAGTAACAACATAGAAATGTCGTAACTATTGTTTATAGACAAACACGAATAATAAAATCAATATTGATACATATCAAACAACATTATGAAAATATGAAAACACTCCATTTACAAATAGTAAGTTAAAAATCTTAACAACAGGGCCGGGCACGGTGGCTCAAGCCTGTAATCCCAGCACTTTGGGAGGCCGAGACGGGCGGATCACGAGGTCAGGAGATCAAGACCATCCTGGCTAACACGGTGAAACCCCGTCTCTACTAAAAATACAAGAAAATTAGCCGGGCGAGGTGGCGGGCGCCTGTAGTCCCAGCTACTCGGGAGGCTGAGGCAGGAGAATGGCGTGAACCCGGGGGGGCGGAGCTTGCAGTGAGCCGAGATCGCGCAACTGCACTCCAGCCTGGGCGACTGAGCAAGACTCCATCTCAAAAAAAAAAAAAAAAAAAAAATCTTAACAACAGTATGAAGAAAGTCTATAGTTGATAAGGTGAAATTTGATAATCAGGAATTGGAGTTACCTTGTCATATTCAACTAAATTAGACCAGAGACCCGGTAATAAAGAAAAGAAAAAAACACACTTGGGACACAAAGCACCTGCCTGGGACTAATACTGCAAGCCAGCTGCTGAAATGACCTGGTATAACTTTAAAACCAGTTTTACCTAGCAGCTTCTGAAACAAACCACCATGACTCTAAGACTAATTTACCGACCTCCATCACTCACCAGTCAGAGCTTGTAAGCTCCCAAAAACTTTGTTACTGCTAATAATGAGTTTTCTTCCAAAACAATGTATAACATTTCTCTCTAATAAAACCTCTAAGCTTCTCTTGGTTTTTCAGTCATACTGAAGACCATTCTACTCTCTGTGTATGCCCTGAACTCCAATTCTGTTCTACCAAACAGAACATTTTGTTTAGAGATTCATCTCGATATTTTTATTCTACATTGACACTAAAAATTATAAATGTATCTTCAAATTTAAATTCCATAGTTCAGTAAAGGTAGCTTCTAAAACCAAACTTTTTGATGGCAAGGTAACTAGAGCAACAACCTACATGGAAATGTAACCGTTCAGTGCCCGACTCTGAGATCTAATGTTTCTAAATTAACGTCAAATCTTTTCTTTTGTCAAAAACAAATCCAAACTTAAATGAAGACATTATTTTTATCATTATTATTATTATTTGACAGAGTCTCACTCTGTTCCCCAGGCTGGAGTGCAGTGGCTCAACTTCAGCTCACTGAAAACTCCAACTCCTGGGTTCAAGCGATTCTCCTGCCTCAGCCACCCAAGTAACTGGGACTACAGGCATCCGCTACCATGCCCAGCTAATTTTTGTATTTTCAGTAGTGACAAGGTTTTGCCATGTTGGCCAGGCTGGTCTTGAACTCCTGACATCAAGTGAACCACCCACCCTGGCCTCTCAAAGTGCTGGGATTACAGATGTGAGCCACCATGCCCAGACTGAAGACATTATTTTATAAAAGACTATTGCAATAGAGAAAAAGCTCCAAACTTAAGATCTGCAAGTCTCCCAAAAGTAAACAGAAAAAGGTTATTTTTTAATATGGGATAAGCAATGAAGCAAGAACTTTTTAGGGAAATTGGGCAAATGAAAGAATGTACAAAGACAGTATGACCGGGCTGCAGTCAGCCAATTCTCAAGATGTTCTTTATTTTAATGCTTGCTCGGACTTAGGGCAAGCCACATTTCACAGGTCTGTAAGGAAGAAAAAGGACAGACTAAAGTTTAATCAAGCCAAGACAGAGGTAAGTAATGGATAATGGCAAACAATTAGTCTCTTTATAACAGTGGGAATACGGCTTTAAATAGCACTATTTAGAATAAAAGAATAGGAGTTAAACCCTCCAAACAGGTTAAGTAAGTAAATAACCAGCCTGGTAACAATTAAAAAGTCCATTTTTTTGTTCCTGCCCTGAGCATTGACCGTTTTGTTTCCAGGCCACAGCTGTACTGGTTGAGTAAGGGGTGCCCTGCTGCCGACATTGCCAGGCTGGTTAAAGAATGTGCAAACTGCTTTCTCACATGAGTCTCTTAAAGAAACATTTCATCATAACAGAGGCAACCAACAACTAGAACGTGAAAAAAGTAAAAGAACATAGGAAAATTATAATAATTATTTTTTACAATAATGAACTCCATACATTGGGAACAAACAAAACTCCATACATTTGGGAACAAACAAAAGCTGTACAAAGTTACAAAAATGCTCCCTCAAAAAGCTCAATGCAAACATTCCATTCTTATCAGATTTGGAAACAGACAGGTACGCACACACACACTTTCTATTCATATTAAACAGAAATAGAGAAACAGTTCATAAGACTAGAGGATAGTTAAAAACTAGATGTGTATTTGGAAAAACCTAACTATTGATTTAATAGCTAGGTTTGTGATGTTTTAAATTCTAATTATACAATTTTAATATTGTTCCTAAACCAGATTAATCACTCTTAGGAATTTAAAAGACTGAGATTACTTTGGAAACATGGAATCCAAAACTGTGAAAGAAAAAGCAGAGAAAGCAGGGCTGGGTTTAATTTTGGAGTTCCTTTCTTGCTTCTCCTTAGCACAGTGACTCATTTGATATCATCTTTACTTTCTCTGGCTAAAGGTCTTCCAATAGATACACAAATTCTCTTCTTGACCTATAGTGATGTAATGGATGTACCAGCAGGAATTAATGAAAACATAAGAGTATCCGCAAATCAAAATTGATTCTCCCTTTTCTCAGGTATCCATTTTCTGGGGAGCCATTCTTAGCCCTAGCATGTCTGGAATATTTTCCTCCTTTGTGCGTCCCCAGTAAAACATCCTCACCACATGAGATTCCCAGCACACTACTGGTATGTTTTTCCCACCAGGCCAGGAACAGGGATTACCACTTCACAAAGCAAAAAGCAGCAGCTTTGTTTAAGAAAAATTGCTTAAACCCTTATTTTGGAATTGCCTTATTTGAAACATGATACATTTACCAGTCAGTGATATGTTATGACTCTCCCAGGAAAAGTTATTTGCCATCATTTCTTCTCTGAGAGGTAGACTTGTAAAAGGCAAATCTATAAGAGAAAGAACACGTGATTACACACTCTTACCAAAAGTAAATGACTATCTCAAAACTACTTTGCAACAGCTAAAATACTGTTGAGAACTATTAATGAAAAACCGTGTTTTCAGAAAGCTCAGTCTTATATACTTCAAAGACATTTAGAGATATATTAGACTATTAAATGTGAAAAAAATTTCTGATTTTTTTTTCTTTTTTAACCTAAAAATCCCTACTGACTTACATCAGATGGCTTTTTTTCAAAATAACGCCTTCCATTTTTATTACACTATTATAGTTTCTTTACAAAACATAAATAAACTGAAGATAACAAAGAATTATATGAGAGAGCCAGAAAATGGAAAGACATGAAGAGGCAGAGAGAGAAGATGAAAGAAGAGTGACAGGCAGACCTTAATAGAGGGAATTTTTAAAAAAATGGACATCAAGGAACAGAGAAGATAAAATGGTTGACAGGCCACTTTGGGTTGCTATTTGTTTTCCAGCTACGGTTACCAAGAGGCATGCCCTCTATCACCTGACTTTCAGTTTCCTCTGCCTCTGTCACTTCTCTCTCCTTTTGAACTTTCATTAAAGAAACAAGGTTTCTATTTCCACCTCTCTCACTCTCCTCGAAGCTACTTTATTTTATTTTATTTTTATTTTTTATTTATTTTTGAGACACAGTCTCACTCTGTCGCCCAGGCTGGAGTGCAGTGGCGTGGTCTCAGATCTCTGCAACCTCCGCCTCCACAGTTTAAGCGATTCTCCTACCTCAGCCTCCTGAGTAGCTGGGACTATAGGCGCCCGCCACCACGCCCAACTAATTTTTGTATTTTTAGTAGAGACAGGGTTTCACCATGTTGGCCAGGATGGTCTCAATCTCTTAACCTCATGATCTGCCTGCCTCGGCTTCCCAAAGCACTGGGATTACAGACGTAAGCCACCGCTCCCAGCTGACAACATGGCCTACTGTTCCTTTTATTTTACAGTACCAGACCTTACCTTCCAGGAAACCTCTCAAATATATCAAACAAGTCAAAGAAGGTGGAAAAAAGGCTTATTATTATAAATTTGGCAGCATTATTTAAATTAAATCCCATTCAATTTAAATGAAACCTGAGCCATTTTTATTGCACTTTTTAAAAATAATCTGTTCAGAAAGTTATTTCTAGTACAATATTAGATTTCCAGTTCTTTCATTTTCTTATATGTATGAAAAATATAATCAAAGTTGGTGATCCCTTTCGTTACATTAGCTTTAGAACACTGCTTTTACAATATTGCCTAATAAAATAACGTACCTGGCAGAACCTAACTCTTCAACAGGCTGTGTTCCTAAGGTTTAATCACCTCTAAAACAGCTTCCGAAGTTTAATGCACTTCCTAAACTACCATAGCACATATATACCTATGTAACAAACCTGCACATTCTGCACATGTATCTCGGAACTTATAATACTTTCAAAAAAGAAGAAAAAAGTCCTTAAATAACGTATTAAATCAGACTACAATGATTACATAGGAAAATATGTACGGAGTTTCTCACTGGGCTATCAAGTATACAAGACCTTTCCTCCAGTCACATCTAGTATTCATTCATTCATTCATTCATTCACTTATTTATTCATTCATATTCATACCCATATTCTCCCATTCTCCCTCTCCCCCCATTACCCTCCCTCTGTCTTTTCCCCCTTCTCTCTCTTTCTCTTCCCTCCCACCCTCCCCAACTATCTCTCTCTCAGACACACACACACACACACACAAACATACACACACACACTGCTTAAAAGAAAGGCTCCCATAAATGTTATTTTCCTAATGAAAATTCCTTGTTTCCATTCTTGGGGCTAGCATACTTAGAAGTTATATTAAAGACAAAATATTTCAGGAAGATCAAGGCAGATGATATTCACTTACGGACAGGAAGCCAGGTGGGGGTGGATGAGAAGGAAACAGCTATTCTACTATATCATCTGTTCTGCGAAGCCTGCAAAACGTAAGCTTTGGTATCTTTGCTTTCCTCCCCAGGGGTACCCCAACTACAGAGCAGAATACAATCTTAAGGGTTCTTACTATACTCTTTATCCCTGTAACAAGCCCATAACCTTTTTGAGATTTCCAGCATCATTTATTATTATTGTTCACAGTATCAGTAACAATAAGAGTGACATACACTAAAGAAAAAATGTGTTCTGTCATTCTTACTCCTATTCCACTTAAGTAAGTGAAGATACACAATATCTGATGCACACTTGGTACTGATGGGGAATATGAAGCTGGGCAAACTTGGTCCCTAAAGGGCTATATGGATCATAATGGCAGGGGTTTAGGCCCACAATTTGAGATTGAGAGTCATTAAAATTTCACAGCAGCACCCATTAATGCATAGTATAGACTATAATTAGTCAGTATATTTTATACAAATTGGCACATGGGCTAGAGTGTGAAGCCTGAGTCTGGTGGTGGAAGGAGGGTGAAGATAATTTCAGGGAGATGAGCTCCAATGCTGGGGCTATTCTCCCTTACTGATCACTAGGACTTGTCATGGATGGGCTCAACAGGGACCTGTGTTAGAACAAGGAGAGAAAATGAGTCTAAGTTTGGCTTTGGCAGAATCTAAGCTGATGACAGTTGAAGAAATCGGAAAGGAAGGAAACACCAAGTTTCCAGAGGTAGGGAAGTCTGGGTATTTCCAGAATATACAAGCTGTTGAGGCCATTTCCAATTGCAGGCTCACATATTAAAAATGCAATGAGACATCCATAAACCAAACAACACCAGCACCTTAACTTCATATTCCCTTTAAAGCATTAATCTTGATCAAGCTTCAGGTTCCACTGAAAACGCCCCAAGTGCAAAAGAACATATATTACTGCTGTGTGGTTTTTGCCTTGGGAAAAGTCCCTTAAAGAGGCAATATACAGAAATGCTTTAAGTGGAAAAGCAGGGCAGCCTACAGAAGGTATTAGGATAGTAAAAGAAGTTCTTTGTTTAGGCAAGATATTTTTTAACCAAGAAAGTGAGAATGTAAACCTTATTGCTTTTAGTTGGAGGACAGCTGGCAGGAGGCTGATTCAGCGAACACTGGGGTTTAAAGGAAATTGGCAGGAGACTCAGGCAGATGTGGTTTGAATACTTCCCTAAAAGGATTAGGCTGAGTCACAAAAAGAAGTATAAAATGGAGAGGAAGGAATTTGGGGTCTTAATTCAAATTCTGTCACTGACTTGTTACTTAGGGTTTCCAAACGCAGTATGCCCAGCTCAGTGCTTTGAAAATATGTCTCCACTGTAAACCTCACCTGATAGGGAAAAAAAATGAGGATCAGAAAAGTTGTATAAATATGAGTGATGATGCCAAGATCATAACATGTATTTCTCAGTTATCAAACTCACCCTTTCTTAATCATTGCTGGAAAACTTCCATATAGCATTCTTTTATAGGTAGAGACAAAAATATCAACATGAAAGAGTAACATCAAATAGTTGCTCAAGAAGTCAAAAGACTTTTTTCTCCCTTTGCAGGGCAGATGAGGCATGAGAATACTGCATCAAAGAATTGAGTAACATCTTAATTTTCACCTGCTATAATTTTCTGTGAAATAGCAAAATGGTCTCTACTTAGTTTTTCACATATTATATTTTAAAATATGTGTTGCTAGAAGGGCTTATAATTTATTCCATTAAGACTTTCAAGTGAAATAAACATGCTATAATTCTACTTAAAGATATTAAGGTAACATTTTCACATATTTCATTTTGAGGGCTTCATTTAATTGAAGTTGGGAAGAAAAATAATTAACACTAGAAAACTGCACTGGGTCTTAAGACTTGCTTTTTTAAATCAGTAAATAAATGCAACTACATCTCTGATTAAGAATAAACATTCTCTCTAAAGCCTCCCAAATCCCTTTATTATATGTAAAAATCTTGGAAGGGTCCGAACTGAATTAAGAAAAAAGTGTAACAAGCAATTACTCTTAAAATAAGTATTATTCTTTCTCTTTCCTTTTCTCACCTCTATACTGATTGCTATCAACATGCAGTACTTAATGAAGCTTAATTTTAACATTCTGATATACAGCATTATAAACGTGCAACCCAATTACAGAAACACTGATAGGAATGATTATATATTATTCATAAAATGGAGATTTGGAAATAAGAATATATTTCTTCATGGAAGCAATATTATATATAACAATGTGATCCCATGCCAAATTGTAAACGCCACTTAAGCCATGATATGGTTAAAACTTAGCTGTAAAATACCTCATTACTAAGTAAAATACTGATTATACACAACACATGGAGAATTATGGGTTTTAGGAACACAGTAGCCCTATCCCCTGTCCATAAATGCAGCAGAAGGAGAAGAAAGGAAATAAGGCATATCTGAGTCCTGGAAGTTATACTCCAGAGAGATTCATCCAAAAAGGAAGAAAAACAAGGGGAAAAAAAAAAAAAGCTTGTCAAAAAATTCTAGTTATCGGGGCTGAGCGCGGTGGCTCATGCTTGTAATCTCAGCACTTTGGAGGCTGAGGCGGGCAGAGCACGAGGTCAGGAGTTTGAGACCAGCCTGGCCAGCAAGGTGAAACCCCGTCTCTACTAAAAATATAAAAAATTAGACAGGCATGGTGGCGTGCGCCTGTGGTCCCAGCTACTCGGGAGGCTGAGGTAGGAGAATTGCTTGAACCCGGCAGTCGGAGGTTGCAGTGAGCTGAGATCGCACCACTGTACTCCAGCCTGGATGACAGAGTGAGACTCCATCTCCAAAAAATATATATATACACACATATATATACACACACACACATATATATATACACACATATACACACACACACTAATCCTGATGGGGACATTTATAAGTCAGACTTTCTAAGTCAGGGACAGACAACACTCCACATAAAGAACTCTTGATATTTTCTGCATAGTATGGAAACTATTGGACAAGAAGCCTTTACAGACAAGTTTTTTTTTAAGGCCTACTGACAAGTACAATGTACACTTTTGCCAGTCTTGTAAAACTATTTTAAAAACTAGATGGTATAGGAATGGAAATAAACTGATCTTTTTAAAAAATATACAATTTTGCCAATAATATACATTTCAAAGGGCAATGTAAAAATTCTCATGTTTCAAACCACCTCTACATGGGTCACTAAGATACTTTAACAGTCAAACTTATGCCAAATAAAAACTTATTAAAAAATAAACCCCAAAAGTTAACTACTAAGATTTCCGTTCTTTCTAAAGACTGTAGATTTGTTAAATGTTTCAATTGTTAGTCTATTTGGTAAGAGTTGGGATTTTGTTCAGTGGCTTTCAACTGAGGGTAGTTTTGCCCCACAGGAGACATTTGGCAATGTCTGAAAGCATTGTGCTTGTCACAACTGGGGGAAGATTACTACATTTATTTAGTAGGTTACATTAGTTTCCACATCAAGTTACCACAAATTAGGTGTCATAACAAATGACTACAAATTTGGTGGCAAAAACAACAGAAGTATATTCTTTCACAGTTCTGGAGGCCAGGAGTCTGAAATCAAGGTGTTGGCAGGGCCTTCCTTCTCTGAACTCTCTAGTGAAGAATCCTTCCTTGCCTCTGCCTAGCATCTGGGAGTTGCTGGCAACCTTGGCATTCCTTGGCTAGTGGTAGCTGCATTAGTCTAACATCTGCCTCTGTCTTCACATGATCATCTTCCCTCTGTGTATGTCTCCATCCAAATCTCCCTTTCCTTTCTTTTATAAAGACCACAGTCATTAGGTTTAGGGCTTACTCTAATTCAGTATGACCTTATTTTCATTCATTACATCTGCAAAGACTCTACTCCCAAATAAGGTCACTTTCACAGGTACCAAAGATCAGGGATTAAACATATCTTTTTGGGGTGTACAATTCACCCACCACATATGTAGAGGCCAGGGATGCTGCTAAACATTTTAGGATAACAGCTTGCCAGGACAAAGAATTACCCAGCAGAAAATGCCAATAGTACCAAAGTTGAAAAACCTTGATTTTGGACAGGTACATCGGCAACCCTGATTCTTCAATGTGATGATTCTTAATAATCTTTCAATGGCCCTGTGGCCCTAAATTCCTGTGCTGCATAGTTTAGGTGCAGACATTTTAAAGTGTGAACATTTTTTGCCACCTTTCCCTCCCAAGAACACCCTCCTGCCAGGGGTCTATTTTGAGGACTTTTTATGAAGGAAAACCACATGCTGGATGGACGCTGAAATGCAAACCAGGAAAACAGTCATAGTTATTAGCTATCTCACTGCTATTGGCTAAGTTAGAAAAGCACTTTGGGCTTCAAGATCAATCAAACGAGGTATCTAAATTCCCTTTCAGTTTCTCAGAAGTATATAATTGTAAGGCTATTAAAAGCTTCTGGTTTGGGATTAGAGACACATTAGTACAATAACCTCAATAACTTCAAAAATGCCAGGAAAATGCTATTTTCAAAAAAAAAGAATAACAACTCTTTAAAGGCAACATTCATTATTTCTATTCTAACATTATTTGAGATATTCTATGTTTAAATAGTGGCAATTTTTATCAGGAGTAGAGTTTATTTTTAGCAAAGTGTTGTGAGGTTTGTTCTCCTACATCAGCATATATGTCATAAGTTGTTAATTTCTAACATTCACCTTATATTGTGCAATACGTGAGACCAGCTGTACAAAGTTAATGTCAAAAGATTACACTCTAGGACAAATAGCCTCAACACATGTGATTTGTTTTTGTTGGAGGGCATATACACCTTTGGAAAATGATACCTAACAACATTAACAGATTTCTCAACTATTGTTTCAGTTTAATGCCTATGTAAACTGAATCTTTCTCACGTAAACTAATTTTTTTTGTTTCTTTTCAAACAATCTCAAAGTAGCAGAAACATTTCAAGAACAGAACATTTTCTCCTCTGAACCATGTGAGAGTAAGTTTCTGACCTGATGTTTCATGCCCCACGAAAACATTACCATCTATTTCCTACAAAGGACATTCCCCATACCATCCCAATACAGCCATTAAAATCAAGAAATGAATATATATGAAGCACCATCTCGTCCCTATACCCCATCTAAATTTCAAAAAAAAGTCCCTATAATGCACTTGGTAGCAAAAGGTTCCAGCTCAGAATCAAACATTGCCATTGGCTGTCACTTCTCTCTAATGTGGCTTCACTCTGGAACTGTGACAGTCTCTTCTGACTTTCATAACCTTGACACTTATTAAAATTCCAAGACAGTTCTGCTGATATATGATTATATTTGAGGCAGGCACATTTGGCAGGAACATCATAGAAGTGATGCTGTGCTCTTCTTACCAGATCGTCTCAGATGGCACACCATTTTTTGGTCTTTGATCGTTTGATTAAAGTGCTGTCTGCCAAGCTTCCGTATCTTTTTCCCTTGATATTAATAAGCATATTCTGAAGAGTTACTTTGAATCTTTAGTACTTTGTACCCCATCAAATTTTTCATTGATTCATTTTTTAATTTGCAGTAGTTGGTACTCATGAATCCTCATATTATTAGATGGGTTATAATCCACTAATATTATTATTTATTTTGATGCTCAATTTTGTCCCAGATTTGTCCAGTAGGAACCCCTTCATGTCGGCTCCTGTATCTTGACATGACTCATTATCCTTTGAGCACTCCATTGCTTTCTGGCACAAGATGTTCTAGGCTTATCTGCTACTTTCCCACTCAAGGCCTGAAATCAGCCATTTCTCCAAGAAGCCTTGGTTACTATTAGTAAAGAATGGTATTTAGAATCCAAGATCTGAGGGCTAAGTATACTCATCACTACTGGAAATCACTGCTAAGAATACATGTGCACATATTCGTATACACACACATACAACTTATTATGTATATCATACACATATATGTATATGACATGCATATGTATTCATCCATATATTTCCACATAAACTTGTTTAAATCTATATGCCTATATAGACATAGGTAAAGAGACAGGGATTTAATGTCATGGGTTCACAGGGATACTGCCAACTGCAATCCAACACCACAGGGTTCATTCTACTTTTTCCCTATCTTTATTTCATTCTTCTCTAGTGAAAAACCTAGATCCTATTATCGTTCCTAGATTTAATTATTTGATCAATCACCCTGTATATTGCTAAACTCTCATTGCCACTGCCACACCTGTCCCCACAGAGAGGTCTTCCTTACCCACTCGGGCTCCAACCTCCATCGCTGGTCTGACCCTCCTACATGCTTTCCTCCACATCTTGTTTGGGATCAAATATCACCCATCTGCTGCTCCTGCACAAAAGCCTTGTTAAATCAACTCTGGGACCCTGTGTCAAGCTGCCTCCTGCAGAAGCACCCATTCACCATGCTCAGGCCCTAACACTCCACACCAGGCTGCCCTCCTGCCTGGATGCCATCCTTACCAGGGTCAGCCTCAGATATCCTGATCTGAGCCCCTTGGGCTCCATCCACTTAGTAAGGATGTCTCCTTCCTCTTCCCCACCAAATAACTATAGGATCTATCGAGGGAAAGATGAGACGGAAGAGGGAAGAGAATGAGGGTGACAGAAGATGAGGAAGAGTCAGTTGCCCTAATTCTTAACAAATGTTTTAAACATATAATTTTTTTGTGATGATAAACTTAGGGTAAAAATGTTCATGCATCAGAAACATCACTATTAAAGGTAGGCTTAGGCTGGGCACAGTAGCTCTCGCCTATAATCCCAACACTTTGGGAGGCCGAGGCAGGAAGATTGCTTGAGCTTAGGAGTTCAAGGCCAGGCTACGCAACACAGTGAAATCCATCTCTACAAAAAATACAACAATTAGCCTGGTGTGGTGGCATATGCCTGTAGTCCCAGCCATGTGGGAGGCTGAAGTGGGAGGATCCCTTGAGCCCAGAAGTCAAGGCTGTAGTGAGCCATGAGTGTGCCTTGGTACTCCAGCCTGAGTGACAGAATGAGACCCTGTCTCAAAAATTAAATGAATGAATAAATAAATCAATAAAGGCAGGCTTATGGCTAATCTGTTCCCTTTAAACAGATTTTGGTCTTTGATCATTTGATCAAAGTGCTGTCGGCCAAGCTTCTCCACCATAAAATTACTCTTTTTCCTTTGATATTAATAAGCACATTCTGAAGAGTTACTTTGAAACTTCAATACTTTGTACCCCATCAAACTTTTCATTGACTCATTTTTTAATCTACATCAGTTGGTACTCATAAATTCCCATATTATTAAATGAGTTGCAATTCACTAATATTATCATTTATTTGATGCTCAATTTGTCCCAGATTTGTCCAGTGGGAACCCCTTTAAATGTTCTTAAAGATAGAAACTGCTAGCATGTTCTACTGAGATATGGACTAACAATGTCAGACATATGTGGGTGCTTGAATAATATTTGCTTCAAAAATATTTATTACTAGAAAGCTGCTGTGTTTGGGGTGAGGGGTTAGTAGGGAAGGGGGTTCATAAAGGGAATGCAAAAGCCATGTCCTCTGGAAGTTAAAAGGATCATTTAAAATGATTCTACTGCAAACATTTTTCAAAAGATAAACATGACCCATTTCTCCAATTCGTGCCATGTAATAGTAATAATAATGATATTTAAATACTCCCACTGATGTATCCTTTACAAAGATATATTATATGTCTTATTTAATCAAAAAACCTTAAAAGAGTCCCTGTACCTAATTTTATTCTAGGACTCAAACTGTGTCAGCATGTCATTCAGTGCAAGTCAGACATTTAGATGCATAGGCTATGCTGTCAGTAGCTCTGAACTTTCATAGACATTTCCAATTAGCTCAGAGAGACAATTGGATATTGTGCTTAAGCACTGTGTTTAAGAAAACGGGCACTGGATGGACCAATGCCAAATTTCCTGCTCTACTGCTTAACTAAGTATGCGTATTTGGGCAATTACTTAACTTAAGCCCCAATTTCTTCATCTTGAGCCCAGAAGGTCAAGGCTGCAGTGAGCTGTGAATGTGCCTCTGCCCTCCAGCCTGAGCGACAGGGTTATTCCCCAGGAGTGCAGAAGTTCTCAGAACTGCGATACTCTCAGATGAATTTTGAAAGGTGAAACAGGGATAGAAGAACTGGGGATAACTAGAAGGGAGAAAAACGTCCTGGACAATTCTTTTTTTTTTTTTTTTTTTTTTTCCAGCTGGAACTAAAAAAAAAATGCTAACTCATAGGGCTATATATATATAACTATTCTTATTATTAAAATTTGACTCAAAGTCTTAAGTTAACAGAAAACCCATGTCCAAGTATGTAGGTCTATACATCTAGGTAAAAAAATATCCAGTAAACCTCACAATATCCTTTGGCAAAGAGAAAACTAAATTTCACAGAGATCAATATAGAATCTAGAAAACAAGCTGAGAGTGCCTGACAATTTTTAATTCTGGCTTAAATTCGATGCTAACATCATAACTTTTGTCTTGTACATTACTCCACAATTTTAGCTTAAGTGGAGCTAAAAGGACAGAACTTACACCATATACATAGAGGGACATCCTCTCCCCCCATTAATCTTATATTTTACACCTTCATTTATTCCACTTTCATTTGTTTCCTTTTTTATCTCTCTCTCTTTAGAGATATTCTCTGCATATCAACTTAACCCTGATGCCTATGGAATAAGTATTTACCTAACAGTGCACTCTCTAGACCATATCATTTTAAAGCTGTGGTTTTTAACCAGCTTAAAATCACATTTAAAGCTACACAGGGAGCTGATAAAAATTCTTAATGCCCACACTGAATACCAAGCCAAATGAACCAGAGTTTCGTAGGGAAAGATCCAGGTATCAGAATTTTTCAAGCTCTCTGGTGTTTCTGACATACAGTCAAGTAGAGAATCAAACTTCTACAATGAATCCAGAATGCACTGGTTCTCAGAACTGCAATACTCTGAGGTGAACCAGGGATAGAAGAATTGGAGATACCCAGAAGGGGGAAAAATGTCCCGGACAATTCTGTTTCTTTTACTTTCTTTCTTTCTTTCTTTTTTTTTTTTTTTTTTTTTTTTTTTTTTTTTTTGAGACTGTTTTGCACTGTCACCCAGGCTGGAGCTTAGTGGCACCATCACCATGATAGCTCACTGCAGCCTCAAACTTTGGGCTGAAGCAATCTTTCTGCCCTGGCGTCCCAAGTACCTGGGACTACAAGTGTACATCACCACAACCGCACTTTAA
Organism: Macaca nemestrina; assembly: GCF_043159975.1. Classification (NCBI taxonomy): domain Eukaryota; kingdom Metazoa; phylum Chordata; class Mammalia; order Primates; family Cercopithecidae; genus Macaca; species Macaca nemestrina. The sequence goes on along the minus strand of NC_092130.1, from coordinate 125,271,917 downwards.
AAAGTTTTTTTAAATAAAGAAAGGACCTTGCTATGTTGCCCAGGGTGGTCTTGAACTCCTGGATTCCAGCCATCCTCCCACCTCAGCACTCAAAAGTGCTGGAATTACAGGCCTGGACAATAAGTGGTATGATGGAAAAGAGATGTGGCACAAGGAAATTTAGAACTAGAGCAACCCAAGATGTTCTGTCCAAGTTGTTAACAACGAGACCTTTTAAAAGGCATTTATGAAAATTAATAGTCTTACCTTTTGATTAGCCTTCTTTCTCTATAGTGTATTACAAAAATTCCACATATTACAAGCCCACGAAAATAAATTCCCATGTGAGTTTGAAAACTTTAGGTAGAATAATGTCCCAATTTTAGTTACTGGTGGCCAATATTTACCTTGAGAGTAGCTTGAGAGGTGGTGGTGTTTTATTACCCTTACTGGCTGCTAACATTTGTGACACAGAAACCTGCAATAGGTTGGATGGACTCCTTTCAACATGAAAAGTAATTATAAACAGGTGAAGGTAAAACGGCAATTTTCGTGTTGGCTTTGGTAATGTTTTGCACGTAATCCCTCTGTCAAAGTGTCTTAAACAATAAAACAGCAAGCACTAATCACACACACACACGCACACACACATTTTGTTTTCAAAGATCACGGTGTAAAATGAAGATACACACACGTTATCCTGTAAGTTGTGGATCTTTGGTTGGCTGGTTGGTTATGAAGTTTTTTCCCCTCTCAGCTCTAAAAAAAAACATCCTTGGCAAGGTGAGGTGGCTCACGCCTGTAATCCCAGCACTTTGGGAGGCCGAAACGGGCAGATCACCTGAGGGTGTGAGTTTGAGACCAGACTGACCAATGTGGAGAAACCCCGTCTCTACTAAAAATATAAAATTAGTCTGGCGTGGTGGCTGGCGCATGCCTGTAATCGCAGCTACTCTGGAGGCTGAGAGAGGAGAATCGCTTGAACCCGGGAGGCGGAGGTTGCGGTGAGCCGAGATCACGCCACTGCACTCCAGCCTAGGCAACAAGAGCAAAACTGTCTCAAAAAAAAAAAAAAAAAAAAAAAAAAAAAAAAAAAAAATTCCTCAAAGCCAACCCACCTGCCAAGAGGAGGGAAGGAGGTAAGGGGGAGCTTTACTCTGGAATCAAGAAAAGGGAGTAGGCCTTGGGAAAATGTGGCTTTCAAAATTCATTCCACATTTGCACAAGCCAAGTCGCTAGCTGGTCCCTGCATCCACCTACACACCCCACTGACCTCTTCCTAGGAAAAACCACACTCCCCCCCGTTACCTACGCCCCCGAATTGTGGGGCGCTGTTTGTTCAATCTCTCCCCAAAGACCGCAGGAGCGCGAGCCGCCCCAGTTCCAGGGTTCAGCTTAGGTGACACAAACGTAGCCAATGGGAGGCCGCCGCCGCCAATCGCCACCCACCCTTACCAGCATCCCGGCGCCTCTCCCCGCCACCCTTGCCCGGCGCGCCGGCGATGCCGTCTGCCCGCGGGGACCCAAGCCTCGCGCGCCCCTTCCTGCGCGCCCTCCGCCCTCCCTACCCTGGCCCCTGTAGCCATCACACCTGGGGCACTGCCGTCCGCCGAGCTTGGGCGCGCGGTGGCGAGAAGGCACTGGAGGAGGAGGAGCAATCGGGGTGTAGGCGCCCTGGCCGCCAGCAGGCCGGGGAGGGCGCGCATGGCGCCGGAGGGTCCGCCTCGGTCCTCGTGGAGACTGCTCTCTCAGCTCGCTGCCGCGGGTGTCCGGAGTCCCTGCGCACACTCGCCTGTGGCCCGGCGCCCGCAGTCAGCGCCGGCGGCAGGACGCTGAAGAAAAGGCGGAATGGGAGGGGCCCGGCCGCCTTGCCCTACTCCCCCGAGACGCTCTCACCGCGCCCGGCCCTCCACCAATTATGCAGCCCTCAGCCGGCTGCTGGCGTTCCCGGATGTGCGGTGCTACTTCCCGGCTGCAGCCTCTCTGGCCTCCGCCCTCTCGGCTCTAGCAGGTCCAGGTCGGGAGAGAGCTTGGGCAGGTTGTGTCTAGCCCATCTGCTGGGGAGAGGTTGAAACTCTCCCTGCAGGCTGGCCTTTGCACTTCACCTGAGGCAGGTTTCACTAATTTGCTTTGATGGGACACATGAGAGTATAGAAGACTTTTCTCCTCCCCGACCCCGGACATCTTTGGACTTTCTTATGAGGGAGGCTTGTTTTTGCTGCAGGTGTAAAGGTTCTATCCAGCTGCCAGACAACTTGTACTAATCTTTCTTTGCTTTGCCTACCAATCACACACACCCTCTCTTCTAGCCTCTGAAGGCTTCACTGGTTTTCTCTGGGTGAAGGTTTCAGAGTCCCAAGGCCCCATACCGTGTCTGATTTTACTTTATTTTTGTTTGTTAAGCCTAACAGCTTCTGAGGAGCCACCTAGAGCTCAAGAAGCAAAAGCTACTGAGAGTAGATACTATGTAAACTGCACAAGACGTTGACCTTTGTTAAATCTGAACACTGTTTAAGATAATGCTATCTCTTACCCACAAGGCTGTAGTTTGAAATTTTCAGTGCTCTGAACCAAATTAAATAAAACAACTAATTAGTACTTTATCCAGGAGGGAAGGAGAAATCTATGTTATAACATTGAAACACATTGATTTGATTTCTCTCTGGGATGTTATAACACATTAAAAGATATTTTATAGATTTTTCACGAGCTTTGTTTCCTCTCCCTGTATTTTTTGAAGTTCAGCTTTCACGTTCGTAAATTCAAAGTATATCAGCGTCAAAAAAAAAAAAAAAAAGGATTGGAAATAACGTAAGAGACAGACTTTGAAAATAGAACTATTTAACAAAACCTATGCTTACTCCAGGCAGGAATGGTTAATTTTTAATTGGTACGTATTACTAAAACATGTCCGTTTCTGGTCTAGTATTATATGCGCAAAACTTTGGAAACAATGTAGATTCTTCAAATTGGCAGTGAGAGAATATGAATAATACAATTCATTCAACAATATCATCTACCAGGTGCCATTGTGTTCAAAAGAGGCTGGATAGGAACACATGCACAAATGCATGCATGCACACATGTACACACACACACACAAATTAGACAACTGTTTATCAGTGAATGACAAATCTCAGAAAAGCCTCTTCTCAGAAAGTTATGGTCACAATGATTAAAATCTTTTGAATGAAATTTTAAAAGATGCCTTCGAGGACTAAGTCTTATTACACTGTTGACCCTCTCAGGGCATTGACAGGACTTGCTAAACCCAAATTGCCTAATCAATGGCAACTACATCACGCCTCTTTCTTTCTACCCTGCATCTGGTCTCAGGACTAACTGAACACATTTCCCTATAATTAGGTAGAGTGTCAACAGTAAGCACTTCTCACCTCAAACTAAACTCTGACTGACTTTTCCCAGTTAGTCTCTTAAAATCCTTAGACACAAATTCACCCTTCTTCTAATGAGCTGAACTTACTTAAAGAAACATTTTTTCAGTCGAATCAGCATATTTATGACCAGAAAAACTTACTTGCCCAGGTTGATGCTGATCCCCACTGTTGCTTTTGCTGTTAGAACAAAAAAGTTGAGAAAGAAATATAATTCTCATTTTGCTAAGCATTTTAAAAGTCTTTTCATCATTGTTCCTGTTCTATATTTAGATATTTGATATTTCCAGCCTTATCCACACTCCACTTTTTCAAATGCTCCATATCCTTTAAAACCAGCTTATCAACTACCTTCCCTATATAACTTTTTCTGACCTTTCTGGTCCAAATTGACCTTTCCCTCCTTGGTGAAATAAATATTGCAACAAGCACTTTGACACTCCCATCATCATAAAGTGTATAAAAGGGGAATAAGGGTCCTTTGTTTTCTCCCCTTGAGTTAGGTGAGCTCTGTGACTCCCCTAACCTACTGAATATTGCTGAAGAGCTATTGTGTGGGCTGGCTGGGTGTGGTGGCTCAGGCCTGTAATTCCAGCACTTTGGGAGGCTGATGCAGGTGGATCACAAGGTCAGGAGCTCGAGACCAGCCTGGCCAATATGGTGAAACCCTGTCTCTACTAAAAATGCAAAATAAAATTAGCTGGGCATGGTGGCGCATGCCTGTAATCCCAGCTACTTGGGAAGCTAAGGCAGAAGAATTGATTGAATCCAGGAGGCAGACCTTGCGGTGAGCCAAGATCACACCACTGCACTCCAGCCAGGGCAACAGAGCAAGACTCTGTCTCAAAAAAAAAAAGAGAGAGAGAGAGAGAGATTGTGTGGGCTTTCTGTTCCGGACCACAAGAGCTTCCACTTCCTTTCTCTTGGAGACCTTGCTCACAGAAGACAGTTCCCTGGTAAAAAGTACTACTGTATTACCCTTAGACTGCCACACTGTGAGAAACCCAAATGCCATGGAGGAACCCGTAAAAATAAAGTCAGGTCAAGTAAAAAAGGAGTATGAAGATTTATTATACATACAAAAGAATAGTTCACAAACCGGAAGACTTCAAATCAAAAGTAGTAAGAAACTTGACATGAGAGTCACAGTGCAGCTTATAAAGCATCAGTGAGGAAGTGCATTGACCTCTATTGTGGCTGGCTATTAAAAACTTACATTCCTTTTTGGGCAAGTAGAGCTGTATAAGCTTATTTGTCTCTAACAGTTTGGTTCAATTTCATCATACTAACAAGAAAGGAAAGCTTAACTTTTGTTAATGTTTAGAAATTGCATTTCAGGGAAATCAGGATAGCTTAAATTTTGGTTATGTGGCTATGAGTGGTTGACCTAGGGATATAATGTGTCCTCCATTTTGATTCTACTTTAACAAATCCCCCATACAGGACCTTAAATCATTGTTGAGTGTTTACTTTGCTGTGCAGAAGCTTTTTAGCCTGATTCAATCCCATTTGTCTATTCTTTCTTGGTTGCCTGTGCTTTAGAGGTCTTACACAAAATATTGTTTCTCAGACTAATGTCCTGGAACACTTTCCTGAAGTTTTCATCTAATCATTTCGTAGTCATAGTTGCAGGCCTTAGATTCAAACCTTTAATCCATTTTAATTGTATTTTTGTGTATGGTGAGATATAGAGGTTTAGTTTCATCCTTCTACATGTAATTACCCAGTTTTCCCAGCACCATTTATTAAATAGACTCTCATTTTCCCATTGTATGCTCTTGGTACTGTTGTTGAAGATGAACTGGTTGTCAACGCATTGATTTATATCTGGGTTCTCTATTCTGTTTCATTGGTCTATGTGTCTGTTTTCTTGCCAGTTCTATGCTAATTTGATTACTATAGCTTTTTTTTTTTTTTATCTTTAACTGTTGTTGTAAGTTCCAGGGTACATGTGCAGACTATGCAGATTTCTTAAGTAGGTAAATGTGTGCCATGGTGGTTTGCTTCACAGATCATCCCATCACCTAGGTATTAAGCCCAGCATGCATTAGCTATTCTTCCTGATGCTCTCCCTCCTGCAACACCCCACCCCAACAGGCCCATCATGTGTCCACGTGGTCTCATCTTTCAGCTCATTCAGGTGAGAATATGTGGTGTTTGGTTTTCTGTCCCTGCGTTGGTTTGCTGAGGATAACAGCTTCCAGCTCCGTCTATGTCTCTACAAAGGATATGATCTCATTCCTTTTTATGGTTCAATAGTATTCCATGGTGTATATGTACAACATTTTCTTTATCCAGTCTACCACTGATGGGCATTTGGATAGATTCCATGTCTTTATTATTGTGAATAGTTGGTTACTATATCTTTTTTTTATTATTATTATACTTTAAGTTCTAGGGTACATGTGCACAACGTGCAGGTTTGTTACATATGTATACTTATGCCATGTTGGTGTGCTGCACCCATTAACTCATCATTTACATTACGTATTTCTCCTAATGCCATCCCTCCCCTATCCCCCAACCCCATGACAGGCCCTGGTATGTGATGTTCCCCACCCTGTATCCAAGTTTTCTCATTGTTCAGTTCCCACCTATGAGTGAGAACATGCGGTGTTTGGTTTTCTATTCTTGCAATAGTTTTCTGAGAATGATGGTTTCCAGCTTCATCCATGTCCCGACAAAGGACATGAACTCATCTTTTTTATGGCCACGTAGTATTCCATGGTGTATATATATTCCACATTTTCTTAATCCAGTCTATCATTGATGGACATTTGGGTTGGTTCCAAGTCTTTGCTATTGTGGATAGTGCCGCAATAAACATACATGTGCAAGTGTCTTTATAGTCACATGATTTATAATCCTTTGGGTATATACCCAGTAATGGGATCACTGGGTCAAACGGCATTTCTGGTTTTAGGTCCTTGAGGAATCATCACACTGTCTTCCACAATGGTTGAACTAGTTTACACTCCCACCAACAGTGTAAAAGCATTCCCATTTCTCCACATCCTCTCCAGCACCTGTTGTTTCCTAACTTTTTAATGATCACCATTCTAACTGGTGTGAGATAGTATCTCATTGTGGTTTTGATTTGCATTTCTCTATGACCAGTGATGATGAGCATTTTTTCATGTGTCTGTTGGCTGTATACATGTCTTGTTTTGAAAAGTGTCTGTTCATATCCTTTGCCCACTTTTTGATTGGCTTGTTTGATTTTTTTTCTTGTAAATTTGTTTAATTTCTCTGTAGATTCTGGATATTAACCCTTTCCCAGACGGGTAGATTGCAAAAATTTTCTCCCATCCTCTAGATTGCCTGTTCACTCTCATGGTAGTTTCTTTTGCTGTGCAGAAGCTCTTTAGTTTAATGAGATCCCATTTGTCTATTTTGACTTTTGTTGCCGTTGCTTTTGGTGTTTTAGTCATGAAGTCCTTGCCCATGCTTATGTCCTGAATGGTATTGCCTAGGTTTTCTTCTAGGGTTTTTATGGCTTTACATATAACACTTAAGTCTGTAATCCATCTTGAATTAATTTTCGTATAAGGTGTAAGGAAGGGATCCAGTTTCAGTTTTATACATATAGCTAGCCAGTTTTCCCAGCATCATTTATTAAATAGGGAATCCTTTCCCTATTTCTTGTTTTTGTCAGGTTTGTCAAAGATCAGATGGTTGTAGATGTGTGGTGTTATTTCTGAGGCATCTGTTTTGTTCCATTGGTCTATATCTCTGTTTTGGTGCTAGTACCATGCTGTTTTGGTTACTGTAGCCTTGTAATATAGTTTGAAGTCAGGTAGCATGATGCCTCCAACTTTGTTCTTTTTGCTTAGGATTGTCTTGGCTATAAGGGCTCTTTTTTGGTTCCATATGAACTTTAAAGTAGTTTTTTTCCAATTCAGTGAAGAAACTCATTGGTAGCTTGATGGGGATGGCATTGAATCTATAAATTACCTTGGGCAATATGGCCATTTTAACGATATTGATTCCTCCTATCCATGAGTGTGGAATGTTCTTCCATCTGTTTGTGTCCTCTTTTATTTCACTGAGCAGTGGTTTGTAGTTCTCCCTGAAGAGGTCCTTTACATCCCTTGTATGTTAGATTCCTAGGTATTTTATTCTCTTTGAAGCAATTGTGAATGGAAGTTCATTCATGATTTGGCTCTCTGTTTGTCTGTTACTGGTGTATAAGAATGCTTGTGACTTTTGCACATTAATTTTGTATCCTGAGACTTTGCTGAAGTTTCTTATGAGCTTCAGGAGATTTTGGGCTGAGATGATGAAGTTTTCTAAATATACAATCATGTCATCTGCAAACAGGGACAATTTGACTTCTTCTTTTCCTAATTGAATACCCTTGATTTCTTTCTCTTGCCTGATTGCCCTAGCCAGAACTTCCAACACTATGTTGAATAGGAGTGGTGAGAGAGGGCATCCCTGTCTTGTGCCAGTTTTCAAAGGGAAAGCTTCCAGTTTTTGCCTATTCAGTATGATATTGGCTGTGGATTTGTCATAAATAGCTCTTATTATTTTGAGATACGTTCCATCAATACCTAGTTTATTAAGAGTTTTTAGCATGAAGGGCTGTGGAATTTTCTCAGAGGCCTTTACTGCATCTGTTGAGATAATCATGTGATTTTTGTCTTTGGTTCTGTTTATATGCTGGATTACATTTACTGATTTGCGTATATTGAACCAGCCTTGCATCCCAGGGATGAAGCCCACTTGATCATGGTGGATAAGCTTTTTGATGTGCTGCTGGATTCAGTTTGCCAGTATTTTATTGAGGATTTTTGCATCAGTGTTCATCAGGGATATTGGTCTAAAATTCTCTTTTTTTGTTGTGTCTCTGCCAGGCTTTAGTATCAGGATGATGTTGGCATCATAAAATGAGTTAGGGAGGATTCTCTCTTTTTCTATTGATTGGAATAGTTTCAGAAGGAATGGTACCAGCTCCTCCTTGTACCTCTGGTAGAATTCGGCTGTGAATCCATCTTATCCTGGACTCTTTTTGGTTGGTAGGCTATTAATTATTGCCTCAGTTTCAGAGCCTGCTATTGGTCTCTTCAGGGATTCAACTTCTTCCTGGTTTAGTCTTGGGAGAGTGTAAGTGTCCAGGAAATTATTCATTCCTTCTAGATTTTCTAGTTTATTTGCGTAGAGGTGTTTATAGTATTCTCTGATGGTTGTTTGTATTTCTGTGGGGTCGGTGGTGATATCCCCTTATCATTTTTTATTGCATCTATTTGATTCTTCTCTCTTTTCTTCTTTATTAGTCTTGCTAGCAGTCCATCAATTTTGTTGATCTTTTCAAAAAACCAACTCCTGGATTCACTGATTTTTTGGAGGGTCTTTTGTGTCTCTATCTCCTTCAGTTCTGCTCTGATCTTAGTTGTTTCTTGCCTTCTGCTAGCTTTTGAATTTGTTTGCTCTTGCTTTTCTAGTTCTTTTAATTGTGATGTTAGAGTGTCAATTTTAGATCTTTCCTGCTTTCTCTTGTGGGCATTTAGTGCTATAAATTTCCCTCTACACACTGCTTTAACTGTGTCCCAGAGATTCTGGTATGTTGTATCTTTGTTCTCATTGGTTTCAAAAAACATCTTTATTTTATTTATTTATTTTTTTATTTTTTTATTATTATACTTTAAGTTCTAGGGTACATGTGCGTAACGTGCAGGTTTGTTACATATGTATACTTGTGCCATGTTGGTGTGTTGCACCCATCAATTCATCAGCACCCATCAACTCATCATTTACATCAGGTATAACTCTCAATGCAATCCTTCCCCCCTCCCCCCTCCCCATGATAGGCCCCAGTCCAAAAAACATCTTTATTTCTGCCTTTATTTCATTATGTACCCAGTAGTCATTCAGGAGCAGGTTGTTCAGTTTCCATGTAGTTGAGCACTTTTGATTGAGTGTCTTAGTCCTGAGTTCTAGTTTGATTGTTCTGTGGTCTGAGAGACAGTTAGTTATAATATCTGTTCTTGTACATTTGCTGAGGAGTGCTTTACTTCCAATTATGTGGTCAATTTTGGAATAAGTGCAATGTGGTGCTGAGAAGAATGTATATTCTATTGATTTGGGGTGGAGAGTTCTGTAGATGTCTATTAGTTCTGCTTGCTGCAGAGATGAGTTCAATTCCTGGATATCCTTGTTAACTTTCTGTCTCGTTGATCTGTCTAATGTTGACAGTGGGGTGTTAAAGTCTCCCATTATTATTGTATGGTAGTCTAAGTCTCTTTGTAAGTCTCTAAGGACTTGCTTTTTGAATCTGGGTGCTCCTGTATTGGGTGCATATATATGTAGGGTAGTTAGCTCTTCCCGTTGAATTGATCCCTTTACCATTATGTAATGGCCTTCTTTGTCCCTTTTCATCATTGATGCTTTAAAGCCTGTTTTATCGGAGACTAGTATTGCAATCCCTGCTTTTTTTTTGTTGTTGTTGTTCTCCATTTTCTTGGTAGATCTTCCTCCATCCCTTTATTTTGAGCCTATATGTGTCTCTGCATGTGAGATGGGTCTCCTGAATACAGCAAACTGATGGGTCTTGACTTTTTATCCAATTTGCCAGTCTGTGTCTTTTAATTGGACCATTTAGTCCATTTACATATACCTTTAAGGTTAATATTGTTATGTGTTTTGGTTTGCACTAGGATGCAAAAGAAAAATCCCTGCACTTTCTGTCTGTCTTTGTGGCGGCCCAGATTGAATTGGGGAATACATCTATAGCCTAGAAATGTAGGCTATGTTAATGGTAATGTAATTTTTGCAATGTAATGTTTGAAAAATATTAATGTAGTTTTTGTTTTTACAGTAACAAATTTGGCAATTACTGACAAAAACAAGCAATGGGCTCTACATTCTGTTCCATTTTTCTAGATACTAGACCTTTGTCAGATGCATAATTTACAAAAATTTTCTCCCAGTCTGTAGGTTTTCTGTTTATTCTGTTGATAGTTTATTTTGCAGTGCAGGAGATATTTACTTTAATTAGGTCTCATTTGTCAGTTTTTGTTTTTGTTGCAATTGCTTTTGGTGCCTTCTTCATGAAATCTTTGCCAGTGCGTATGTCCTGAATGTTATTGCCCAGGTTGTTTTCCAAGGTTTTTATAGATTTGGTTTTTACATTTAAGTGTTTTCTCCATCTTGAGTTAATTTTCCTATATGGTATAAAGAAGGGGTCCAGTTTTAATTTTCTGCATGTGGCTAGCCAGTTCTTGAACAAGGAATCCTTTCCACATTGCTTGTTTTCATCAGGTTTGTCAAAGATCAGATAGTTGTAGGTGTGCAGTTTTATTTCTGAGTTCACTGTTCTGTTCCATTAGTCTATTTGCCTGTTCTTATACCAGTACCATGCTATTTTGGTTACTGTATCCCTGTAGTATAAAGTCAGGTAGGGTGATGGCTCCTGCTTTGTTTTTGCTTTTTTTGTTTGTTTGTTTGTTTTGCTATTTTTGCTTAGAATTGCCTTAGATATTCAGGCTCTTGTTTGGTTCCATATGAATTTTAAAATAGTTTTCTCTAATTCTGTGAAGGATGTTGATGGTAGTTTAAGGGGAATAGATTCTTTACGATATTGATTCTTCCTATCCATGAACATGGAATGTTTTTCCATTTGTTCATGTCATCTCAGATTTATTTGAGCAGTGGTTTGTGATTCTCCTTGTAGAAATCTTTCACCTGCCTTATTAGCTGTATTCCTTGGTATTTTATTCTTTTTGTGGCAATTGTGAATGGAATATCATTCATGATTTGACTCTTGCCTTCACTGTTTTTGGTGTTTAGGAATGCTAGTGATTTTTCCACATTGATTTTGGATCTTGTGACTTTGCTGAAGTTGTTTATCAGCTTAAGAAGCTTTTGGGCTGAGATAATGGAGTTTTCTAGATATAGGATCATGTCATCCACAATGAGAAATAGTTTGACTTCCTCTCTTCCTATTTGAGTACACTTTATTTCTTTCTCTTGCCTAATTGCCCTGGCCAGAAATTCCAATGCTATGTTGAATAGGAGTGATGACAGAGGGCATCCTTGTTTTATGCCAGTTTTCAAGGGAAATGCATACAGCTTTTGCCAATTCAGTATGATGCTGGCTGTAGATTTGTCATAGATGGCTCTCATTATTTTGAGGTTTGTTCCTTCAATAGCTAGTTTATTGGGGGGTTTTTTACGTGAAGGAATGTTGAGTTTTATCAAAAATCTTTTCTGCATCTATTGCGATAATCATGTGGTTGTTTGTCTTTAGTTCTGTTTATGTGATTAATCACACTTATTGATTTGCATATGTTGAACCAACCTAGAATCCCAGGGCCTACTTGACTGTGGTGGATAAGCTTTTTGATGTGCTGCTGGATTTGGTTTTCAAGTATTTTGTTGAGGATTTTTGCATCAATGTATATCAAGAATATTGGCCTGAAGTTTTCTTTTTTGTTGTATCTCTGCCAGATTTTGATATCAGGATGATGCTGGCCTCATAGAATGAATTAAGGAGGAGTCCCTGCATTTCAATTTTTTGGAATAGTTTCAGGAGGCCCATTGCTTGTTTTTGTCAGTTTTGTCGAAGATCAGATGGTCATAGGTGTGCTGCCTTTTTTCTGGGCTCTACATTCTGTTCCAATTTTCTATGTGACTGTTTTTATACCAGTACCATGCTGAAGGAGTTTTCTGGCTGAAACTATGGGGTTTTCTAGATTTAAAATCATGTCATCTACAAAGAGATATATTTAGAGTTTCTCACTTTCCATTTGGATGCCCTTTATTTCTTTCTCTTGCCAGACTGATCTGGCCAGAACTTTCAATGATATGTTGAATAGGAGTGGTAAGAGAGAGCATTCTTGTCTTGTGCCAATATTCAAAAGGAATGCTTCCAGGTTTTGACCATTCAGTATGATGTTGGTTGTGGATTTGTCATAGATGGCTCTTACTATTTGAAGTACATTCCTTCCATACTTAGTTTATTGAGTTTTTAACATGAAAGGGTGTTGAATTTTATTAAAAGCTTCTTTTGCCTCTATTGAGATGAGCATGTGGCTTTTGTCTTTAGTTTTGTTTATGTGGTTAATCACATTTATTGATTTGCATATGTTGAACTAACCTTGCATCCCAGGGATGAAGTCTATTTGAGCATGATGAAATAGCTTTTCGTGTGCTGCTGGATTTGGTTTGCAAGTGCTTTGGTTTTTTGAGGACTTTTACATAGATACTCATCAAGGATATTTTTGGCCTGAAGTTTTCTTTTTTTGTTGTGTCTTTGCCTGGTTTGGGTGTCAGGATGATGCTTCATAGGATAAGTTGGGAGGAGTCCTTCTTCCTTAATTTTTGAAATAGTTTCAGTAGGAATGGTACCAGTTCTTTTCACATCTGGTAGAATTCAGCCATGAATTCATCTGGTGCTGGGATTTTTTGGTTGGTAGGCTATTTATTACTGATCCAATTTTGTTCCTTGTTATTGGTCTGTTCGGGAATACTGTCTATTCCTGGTCCTGTTTTAGGAAGATGCATGTGTCCAGGAATTTATTCTTTTCCAGGTTTTCTAGTTTGTGTACGTAGTGGTGTTTTTAGTAGTTTCTGATATCTATTTTTCTTTCTGTGAGGTCAGTGGCAACATCCCCATCATCATTTCTTTCTTCTTTTTTTTTTTTTAATCAAACAGAGAATTTCAGTTTAATGTGTTATGATTTTTTATTTTTGAACAAAGTGGGCATTTTTAATGGTAACAAATGAACCACTACTGTGAAGAAAAATAAAACTACAAAATTTAACAGTTGTGTTATGCCGGTCAGTCAAATTTTGGGTGCCTATGCACAAACCATTCTTCAAAGCACTGCACTACCTATCATGGCAGCAATTATGCAAGGCTCAAAAGGGACTCACATCAAATTATCATCGCAGTGTTAGTGGAGCTCACTCTTGGCATATATTAAACTTATTTCGTTACACCACGGTAATATTTGAAAGAAGCACAGTTGCCTTATTTTCTAATCATTGTTTTCTTCATAGCACAAAGCTAAAGCCCATAGTAGGTGGTGAAAGCTGAGAACATCTTCTAAACATTGATTCAAAATGACAGGATATAATCTTTTCCTTGATGAAATTTCTGTATTTTTTTTTCATTTTTTTTTATTATTATACTTTAAGTTCTAGGGTACATGTGCATAACGTGCAGGTTTCTTACATATGTATACTTGTGCCATGTTGGCGTGCTGCACCCATCAACTCGTCAGCACCCATCAACTTGTCATTTACATCAGGTATAACTCCAAGTGCAATCCCTCCCCTCTCCCCCCTCCCCATGATAGGCCCCAGTGTATGATGTTCCCCTTCCCAAGTACAAGTGATCTCATTGTTCAGTTCCCACCTATGAGTGAGAACATGCGGTGTTGGTTTTCTGTTCTTGCGATAGTTTACTGAGAATGATGGTTTCCAGCTGCACCCATGTCCCTACAAAGGACACAAACTCATCCTTTTTTATGGCTGCATAATATTCCATGGTATATATGTGCCACATTTTCTTAATCCAGTCTGTCACTGATGGACATTTGGGTTGATTCCAAGTCTTTCCTATTGTGAATAGTGCCGCAATAAACATACGTGTGCATGTGTCTTTACAGCAGCATGATTTATAATACTTTGGGTATATACCCAGTAATGGCATGGATGAGTCATATGGTACTTCTAGTTCTAGATCCTTGAAGAATCGCCATACTCTTTTCCATAATGGTTGAACTAGTTTACAATCCCACCAACAGTGTAAAAGTGTTCCTATTTTTCCACATCCTCTCCAGCACCTGTTGTTTCCTGCCTTTTTAATGATCGCCATTCTAACTGGTGTGAGATGGTATCTCATTGTGGTTTTCATTTGCATTTCTATGATGGCCAGTGATGATGAGCATTGTTTCGTGTGTCTGTTGGCTGTATGAATGTCTTCTTTTGAGAACTGTCTGTTCATATACTTTGCCCACTTTTTGATGGGGTTGTTTGTTTTTTTCTTGTAAACTCGGTTGAGTTCTTTGTAAGTTCTGGATATTAGCCCTTTGTCAGATGAGTAGATTGCAAAAATTTTCTCCCATTCTGTAGGTTGCCTGTTCACTCTGATAGTAGTTTCTTTTGCTGTGCAGAAGCTCTTTAGTTTAATTAGATCCCATTTGTCAATGTTGGCTTTTGTTGCTATTGCTTTTGGTGTTTTAGACATGAAGTCCTTGCCCATGCCTATGTCCTGAATAGTATTACCTAGGTTTTCTTCTAGGGTTTTTATGGTATTAGGTCTAACATTTAAATGTCTAATCCATCTCGAATTAATTTTTGTATAAGGTGTAAGGAAAGGATCCAGTTTCAGCTTTCTACTTATGGCTAGCCAATTATCCCAGCACCATTTATTTAATAGGGAATCCTTTCCCCATTTCTTGTTTTTCTGAGGTTTGTCAAAGATCAGATGGCAGTAGATGTGTGGTATTATTTCTGAGGACTGTGTTCTGTTCCATTGGTCTATATCTCTGTTTTGGTACCAGTACCATGCTGTTTTGGTTACTGTAGCCTTGTAGTATAGTTTGAAGTCAGGTAGCGTGATGCCTCCAGCTTTGTTCTTCTGACTTAGGATTGTCTTGGCAATGCGGGCTCTTTTTTGGTTCCATATGAACTTTAAAGTAGTTTTTTTCCAATTCAGTGAAGAAACTCATTGGTAGCTTGATGGGGATGGTGTTGAATCTATAAATTACCTTGGGCAGTAAGGCCATTTTCATGATATTGATTCTTCCTATCCATGAGCATGGTATGTTCTTACATTTGTTTGTGTCCTCTTTTATTTCACTGAGCAGTGGTTTGTAGTTCTCCTTGAAGAGGTCCTTTACATCCCTTGTCAGTTGGATTCCTAGGTATTTTATTCTCTTTGAAGCAATTGTGAATGGAAGTTCATTCCTGATTTGGCTCTCTGTTTGTCTGTTACTGGTGTATAAGAATGCTTGTGATTTTTGCACATTAATTTTGTATCCTGAGACTTTGCTGAAGTTTCTTATCAGCTTAAGGAGATTTTGGGCTGAGATGATGGGGATTTCTAAATATACAATCATGTCATCTGCAAACAGGGACAATTTGACTTCTTCATTTCCTAACTGAATACCCTTGATTTCTTTCTCTTGCCTGATTGCCCTAGCCAGAACCTCCAACACTATGTTGAATAGGAGTGGTGAGAGAGGGCATCCCTGTCTTGTGCCAGTTTTCAAAGGGAATGCTTCCAGTTTTTGCCCATTCAGTATGATATTGGCTGTGGGTTTGTCATAAGTAGCTCTTATTATTTTGAGATACGTTCCATCAATACCGAGTTTATTGAGAGTTTTTAGCACGATGAGCCGTTGAATTTTGTCAAAGGCCCTTTCTGCATCTATGGAGATAATCATGTGGTTTTTGTCTTTGGTTCTGTTTATATGCTGGATTACATTTATTGATTTGCATATGTTGAACCAGCCTTGCATCCCAGGGATGAAGCCCATTTGATCATGCTGGATAAGCTTTTTGATGTGCTGCTGGATCTGGTTTGCCAGTATTTTACTGAGTATTTTCGCATCGATGTTCATCAGGGATATTGGTCTAAAATTCTCTTTTTTTGTTGTGTCTCTGCCAGGCTTTGGTATCAGGATGATGTTGGCCTCATAAAATGAGTTAGGGAGGATTCCCTCTTTTTCTATTGATTGGAATAGTTCAGAAAGAATGGTACCAGCTCCTTTTTGTACCTCTGGTAGAATTCGGCTGTGAATCCATCTGGTCCTGGACTCTTTTTCATTGGTAGGCTATTAATTATTGCCTCAATTTCAGAGCCTGCTATTGGTCTATTCAGGAATTCCGCTTCTTCCTGGTTTAGTCTTGGGAGAGTGTAAGTGTCCAGGGAATTATCCATTTCTTCTAGATTTTCTAGTTTATTTGCATAGAGGTGTTTATAGTATTCTCTGATGGTTTTTTGTATTTCTGTGGGGTCGGTGGTGATATCGCCTTTATCATTTTTTATTGCATCTATTTGATTCTTCTCTCTTTTCTTCTTTTTTAGTCTTGCTAGCAGTCTATCAATTTTTTTGATCTTTTCAAAAAACCAATTCCTGGATTCACTGATTTTTTGGAGAGTTTTTTATGTCTCTATCTCCTTCAGTTCTGCTCTGATCTTAGGTATTTCTTGCCTTCTGCTAGCTTTTGAATGTGTTTTCTCTTGCTTCTCTAGTTCTCCTTTAATTGTGATGTTAGAGTGTCAATTTTAGATCTTTCCTGCTTTTTCTTGTGGGCATTTAGTGCTATAAATTTCCCTCTACACACTGCTTTAAATGTGTTCCAGAGATTCTGGTGTGTTATATCTTTGTTCTCATTGGTTTCAAAGAACATCTTTATTTCTGCCTTCATTTTGTTATGTACCCAGTAGTCATTCAGGAGCAGGTTATTCAGTTTCCATGTAGTTGAGCACTTTTGATTGAGTTTCTTAGTCTTGAATTCTAGTTTGATTGCACTGTATTCTGAGAGACAGTTTGTTATAGTTTCTGTTCTTGTACATTTGCTGAGGAGTCCTTTACTTCCCATTATGTGGTCTATTTTGGAATAAGTGTGATGTAGTGCTGAGTAGAATGTATATTCTGTTAACTTGGGGTGGAGAGTTCTGTAGATGTCTATTAGGTCTGCTTGCTGCAGAGCTGAGTTCAATTCCTGGATATCCTTGTTAACTTTCTGTCTCGTTGATCTGTCTAATGTTGACAGTGGGGTGTTAAAGTCTCCCATTATTATTGTGTGGGAGTCTAAGTCTCTTTGTAAGTCTCTAAGGACTTGCTTTTTGAATCTGGGTGCTCCTGTATTGGGTGCATATATATTTAGGGTGGTTAGCTCTTCCCGTTGAATTGATCCCTTTACCATTATGTAATGGCCTTCTTTGTCTCTTTTGATCTTTGATGCTTTAAAGCCTGTTTTATCAGAGACTAGGATTGCAATCCCTGCTTTTTTTTGTTCTCCATTTGCTTGGTAGATCTTCCTCCATCCCTTTCTTTTGAGCCTATGTATGTCTCTGCATGTGAGATGGGTCTCCTGAATACAGCAAACTGATGGGTCTTGACTCTATCCAGTTTGCCAGTCTGTGTCTTTTAATTGGAGCATTTAGTCCATTTACATTTAAGATTAATATTGTTATGTGTGAACTTGATCCTGCCGTTATGATATTAACTTGTTAGTTTGCTCGTTAGTTGATGCAGTTTCTTCTTAGCCTCAATGGTCTTTACATTTTGGCATGTTTTTGCAATGGCTGGTACCGGTTGTTCCTTTCCATGTTTAGTGCTTCCTTCAGGATCTCTTGTAAGGCAGGCCTAGTGGTGACAAAATCTCTAAGCATTTGCTTTACTTCTCCTTCACTTATGAAACTTAGTTTGGCTGGATATGAAATTCTGGGTTTAAAATTCTTTTCTTTAAGAATGTTGAATATTGGCCCCCACTCTCTTCTGGCTTGTAAAGTTTCTGCCGAGAGATCTGCTGTTAGTCTGATGGGCTTCCCTTTGTGGGTAACCCGACCTTTCTCTCTGGCTGCCCTTAAGATTTTTTCCTTCATTTCAACTTTGGTGAATCTGGCATTTATGTATCTCGGAGTTGCTCTTCTCAAGGAGTATCTTTGTGGCATTCTCTGTATTTCCTGAATTTGAATGTTGGCCTGCCCTACTAGGTTGGGGAAATTCTCCTGGATGATATCCTGAAGAGTGTTTTCCAACTTGGTTCCATTTTGCCCCTCACTTTCAGGCACCCCAATCAGATGTAGATTTGGTCTTTTTACATAATCCCATACTTCTTGCAGGCTTTGTTCATTTCTTTTTCTTCTTTTTTCTTTAGGTTTCTCTTCTCACTTCATTTCATTCATTTGATCCTCAATCACTGATACTCTTTCTTCCAGTTGATCGAGTCGGTTACTGAAGCTTGTGCATTTGTCATGTATTTCTCGTGTCATGGTTTTCATCCCTGTCAATTCGTTTATGGCCTTCTCTGCATTAATTATTCTAGTTATCAATTCTTCCACTCTTTTTTCAAGATTTTTAGTTTCTTTGCACTGGGTACGTAATTCCTCCTTTAGCGCTGAGAAGTTTGATGGACTGGAGCCTTCTTCTCTCATCTCGTCAAAGTCATTCTCCGTCCAGCTTTGATCCGTTGCTGGCGATGCGCTGCATTCCTTTGCAGGGGGCGATGTGCTTTTATTTTTTGAATTTCCATCTTTTCTGCCCTGCTTTTTCCCCATCTTTGTGGTTTTATCTGCCTCTGGTCTTTGATGATGGTGACGTACTGATGGGGTTTTGGTGTGGGTGTCCTTCCTGTTTGTTAGTTTTCCTTCTAACAGTCAGGACCCTCAGCTGTAGGTCTGTTGGAGATTGCTTGAGGTCCACTCCAGACCCTGTTTGCCTGGGTATCAGCAGCAGAGGCTGCAGAAGATAGAATATTGCTGAACAGCAAGTGTACCTGTCTTTTTCTTGCTTTGGAAGCTTCCTCTCAATGGTGTACTCCACTGTGTGAGGTGTAGGGTGTTGGTCTGCCCCTAGTGGGGGATGTCTCCCAGTTAGGCTACTCGGGGGTCAGGGACCCACTTGAGCAGGCAGTCTGTCTTTCTCAGATCTCAACCTCCATGTTGGGAGATCCACTGCTCTCTTCAAAGCTGTCAGACAGAGTCGTTTGCATCTGCAGAGGTTTCTGCTGCTTTTTGTTGTTGTTGTTGTTGTTGTTGTTGTTGTTTAGCTGTGCCCTGTCCCCAGAGGTGGAGTCTACACAGACAGGCAGGACTCCTTGAGCTGCTGTGGGCTCCACCCAGTTCGAGCTTCCCAGCCACTTTGTTTATCTACTTAAGCCTCAGCAATGGCGGGTGCCCCTCCCCCAGCCTCGCTGCTGCCTTGCTGGTATATCACAGACTGCTGTGCTAGCAATGAGGGAGGCTCCGTGGGCATGGGACCCTCCCGGCCAGGTGTGGGATACAATCTCCTGGTGTGCCCATTTGCTAAGATCCTTGGTAGAGTGCAGTATTGGGGTGGGAGTTACCCGATTTTCCAGGTGTTGTGTGTCTCAGTTCCCCTGGCTAGGAAAAGGGATTCCCTTCCCCCTTATGCTTCCCAGGTGAGGCATGCCTCCCCCTGCTTCAGCTCTGGCTGGTTGGGCTGCAGGAGCTGACCAGCACCGACTGTCCTGCGCTCCCTAGTGAGATGAACCCAGTACCTCAGTTGAAAATGCAGAAATCACCTGTCTTCTGTGTTGGTCGTGCTGGGAGTTGGAGACTGGAGCTGTTCCTATTCGGCCATCCCCATCATCATTTCTAATTGTATTTATTTGGATCTTCTCTCTTTCCTTCTTTATCAATCTAGCTAGTAGCCACTCTATCTTATAACTTTTTCAAAAAACCAACTCCAGCATTCATTGATTTCTTCAATGTTTTTTCATGTCTCTATTTCCTTCAATTCAGCTCTGATTTTGGTTATTTCTTGTTTTCTGCTGGATTTGTGGTTGATTTGTTTTTGCTTCTTTAGTTCTCTCAGTTGTGATGTTAGATTATTAATTTAAGGTTTTTCTGCCTTTTTGATGTGGACACTTAGTGCTATGAAATTCCATTTTAACACTGCCTTAGCTGTGTCCCAGAGATACTGGTATGTTGAATCTTTGTTCTCATTTGTTTTGAAGAACTTCTTGATTTCTGCTTTAATTTAATTATTTACCCAAAAGTGATTCAGGATCATGTTGTTTAATTTCTATATAATTGCATGGTTTTGAGCAATTTGCTTAGTCTTAACTTCTATCTTTATTGCACTGTCCGTCTGAGAGTGTGTTTGGGATGGTTTTGGTTTTTCAGAGGATTGTTTTATGTCCAATTATGTGGTCAGTTTTAGAGTATGATCCATTTGGTGATGAAAAGAATGTATATTCTATTGTTTGGGGTAGAAAGTTCTGTAGAGGTCTATCAGGTGCATTTGGTCCAATGTTGAGTTCAGGTCCTGAATATCTTTGTTAATTTTCTTCCTGAATGATCTAGCTAATATCCTCAGTGGAGTTGTGAAGTCTCCCACTACTATTATTGGGAATCTACACCTCTTTGTAGGTCTCTAAGAACTTGCCTTATGAATCTAGTTGCTCCTGTGTTGGGTGCATATATATTTAGGTCTTCTTGTTGAATTGAATTATT
This sequence comes from Macaca nemestrina, assembly GCF_043159975.1. Classification (NCBI taxonomy): domain Eukaryota; kingdom Metazoa; phylum Chordata; class Mammalia; order Primates; family Cercopithecidae; genus Macaca; species Macaca nemestrina. Next base: position 125,251,382 of record NC_092130.1, on the reverse strand, counting down.
TACTATTATGTAATGTACTTCTTTGTCTTTTTTTTTTTGAGCTATTTACATTTTTAATGTAATTTTAAAATCCTGGATCCCAAAAAGTCTTGGCTTGAAATTGCTTTTCTTTATAACAAACAATTTTATTTCCCACCTTAAATTCTATATTTTCTTCATCTAAATTGATACTACAATCCATTCCAGTTTTGACATTTTTTTAGTGTTTCAGTGAGGTTAATGATCCCCTCCAGATTACATGTCCATTACAGGTTAATTTAATTTGTTTTTTCTAACTGTCCCTTTTGGACTCTGCAGCAATTCACAGGAACTTTTTTCTTCCCTTCTCTTATAAAGAAGGTAGCTAATATAGACCCTTCACCTACTGGGTGCTCTTCCACAGCACAGAGTAATCTGCTGCTCACTTCCTCTTGCAGATCTCCAATAAGACGGTCAATTATTTTGTGAAGTTTAATTTTTACTCCTTTTTTGCAGTTAACTGTTGTATAGCATTGCCTGTATTCACATTAAAGTCATATATAACACCATCAAATCTTTCAGCAAGGTTGACATCATTTGCCCTTATATCACCCACTCCAAAATGTTCTAATTCTAGTTCACACTCGTGTGATGCATCATAGGTATCTATAATGTTCAAAATAGCCTCAGCAGATCATCAACATCACTTTTAATAATCATAGGAAGTACATTTGAATGTCTTTCCATTTTCTCTTTTGGCTTTAAGGATGTTTGTTCTTTTCTTTCTAAATACTTTAGAAATGATCTTTCCTTCCACTGCACATTGCCATACTTCTCACGGGCTTTTTGATATGCTTCTTGGTGTTCCTTTGACTTTTCTTCTATTATTTTCAGATCCTCTTGACTTTTCTCCTGTTCTCGTTCATACTTCCGCCAGTCAAGGAGGATTCAGATTCTACTTCAAGAATTTCATCTCCAGCAGAAGGAAGGTCTCTCCAGCCTATAATTCCCACTGCCATGCTGAGATATGGCTCATCGATTGTTTTTCCATTTTAATCAAACATTAAGTGTACTTTTGTCCAACTTTTCCCGGCAACCAGAACAGAGTCTTCTCTTAAAGTTTCTCTTTGAATTATAGCTGTAGTAAAAGGACCTCTTCCTTTGTGACTCTATTACTGTTCCTTCCACTGGACCAGTGAGTTCTGCTTTCAATTCTAACATTTCCGCAGTTGTTCTTCTCTCACAGCCATCAGATTATCACCTGTAACTGCAGAGACAGGCAGTGTTTGAACATAACCTCCATAATCTTCACACAGCACATCATAAGCCAGCAGCTCTTTTTTCACTTTCTCAGGGTCAGCCTCAGGTTTGTCACATTTATTTATGGCAAGGACAATAGGAACTTGAGCATCTTTGGCATGCTGAATAGATTCTATACCCCATTATCTTCAGCTACAACCAATATGACAATGTAAGTGACATGAGCCCCTCTGCTCTCATTGCTGAGAAAGTAGCAAGTCCTAGAGTATCAAGAAAAGTTATCTTTTCCCCAGAAGGCGGAGACACAACAAAGGCACCAGTGTGCTGAGTGGTGCCTCCAGCTTCCATTGCTGCCATTTCAATTTTCCCTTTTTCTTTTCTTTTCTTTTCTTTCTTTTCTTTCTTTCTTTCTTTCTTTCTTTCTTTCTTTCTTTCTTTCTTTCTTTCTTTCTTTCTTTCTTTCTTTTTTTTTTTTTTTTCTCATGGTTTGGCTGTTTGTCTGTTATTGGTGTATAAGAATGCTTGTGATTTTGTTTTTTTCTTTTTTTTTGAGACGGAGTCTTGCTCTGTGGCCCAGGCTGGAGTGCAGTGGCTGGATCTCAGCTCACTGCAAGCTCCACCTCCCAGGTTTACGCCATTCTCCTGCCTCAGCCTCCCAAGTAGGTGGGACCACAGAAGCCTGTCACCACGCCCAGCTAGTTTTTTGTATTTTTTTAGTAGAGACAGGATTTCACCGTGTTAGCCAGCATGGTCTCGATCTCCTGACCTCATGATCCGCCCATCTCGGCCTCCCAAAGTGCTGGGATTACAGGCTTGAGCCACTGCGCCCGGCCATGCTTGTGATTATTGTACATTGATTTTTTATCTTGAGACTTTGCTGAAGTTGCTTATCAGCTTAAGGAGATTTGGGGCTGAGACGATGGGGTTTTCTAAATATACAATCATGTCATCTGCAAACAGGGACAATTTGTCTTCCTCTTTTCCTAATTGAATATACTTTATTTGTTTCTCTTGCCCGATTGCCCTGGCCAGAACTTCCAACACTATGTTGAATAGGAGTGGTGAGAGAGGGCATCCCTGTCTTGTGCCAGTTTTCAAAAGGAATGCTTCCAGTTTTTGCCCATTCTCCATGATACTGGCTGTGGGTCATCATAAATAGTTCTTCTTATTTTGAGAGATACCTTCCATCAATATGTAGTTTATTGAGAGTTTTTAGTATGAAGGGCTGTTGAATTTTATTGAAGGCCTTTTCTCCATCTACTGAGATAATCATGTGGTTTTTGTCTTTGGTTCTATTTATGTGATGGATTACACTTATTGATTTGTGTATATTGAACCAGACTTGCATCCCAGGGATGAAGTCAGCTTGATCTTGGTGGATAAGCTTTTTGATGTGCTGCTGGATTTGGTTTGCCAGTATTTTACTGAGGATTTTTGCATTGACGTTCATCAGGAATATTGGTCTAAAATTCTTTTGTTGTTGTTGTTGTGTCTCTGTCAGACTTTGGTATCAGGATGATGCTGGCCTCATAAAATGAGTTAGGGAGGATTCCCTCTTTTTCTATTGATTAGAATCATTTCAGAAGGAATGGTACCAGCTCCTCTTTGTATCTTCGGTAGAATTCGGCTGTGAATCCATCTGGTCCTGGACTTTTTTTGGTTGGTAGGCTAGTAATTATTGCCTCAATTTCAGAGCCTGTTATTCGTCTCTTCAGAGGTTCAAATTATCCCTGGTTTAATCTTGGGAGGCTGTATGTGTCCAGGAATTTATCCATTTCTTCTACATTCTCTAGTTTATTTGCATAGAGTTGTGTATAGTATTCTCTGATGGTAGTTTGTATTTCTGTGGAATCGGTAGTGATATCCCCCTTATCATATTTTATTGCATCTATTTGATTCTTCTCTCTTTTCTTCTTTATTAGTCTTGCTAGCAGTCTAGCAATTTTGTTGATCTTTTCAAAAACCAGCTCCTGGATTCATTGATTTTTTGAAGCTTACATATAGCTATTTTATTAGAATAAGTTACTGGTTCCTTGTTTTGTTCATTTGAAGAGAACATGGTTTCCTGTTTGCTATTGTTTCTTGTGGATGTATGTCTGTGTCTTTGCATTGAAGTATTGGTTATGCATTCCAAACTTCCTTGTCTGGCTTGTTTAGTTTTACTGGATGTATTTGCTTAGAGGTTCTTTATTGTCAAGTCATTGCTTCCTTTTCAGTTCTAGACGGCACCTTAATCTCAGGTTCACCTCAGCTCTAATACACAATCCAAGTTCTGCCCTTTGCTAATGGGAGAGGTCCAAAAGGGGATGTACCAGCAATGTAGGAACGCTAGTTAGGGGATCATGCCCAGGGAGCATGTGGGACAAACTTCCTACAGTGTTGTGCCGCTGAATAGCCACTCTGATTTGGCATCTCCTTTGGCCCTGAGTCACACAGCAGAGTTTCCAGGGCTGGGGATGGTAGACATTACTAAGCTCCTTTTGAAATGTCTGCCCACCAATACTTCACCAGGGTTTGAATCATTTTATCAACTCCATGGTAAGTAAAAGAATGAAAAGCTCAGAAGAATGGCAACTTTAGGGATTCAGGAAGTACTAAACAGCTATCTGGGTGCCCCAGAACCCCTCAAGGATTTCACATTCTGTATTAATCCAATCTTGTTTTTTTTTTTTTTCCCCATTTCTAAGGCATATTTTTACCATTCTTGTAAGTTCCGAATTTTTTTTTTTTATGTCCTTTGGATGGATTTCACTCAAGGTGCATAGTTTATTAGTTGAGACACTTTTGAAGTTTTTTTGTTTTTTGTTTGTTTGTTTTTTTGGTGGCAGCTTTAGCATGAAAATCAGCCATGTAATTTCCCTGATATTCAGGGTCTCTTTTATAAGTAGAAGTTTTAATTTTTATGATAGCTACTTATGAAGGCAGCAATAATGCAGAGATTAACAACCTGAGACCCATTTTTATAAGCATATCATTTGACGTTAAGGATCCCCTCTGTTTCTACAACACACTAAAATCACCGACTACTGAAAAAGTATACCTGGCATCAGTCTAGATATTTTCAGTCTTATCTTTTGCTGTTTTACAATCTCAAGTGAGGGCAAATAATTCTGCAGATTAGGCTGAATTAAATTGGGGAGATCTCCTTTTTATCATAGTTCATGTTGGATTGTAACAGCATGACCAGCTTAGTATTTTCCTTCAAAATTTTTGGCATAGGAAACATCGGCATAGAGCACGAGCTCTGGATTGGTGAATAGAATTTCTTGTAAATCCAATCTCAGAGTCAAATTTTGGGAAATCAGTTTAACACAATTATAAGTCTCTCTTTTGTTGGGTAAAGGTAAGATGGTAGCAGAGTTTAAAGAAAGAATTGCAGCAAAGAATATGCAGATTTGAAGGTGATAGGAGCAGAATCACATAAAATGTTAACCTGCTGGCTGAGAAATGCTGGGTACATTCAGGATTTAGCAAGCTTTCTACAGCATGTGAAAAGTGTAGGCATAAGTTATTGCCTTGAACAAGTTCTGAGAAAGATTGTATAATTTGGCACCTGCAACTACTGCCTTTAAACAATTTGGATGTGCTATAACCACCAGACATAACTGTACACTATACTAGTCTACGGTCCTATTTTGTCCTACAAGTTTTTGAGTGAGGACCTCTAGAGTCTGATTGTTTCATTCATGAATAAACAATGTGAATGGTTTATAAAACTTGGAGAGTCATAACACAGGAGGATTTTGCAAAACCTGTTTTAGTTCAATAAGGGCCTCCTATTATTTTGCTTTCCACAGAAAAGGGTCCTGATTGCTATTTTTAGTTAGTTCATAGAGTGGAGAGGCCAATGTTGTGACCCGGTCCATCGTGAAAGTCTGAGGAATCCTCTGAGTTGCCTTTTACTCACAGGTCTAGAATAATTTTGAAGAGTATTTTTTTTTTCTGGAGACAGAAAGATTACTTTTGCAGAGAAGTTGTGACCTAGATAATGTGCCACTTCTTGTGAGAATTGAAGCTTATCTCAAGAGGTCTTATGGCCCTTATAAGCTGGTTGTTATAATGCATATATTTGGTCAATTTGTACATCCTCTTTAGATGAAGAACAAAGAAGCAAATCACCTACATATTGAATCAAGGTAGAATGTCTGGGAAACTGCAGTGTTCAAATCTTGATATAAAATTTGTGAGAAATACGAAGGAGCGTTGATTAATCCTTAAGGTGTTGCTGTCAAAGTACGTTGTTGATTTTTCCCAGTGAAAATATACAAATACTAACACTCTTTTTGTCTACAGGAATGCTAAAATATATATACAAAGTATAAGTTTACTACTGTGAACCACTCAGTTTCAGTTCATTCCTTTGACAGCAAAGCGTTTGAATTTGTTATCACTGGGAATTTTTTTTTTTTTTTTTTTTTTTTTTTTTTTTTTTTTTTTTAGACAGAGTCTCACTCTGTCGCCCTGGCTGGAGTGCAGTGGCACCATCTCAGCTCACTGCAAGCTCCACCTCCCAGGTTCACTCCATTCTCCTGCCTCAGCCTCCGGAGCAGCTGGGACTGTAAACGCTCGCCACCATGCCCGACTAATTATGTTTTTGTATTTTTAGTAGAGACGTGGTTTCACCGTTAGCCAGGATGGTTTCTATCTCCTGACCTCGTGATCCACCCAACTCGGCCTCCCAAAGTGCTGGGATTACAGGCATGAGACACAGCGCCAGCCCGGGAATCTTGATATATAATTTTATATATAGCTCTAAGGCCCTGTACAAATCTCCATCCCTCTCCAGGGATTTCTTGACAGGTAAGATAAGGTCACAAGGACTAGTACAGAAAATAATTACTCCTTGATTTATTAGGTCCTCTACTCTTAGAGTGAGTCCTTGTGTTGCTTCAGGTTTCAGAGGGTATTGGGGTAACTTACAAAGCAGTTTAGGCTGAGCACAGTGGCTCATGCCTGTAATCCCAGCACTTTGGGAGGCCGAGGTGGGAAGATCACCTGAGGTCAAGAGTTTGAGACCAGCCTGGCCAACATGGTGAAACCCCATCTCTACTAAAAGTACAAAAATTAGCCTGGCATGGTAGTGCACAACTGTAATTCCAGCTACCCAGGAGGCTGAGGCAGGAAAATCACGAACTCGGGAGGCAGAGGTTGCAGTGAGTCGAGATCACACCACTGCACTCAAGCCTGGGTGACCGAGTGAGACTTCGTCTCATAAAAGAAAAAAAAAGAAAAAGAAAAGAAAGCAATTTAAAAAGGGCCAATCACAAGTTTAGTGGATTTGATGTGTTTGATCTTTCCGACATCTGTAGAGAAGAAGCCCATAAAGCATCAGGAATTTCAGAAAGATGTATATCTATACTTTTATGGAACTTAATAGTTTCCTTAGGATAGTCAATTTGGGCCACAATGTTTTATTGTCTGATAAATCTTAGATAGATCATTTCTTAGATAAATCATTTAGATAAATCAGATTATCTAAGATGATAAATTTAGATAAATCAGATTATCTAAGATGATCATCTTGGATAAATCATTTCTCTGGAGGATAATTTTATTGAGCCTCCAATTAGGAAAACAGATCTTTATCTAGGAGATTCAGAGGAGCAGCATCACATACAAGGAAGGCATGATTCTTAGAAAAAGGGTCAAGGGTGACAGCTGAAAATTCTGTTAAAGGAACCCTTTGAACTTGATTTGAAACTCCTGCCATTGAGATAACTTTTATTATCCTGAGAAAGTTCTTGATATATCATGGTGGACTCTAAAGTAGAAAGAGTCTTTCTGGTGTCACAGTACAAATTTCTTCATTTAAGTTTGGTTTCTCCTCATTGATTTAAAGGAATTATTGGAAGTAGCTTACTGGGCAATTCCTTGGAACCCTTTAAACATTAAGAGTTGTTAAAAGGATGTGGGGGTTGTTCCAATTTCCCCTTATTTAGCAATGGGCAGTCTTTTTGCCAATGCCCCTTCTACTTCCAGTAACCATAAGCATCTTTATCAATGGAGGCAAAATTGGGAATAAGATTTTTTAGAGACAGGCCAAATTCCCTGCAACTGTTGTAATTGTAGTGTCATTAGTTTGTTTACCTGATGGCTTCTTTTTCTTGTCTAATATCCCTTCAACATGCTCTGCTAGATATTGCAGTTCTGTGAGAGTTACCTCTAATTTTAGTTTAGGAACAAAATGGGCTGGTATAGCCACTTTATCATCCTGGCCTTTAAAGCCAGTATTATGTGAAAACTGTCTACACATGAGCATGATAGTCTGCAGCAGATTCATTTTTTTATAAGGTTAAATTATGGTCCAGCCTATTCTCATTGGAAGTGCTTCAGGAATAGCATCTAACAGTTGTTGGCCCATTTTTGTGTCCATCTGCATTTCCTATTTAAAAGCATGCTTAGCAGGATCCTCAGTACATCCAGATGGATGATCCCAATGGGGTTTTTCTAGACATTTTCAGTTATCTCTTGTGCATACTATCACATGGACAAATTGGTACAAACTAAAACCATGAATTATAGACCCCTTAAAAATTTTTAAATTTTAAATTCTATAAATTTGGTTGTCTGTTTTTAGTATCACAAAATCTTTTATGATGGCTCAGAGTTCTGTGTAAGACCAAGGTTTAAATTCAGCTGTAACAGGTACTCCTGGCTCATTTGAGTGTCTAATTTTTTAAAGGAAGCTGGTGTGAAGAGGTTTAGGTGGAAAAGCCAAGACATTAAAGGGGTTAGTAGGTTCAGAAAAATCAGTTACTGGAGGATAAAATGAAGCAGAGGGATTCACAGAGGGTCTATAGAGTCAGGCTGAGTTTTAGCTTTTAAATTATTATTTGCACACTGATAGAGATTATTTTGGAGAGGTTATTGTGAGTCATTCTGTCTTTTAAAAGCTTCTGCATACCAGTCCAAGACTGCATTCAGTTGTCTTTGAGAGGTTCTGGGTCATTTCTTTTCAAGAGTGCTTTCAGAATGAACTATTTTGTGTAAGTTAAAGGTTGCCCAAAGCGGCCACTGCAGCCTCACATTGTCCTTTATAAAGTTCACCTTTTCACACACAAAAACACACAAGATCCTGATCCATAGCTGCTAAAAATATAGGAAGCAGGGGGTTCAGACAGATGTAGGGAAGGGATTATCGACCAGGTGGAATGTATCTTTGCCTTGGATTTCCTAAAATGAATGTATCTATAGGGAACCTTGTACTTGTACTGCTGTCCAGAAACCCAGTGGAATGGCAGGTTGTCTCCTGTTACAGACACAGGGAATAATGGGTTTTCTCCTCTTGCAGATGGAAGGATGACTTATCAAGAAGCTTTCACACAGCACAGGTGTGCACAACAAAGTTGAAGAGCTTGAAATGCAGAGAGTACATCTCGGATCTGAGAGAACCTTTGAGCTCCATGTTTAGCAAGAAGCAGTGAGTGCCATGTGCTCTGTGGTACTGGCATCAGGTTACTCTCCTGTCTTGGAGCTTATCAACGATCTACTTTACATCTCATATTTGATACCGAAAACTGCTAAAAATAAAATCAGATCAAGTAAAACAGGAATATAGGAGTTTGTTGTGCCTACGGCATCGGGTTACTCACCTGCCTTGGAGCTTATCAAGGATCTACTTTACATCTCATATTTGACACCAGAAACTGTTAAAAACAAAATCAGATCAAGTAAAACAGGAATATAGGAGTTTATTGTGCCTACCAAAGAACATTTAAAAAACCAGGAGATTTCAAACTGAACAGGTTAAGAAGCTCATCTCACAAGTGTTAAACAGCACAGCTTATAAAGCATCAGTGACAAAGTACATTGAACTCTATTGTAATTGGCTACTACAAATTTGTATCCCTTTTAGGGCACATAGAGCTACAGAAGCTTATTTTTCTGTAGCTGACTGACTCAACTTTATCATATTGACGTGGAAGAAAGGCTTATGGTTTGTTTATGGTTAGAGCTTGCATTTCAGAGAGATCAACATAGCTTACATTTTGTTATGGCTATGGTTGGTTGTTCTGAGAATATATCCAAACTGTGGCCTCCCTTTTGAATTCTTTTAACATCCTTTAACAATGAGATGCTGTGCAGAGAGAGAAAGAGAGAGGCCAAGGAGCAGTGAGGTGCCAGATTTGTGAGAGACCTTTCTTGGAGCTTTCAGGCAAGGAAAGACTCCAGCTGAGTACCACACAGTGATCCAGTTGATGCCACTTGGAGCAGAAAAACAGCCCAGCTAAGCTCTACCCAAACTTCTGGCCCACATAACTCTGAGGTATAATAAAATAGCTGTTGTTGTAAGCCACTAAGTTTTGGGGTAACATATGTTACCACAATAAATAATCCAAACATTCTCCTCTAAACTTAGATTGTCGATAGGATTAATGTGACAAGTAATAACTTATAGCCTTGTGACTTGACCTCCACTGTTGGCTTAAATTTCAATTTAAATATTTTATTGTTATTCAATTTGTCATGTGAGTATATCTTCCGTCCCAGTGAGATTGCAATTCCTTTTTAGTACCTACATATAGTCTTATATATAATAATTTTGGTGAACTCTGCTTTTATTCTTTAGAAAATTAACATAGGTAAAATTTACCTTTTTTAACTAAAATTTGTGTTGTGTTTGTATAATGCTACAAACATCTTTATTTGTTGTTCCTTTTAGTATATGTGCCATCATTGAATAAAAGTGAGTGACAAGGTGCTGGGAAAATGTGGAAATGAGAGTGGGAATGTGGATGTAGGTTATCTCTTATTAAAAAATAATATTTGATTAAAAATCATTAGAGAAAAACATATGTTAGCCACTGAGTGGTATATAAAGTAATAAAATAAAGGTGAGAATTTACAAATGATCCATTAGTAGAAAAAAAACAATCAAACAAAAAACCAAAAATGCAAACACAAGTCCTGGGATAGTGTAGTTAAAGTCTGTGATGACCCCCAAGATTACTGACCCTGGCATCATAGCTTATATAATTCATTCCCCTTGAGCATGGACAGGCCTGTGAATATATTGGGGTAGTCACCCCTTGATTAGGTTATATTTGATGAGACTTCATTTTAACCAACTGGATGGAGAAATTCCTAGTGAGAGAGATGCCCTCATGCTTGTCTGGAAGAAGTAAATAGCCACATCGTGAAATGCCTATGAAAAGGGATAATCTTCAAAAGCTGAGCACCTCAGTTCTATAACCCCAAGGAACTGAATTCTGGCAACAACTAATGAACTTAGAAGAGGCCCCCAAGGTCTCAGATGAGGTCATAGCCTGAGCTAACACCTTGATTGCAGTCTGTTGAGACTCAAGCATAACATCCAGTAACTGTGCCTGAACTCTTTACTCATAAAATCTGTCAGATCATAAATTTCTGTTGTCTTAAGCCACTAAGTTAGTGATAATTTGTTACACAGCAATAGAAAACTAACAGAGTGTGATTCTACTTATACTGTAAAAAAAATATATGTTTCTATACTCGAACAAGGTCAAGAATGAGTGTGGAAGGAAAAGAAGAAACCAGGTTCCTTGATGACATCATTGAACTGAGCCGCCATCCCTGAGATGCTTACTTCCAGACCTTCTGTAAAACAATAATAATAATACCAGTAACTGTTAGTTACAGCACTGTTATTTGGATTTTTGAATAATGGACAACTGAATGCATTCCTATTTGCTCTAGGACATTCTGTGGCCTGCCTTAATTTAAATAAATATAAAGCTTTGTTCTATGCCTTAGAATTGCCATTTGAAGTCCCGACACAGAATTCTTTTTCTACCTTCTAGCTTTAATGGCTCATCCCTGCTATGAGGATAATGTCCAGTATCTAAGGTCTTTCGTTATGTGGGCCTTAAATAACCATTTAACTTACCTTTCAACAATCTTCCTGCACCCAAACTCGAATTATCAAGAGATACTTGAAGTTCCTCCAAAGTTGGCTGTCCTATGTACCTCATTGATTTTACCTCTGATTATTTTATTTTTCATCTTCTTTTTTACATGTTTGACATAGCTTTGCCTAAAGCTCTGATGACTAGTTCTCAGTTCAATTCCCTTGCACCCTTCTCTTTGGAAAGCTTTTCTGATTGTCCTTCTTCAAGAGCTTCTTCTCTGGGTTCCCCAGCATCTTGCGTACATCCTTATCCCAGCTTTTAACCCATTATGCTATAATCATTTTTATCTGTATCAATTAACCCCAAATGCTGAGGCAGTGTCTGGGTTACCTTTGTGTCCTATGTGCCATGGTATTCAGCACACAGCTGTCATTCCATAGTTATTTCTTACACAGAAGGAAAGAATGAAATTCAAAAGCCCACAAACAGGTATACTTTGAGAAGCAACCACCTCCTGGAGTATCTTTCATCGAGCTTCCTTCCCTAGAGATAACAGTTATCAGTTGAACCTTCTAGAGATCTTCCAAATCTATGCATACATTTCTGTTTTACTTTCCTTTCTCGACAGATGGCAGCATTCTGTGATCACTGTCCCACACCCAGCTTTTCTACTTTTAACAATATGTCTACTGATTCACATATAGAGCATTCCTCTTTATACAGCTAAATATTACTCCATTCTGTGGATGTTCAACCATGTATTAATCAGTTCTCAATTGACTACATTAACGTTAACACTCCCCACCTACAAATAATTCAAAAATTATTATTGTATATTGTATATATTGTATATATCTTTACTGGTTCATACGAATGCATATGTAGAATATAATTGTAGCAATATTTCTTTGTCAAAAGATTTTTTTTTTGAGATGATTCCTCGCTCTGTCGCCCTCGGCTGACTGCAAGCTCCGCCTCCCGGGTTCACGCCACTCTCCTGCCTCAGCCTCCCGCGTAGCTGGGACTACAGGCGCCCGCCAACACACCCAGCTAATTTTTTCTCTTTTTAGTAGAGATGGGGTTTCACTGTGTTAGCCAAGATGGTCTCAATCTCCTGACCTCATGATCCGCCCGCGTTGGCCTCCCAAAGGGGGATTACAGGCGTGAGCCACCGCACCCGGCCTGTGCTATATGTTTTCATAGATATTGCCACATCATTTTCCTTCAACACTGTAACTTAATTGCATTCTCACCAATGAAAGGGTTTGTTTTCCTATACCAATGACTATAGATCAAATTTTTACTCTTTGTCAATGTGACAGATGAAAAATGGCATGAATTTACAGTTTACTTTGTGTTTGTTTTATTATGAGCCAGGGTGAGCACTTTTTATGTATTAAAATGTGATGTAAAATCTTGCTGCAATCAACAAATCCAGTCTGGCTAGTTCAGCCAGAAATACAATATCTTAAAAGTAATTAGATACTACTTGAGACTGTGGAGAAAACAAACTCAAGGATAAACTTTCGGGAACACAAAAAACCATGCAATAAACGGCCTGACATGGATACCACTGGGGCTTCTTTCATTACACATGAAATGCCAGGTCTCAGTGCTCCTACATTCACTATTGCTCCATCACTGACACTACCTGTGATCAGGTACTTGCCCTTGCAATTCCTCCTGCCACCTACTCTAGCAAAATGGGAACACTGTTTTGCTCATCTCTGAATCAGTCTCATAGAGGTGTGTCTGTCGGTCGAAGTCTAGGTCACCTGCCTGAGTGCTAGCTGCAAGAGAGGCTGGGTATTTGAGTTCTGGTTTTGATTGGAAAGGCAGGATTCATGATGTTAACATTTCCCCCAAAATGCAAATGTTTTTCAAAATATGAAAAGAAGCCCTGAACATGTCATATATCCTCTCCAGAACTCCAAATCATTCTTCATACTCAATCTTTGAAACAAAAGCAGATGTTCCCCCAACATAGTACACCTTCCACTCATTTCCAATGCAAACTTTCCCATCCCCAGCATCCCCCAGAAAGGGATGTGTCTCGTGTCTCTAACTTGTACAGGTGCATTCTAAGATCCTGGGAGATGTTAGTAATATGTTTATTTCCCATATGCTTTTGTAAAATTTGCTGAAATAAACTACTTTAACTGAAATTGTTTAATACTACTATTTATTTCTACTCCAAATTTTTCATTACACTTAGTCACATGTCAGAAGGTGTGCTAAGAGGAAGTTAAGGGTACATTTGTCAGAGATTTTTTATAATATAGTTTGTGTTTTGCAGCCACTTCTGTGTAGAGACAGGTTATTGCTAACCATCACAGGGTAGAAATGGCTTCAAGGTGTACAGAACTTCCGCTGTGTAACTCACTCAGCACTGGGATTGAGTATTCCAACATAAAGGTGCAGTGTCATAAACCTGGTCCTGATATCCTGGTGTCACTTGCCACCAGAAGTAAGTACGGAGTGCAGGAGATACCAGGTTACAAATGTATGGAGCCAGGAGCTGGTTCATCAAAAATTCTTCCAATCATCAGACCAGTTAAATTTAAGGGAAAGTTTCAATTCTCATCCACATTTAAACAGAACTGAAGTTTGTCCTATCAGGGATATATTTTACAATACGACATATACAATTACAAATGAAACATGTTATTTTTTCTTTTATGATGGTAATTGTGTGAATTACAATACGTCAGAAATGGAAGGTTAGTGGGAAGAACTAGAGCACCTGCCACACTGCAGCTGGTTTTGGCAGCATACTCGACACTTACAGTCTTCTGTTTCTTCTGTCGGGGCTCAGAAACTAGTACCCTAGAATACGGCACTTTGACATGCTGAACTGGAAAAGAAATCTCTCGAGCTCTCTCTGGCCTTCCTTGCCCTCCTGTCTCTCAATCCTCCTACCCGAAGCATAGGAAAAAGGTGTTCTCTGAAGATCCCTTATCTGCCTAAAGTTCGAACTTGCAAAAAACAAACAAACAAACAAACAAAAACTACTTTTGGTTTCTTCCCTGAGTTTTCATTAGCTAAATTCACACCACAGAAAGACAGACTAAAGTCTTTAAACACATCTGGACAGATTTTTGTCACAAAGCATTTTCTGCTCTATGGGCCCAGTAGACTTCATCCCAGGCCATTGTATGTTCTTTATGCCCATTAAATTCCCCTAAAAATTATTTTCTACCCCTTTAATATCATCCACACTTCTCCATCTCACTCTCCTCTTAAAAAAAAAAAAAGATATAGAAACTTCTATACCCCGTGAAAATACTGGTCAATCACTGTATAATTATCCCCTGTACATGCTAATTATATGCCATTTTCTTAGTAATCTGGATTTTATAAATTAATTTTTTTAGCAAAAATTCAAAGGGCAAAGGGAAAGTTTTCTCTTCATTTCTACACAACTATCTAACCTGCTTGAACCTATCTGGCTTCAGTTTCTTACTTGGATGCATAATACAGACCCTCATTCCAGAGGAACTAGAGCTCCTGACCACTGTGCCCTTCTCAGTCCCTTTACTGTGTGTGGATCATCTGAGTGCCAGCCTTGCCAAGATGCTGACTCCTTTTCTTGTTTTCCATTTCTTTGTGATGATGAGGACAAAGTACTCAAGTGGCAGTGATGCCTCACTGTTAATGAGACTCTTTCTGTTTTCTCTAGTGGAAGTATTTTCTCCTTAAGAACCAGGAACCTTAATTCCACAGAAGCCTGAGTTGCAAGGATAGGAAACAGGAATTCTCTAATTTCCACTGCTTAGTTCCTGGGTTCATATAAATTTGTTGTTTTAAAGTATGCACTGTATTGCAAGATGGCCTTCTATTCTCTCAAAGTCCTGTTTCTGAATTGTCACTTCAGCCATGTCTTCATAGGCAGCTTTGTACCTCCATCAAACTGACAACTTCTGGATGCTGAAAATGTCATATGACCAGTGGACCCCATAGTCATATGCCCACTCTTACGCTTCCTTTGCTAGAAAATGAATCCCTAGGTCTGTCACAATGTTGTGCGGGACTCTAAGTCAATGCATCAAGCATGTAGTAAGCCATGGGTGAGACGTGCAGGCTGAGATTCTGCAACCTGGAAAGACAAACCTTCATAAAAAATACATGCCTATTTCTGTTAAATGAATTACTGTGCTTCCCAAGGGCTGAAAGGGTCAAAGTGATCAAGTTAGTTAGCTCCATCAGAAATGCAGCACTGGCCTCTACTATTGACAATTTGGAAATTCAGCATCAGCCAAAACTAGATCATCTTTGGTGTTGTAGGTTGAACTGTGTCTTGCCAAAATTGATAGGTTGAAGTCCTACCCTCAGGAACTCTGAATATGATCTTATTTAAAATCAGGATTGTTGCAGATACAGCTAAGATGAGGTTATACTGGAGTAAGGTGGGCTCCTAATCCAGTAAGGCTGTTGTCCTAATAAAAAAAAAAAAGAATACTATATGAATGAAAAGACAGAGAAACAAAGAGAGTGACGATGATGTGACGCCTTCAGAACTGTGAGACAATACATTTCTGTTGTGAGAGCCACCCAGTTTGTAGCACTTTGTTGCAGCACACTAAGGAAACTAATATACTTGGCAAGTAGAAACTCATGCTGTTAACATTCGTAGCTTCCATCTCTGCCACCATGTTTATTCATTTCAAATGAACATTGTCCCAACACTGAGCCTGCCCAACTGATGTCAACTGGCTGAGTGGGCATTAACATGAAGTACAAAGGCTTCACACTGTGAGCCCATTCAGAAACGTTCATCCTCAGGCATTTTCCTGATACCTCCTTTTTCTCAAATATTCAGTGTTTTCTATTCCAGGTTCCTGACAAATTGACCAAGCTATTTCCACTGTCTGTAAGTCTGTTCATATGCTAATCTTGGGTTCCTTCTTTCTCCTTAAAGTTGGATGATCAAGTGAACCTCCTGAGGCTCTGCCCATTGGGAGTATTTCTCCTCACCACTGACTTACAAGTTCATCTCTGAGTGGGCCTGAGTGCAGTTGCCATCCAGGAAGCAAGCTCAGATTTATCCCTCCTCCACTGGCTAGTTATTTGGGCTTCTCATTATAACCATAATGAGTGCTGAGAGAGGTACTGATGCAAATGTGGTAGGTGCCATGAGCTCAGTCTATCTTCTCATTCAGCTTATTGGGCCCTCTGACTCTGCTTATGCACCATCCTAGATACATCACTTCCATCCTCATTGCTGCTGGTTCTGCTCAACCTTAACACTTTGTGAGTCTTACTGTACTAGTGGACTACTCTGGCCTTATAGTCTTTTACTATCCACCATCTAGAACTCCACTGGAAAAAAAAGAAGCTCTTTTTTGAAAAGTATGTAATCCTTTGGTGCAGATAACATGGCATTGCTCCAGTTCCCAAAATGTCAGCTATGTTTTTCCTATTTGGTCTTGCCTTAAACCCCATATAGCAACTTTTCCTACCAATAATACCTCTAATATCATAGGTTCTGCTCAGTTTTATGGCCCAAGCAGCATGGCAGCCCATGAGTCTGCCTGGATATGTTGTAGAGACCTTTCTTGTTCCGGAAAGTATTTCATGTCAACTACTCTACGAGTCAGAGAATTATTCACAGCTATGGAAAATGCTGAACCAAAACCTGAAAGGAACTACCAGACCTGCGCTTACTTCTGCATAGTGGATAATGAAGAATAAATGCTTATTTTATTTCAGAAGGGTAATTCTAGCAGGCCATAGATACTGGAGACTTAGAAATCAAACTGAAGTGATGAGCCCCTGAACCTCCATAGGATTTATTTCTCACCCTCTGGAGTATAAATGTCTTACCACAGACCTGAATACACTAGCGGCTTCTTGCACATGCAATCTGATTAGCATGGTGTCACTGATATAGACATTGATATAGACCCATGTGATATTCTGCAGGAGTTTGAGCTAGTCTGGGTATCTTCCGAATATATAATGACAGAAGGGAGAGAGGACAAACCTAGACTCAAGGTAAGATAGGAAAAGTACTGTTGTCTATTCCAAGTAAATATAAACTATTTCTGATTTTTTTTATAAGGAGGGAAAAAGATGTACTAGCTAGATCCTGCAATTCATATGTTGAAGCTTAATCCCGGTACCTTTCAATATGGCCATACTTGGAGATATGGCCTTTAAAAGGTAATTAAGGCTAAATGAAGCCATAAGGTTAAATGAAGCCATAATGACACAAAATATATATCTATTCTGCCTTCATAAAAACAGGAAGAGACACCAAGGATGTGCACATACAGAGAAAAGTCCACGTGAGAACACAAAGAGAAGGTGGTCATCCGCAGACCAAGGAGAAACCAAACCTGCCGAAATCTTGATCTTGGATTTCCAGCCTCCAAAAATGTAAAATAAATAAATTTTTATGTTCTTTAAGCCACTCCTTCTGTGATATTTTGTTATGGCAGCTTCAGCAGACTAGCACAAAATGACTATATTCCTGAGGCTGTGTTAATCTACTCTAGCAAGGGTATCGCATCTGGCATAGCAGCTGCAACTAGGGCTACTGCTTAGTTAAGTTTGCAATACTGCACTGTCATAGTACAGGAACTCTATATATATATTTGGGGGTGGGAAGGGTGGGCAGACTGGTGAGTTAAATGGGATATAGGCATTTAAGAATGGCAGTAATTCCTTTAATTCCTGTATGACCTGGAGACATAATATTAGTTTTGATTAACTATCTTGGTTGGGATTAGGGGAATTTTCAGAAGTTTCCACTTAGCCTTCCCTATTATAACAACTCTTGTTCTGGAGTCTAAGAATCTAACATATATATTATGCCAAAACCAAATATGTTTATTTTAATTTTGCAATCAGAGACTAGATGAGTGATTGCCAAATGGGTCTCCAGACCCAAGGAACCCCGGTGAGGCAAATTTGGACCAGGACTTTATTTATTACACAATTTTAAATAATAATTCCTAGGCAAAAGGTCTTGAGTTTAACTGGGGTAATTTCCTTTAGCCTCCTGGTTACCCATCCTTGATTTCTTTTTATTGTACAGTTGAATACCCTTGTTGACTGCCTATTTATTTTGTTCTAAGGGTGTTATGTTCTAACTATTTCCATAGACCCCTGTGGGTCAAGACCCTTGGTTGCCCCTCTAAGCTTTTCATTCATTACAGTAATTGTGTCCATTTAGTTTATCTTGGTTAAGTGCCATAATCCATCTAGCCTCTATTATTTCAAATTACCACTGTTATTATCAATCAGCCTAGTTCTGTAACAACCTCTCTTACTTTGTTAGGGAGGAGAGCCACCACTGAAAACTTTACTGATGCTGTTTCTCCTCTCCCCAGCACATTTCAATTGCTACCATAAATGGTATCCTTGGAGCCCTCCCAAGGAACAATTGGAAAACTGTGGGTTTTTCTGGCTGTCACTAATATTTGATTCTAGCACACCTAAACCTCTGAAACTTTTATTTTTTTCCACTACCAGTTATGGTAATTTATGCATGGGGCATATTTCATATTTCTAGGGACTATCCTGTTAGTGAATTTGCACCATCTTACAACCTTGTGTTCTCCCACTCGACATCCATATCAAGAATTCTCAGAATCCACCCTCATGTGTGCTTCTGCAGGCATATGCTGGAAATGTCACTTGCTAATGCAATACACTTGCATCTTGCTTGAGAGCTCATGCTTGATCATGTCTATTTTATCTCCAATTCATGAAAGCATGCTGCAGAACATGCATGATTTTATGACTTGATAGTTCAGATGATACTGTGTTCATGATGGGCTCAGCCTCACTCAAACCTGGTGTTTACTGAATACCTATATGTGTATGTGTTGTCACGCAAGTGAAAAGAGGCTCAATGATTTTTATGTTTGTATCTTGGTGAAAAGCAATGACATTGTAGCATGTTTTCTTTATTTTGGTGAAGAAAGTCCAACATATCCCAGGCTATGGTTGGCATGAAGCTCCTAAAATTTGACTGAGGTGAAGCCACTTGTATTTAGGGAAGAGGTTATTTATCTTCTATCCTCTGGTGTGAATACTTTTACGACAGCATTTAGATTACCTACTACTTTCAGCTCACCAGATTCTATCAGCATAATGTAATTAGTATAGTAATCTAGTGCAAGTCCTATTACAGTGATCCAAATTGTTACTCCTTCCAGGATCATTCCCACAAATATTCCCAGGTAGTTACTTTATAAAAAATCACATTATTGCAATTTGGTAGGGGACATGCTGGGATTCAACTGTGATCATAGATACAATATGGGTGAGGGTTAAGGAGGATTAAGTTGTTTTTGTAAGGTTAAGTGCCTCACATAACTTTGTAACCAGATCTTTTTGCAAGTACGAATCTGCTTTTTCATGAGGAGAAATAGGAGCTGCTTCTGCTAGTAAAGGATATTTCATTAAATTGGAGGATTTTAGAAGCCCTCAGTCATCTGAATCTTCTCACATGTCCCCATTCTAATTTTCACAGCCCAACTCTCTCTCAGTAAATACATTTCCGTTCACATAAGAGAACTACAGAGTATTCAAATTCAACTCTACATAATGCAAAAACTCCAAGGTTAAATATTTTAGTTTGCTTTCTAGTTACTTTAAGTTTTGAAGCCGCAAATGACAAAGTATTATTTTACATTAGATGGAAAGTTTTGTTTTTGTAACACTGACTTCAGCCAAGATTTCAGAACTTTACATGATCATTCTCTTTCTTTAGGCTCTCCAACACAGTTGGAAATAAGCAGACAATCACACAGTCCTTGAATTCTCAAGCTTAGCAATTTCCACACTTAGCAGCACTTGATATCTAAGGCCGTCCCATCAATGACACTTCATTCTAAATGATATTTGAATTAGTTGCCTGGTCATTACATGCTTTCAAATGCCATTAGCTGTATTGTCCCAACCTTTCTCTTTGATGAAGAAATTCCACTATGCCCCTAGAATAATCCCACTTCTTAATTTTTTGCATATCCTTTTTCTTTGACTACCTACATATTACCATATCACTTGTGACTGTTAATAGCAAAGAAAAAAATCCATTCTGGCAAACTTAGCCAGACAAGAAAACAAATCATCTTATGGGCTAGAGAAGAAAACAATTCTACGCAGCCAAGATCAACATTGTAAAACTACATTTAAACAAACAAACAAACGAACAAAAAACTGACCTAAAGAGTATATTGCCACTGTAGTCACTGCCTCCACCAAGCATAAGATGCCAGGAATCCAAAAATATTAAAATTATCGGTCAGGCACATTGGCTCACGCCTGTAATCCCAGCACTTTGGGAGGCCGAGGTGGGCGGATCACGAAGTCAAGAAATCAAAACCATCCTGGCCAACATGGTGAAACCCCATCTCTACTAAAAATACAAAAATTAGCTGAGGGTGGTGGCACATGCCTGTAGTCCCAGCTACTCGGGAGGCTGAGGCAAGAGAATTGCTTGAACCCTGGAGGCAGAGGTTGTAGTGAGCTGAAATCGTGCCACTGCACTCCAGCCTGGCAAGAGAGCGAGATTCTGTCTCAAAAAAAAAAAAAAAAAAAAAAAAAAAAAAATTACCCTGCAGCAAGCACCAATGCCTTTTTATATCAGGAAGTGAACCTTGAAATCACTACAACTCACAAAAATCAGAGGCCTTTATTATCACCTACATTAGCAAAACTGGAAAATCCGCAGAGTCCATTTTCTCTTCATGTTAACTGATGAATCAGGGTGTTAAATGGGTGCTTGTGTGACTGTCAGAGGCTAGCTTACATGGCTGTGTTATACTTGGGTGGGAAAACATAACACATAATACAGTTAATTTCCCAAATATAAGAATAGGACAAATGCACATAATAGCTTGTGTATTTCTTTTTTAATGAACTAACTGTTCAGGTCACTGATTTCCATAGTCTATTTAGTGTTCCATAGTAACATTTCCCAGTTTGCCTTTTGTCTTGTGACATTGTTTATAACCAAAAATTATTTTGGTTGTTAGATTAACCAGTCCAAAAAAAAAAAGTCTTATGTTTTTCTTTAAAAAATATTAAAAATAAAGATATGTTTTCTTCTAGTATTTTTTGCTTTGTCTTCTTATGTTTGAATCTTTGATGCATTTGCAAACTTAGTCTAATAATTATGACTCACTTTCCTTTCAAATTTAACCATCCTTTATTTCAGAATTTCAAGTTGCTTCCACATTTCTGGCAATAAAGTAATCTAATCATTTAAATAAATTACTTATATATTATTTTTAAATATTCTGTAATGTTTCTCTTATTTCAAACTGCCTCAAAGAAGTGACAATGTCCAATTAAAGCTATGTGGAAGGGTGGCTAACCAAACACACAAACAGAAAGGGAAAATTAAGTAATCTGAATATTTAGCCAGAAGGAAGTAAAGATTTCATAGCTGGACTGAATCTCATGAGATCCAGTTTGTGTTTGCATTTTAGAGATGAAGCAATTTATAAAAGGTGAAATTAGAGATGTAAAAGTCCTTATATGTGAAATTTTATCTCAACCTTTACAATGAGGGAGTGGGAAAGGGATGAGGAAGGCCATTCTTCACAATAATAATGTAAAAGTCTAAATTTCTATTCCAATGTTTGAATTTATGCAGTTTTATCTCCAAATAGAGTCAATATATTATTTGACTTGGCATTTTAACTGTTTTGTTTAAATATTTAAATGGATAAATTTTAAAAGTTATATAAAACTTGGCCAGGTTTGGTGGCTCACACCTGTAATCCCAGCACTTTGGGAGGCTGAGGTGGGTCACCTGAGGTCAGGAGTTTGAGACCAGCCTGGCCAACATGGTGAAACCCTGTCTGTACTAAAAATACAAAAATTAGCTGGATATGGCAGTGCATGCCTGTAGTCCGAGCTACTAGGGAGACTGAGACATGAGAATCATTTGAACCTGGGAGGTGGAGGTTTCAGTGAGCCGAGATTGCAACACTGCACATGAGCCTGCGTGACAGATTAAGACTCTGACTCAAAAAAAAAAAAAAAAAAAAAAAGTTATATTAAAGTAACTAGTCTCTATGATACAGTTTGGCTGTGTCCCCACCCAAATCTCATATTGAACTGTAGATCCCCATAATTCCCACATGTCATCGGAGGGACCCAGTGGGAGGTAATTGAATCATGGGGGTGGGTCTTTCCCATGCTGTTCTTATGATAGTGAATAAGTCTCATGAAATCTGACGGTTTTATAAAAGGAAATTCCCCTGCACACACGCTCTTGCTCACTGCCATGTAAGACATCCCTTTGCTCTTTCTTCATTTTTGGCCATGATTGTGAACTGTTAGTTCATTAAAATTATTTCCTTTCTAAATCACCCAGTCTTAGGTATGTCTTTATTAGAAGCATGAGAACAGACTAATACAATAAATTGGTACTAGTAGAATGGGATGCTGCTGTAAAGATACCAAAAGAAATGTGGAAGTGACTTTGGAACTGGGTAATAGGAAAAGTTTGGAATGGTTCGGAGGGCTCAGAAGAAGACAGGAAAACATGGGAAAGTTTGGAACTTCCTAGAGACTTGCAGGACACAGAAGACAGGAAAATGTGGGAAAGTTTGGAACTTCCTAGAGATTTGTTGAATGGCTTTGATCAAAATGCTAATAGTGATATGAACAATAACGTCCAGGCTGAGGTGGTCTCAGACGGAGACGAGGAACTTGTTAGGAACTGGAGTACAGGTGACTCTTATTGTACTTTAGCAAAGAGACTGGCCACATTTTGCCCCTTCCTAGATATCTGTGGACCTTTGAACTTGAAAAAGATGATTTAGGGGATCTGGCAGAAGAAATTTCTAAGCAGCAAAGCATTCAAGAGGTGACTTGGGTGTTATTAAAAGCATTCAGCTTTATGTATTCACAAATTGAAACATGTTTAAAAGGGAAGCAGAGCATAAAAGACTGGAAAATTTGCAGCTTGATGATGCAGCAGAAAAAAAAAAAAAAAATTCTGAGGAGAATTTCAAGCCAGCTGCAAAAAGTTGCATAAGTAGTGGGAAACCAAATGTTAATCATCAAGACAATGGAGAAAATGTCTCCAGAGCATGTTAGAGACCATGCCTGCAGCCCCTCCAATCACAGGACTGGAGGCTGAGGAAGAAAAAATGGTTTTGTGGGCTGGGCCAAGGGCCCCCTGCTCTGTGCAGCCTAGGAACTTGGTGTCCTGCATCCCAGCTGCTCCATCCCAGCTGCTGCCTAAAACAGGCCAAGGTACAGCTTGGGCTATGGCTTCAGAGGGTGCAAGCCCTAAGCCTCGGCAGCTTCCATGTGGTGTTGAGCCTGCAGGTGCACAGAGTCAAGAACTGAGGTTTGGGAACCTCAGCCTAGATTCCAGAGTATGTATGGAAACGCCTGGGTTTACAGGCAGAAGTTTGTGGCAAGTAGGAGCTCTCATGGAGAACCTCTGCTAGGGCAGTGTGGAAGGAAAATGTGGGGTTGAAGCCCCTACAGAGTCCCTGCTAGGGTACTGCTTGGTGGAGCTGTGAGAAGAAGGCCAGCGTTCTTCAGATCCCAGAATGGTAGATCCACCGACAGCTTGCACCATGTTTCTGGAAAAGCCACAGACACTCAACAGCAGCCTGTGAAAGCAGCCAGGAGTGGGGCTATCCTTGCAAAACCACAGGGGCAAAGCTGCCCAAGACCATGGGAACCCACCTCTTGCATCAGTGTGACCTGGATGTAACACATGGAGTCAAGGAGATCATTTCAGAGCTTTAAGATTTGACTGCCCTGTTGGGGCCTGTAGCCTCTTCATTTTGGCCAATTTCTCCCATTTGGAATGGGTGCATTTACCCAGTGCCCACACCCCCACTGTATCTAGGAAGTAACTAACTTGCTTTCGATTTTACAGGCTCATAGGTGGGAGGGACTTGCCTTATCTCAGATGAGACTTTGAACATTCAAGTTAATGCTGAAATGAGTTAAAACTATGGGGGACTTGGAAGACATGATTCATTTTGAAATGTGAGGGCATGAGATTTGGGAAGGGCCAAGGGCAGAATGATATGGTTGGCTGTGTCCCCATCCAAATCTCATTTTGAATTGTAGCTCTCATAATTTTCACGTGTCATGGAAGGAATCCCCTGGGAGGTAACTAAATCATGGGGGCGAGTCTTTCCCATGCTGTTCTTGTGATGGTAAATAAGTCTCACGAAACCTGATGGTTTCATAAAGGGGAGTTCCCTGCACACACTCTCTTGTCTGCTTCCATGTAAGCCTTCCCTTTGCTCTTGATTGTGATGCTTCCAGCCATGTGGAACTGTGAGTCCATTAAACTTCTTTCCTTTATAAATAACCCAGTCTTGGATGTGTCTCTATTAGCAGCCTGAGAACAGAGTAGCACACTCTAAAATTAGATATTTATCCATTTATAGTATTACTAATATCCTCATTTCTGTTTCATTAACTGTTGCAGAGAAAACATACTTTAGTTTTACAAATTTTACTATATGTCTTCTTGAAGATGTGGCAAAATAAAGAAATAAATAGCAACATTATTCTAGGTTCTGATACAAAGCAGCTTTGTTTTTATTCTGGACAATTAATGGTTGCTAAACATAGTGGTTGAGTAATAAACCTAAGCATTGTTGTTTATGGAAACTGATAAGCAAAAGGGAAAGGCAGAAAGATTAGTCTCCCTCAATGAAGAAAATTAGCAAAAGTAAAGAGGTCATAAAAAAGAAAAACAGAAAAACTTATGCCTGGAGATGAGACAGCTTTGCATATTCACACTGGTAAGAGGATGTTTGGAGGCAGCAGTTTTGAGACTCAGCACTATCACTTACTCTTTTTGTGAAACCGAGAATAATCACTTAACCATTTACTTACTTTACAGGGGTTTCCTTTCCTGTAAAGTAGGTAAACAATACAGTCTGCTAGTGTTGTACAGTTCAAAAGAAAAGTTTTGGCAGTGCTACAAACTATAAAATAAAATATGTGAATGTTTGTTGTAATGATTGTTGTTGGTGTTGTTGTTATTGCTATATATTATATGAAAGTAATATTTTTTCCTTGACCAAAATGTGCAAAGTCAATCCATTTGGAGCTGTGTCTTGTTGTAAAGTAGAGCTCAGGAAGAACATTACCAAGTCACTCTAATGGGTTAATGAACAGATTTTAATGCAAAACTTATAAGGTATGTGTTCACAAAAAAGAAAGGCATGCATTTCCCAGTACCTCCCTTGATTACACAAACAGGCATGGAAGGTCAAGGTGCTCTATTAGACACACACTGTGGGATCACCATTCAAGGACTCCATCCCACTGTTGATAGAGAGGAACGTTTTTAACAGAAGAATGAAAGATGGCTTACCAACAGGCAGTCTGGATGTCAGCCACCAGTCACGTTTTGGAGTGGTAGAGAAAACTACCCAGGTTGTGACATTGGTATCCTTGGAAAGCTAGATTTAGGCACAGCTGCCTTATTGGAAAGGGGAGGAAAGAAGAATGAAATGTAGTGCTAGAATAAGGAAAATTGTGTGGAGTTCAAATTAGAAATAGTGGAGTTCCTACCTTCATTTTATGCTGTTGGACAAATGTCCCTCTCCCACCCTCAGAGAAAACTGGAGAGGGTAAAAACCAAGGGTCTTTAGTCTTAGAACTTCAGACTTGATGATACAGGTACCCAGGACTGGATACATAATGCGTGGAACCCAGTGCAAATTAAAATATGAGTACATCATTCAAAAATTACTAGCAATTTCAAGATGGCAGTAGCAGATAATTAAATTAAGCCCTTCCAAGACAGCGTCCTGTGTGACATCATGGGAGGGTTGACCATATAAGAATTGTACTGAAAATAAAAAGACTGGTGTTTATACACACAGTGAATGCAGAGTACTAAATGACCATTATCTTTACTCCTGAGAGAGGACATTGAAGGACTATTTTCAAGTGCATATGTGCAGCCCAAGGGTCCTCAAAATCATGTTACTTAGGATAACCTTCAAGTGAAGCTCAAAGTCAGGAAGTCCCACACACTTGCTCAGAATGATTAAAAGAAACTTTTAATCTCCTTAATCTTAAAAAAAAAAAAACAACTAAGGATGCCAAACACCCCAAACAATGATCTAATATGGAAAGAGAAACCAAAACAGAAGAGACACGATTTATTAGTAATCAATATACAGAGAGAAGAAATTTTACAAGAAATTATTTAAAAAATCCTGAGAGTAAAAGATTACATTGCAACTATGAAAAGAACTATGAAGAGGACACCCGGGGGAAAAAAGGAGATCAGATTTTAAAACATCATAGGATAAGTGAAATAGACATTTCAGAAAATAAATTTCAGGAAATCTCACAGAAATTAGAACAGAAAGGCAAAGAGATGGCTATGAGAACAGAAAAAAGGCAGTATCAGTGGGTTAGTCCAGGAGGCCCAACATCCAAATAACAGAAATTCCATAAAGACAAAGAAAATAAAGGGACAAAAATCAACAATGAATAACTCAAAAATTCACTAAACTGAAGGCAATTCAAGGTGAGGGCTTCTGCAAGGTTCCCAGCAAAATGGATAAAAATTGACCCAGGGCAAAGCACATCACTGTGAAGTTTCAGAACCCTGTGGACAAGGAGAAAGTCACACAGGTTTTATAGAAGGGGGAAGAAATATGGAATGGTCAGAAATTAAAATGGCTTCAACTTCCTTAATGGAAAAGAAACACCTCCAACATTCTGAAAGAAAATGTTTCCAACCTAGGCCCTTTTGAAATGTCAGTTAAATATGAGGATAGAATAAAAACATATTAAAATATAAACTGTCTCAAAAGAAAAAAATTCCCATGCATCTTTTTTTGTCAGCAAGCTCCTGGGGAATGTATTCCCCAAACCTGAGAGAGTAAATCAAATGAAAGAGAAGGATATGGGAATAGGAATCATCTTACGTTGAAGAGAGATGCCAGGATGATAAATAGGCTCCAGAAAATAGAGCCATGTGAAGGACAAAATAGAGCCATGCTGAGGACACCCCTGTGCATGCCTCTGCCTTTGTCCCTTGAGCCTGACCTCATGATTCACTAGGACTAAACAAGGCAAAATATCAGATAAGAGGATGCGGCCAGAAGCAACAGATCCAAGCCAGAAGAGAGGCAGAGGGAATTCAAAGCATAACAGAAAAGTAAAGTCCTAGAATGACAGCTCCATTTCTGGCCTAGAATGCAATCAGTTCAGACCCTCAGAAAGGGGCTTTCCAAGAGACTGTTTCCAAGAAAATAATTGAAATGTATGTTTATCTGATGTGATTGGCCTTATTGAAAAGTGTATTTAAAGGCTATTGAATGATTGGGGGTGGGCAGAGGAAATAGCAACAGAAACACACAAAAAGAAAAAGCATGAAGATAAATAAAAGGGGGAAACAAAAATATTCATAATACACTAAAGTATCAGCTGTGAAAAATAGTTCCATAGGCCAAATACTGTAAACATTGAATATTGACTTAACAATAGAGCATAACGTCAAGTGGGATATATTCTAAAATACAAGGAAATAATTCAGCATTAGGAAATATATTCATGCAATTTACTATTTTATATTAATAGAGAAAATGTATAATTATCTCCATATATGCTGGAAATATATTTGATAAAAATTTAACACTCATTTTTTATTAAGGTTACAACAAAAACTCTTTAGTAAGCTAAAAACAAAAGGAAAGTTCTGTAATATTATTATAGTATCAATCAAAAACAAAAACATGTTTAAGGGTAAAATACAATAGAAATTCCAATGAAAGTAAGAAGTAAAATGAGTCATACCATTACTATTCAATATATTTTAAAGGGTATGAAATATTTGTGTTAATTTTTTGTTTCTGCTCAACATGTAAACCTTGATCCTATGATTTGGAAATTTTCCCACAAATAGAAGAACTCTGAATCGTGGAAAAACACACTTTTCCCAATTTCCCTTGCCACTTTGGCATGTGCATATGACCCGGGCTTAGCCAGTCAGATATTCAAACACAGCCTTTAATTGGAAATAGTGCAATGAAGCAGGGGCAGACGAGAAGCCACCCCGGCTTCCCAAGGAACAAAAAGGCAGTATTGTCGTGCTGGGAACGTCAGCTGTTCAATAGCAATAGCAGTAATATGTTCACCAGATGGATTCATTTTGCATTTGGTCTGACTGCTTAGTGTACTTGTTTTCCAAATGTGGTTCGATAGTTTTCCTTTGAACTACTTTTTATGTTTTGCCAAAATTAACCAGCGTCTGACTTATCCTACTGTTTAAAATCAAGTACTATGATCATTACATGGAAGTCCTGAGAAATAAGAACTGAAATAAGATATTAGAGAGAAACAAAAATCTTCATTAATTGCAACTTATGCAATTTCCTACATAGAAAATCCTGGAATATCAGTAGAAAAACTATCGGAATAAATGAAATAATTTAAGAAAAGGGCCAGTTATAAGGTAAATTTACATCTTTTTTAACTTACAGAAGTAAATGACAAATATTTATTTTAAAATTCCACTAACAAAGACAAAATAAGCATACACTTATGAATTTATTTAACTAAAGTTGTGAAGGAAAAGTTAAAATTTTCTAAGATCCAATAAACTGGAAAGGTATTACAAGGTGGAAAGTATTCAACATTACAAAGATGCCAAATCCCCCCAAGTAAATCTTTAAATTTAATACAATTTCTATTTAAATTCCAAAAGAATTTTATTATAAAAAATGATTTTAAAATATCTATAAAATGTAAATCAAAACAATAACCGTGGAATTTCTGAAGAAAATTGAAGGAGAATTTGTCCTACTAGATATCATAATATACTATATAGTTATAATAACTTCAACAATGTGATATGAGTACAGGAAAAAGCAAACAGTCTAATGAAAGAGAATAGAGAGAAAAAGAAGACATATATACATGTAAGAATTCGGCATATAGCAAGTACGATATTTCAAAATAGTTTAAAAGAGATTAGCCAATAACTGGCGGTGTATTTAAAAATCTATCTAGTTTGATAAATAAATTTAGATGTTTGCCTTATATATTTATCAGACAATAAATTCTAATTCATTAGAGTTCTAAGGACAAACTATAACATTATTCAAATGCTATAGAAGAATTTTAAAGTTATTTTTGGGATAGGAAAAGTCTTCATAGGCATAAAATTTAAGAATACAGAAGCGTGGCACAGTGGTTCACGCCTGTAATCCCAACACTTTGGGAGGCTGAAACAGGCGGATCACCTGAGGTCAGGAGTTCAAGAACAGTCTGGCCAACATGGTGACACCCCATCTCTACTAAAAATACAAAAATATCTGGGCATGTTGGCAGGCACTTGTAATCCCAGCTGCTCGGCAGGCTGAGGCAGGAGAACTGCTTGAACCCAGGAGGCTGAGGTTGCAGCGAGTGGAGACTGCACCATTGCAGTCTAGCCTGTGTGACAGAGTGAGACTCCATCTCTAAATAAATAAATAAATAAATAAATACAGAAAAATACTAAACTTTTTCATTACACAAAATTTAAAAGAAAGTTTATACCTGATGAAAGATGCCACAAAGTAACAACAAAATGCAGATTAGGAGAAAATATGTGCAATGTATCACTTCTAAGGGGTTAATCAGCACAAAATATAAAATACCCACTTGAAAAAAAATGTGGGATTGGGTGCAGTTGGAACAATACATAAATGAATTAAGGTTACTCTTAAAAATTTGGATAATTAAGTAGTCTATTGCAATTTCATAGTCCTCTTTGCCATGTTCCAAACACCACTAATCTAATTTTATAACTACCATAATGAGCTCCCGTGTGAACTAGAAATAAAAGGACAAATAGACCCATCAGCAAAATCACTGGCATGAAGACATCCAAAAAATGACCCGCAAGTTCATTGGATGATCAGGTCCATAGAAGAGCCAGGTGCAGAGCAAATGCTGTGGGACTCAGTATCTTCCAGATCTTTGAGCGGGCGAATTATATTTTCCATCTGTTTGTGGCTTGGCAGGACTCCATAGCCAAGAAAAAAGAGTACTGTTGTCCTGGTGATACTTTGAAAAGCATTTTGGAAATGCTGAGTCCTTTCTTGGAGAAACAAGTCAATAGTGTAAGTTTGGGGTAGGCCAGGGGAACGGTAATGAGGGTGAATGAGTTGGCCTCAAAAGCCCTGAGAGAATCTGGAGAAGTTTGTCACAATGAGGGAGTCAAGAAACATAGTCAAACAAAAACACCTGCAGCAACATCTAGAACATGTCACCAAGCTCTCTGCCACTGAGGGATTCTCTCCAGGATGTCAATCAGCTGGGCTGAGACAGCTCCGTTATCTGCAGGATCCAGCACAAAATGTAAACGCGGGGCCCCTTATTCAAAAAGCACAAAGAAAAGTTCCACCAAACGTACTAAACTATCAAGCTGTTACCTTTCTCCCACAGTCACCACGTTGTTGTCATGTCTTTTATTTGCTATTTAATGTCATTCTAAGTAAAGAAAAAAATTTTGATTATTACAAAGAATTTTACCATTCATCTTTGTATTGTGTAATATCACACTTAGATGCTAATATAAGGGCATTTAATTTTTATGTCTAATTATTGAAAATATACAATTTATATTTCATAGTTCATATATGCATGTGTATTTTGCTCTTACCAAACAAGAAGAAATTTTGCACCAAAGCAGTGCAACAGTTTTTATTTTACTTCTCGATACATGCACATTCTACCAACACTCTACCTTTTGCTACAGGCAAGTAAGGAAAGACTGAAAGGAAAAGGAACTGTGGGCTGTCCTATTTTTCCCTTTCCTTCTGTGTCATCACTTTTTATGTAAGTGCTTGGCCAATACAAGAAGGTAACTTAAGTAGGAAAGGGTGTGATAGGTTTCCTTGGTTATTCAGATGTCATGAAAGGCCACTGCTCTCTTTCTGCATTTGAAGCAAGGTTATGTTCAAAGGAATGCACTGCCTCTAAAAGCTGTCAGTGTCCTGTTCCATCGCCCTCCTCTTACTCAGTACCATATACAAAATTCTTACCTTTTATTTACTTTAAGTCTCACTGAATTCCCAAGCCTAGTGGTCCACTGAAATTCTGTGCATATGGCGCATTGCAAGGCAATCTGCAAGTGGAGTGTCAAGAAAGCACAGTGCACATGTACCCTGAATGTATCTCCTCTGCTCATGTGCATGTTCCATTATCCCATTAAATTCCACTTAGAAAGCACAGTTCAAAGAAAAAGTGTTAAGAATGTTCAGATAATAACAGCAGAGTTAAACCACACACAGCATCTTTCTGACTTTCTGAGCACAAGGCTCTGTGTAAATGCACTGGTCAAATGCTCATCAGGCCCACTCTGATTTGCAGGGTGAAATCTGAAGACTGAAGTTTCTCCACACCCTGCATGTCAAAGTGCCTTGTACCACTTGATATATCAAGGCTGCAGCCTGGGTCCAAGAGAGCATGTTTTCTTTTTCACAGCAGCTTTTCCATATCTTAGAAGGCCTGGAGGAGCAGAGTGGTGACCACCTTCTGGATGTCTGAAATCTCTCACCTCCACTCACCACCAGGCTGGTTCTCAAACCATGCATGAGGACAACATTCATTCCTGCCTTAGTTCTGTCTTTAGAGGGGCTTCTTGTACCCCCCTTGTTCTGTTCTCAGAAATTAATCCTTCCTTCTATTCCTAAGACTTCCATAAACAATACAAAGTTTTTAAATAAGAAAAAAACAAGAAAGGGAAAAGGAAAGGATAAAAACAGTAATCTCCTGGAAGAAAAATTAATATGGTTAATAAATAAAAAATAAATAAATGGATGGATAAATAGATGATAAGTGATGTGTATCACCAGTGATAAGGGATATATAAATTAAACATTATCATTTGTCACAGATTTGTTAAATGCTAAAAAGATTGACAATAAACCAGTTTTTAAATTAATGCATAATTTATGATATTTGGATTCCTACATTGAAGACATGAATGTTTTTTCCTTTACTATAAAGACATTCAATTTACTATAACAAAACTTAAACCAAAAGTCGAAGCTTTTTAGTATCTGGAAATATAATTCAGGGAACATTCCCATGTCAAATTAAAATACATCTTATTATCCTCCCCCAAAAAAGGAATGCAAATTCAATCCCCTGGTATGTTTCCAAACTCACACAATGCCACGCTGTTGAAGCATTCACCGCTTATGCTTTGCAAAATTAAAATTGTGAATTTCATGAGTGAAACTCTTTTGTTTTTGTTGCTTTCAATTTTGTTTTGTTTTTTGCTCTTAAGCATAGCTTGATTGGAAAACACCAGCTACCATCTCAAGGAGTTTTCCAAGTACAGAAGTAGCAAAAGGGGATCAACCATTGAAGTCAAGTTGTTATTTATTGGCTATAATTTTTTAAAAGACATATCTTACCACATTGAAGGCATGTTTTACTATAGTAAAAGCACTATCTGAAAAATACATGACAAACTAACCAAAAATAACAAAAGTCCAGAAATTTGCTGAGTAGAACCAAGACATCATATGAAAGAATTTTAAAAATTGGGATCTTGGAGAAAATGGCAGACAATACTAATAAACTAACTCATCTGCTCCATTGGTCATTAGTAGTAATGATTTTTTTAAATGAATAAAATCCTATACATTTAGTTTTTGACAAACCCTTTACAATTTAGATTCATGTAACATGACAAGAGAACATTTTTTTCCAACTTATTAGAATGCATTTTTTTCTGTATTTTTTAAAGGAAACCATTCTGATATAAACTTTAATTTTACTATCCACCAATTTTCAGAGACCTGATTTTATGAACAAATGCATCTGACATTGGCAATAGTTTAGAGAAAGGAATGCCATCATATTTCATATTAATTTTTTTTTTTTAAATTTCGCCATTTTGGCCAGGAGGCTGGTTTTGAACTCCTGACCTCAAGTGATCCACCCACTTTGGCCTCCCCAAATTCTGGGATTACAGGCGTGAGTCACCACCACACCTGGCCAGGAATGCATTCCTATTCTATTAGAGTAAGTTCACATTGTTTCCACTTTTGTTAGAGGGCGAAATGGAAAACTATCAAAATATAAAATATGCAAAATATCTGACCCAGCAATCCACATCTATTGTTTAAAAATTGTTACAGTATATATTCAGCCATTTTCAAACCCGAGACTGGGAAGAGGTTTAATGGACTTAACAGTTCTACATGAATGTGAAGGTCTCACAATCATGGCAGAAGGCAAGGAAGAGCAAGTCAACATCTTACATGGATGGTGGCAGGCAAAAGAGAGCTTGTACAGAGAAACTCCTGTTTTTAAAACCATCAGATCTCATGAGACTCATTCACCATCACGAGAACAGTTCAGGAAAGACCCATTCCCATAATTCAATCACCTACCACCAGGTTCCTTCCATGACACGTGGGAATTGTGGGAGTTATGATTCAAGATGGGATTTGGGTAGGGACAACCAAACCGTGTCACACTAGTTTACAAAAGTTTACATAATGTTTATTGCAGTATCACATTACAGTTGACATCACAAACTCTGATGCCTGATTATCTTTGCATAATTATGGTACCAGTTTAATAATTGTGTAATTTAGGACACATTATTTAAACTCTCTGCTTCAGTTTCCTCATTGGGAACATATGGGAATAACAACCATTCCTAACTCACGAAAGTATTGAGATTAGACTATGAGAGCTGTGCCTGACCCATAGTAAGTTCTTAGTAAATATCATCTGGCTTGTTTTTAGAGAGTTAGTTACATGAATGACTGTATTATAACTACAGAATTCTAGGCAGTCTTTAAAAACATGAGTCCATTTCTATGTATGCTATAAAATAATAGCCATTATAACTTGTTGAATGAAGAAAAATATGACATACATATGAGTATTTTGCATATAAATTGTGTGTGTGTCTAGAAAAATTTCTAAGTAGCTAAAACCATATCTATCAGTGCCACTTCCACAGTTGCACTGGGA
The DNA here is from genome assembly GCF_043159975.1 of Macaca nemestrina. Classification (NCBI taxonomy): domain Eukaryota; kingdom Metazoa; phylum Chordata; class Mammalia; order Primates; family Cercopithecidae; genus Macaca; species Macaca nemestrina. The sequence continues at coordinate 125,217,378 of NC_092130.1, read as the reverse complement.
ATAGAGTAGGAAAGGCTGTCAATTTTATTATAAGGTACTCTATGGCTTGAATTTTTATAAAATTTAAATAAAACCAATAAAAAAAGATAAAAAATCTTTTCCAGCATACCCTGACCAATCTTGTCTGTGTTATCCTATGTAATACTAAAGCCTATCTGATATTCATTTGAAATCTCTTTCATTACCTCTCTTTCTTGACTCATTCTATAGATGCAGAATAATGTAAATAATGTAAAATGGTACATCGTATTATTACACAAGTATTGTTCTTGTCCCCACTTCTTGGTCCGAAATATTTCACTTAAACAATACTATGATGTGTATGTTACTCTTAGTTTCGGCTGAGTATAAATAAATAAAATGTTATACCTATTCCAGCCCAACCACCATAAACATTTCATGGAAAAAAAAAACTAACCAAATGGTCAGCCAAGAAACATGGATTTAATTCTGGGCCTGTAAATAGAAAAAAGCAAAGCATCCTGACGTAGCCAAGACGCATGACAAACAATTGAGGCCACAGTGAAGAAAAATTGCAATTACAGAATTAAGTTCATTCTCACTCTGTCATGACACTTTGCTTATGATTATTGCTGCATATTGTAAAAGTGCAAGTACTGGTATAAGAAAATAACAATGACTGCCTTTCAAATGTGCATACTACCTTTCGGATGATTGAAAAAATAAGGTAAAAAACAGATATCATATCTTCAGATGAAAATATTGACAGATTACATTTATTTATTCAGTCATTTATTCAGCAAGTCCTTATTGAGCACCAACGATATTCCAGCTACCATTCTAGGTGCAGGGGACAAAGTAATGCACTGAAGAAAGGTCCTACCCTGATGGAAGGGAGAGAGTGACAACGAATGGAAATATAATGTCTCTCAAACTAATAAAAACCCATACACACATTTAATCTTCACAAGCTCATAGGTTTGGTGCTCTCATCATTGTCATTTTTCTGATTTTACAAGCGGAGAAAAGAAAGAATAGTGTAGTCCCAGCTACTCGGGAGGCTGAGGCAGGAGAATGGCGTGAACCCGGGAGGCGGAGCTTGCAGTGAGCCGAGATTCCGCCACTGCACTCCAGCCTGGGCGACAGAGCAAGACTCCGTCTCAAAAAAGAAAAAAAAAAAAGAAAAGAAAAGAAAAAAAAAGAAAGAATAGAAAGGTTGTCACTTACTGGAGGGCGTATAAGCAGTAATGTAAACAATCTGTGATAGAAATGATATTCAAACCCCAGAATTTGATGCCAGATCCTGAAGCCTTGATATTCCTGTTCAAAATCACATCACAAGGTTGTTCAGAGGATTAAATGAGATAACTTATGTTGAACCAATTTTTAAATTGTATTTTAAAAAAATATTGACATCATCATCACCATCAGCTATGGTATTTTTGTCTGGGCAAATTGCAAACTTCAAGGTTGGCATTGGAAAATAGCATCAGCTGTGCTAAATTTTTCCCACGAATTTAGTGAAAGTCCTTTAGTATAAAACATCCAAGAAAGCCTGTGTGTGATTCAGAGGTCCAAAAAATTCACTATGTCATACAGAGGAGGTACAGAGAGACATAAGTGTTCAGGGGCTGTAATGAGGCCCAAAAACTTAGCATGAAGATTATTTGAGAGCACAGAAAGAATAATTCCACCTAATGCCTTGTAGAAAGCTGCTTTTTCAACTGTTAATATAATAACAGTAAAACTAAATCTCTGCATACTTCTATAAAGATATGACCAAGAGAAATCTCTCTAAAAGAAAGAACTAGAAACTGAACTGTGATCTAGCTATAAAATCACACCTCCCACGTACAAATTATTTATTTCTCAGATACTGCAGCTTCCCTCACCATTGAGTCAAAGCAGAAATATCAATGATGAATGGCCTTAACATTCAACATATATGTATTGTGAATCCTGAAGGAGAATTATTATGAAAGATGGTGATTATCAAATTGAGAATGGAAGATGGAAAAGATGCTAAACTGGGCCAACTGAGTTAATAATTAAAAGGCTATTTTTATACAGCAATGATATATTTACCACAGGAAAAACAAACAGTGGATGATAATTGTCTTAGTGAGGGTTTTATCAGAGAAGCAGACCCACTGTAAGTGATATAGAGTAAGGGGTTTATTTCAAATTTAGAACTTAGGTAACTGTGGCACAGTGGTCAGACTGTCTATGTAAGGCCTTACTTGGCCTGAAATTAGCAGAGTTAGTGGTTGAAAACAACATTTCCTCCAGCAATCTCTTTCTGAGGTCCAGAATACATTAGGTCTCTATAAAATTAGGACTTGTGTTTGTCTGCTGGTAAGAGAAAATGGAAATAATAATGGCTTTAAAAATTCAGGTTACTTCTCTTACATAAAGAGGTTCAGAGGTAGGAAGACCAACTTCCCATTGTCAATAGGATCCAAAACCCTCTTTCTACACCATCCTGGCACATTATTTTTATACTCAGATTTACCTCAGGTCACTATGTGGCTACTAAAGATCTTGGCATCACTGTCATGGTAGAGGTCACAAAAAAATAAGATCGTTAGAGGAGAAAAATGATGGTGGTGGTAGTGGGCTGTGATCTCTAATGTGTCAGGTCTCACTAATCAGTTTTCATAGATGTCCCACACATCACATCTTCTTGCATCTCATAGATCAGAATATCATCACCTAGCTGCAAGGGAAGAAGGTAAATCTAGTCCTTATTCCAGGTAGCAATGTGCCTAATAATAATAATAATAATAATGATTTAAGAATCATTATTATGGATTCAAGTAATAAAGATGAAAATGTGAACATATTAAATATTAAATTAACTACTAAAGACTTACTTTGTATTTTTTAGATAAAAATACATTCAAATTCAAATTCTATTTTTTTTTTCTTGCACTCTAAACAACATTCTAGAACATCCCCTGAAATACATACAAATCATTTTGGAAGCCACTGATTTGGAGAATAGAAAAACGTTATTTGAAAGTGACAGATGATGACTAATAGTTCACATGTGTTGATTCTCAAGAGATGCATTCTTTCATCCAGCATGTATTAATATAGATTATTTGGAACATTAATATTTAAGAGATTATAATGCATATATAGTAAACATGCATTGAATTTCTATATTTATTTTCCTGAATAGATATGATTCAAAAGATTTCAAAGAAAGATATTAAAGTTACTCATGTATAGAGTTAAATATGTCACTGAACGATTCATGTCATATATGAGAGTGAGCACTAAAACACACAGACATTTTGGGTATACACACTGGCACACATACACAAACATATGCATACATATATCCATTTACTTATTCAACTTTTTCTCTAAAACTGAAAATGAATGCACTTTGAAAGGTTAATTTAAATTTCTCTCAGGTTGGCAGAACTAAAATTTATCTTTTGCTTATGATTACTATATATGCTATCTATAAGTTTTTTACAGTCTTTATTTTTAATAAATAAAATATTTCTTTAAAGAACATTTTATTTTCAGTAAAAATTAAACAATAAAACTTTAGAAACTGTAAAAAATGTGATATTAAAAGTTAAACATTTTTACTTTAAAATATTACCAGAAATAGCTCCATAAATATATAGCAAAAAAATTCTTAATTAGCCCTTATCTCATCTTATAAGCTAAAGTATTTCGCAACTTCTAGAATAATTTCAAATAACTGATTTTACCCGTGATGGCCTTACACTACTTATGTTTCCGATTTCAGCAATCATTTATCTTTGAAGTGAGATATTGCTCCTTGAGGAAATTCTAGACTTCTGCCTTTCAATTTCACTTATCTAAACAACTCAAGTTTATAGGTGGGAAGATAGGCAACGTCTTTTATATATAAAGGAAGAGAAAGAGAAAGGCAGAAGAGAAGATGGACTCTTGTTAATCTGTTACTAAATAAGCTCTTTAGTTGAATTTGCTTTATTCCATAATTTACACTATTCTATTCACTTTCTACACAGTTTCATGAGCATTAGTACCTGACTGGATTAGCCTCTCTGCACTCACAATTATTGTTTATTTGACAGAAACAGCCACAGTTTTCTCTGAAGTTTAAAGTTCCCAAAGTTGCAAATACAGCCTGGTTCTTACACTGTGGAGGGGTGTGTGTGTGTGTGTGTGTGCTCAAGCGTGTGTGTGTCACATATGCAATTACTGATTATTCCCTATTAGGTAGGCTCTGCACTTTATATATCTGCTACTAAATTTAAGGGAAGTCAATGCAAAACTATTTTATCAAAATTATAATATTTAACTTTCAATATTACATATATCCATCAAATAGCTATACTGCTACATTGTATATAAATGTATGTGGAATTGTATATAAATGTATGTGGAATTGTATATAAATGTATGTGGAATATAAAATGGTATATTCCCTATATTCCCATCTACTGGGGAATTTCATCAACATCGCATACTACTGCACATCAGGTTTTAGGATTATTTGTAGTTATCTATTTTCTACCTTTTACTTGACTAAATTATAATTAGTCTCTAAAATGCTTTATTGTATTTTGTCTAGAGTATTTTCCTCAATCCCATGTTGTCTGCAGAAAGGAATATTCCAAAAACTTCAAAGAACAGAACAGTAATGCCCTCATGGGATGGAAAGCACTTGAGATTGCCCTAAAATACACAAATTCATTTCAAGTCATACACAAATGCACATACATATGTGTGTATGTATATGTTCATATATATAATTTCAAATTCACATATGTGACAAAATTTTCAATTTAATAAATATGTAGACACAAAAAATGAAATTTGAAATGTTAGAAATATTTGACTAAAAGTCCAGATTCCTCACAAAATAACACAATTCAGTGCGTATCACTCTTTAAAATATAAAACTATGTATACAACTTCAATATTATCAGAATCTTCCTGCATATGAATCCAGTAGTGGTACTAAAATAGCAACATAATCCTTTCAAATAACAGTGGCTGTTCCATCTGAACTCTAACTTTCTCAGGCTAATATCAAAACTTAAGCTTAATTCAACCCCATTCTTTTTTTTTTTTGTAATATTTTATGGACTACCATAATTTTCTTAACCATTTCTCTATCATTGAGCATTTAAGTTAATTCAATATCTTTTCATAATAAACCATGTACTTTGCAGTATAGAATTCTCCATATTTTGGATAATTTTCTTAGCACAGATTTATTGAATTGGATTAATGGGTTTTTTTGTTGTTTTGTTTTTTATTTTTTATATTATAATTATACTTTAAGTTCTAGGGTACATGTGCATAATGTGCAGGTTTGTTACATATGTATACTTGTGCCATGTTGCTGTGCTGCACCCATCAACTCGTCATTTACATCAGGTGTAACTCCCATTGCAATCCCTCCCCCATCCCCCCTCCCCATGATAGGCCCCGGTGTGTGATGTTCCCCTTCCCCAGTCCAAGTGATCTCATTGTTCAGTTCCCACCTATGAGTGAGAACATGTGGTGTTTGGTTTTCTGTTCTTGTGATAGTTTGCTAAGAATGATGATTTCCAGCTGCATCCATGTCCCTACCCCATTCTTAAATCAAACTATGTGCCCAAATAAGGCAAAGCAAGAATACACAGTAGTTTGAAAACCACATATTAGTGAAGCACTCATATTGGTTGATTTTTAAAGATATTTTACTAGAAAATAATGTTAAACCACTGAAAATAAAGCCGTCTCAAAATGTAACCACTGGAGCTAGGTGTAATTTTAACATTATAACCAACTGTAGTAATTTGGTTTAAAAATCAGGACTCAGAGTGTATAATGTTCTTCTTAAACACTTCTACATTTTATTCAAGTCAGTATTGACTTTGAAAATTTTTGTGACTTCAGATTTTGTATAGCTGTTTTTCTTAGGCTTTTCCTATCTTCTACATTTTGTTATGGAATAATTCAGAGCAATAGTCCAGGTTATTCTTGATGTGAGAAATAGTGACAAATAGCACATAGTCTAAAAGATGACAGTGTGAAGATAAGCAGCCAGCAGCATTTTATCTTGGTGTTGGAACAGAGGCAAGGGTGTGAGAATATGGAATTTCACTTCCAACTTTGAGCCATCTCTATTCCCTTTGGAGAGATCCTTCTCCTCATTACTACCTGATACCTACCCAGTTTTCACAATATTCTTTTTTTTTTTTAAAGAACAACACTTGTTGATACATTTCTCTCATGTGCACTATTGTATTTATAAGCTTATGATATGATTAACAGAAAATAAATAGATCAACAGCAATATAATTGATAAATTGATAAACTCTTGGTGCCTCCACATTGTTTTAATTGCAGACAAAGGTATTAAGAAACTATAAAATTATAACATCAACATCTTTTCAAAAACTGAGCAGTTTGCTGAACACCCATCAAGTCAGAATACTTACTAGTATTTGCTTTACAAGTGAAACAGAGGACAGCTGTAAAATGTGATCCAGACCAGGACAGATGTTTGTTGGTGCAGTCCCAATTGTAGGTGTCACTAATATTCAAACAGTAGATTAGTAGCTTATACCAGACTTACAGACAGTGTTTTTTATAGTTTTGGGCATGTTCATTTGTCCATCAATTCATTACCATTTACCCTAGTTGACAGTTCTCCAACCTGTTGCCCATCAAAATCAATTTTTGAAATGTCTTACAAGCACAGTTGTAAGTACAGTCTAATTCAGATCTATTTAATCAGAATATTTGGGAAGAAAATGTAAAACTTTCCCTCCTTCCTTCCCTTCATCCCGTTTTCTCTCCATCTCCTTTTCCCCCCTTTTTCTCCCTCCCTTCAGGCATATTATAGGAGAAAAACTAATATAAGATGAAAGAGAGAAATAAACAAATAATGAAAATAAATAATGTTGCGGGAAATATCGGGGGCTGGTTTCCCCCAATAAATAAATCAGTATTAAAAATCTTTACTTAACAGAACAAAAGTAAATACTCAAATACTTTTTGGAATGAAAAATATGACTTATCCAGTTCATATAGAAGTTCTAGCAAACTGTTCAAAAACAGATATAATACCAGAGAAGATAACTCGATGTTTTTGTTTTTGCTTTTTTGAGACAAGGTCTTACTCTGTTGCCCACGCTGGAGTACAGTGGTGTGATCACGACTCATTGCAGCCTCGACCTCCTGAGCTCAAGTGATCCTCCTGCCTCAACCTCCTAAGTAGCTAGCACTACAGGCACACAGCACTGTGCCTGCCTATTTTTTCTATTTTTTATAGAGACAGAAGTTTGCCATGTTGCCCAGGGAAGTCTCAAACTCCTGGACTCAAGTGATCCTGCCTCACCCTCCCAAATTGCTGGGATTACAGGTGTGAGCCCCCACAACTGGCCAACAACAGCAGTTTAGGCCTTTTAAAATAAGTATTTATTTCAAGGGTGAGAGGTTCCCACTTTCATGTTTCTACAGCATTTTATTGGAACTTCTGAAGGTCCAATATGATTGGTTTAGTTGCCTACCTATATATATCTATAGTATGAATTTCTTAAAGGAAATTTAATAGTACTGAGTTTGTCTCTAATTTGGCCCAATTTATCCTGCTCCTTCCTTGCTTCCACTGCCTAACACACCTTTTCCCATCTGCATTTGTCAGGGTTCTCCAGAGGAACAGAACCAATAGGATATGTGTATATATAAAAGGGAGTTTATTAGGAAGAATTGGCTCACATGATTACAAAGTGAAATCCCCCAATAGGCATTCTGCAAGGTGAAGAAGAGAGAAGTTGGTAGTGGCTCAGTCCAAGTCCAAAAGCCTCAAAACCAGGAATCCAACAGTGCAGCCTTCAGTCTGTGGCAGAAGGCCTAAGAGCCCTGGGGAAGCTGCTGGTACAAGTTTCAGAGTCCGAAGACCAAAGAAACAGGAGTATGATGTCCAAGGGCAGGAAGAGCAGAAGCAAGCAACCAGCATGAAAAGAAGAAAGAGAGCTGCCTGCCTTGTCCTAGCTGGCTGGCAGCCAATTAGATGGTGCCCACCCACATTTAGTGTGAGTCTCCCTCTCCCAGTCCGCTGACTGAAATGTCAATCTCTTCTGGAAACACACTCACAGACACACAGAGAAACAATACTTTACCAGTCATCTAGGCATCCCTCAATCCAATCAAGTGGGCACCTAATATTAACCATCATGCCATCTTATTTATCTCTTAAATTCCTTTTTTTTCATTCTAAATTAAGCTTGTACATTCAGTAAATAATTACAGAATGCCTATTTAGTGCCAAGAGTTGTGATTCCATAGAAAATACAAAATGGAATTAAGCTTTGCCTCTTCATCAAGGATATTACTGTCCTGCTGTTGGGAGTGATAGGTAAATAAATAATCACAGAAAGAGATAATGAAGATATGCCTGGAACCAATTCCCAATGAATATCAAGGGACAACTGTACATCATCACTATTTAGTCTTTAATGTGTCTACCTGGCTGTGCTGAACTACATTTTCCACTATTCCCTTACTTGTATATTAGGGTGGCCGCAAGGGAGACAATTGGCAGATCTGAAGAGCAGGAAGCAACAACTTTTGTTGCTAACACCTGTTGTTGCTGATCTTTGAAATGCAGCTAAAGCAGTGTCGGGAGGAAAGTTTACAGTGCTAAATTCCCACATCAAGAAGTTAGAAAGATCTCAAATTAACAATTCAACAGTGTACTTAGAGGAACTAGAAAGAAAAGAATAAGCCAACCCCAAAGCTAGCAAAAGAAATGAAAATTAACTAAAGTCAGAGCACTGAATGAAATTGAGATGCAAAAACTTATACAAAAGATTAATGAAACCAGAAGTCTGTTCTTTGACAGATGAAACAAGATTGATAGATCACTAGCTAGATTAACAAGAAAGAAGATCCAAATAAGCACAATCAGAAATGACAAAGATGTCATTACAGCTGATCCCACAGAAATACAAAAGATCCTCAGAGACAATTATAAACACCTCTGAGCACACAAATTAGAAAACCTACAGGAAATGGATAAATTCCTGGACACGCATAACCACCCAAGATTCAATCAGGAAGAAAGTGAAAACTGGAACAGACCAATAATAAGTTCCAAAATTGAATCAGTAATTTAAAAAAACCTACCAAACAAAAAAAGGCCTGGACCAGATAGACTCACAGATGAATTCTACCAGACATACAAAAAACTGGTACCAATTCTACTGAAACTATTCCAAAAAAATCAAGGAGGAGGGACTCCTGCCTAACTTATTCTATGAAGCCAGCATCATTCTGATACCAAAATCTGGCAGAGACACGACAACAAAAAAGAAAACTTCAAGCCAATATCACTGATGAACATAGATGCAAAAATTCTCAACAAAGTACTAGCAAACCATGCTCAGCAGCACATCAAAAAGTTAATTTATCACAATAAAGTAGGTTTTATCCCTGGGATGCAGGATCTATTTAACATATGCAAATCAATAAATGTGATTCACCCGATAAACAGTTAATATAAAAAACCATATGATCATCTCAACAGATGCAAAAAAAGCTTTTGATAAACTCTAACATCTTTTTATGATTAAAAATGCTCAACAAATTAGGCATCAAAGGAACATACCTCAAAACAATAAGAGTCATCTATGACAAACCCACAGCCAACATCAGACTGAATGGGCAAAAGCTGAACCATTCTCCGAGAAATTGAACAAGACAAAGATGTCCACTCTCACCACTCCAATTCAACATAGTACTGGAAGTCCTAGCCAGAGCAATCAGAAAACAGAAATAAAAGAAATACCCTTTTGATATCCGCGATGGCAAATAATTTGTGGCTAAGTCCTCAATAGCAATTGCAACTAAAACAAAAATTGATTAGTGGGACCTAATTACAGTAAAACACTTCTGCATAGCAAGAGAAACTGTAAGGAAGTAAACAGACAACCTGCAGAATGAAACAATATATTTGCAATCTATGCATGCAGCAAAAGCCTAATATCCAGGATATATAATAAACTTAAATAAATCAACAAGTAAAGATGAATAACACCATTAAGAATGGGACAAAGGACATAAACAGATATTTCTCAAAAGACAACATACAAGCAGCCAACAAACATATGAATAAATGCTAATCAAAACTAATTATCAGAGAAATACAAGTCAAAACCATAATGAGACACTATCTCACACCTGTCCAAAAGGCTTTTTTTGAAAAGTCAAAAAATAACCTATGTTGGTGAGGTTGCAGAGAAAAGGGGACACTCAGACACTGTTGGAGAGGATGTAAATTAGTCCAGCCACTATGCATTACAGAGAGTAGTTTGAATACTTCTCAAAGACCTAAGAGTTTAGCAATCATTTGATGCAGCAATTTCATTAGTGGGTACATATCCAAAGGAAAAGAAATTATTCTATCAAAGGACACATTCACCTGTATGTTCTTTGCAGCACTATTCACAATAGCAAAAACATGGAATCAACCCAGGTGCCTATCAACAGTGGTTTAGTAAAGAAAATGTGGTACATATACACCATGGAATATTATGCAGCCATAAAAAAATGAAATCATGTCATTTGTTGCAACATGGTGGCAGCTGGAGGCCATTATTTTAAACAAACTAATGCAGAAACAGAAAGCTAAATACTGCATGTTCTAACTTAAAAGCAGGGCTAGACATTGAATAAATGCTGACATAAAGATGGAAAAAACGGGCACTGAGGACTACTAGAATGTGGAGAGGGGGAGGGAGTAAGAGTTTAAAAATTACCCGTTGGATACTATGTCCATTACCTAGGTTAAGGGTTCAGTCATACCCCAAAACTCAGTGTCATGTAATATACGTCTTTAATAAACTTGCACATGTATTCCCTGATTCTAATAAAAATGTTGAAAAAGAAAAAAAAACATAAAAACCCAAAGTAGAATAGCATAATATTTGCATATAACCTACACACATCCTCCCATATACTTTAAATCATCTCTAGATTACTTACAATATCTAATGCATTGCAAATGCTACATAAATAGTTCGCTATACTGTTGTATTATTTAGGAAATCATGACAAAGGAAAGAAGTCTGTATATGTTCAATACTGATGCAACCACTCATTTTTTAAAAAAATTTTTTGATCAATGGTTGATGAAATCTATGGATGCAGAACCCATGGATACAAGGACTGACCTTATTGTTCACCTACCAGGCTACTTTAGAAGAAAGTATACTACCTGTTTTCTCACATTTAATAATTTCACTGTATTTGACGGACAATGTCTATGTTCAACGCTGGGTATTGCATTTTAAGAAGGTCTTGGAGGAAATAAAATGTGATCTGAGGGTTCATTCATAATAGTCATATGAGGAAGATTCTGGTGACCCTTGAGATTTTTGAAAAGTTCACATGTGGAATATGTGATAGGCTTATTTGGCTTACTGCAGAGGATCAACAGTTAAAATGTCATGGAAAGGTAATTTTTTTCTTTCATTTAAAGCCTAAAAACTCATCTTAAATGCAAGCTCTACACAAACAGGGAATAGAGTGTTTGTGTATGTGTATGTTGTGTGTATTTTTTAAATTTCAAATGCTCAGTGAATACCCACATATGTTAAAGTGATCAAAACTGTTTGTTGGATTAATCAATTAATTGATGGACAACTGAGACAGTTTTCTTTAAAAAAATAAAATTGAACTAGCTAACTGTGAAATGGGCTATCCATATATTCCATAACTCCATTGTGTCACAACATAAGTGTGCCATCTCTTTTTAAGCATATATTCTTGTAACAAACAGATGACGAGAAAATTTTGAAACATAAGCAATCTCCATAAAAGATTCAGAATAGCTCAGATCTTTGAGAATTTATATTTTAATAAAATCATGAAAATAGCACAATGGCTAAAAATATTTTGTTCTTCCTCGGGCAACCTGAATTTGTTTAATTGTAAAACTAGATGTAGGGTAAAAAATTATTTTAGTTTTATTTTTTAGTAATGTTTATTATTCCCAAATGATATAATTGACCAAAATATGATTTCATTTCTCATTTCCTTTTATTGGCTTAGTAGTAACTAATTCTACATCAAAGACAAAAACACTGAGGATACAAAATAGTGGCTACTTAGGAATGTTTTTGGTTTCACATGTGTTTGGTTTCACATCTAGGTACCTAGCATCTTTTGAGCAACCCACTTGTATGCATATATACAACCAGTGTTAGAATCACAGGTCGCCTGCACCCTCAGCAGCAACCTACGAATGCAGTTAGAATACCAATCAATTCTCCTAAAACAAAACATCCTGCCTTCTACTCATAATCCAAGGTCCCTTCTCCCCAATACCCCAGATATAAAGTATTTTTATTACAGTACATGAGATAATTTTCTATTCAAAATGCTTCCTCAACAGTAATAGATTTTCAAAATAAATTAGTAGCATTCCATGTATTTGTAAGCATAACGTGAATTTAATGGTTGTATTTAAAAACAAAATTATTCTTCTAGAACTTTCCATATCCCTCATTTCAAACTGTTGTATTTTTCTTTGTTTTTTGAAATTTGGTTACAGAAAATTGAGTTAGTTATACTCTGAAGAGTATTATCTGCACATTCAAGGCCCTTTGTTGGTTGATATTGACTTTTCCCTTTCATCCCTGATCCCTGTCCCCATCACTTTTCACCCCTTAGATTCATTTACAGCAAGTCCTTGAATAACATCATTTAATTCAATGTCACTTTGTAATAACCGTAATGAGAAAACAAATGGATTCCTACATGAGACCACTTTCCGTGTAGAATTTGCATGTTCTCTCCATGTCTGCATGGATTTTCTCCAGATATTCCAGTTTCCTCCCATGACCCAAAGATGTGCATGTTCAGTTAATTGGTATGTCGAAATTGTTCCAGGATGGGCTGGTGTGGGTGTGTATGTGAGTGTGCCCTGTGATAGAATAGCATCCTGTCCAGGGTTGGATCCTGCCAGGATAGGCTCTGGCCACCCATGCCCCTTAATTGGAATATGCAAGTTAGAAAATGAAGGAAGGAAGGAAGGAAGGAAGGAAGGAAGGAAGGAAGGAAGGAAGGAAGGAAGGAAGGAAGGAAGGAAGGAAGGAATAAAAATTATTTTAAAATAAAAATCTGTAAACTATGTAATAATCCTACAAATGCTCAACAATAAACAATGAGGTACAAAAGCCCTCATGGAGCCATATTTGTGACTGTTTTTGAGCTGCATAGTGGTAGGACATCCTGATTAAAAATTTCACTTTGCAATATTTATTCTTTGATCTAACCCATGACCGCTATGATTGTTTTAACTCACTGATTCACCAAAAATTACGTAATTACTTGTTTCTATTCATCTTTCTTATTATACATATGTATAGCTCACGTTTATTTCAATATTTAATATAAGAAGTGTTTGGGGCCTTTATTTAGAAATTTGGTGATGTTTTTGTGTCCAGAAATATGCCGAAAATAGCAGCTTAACTCCTGTTTATATCAATTAGCCTATGGTAAAATTGGTTCCAATATTCGTCATTTTGCCTAAAGCCACAATTTCCAATAACTTACCTACAACAATAAGTGAGGACTTACTGGATATCCCTGCAAACTGTATTGAATTTTGGGAATGTCAGTGTTTTAAACTTTTTCCTTTGCCCTTTTTTCCCCCCAGGTTTTCTGTTTTTCCATGCTGATTTTCATGAATTCCTTCCCTAATCTAGATGTCAATCTAGAATATTTATTTATTTTACACATTGTAAATATCTTTTCTGAATTAGTTAACAATTGTTTAACCTTGTCTCTATTTCTTCATTAAAATAAACTTTTAGTTGTAATGTAATCAAATCTGTAATTTCTTTTTTCCTTTCTTTCCTTCCTTCCTTCCTTCTTTCTTTCCTTCCTTCCTTCCTTCCTTCCTTCCTTCCTTCCTTCCTTCCTTCCTTCCTTCCTTCCTTCCTTCCTTCCTTCTTTCCTTCTTTCTTTCCTTTATAGTTCATCCTCCTAGGGTCATAATCAACGTGATTTTCCACTACCTCAAGGTAACACTTATATTCTCACGATTTTTTTTTCCTTCTTAATAATTCTACTTTTCACTAATTTAATGTGTGGTATATGGCCTTAATTTTTTTTTCAATATTCCAATGCTATCTACCAATCTGTGTTTCTCCAAATCATTTATAGTTCAACTTTATTATAAATCAAATTAACACACAGGTTTATAACTGCATGTTTGTGTGCATTTCTGAGCTCTCTGTTATGTCATCTTTCTATCTGTGATTAATATCACAATGGTTTCATTATTATTATAATCATCAAGGCTTCATACTTTATATTATGTCTAGCAAGATGTGTCCCCATTCCTTGCTTTTCTTTCGTTTTTTTTTTTTTTTTTTTTTTTGACGGTGTCTCATTCCATCACCCAGGTTGGAGTGTAATGGTGCGGTATCGACTTGCTGCAAACTCTGCCTCCCAGGTTAAAGCGATTCTCCTGCCTCAGCCTCTCGAGTAGCTGGGATTACAAGCGTGCACCACTACGTCCAGCTAATTTTTGCAATTTTAGTAGAGATGGGGTTTCACCATGTTAGTCAGGCTGGTCTCGAACTCCTGAACTCAGGTGATCCGCCCACCTCAGCCTCCCAAAGTGCTGGGATTACAGGTATGAGCCATCAGGCCTGGCTGCTTTTCTTCAAATAAAAGTAGCTAACCTATTCATAGACCTTTATTCTTCCATATATATTTTTGAATACAGTGGTTAATTTCTTTTTTAAAAAGTCTGAATTTTGTTTGAAAATAAGAAGGCATCTTCTTGAAAATTGTGGCCATGCATAGTTTAGATCCTTATCTGTCTGGTCCATTAATTCTGTTGACTAGGTTTTAGTTTGTTGCCTTTCTTTTACAACACTGGAACAATCTGTGGTCTCCTCAGGGGCGAGGGTGGTTGTTCACAGCTGATGAGGTTACAAATGGAACAGGATACAGAGAACCTCTGGTTTAACAATCAAGGTTTAACCATTCTGTTTTAATTTTCTCCCTCCTCCCAACACTGCCATGTGGCTGGCTGACAGGCTGGGCTCTCTGCTCTCCCTACACCGAGTGTCTTCCAGTGCCTACCAGAAGTGCTCCTTCCTGATATTAACTCTTCAGTGTTTGGCTAATATAGCTACTCTCTCATTCTGAGTTCAGCTTCTTCCTAACATTGTTAATAATGATACCATCACAGGTCCTGTTTATTAGATCAGATTGTCCATAAAACTGATTAGTGCTGGTAGTTTGCAGCATCAATAAAATACATTTTCAGACTTCCTTTTCCCAAGATGTGTATATGAGACTGCTCACAAAATTCCTTGCTTGCCAGGCAATGCAGTAAAAGCAAGCTAGGAATTTTATCATGCTAGAAGAAACTTCTTGCTTCTTCTCACAGGTTAGAGGATGATTGTACACACTTTGTAATAAAATATAACACACACAAAAGAGATTGTCATCCATGGGAAGAAGTAAGAATTAAGTGTGCAGACTGGGGATTTACTTCCTTCATACCCTTGCACTAATTATTTAACCTCAGTTTCCTCATCCTCATCTACGAAATGGAGATACTGACAGTACTTATCCATAGGATTGTTGTGAATTTAAATATGTGAGTGTGTGTGTGTGTGTATTCATCAATTTAATTAATATTATATATTATACAATTTCTACAACTGTGCTTGGCACATAGTAGGCACCTCATAAATGTTAACTATTGTTATTATTACAGTTGTCTTCAGAGGTTCCTGGGATTTGAAAATTCAGATTCCTGAAATCCACTACTATTATGTATTATTTTCCCCCTATTTTCTGCCCTCTAGTGGTAATTTCAAATATGATTTCTTTGCTTGATTTTATGTGGAATTCTTGTTAAATAAAGACCTACTTTTTTCCTTTTTTCCTATTAAGTGCAAATTATTTTAAGTTCAGTCTTGTATATGCAAGACTACAAACAATTTGTAATCATTTCTCATGCATTTGGAAAGGGATAGCTTGAATCTTGTAAAAGGAACTTTCTCTTTAATGCCTATTGATATTCATTTCTCTAAGACACTGCCATCCCTTTCTCTAGAAACCAGAGCTCTTCTTTCACCTGACCTTACCTATGAGATTCCACCCCATTTTAAGTCCTACAAAAATAATCAGGTATTTTTACATTAAAGATATTACTTTCTGAAAAGCAAACATTTACCTCCAAAAATAACAATGTTCCAAAGATAAAATGTTAGCATCTATAGCTATTGAAAACTTTAATAAAATAATAATAACAATCCTTACATAAGCTATTCATTGCCTCACAAAATATGCTACGTCCTTTCATTTCTTTTAACAGTCTCTTTCCCAATATACTTGTACTTACTCTGAATGTGGAGCTAAAGAAGAATATTCTTAACTGCTTTACAGTGAAGATAGATATTGTCAATTAGTGTAAACAACAACTGCCAAACCCCCTCCCCATTCCCCTTTTCTCCCAGTCCCAGAATATAAATAATAGCAAAGACTTAACTGGTATTCTTTTTTTTTCTTTTTTTCTTTTTTTTTTATATTTTAAGTTCTAGGGTACATGTGCACAACGTGAAGGTTTGTTACATATGTATACATGTGCCATGTTGGCGTGCTGCGCCCATTAACTCATCATTTACATTAGGTATATCTCCTAATGCCATCCCTCCCCTCAACCCCTCCCAACAATAGGACCCAGTGTGTGATGCTCCCCTTCCTGTGTCCAAGTGATCTCATTGTTCAATTACCAGCTATGAGTGAGAACATGCGGTATTTGGTTTTCTGTTTTGGTGATAGTTTGCTGAGAATGATGGTTTCCAGCTGCATCCATGTCCCTAAAAAGGACACAAACTCATCCTTTTTTATGGCTGCATAGTATTCGATGGTGTATGTGTGCCACATTTTCTTAATCCAGTCTGTCACTGATGGACATTTGGGTTGATTCCAAGTCTTTGCTATTGTGAATAGTGCTGCAATAAACATACGTGTGCATGTGTCTTTATAGCAGCATGACTTAAAATCCTTTGGGTATATCCCCAGTAATGGGATGGCTGGGTCAAATGGTATTTCTAGTTCTAGATCCTTGAGGAATCGCCACACTGTTTTCCACAATGGTTGAGCTAGTTTACAGTCCCACCAACAGTGTAAAATTTTTCCTATTTCTCCATATCCTCTCCAGCACCTGTTGTTTCCTGATTTTTTAATGATTGTCATTTTAACTGGTGTGAGATGGTACCTCATTGTGGTTTTGATTTGCATTTCTTTAATGGCCAGTGATGATGAGCATTTTTTCGTATGTCTGTTCACTGCATGAATGTCTTCTTTTGAGAAGCGTCTGTTCATATCCTTTGTCCACTTTTTGATGGGGTTGTTTGTTTTTTTCTTGTAAATTCGATTGAGTTCTTTATAGGTTCTGGATATTAGCCCTTTGTCAGATGAGTAGATTGCAAGAATTTTCTCCCATTCTGTAGGTTGCCTGTTCACTCTGATGGTAGTTTCTTTTGCTGCGCAGAAGCTCTTTATTTAATTAGATCCCATTTGTCAATTTTAGCTTTTGTTGCCATTGCTTTTGGTGTTTTAGACATGAAGTCCTTGCCCATGCCTATGTCCTGAATGGTATTACCTAGGTTTTCTTCTATGGTTTCTATGGTTTTAGGTCTAACATTTAAGTCTCTAATCCATCTTGAATTAATTTTCGTATAAGGAGTAAGGAAACGATCCAGTTTCAGCTTTCTACTTATGGCTAGCCAATTTTCCCAGCACCATTTATTTGATAGGGAATCCTTTCCCCATTTCTTGTTTTTGTCAGGTTTGTCAAAGATCAGATGGCTGTAGATGTGTGGTATTATTTCTGAGGGCTCTGTTCTGTTCCACTGGTCTATATCTCTGTTTTGGTACCAGTACCATGCTATTTTGGTTACTGTAGCCTTGTAGTATAGTTTGAAGTCAGGTAGCATGATGCCTCCAGCTTTGTTCTTTTGGCTTAGGATTGTCTTGGCAATTTGGGCTCTTTTTTGGTTCTATACGAACTTTAAAACAGTTTTTTCCAATTCTGTGAAGAGAGTCATTGGTAGCTTAATGGAGATGGCATTGAATCTGTAAATAACCTTGGGCAGTATGGCCATTTTCACAATATTGATTCTTCCTATCCATGAGCATGGCATGTTCTTCCATTTGTTTGTGTCCTCTTTTATTTCACTGAGCAGTGGTTTGTAGTTCTCCTTGAAGAGGTCCTTTACATCCCTTGTCAGTTGGATTCCTAGGTATTTTATTCTCTTTGAAACTATTGTGAATGGTAGTTCATTCATGATTTGGCTGTCTGTCTGTCTGTTATTGGTGTATAAAAATGCTTGTGATTTTTGCACATTAATTTTGTATCCTGAGACTTTGCTGAAGTTTCTTATCAGCTTAAGGAGATTTTGGACTGAGACAATGGGGTTTTCTAAATATACAATCATGTCATCTGCAAACAGGGACAATTTGACTTCTTTTCTTAACTGAATACCCTTGATTTCTTTCTCTTGCCTGATTGCCCTAGCCAGAACTTCCAACAATATGTTGAATAGGAGTGGTGAGAGAGGGCATCCCTGTCTTGTGCCAGTTTTCAAAGGGAATGCTTCCAGTTTTTGCCCATTCAGTATGATATTGGCTGTGGGTTTGTCATAAATAGCTCTTATTATTTTGAGATACGTTCCATCAATACCGAATTTATTGAGAGTTTTTAGCATGAAGGGCTGTTGAATTTTGTTAAAGGCCTTTTCTGCATCTATTGAGATAATCATGTAGTTTTTGTCTTTGGTTCTGTTTATACGCTAGATTATGTTTATTGATTTGCATATGTTGAACCAGCCTTGCATCCCAGGGATGAAGCCCACTTGATCATGGTGGATAAGCTTTTTGATGTGCTGCTGGATTCGGTTTGCCAGTATTTTATTGAGGATTTTTGCATTGATGTTTATCAGGGATATTGGTCTAACATTCTCTTTTTTTGTTGTATCTCTGTCAGGCTTTGGTATCAGGATGATGTTGGCCTCGTAAAATGAGTTAGGGAGGATTCCCTCTTTTTCTATTGATTGGAATAGTTTCAGAAGGAATGGTACCTTAACTGGCATTCTTAAGAGCAGATTTGGTGTTTTACTATATATATATATAATATTTTCTTTTTTTTCTTTTTTACAATATATATTTTTATACAGAATTTTAAAATATCATCTTGGGCCATACAGCTTTATCAAATAGATATATAATGAAGACAGCTATACTAAACTGTAAGAAATTAACTGAGTTATCAGGACTTGCAGTTTACATTTATAAATCTGGAAACTGAGTCAGAAAGAACTGAAGAAGGACTACACTGAGTAATAAACTATAAGATTTAGTGAGTGGATCAAGCATTCAAAATATGATCTTGAACTACTTAATGTATCTATACATTATTTTGTCCTTGATCAGGATAGGATCATAAATATGAGAGGAGGAAACGACCCCCAGCCTGTGTAAGTCTGTTTGGTTTGACTGATAACATTCATTTCATGTTCTCTAAACCTTCCTCTAAGTAGTCTTTCCTTGAGCTTGGTGTAGAAAGATGCTTACCATAAATAAAATTTTATTACCTTCCCCTTCTGAGTTAGTGGAATAATGAGGACATGTTTCCTGATGTCAGAAATGTAAGATGTAAGATTGCAATCACTACCTTACAGTCAGAAAGCAAGAGGGGAATAAAGGGAAAGCCTACCTACTCTCTTCAGAAAGGAGATGCTGGAGGTGTCCTAGGCATAGACAACAATGACTTTTCAGGAATATACCTAAACCTGATTCATAAGTAGCTATTACTGAGCAACAGCACTGGTATTAGAAATTAATATCTTGGTACTAATTCATATTAATTGTTTAAATACTAAATGCTTTATGCACAATCAATATAAACTAATACAACTGTGCTAAATTTCTATTACTTATTAAGATTTATTTGATACACTTAATTTCCTTTAATTCCATTGAAAGAAAGAGCTAGCAAAGGCAAAAAGAAGAGGAAGAGATTTTGAGATTTTACAAGAATTCAAAAAAGGAAGTGGAAGAAATGGAAAAAAAAAGGGGGAAATCTAGTGGCCTAATCTTCTCAAAATAATAAAGCTAAAGAAAAATGTAAAAATTAATTCATTTGAACACATTTTATTAGTACCTTTTATAAGTAAGGTAATGTACTAAGTCCCAGAGACAAAATAAGCAAAAAGATACTATTGGTAAGAAAATGCAGCACGGTAGAGCACCCAATTATATATTAAATAGTATGTAGGTACTGCATTGGGGTCATAAATAGGACTCTTCAAATAGCTTGCCTTGTAGAGTCAGTTAAAATTTACCAGTGGTAATAACATCTGAAATGAGTGCTGGAGAATAAGGGAGAGACAGATAAAGAGTGGTGAAAAGAGTGTTTTAGATAGAGGGAAATATGTGCAAATGCTGGGAAGTAAGAAAAATAATGCACAAATACAAGTGAATGAGCAGGTTCAAACAGCTAAAAGTAATTCAGTGTAGTTGGAGATTAGAGTTGTGGAGGCAGGGAAGAAAGTGATGGAGAAATCCAAGAATAAGGATGAAATCAGGGGCCAGACATTAAAAGATCCTCTAAGGTCTATTGAAGAGTTTATACCTTATCACACAGAGATGGGATGGGATAATACACAGGGGGTTTAAATATTAGTTAACATGTCCGTGTGTGTGCATGTGCGTGTGTGCATGTGCATATGTGTGTAAAATGGATTGGAATAAACAAGACAGGAGAGAAAAAGAAATGAATGTATTCAAGTTATTTAGGAGAAGGAATATAAACAAATTGGGAATTACTTAGCATAAAGTATAAGGGAAAGAAAGGGAGAAGCTAGAGATGGACTTTTCATTTGGGGCATGGGCAGATGAGTGAGTGGTGCATCCTTGCCCCGACAATACAACACACAAAGAAAAAGACAAGCTGGTTCGTTGGGAAAATGGGACAGATGTGTTTGGTGATTAAACATCCACTCCACCTTAACTTACGGATGAGGAAACTGTGGTCTTTGTTTTTTGTTTTAACTGAAAAAAATTTTAAAGTACCATACTAAGGTGCTACTACTTACCAGGCTTTGGCCTATTAATTTATAGGAAGTCAAGAGATAAAGTATAAATACCATCTTGTAATGCAAATCTGCCTGACAGACCTTGCTAAATTCTTCTTTTTACACACTACTTTGCCATTTATTCATCCATAATCATGTGTTAATCTTTTGCTATGGGCTGGCAGCACTTCAAGTTCTGGAGATATAAGGGAAGCAAAACCAGAGACGGTCTTGCTTTAGGAAGCCCATGTTCAGTCCAATATCCTAAAGCAAAAAGGCAGAATAAAAGTACAAAGGACGTGGGGGAGCTGTATAAATAAAAGATTCAATGCCATAGAGCCATGAAGCAAAATAATAGTAATAATAATACTGCAATCTATTTTTCCCTCAAAAAGTGAACCTTTGCTTCAGATTTTATTGTAACTCAAAGACAAAAATAATGCCCCTGGGAAGGCAACACCTGAGCATACCACTGGATGTATATTAAACGTACAATGCAGTGGGATGGAAATGTTATATTTTAACATTTCTAGTGAGTGATATTGCTTTTTTAAAAAATCTCAATTTAAATGTATACACTATGCACACATTTCCAAAGTACCTTCTGGGAGAATTGAAGGGTATACAGAGTATATCCTCATATGAGGATATACTCATACCTTGATACACTCACTGTGACTAAATGTTTGTCTTTTGGGCTTTGTGAAGTTGTGTGATGAGTGCCCTAACATATTTTTCCTCTCAACTTTAAGTAACATACAATATTGTGATTCATGCACATATCCAATTTCCTGGTAAGTGATTCAGGGTCTCATATATGTCCTTCTTAGAGTGTAAAGCTCACTTGTAAGGCTTAAAATCGTGAGATTTTTATGTCTTTTTTTTTTTTTTTGCTTTGTTTTTGTTTTTGTCTTTTTTGTGGGAGATTTAAAAGTGGATTACACATTTTAAAGACCCTGACAAGAAGCATCCTAAGGGACTCCACTGTATCAAGTATTAGTCAGAATTCTCCAGAGAAACAGAACACACAGCATGTGGATAGTGTGTGTGTGTATACACACACATATAATAATGTATATAATTATCATATATTCTTGTTGTACATGTATTTTGTATATACACATTTATTATAAGGAATTGGTTCACACAATTATGGAGACTCACAAGTCTCAAGATCTGCAGGGTGAGCCAGCAAACTGGACACCCCAGAGAGCCAATGGTGTAGTTCCAGTGTGACTCCAAAGGCAAACTGAAGACCGAGGAGAGTCGGTGTTATAGATCAGTCTAAGGTGTGGTAAGGTCGAGACTCCAGAAGGGTCAGTATTTCAGTTCAAGTTGAAGTAAAAAAAAAATGCCAATGTCATAGTTCAAAGAGTTAGGCGGAATCTTCTCTGATTAGCGGAGAGTCAGTCTTTTTATTCTATTCAAGCCTTCAGCTGATTGGAGGAGGCTCAGACACATTAAGGAGGACAATCTGCTTTACTCAGTCTACCGTTTCAAAAGTTAATCTAATCCCCAAAGACACATTCACAGAAACACGCAGAATAATGTTTCACCAAATATCTGGAAACCCTGTGGCCCAGTCAAGCTGACACATAAAATCAACCATCACAGTGACATCATTTCCTTTGGCTTCTCAAGCTAACAAAAATGCCATAAACATTAAAAGAAAAGAGAAAGAGTTGACACAAAAACCAACCCAGTGACAAATATTTACTGCATATTTTCTGTGTGATCAGTGGGACTGCCTTCCAGGGGCTGGTGAGCTGGCTATAAATCTAATCCATGCAATAGGACATTAAGGTAGGAGGAGATGTTTCACTGGACAGTTGGGTAGGATTTAAAGAGGAAGAAGTGAGCAGATGAAATAAACAAGAATAAAAGCAAGGATAAACATGACATCTTAAGGAGTTTATTTTACCTGGACAGAGAATGCCCATAGAACAGTGATGAGAAGTAAAGATAAACAGATGTGTGGTAGTCAATTTATAAAAAGCCTTGAAATAGGTAGTGCACAACTTCATTTGTATAATGCTTTGAACTTTCAAAATCGCTTTGACATACATAGCCTTTTTTATCCTTTTAACAATTTTGTGAGGTAAATAGTGTCATTATTAATTTTATCTTAAAAAATTTACTATCGTTTGTAGAGACAGGGTCTCACTATGTTGCCCAGGCTGCTATCAAACTCCTGGGCTCAAGTGGTGCTCCCACCTTGGCCTCCCAAAGTGCTGGGATTACAGGCATGAGCTACCATTCCCAGTACATTACTAATTTCATAGTGGAGAAGGCTTACTATTGTGCAGGTGTGAAAACTATCATCTGATTCCTACTTCAGGGCCCTTTTCCCATTGAAGTTGCAATGGGGAACTATTATAGTTCTTGAGCAAGGGGTGCCACTATAAAAATAGTGTTATAGAAGATTTGAACATGGTTTATAAGTTGCATTGAACAGTGAGACCTAGGAAGCCAAGAGGGCAGCAGTAATGCCTTGTACTTATCTGGGCATTAAGCATTACTATGGAATAAAGGAATAAAAGAAAATTGGCATACGTGGAGTCATGATTAAAGGAAGAAATAATAAACTTTAAAGTGTGAGATCTATTAAAATGCATGTAGTAAGATACAGAATACAGGCATGGAGACAAGAGGAGATAGATACCCACTTCAAAAACTTTAGAAGATATACTTTATCTATTTTTAAGTTTAAATTCAGCTAGTTTTAAAGCTAACCAAAATGTTCAATTTCATTTTCCACTTACATAGTCTTGTGGAATCCCCCACAGTTCAGGGGAAACAACTCTCCGAAGAGTTTATTCTCATATATTTATGTCATTTCATGGAACAAGCAATAGATTCAAACTATTTCAATAAAAGGAATGGTATTTATTTCTATCTTAGTTTGTACTACTAGAACAAAATACCTGAAACTAGACAATTTGTAAACAACAGAAATTTGCTTCTCACAGTTCTTAGGTTGGGAAGTTCAAGATCAAGGGGCCAGTAGGATCAGTGTCTGGTGAGGGCTGCTCTCTGCTTTCCAGATGACACCTTCAACTCTGTATCCTCTGGAGGGGATGAATATTGTATCCTCACATGGAGGAAGGGATGGAAAAGGGGAGGCATCTTTCTGAAGGTGTTTGTAGAAGAGTACTAATCTCATTTATGAAGGCAAAGTCCTCAGAGTCTACTTACCTCCCAAGGGTCTCACCTCTTAATACCATCATCTTGGGGGTTAAGTTCCAACATATGAATTTTGGAGGGAAACATACATTCAAACCACGGCAATTACTATGTCCAAAGCACTCTTTTTCTTCTATGCCTCCCTTTTCTTTTTTTATTTTTAATTTTTGCAGGAACATAGGAAGTGTATATATTTTGATACAGGTATGAAATGTAAAATAAGCACATCATGGAGAATGGAGTATCTATCCTCTCAAGCACGTATCCTTTGGGTTACAAACAATCCAATTACACTCTTTAAGTTATTTTAAAATGTACAATGAAGTTATTATTGACTATAGTCACACTGTTGTGCTATCAAATAGTAGGTCTTATTCATTCTTTCTATTTTTGTTGCACCCATTAATCATCCCCCCACCCCTGAGCCCTCCACTACCATTCCCAGCCTCTGGTAACCATCCTTCTATTCTGTGTGTCCATGCATTCAATTGTTTTAGTTTTTAGATACCACAAATAAGTGAGGACATGTGATGTTTGTCTTTCTGTGCCTGGCTTATTTCACTTAACATAATGATCTCCAGTTCTATCATGTTGTCACAGATGATGGAATCTCATTTTTTTTTTATGGCTGAATAGTACTCCACTGTGTATATGCACCACACTTTCTTTATCTATTCATCTACTGATGGACACTTAGGCTGGTTCCCCATCTTGGCCATTGCAAATAGTGCTGCAACAAACAGGAGTGCACATATCTCTTTGATATAGTGATGGTCTTTCTTTTGGATATATACCCAGCAGAGGGATTGTTGGATTGTATGGTAGCTCTATTTTTAGTTTTTTGAGAAACTTCCAAAATCTTCTCCATAGTGGTTTAGTAATTTTTGCCACCAATTGGGTACGATTGTTCCCTTTTTTCCACATCCTTGTCAGCATTTGTCATTGCCTGTCTTTTCTAAGCCATTTTAAGTGAGGTGAGATGATACTTCATTGTAGTTTTTATTTGAATTTCTCTGATGATTGATGATGTTCAGTACCTCATCATAAGCCTATTTTCATATAATTGTTTGCTATTTGTATGTCTTCTTTTGAAAAATGTCTAATTAAATCTGTTGCTTTTTTTTTTTTTTCTTTTGAGACAGAGTTTCGCTCTTGTTGCCCAGGCTGGAGTGCAATGGCACGATCTCAGCTCAGTGCAACCTCCGCCTCCGGGGTTCAAGCAATTCTCCTGCCTCAGCCTCCCGAGTAGCTGGGATTACAGGCATGCGCCACCATGCCCAGCTAATTTTGTATTTTTAGTAGAGAAGGGGTTTCTCTATGTTGGTCAGGTTAGCCTCAAACTCCCAACCTCAGGTGATCCACTCACCTAGGCCTCCCAAAGTGCTGGGATTACAGGTGTGAGCCACCACACCTGGCCAGCTGTTGCTTATTTTTTAAGCAGATTATTAAGTCTTTTCTTACAGAGTTGTTAGAGATCCTTATATATTCTGGTTAGTAATCTCTTATCAGACAGGTAGTTTGCAAATATTTTTTTCCCATTCTGTGGGTTGATTTTCACTTTGCTGATAGTATCCTTTGCTATGCAGAAGCTTTTTAACTTGATGTGATCTCATTTGTCCATTTTGACTTTGATTGCCTGTGCTGTGGGGTATTACTCAAGAAATTTTGCCCAAACCAAGGTCCTAGAGAGTTTCTCCAAAGTTTTCTCATAGTAGTTTCATAGCTTTAGGTCTTAGATTTAAGTCTTTAAACCATTTTTATTTGATTTTTGTATGCGGCAAGAAATAGAGATCTAGTTTCATTCTTCAGCATATGGATATCTAGTGTTCCCAGTACCATTTATTGAAGAGACTGTCTTTTCCTCAGTTTATATTCTTTGCACCTTTGTCAAAAATGAGTTCACTATAGGTGTGTGGATTTGTTCCTGGGTTCTCTATTCTGTTTCATTGGTGTATGTGTCTGTTTTTATGCCAATACCATGTTGTTTTGGTTACTAGAGCTCTGTAGTATAATTTGAAGTCAGGTAATGTAATTCCTCCAGTTTTGCTCTTTTTGCTTAGGATAGCTTTAGCTATTCTGGGTCATTTGTGATTCCATATAAATTTTAGAATAGTTTTTTTTTTTTCTATTTCTGTGAAGAATGTCATTGGTATTGTGACACGGATTGCATTGAATGTATAGATTGCTTTGAGTAGTATGGCCATTTTGGCAATATTAATTATTCCAATTCATGAACATAAAATACCTTTCCATTTTTTGATGTTCCCTTTAATTTCTTTCATTAATGTTTTATAGTTTTCATTGTAGAGATCTTTTATTTCTTTGGTTAATTCCTTGGTATTTAATTTTATGTGTGGCTATCATAAATGGGATAACTTTTTAATTTCTTTTTCAGATTGTTCACTGATGGCATATAGAAATGCTACTGATTTTTGTATGTTGACTTTGCACCCTGCAACTTTACTAAATTTATTCATAAGATTTAAGAGTTTATTAGTGGAGTCTTTAGGTTTTTCCAACTATAAGATCACATCATCTGCAAACAAGAATAATTTGACTTCTTTCATTCCAATTTAGATGCCTTTTCTTTCTTCCTCTTGTCTGATTGCTCTAGCTAGGACTTCCAGTACTATGTTGAATAAGAATGGTGACAGTGGGCATCCTTAATGTATTCCAGATCTTAGAAGAAAGGCTTTCAGTTTTTCTATATTAAATATGATACTAGCTGTGGGTCTGTCACATATGGTTCTTATTATGTTGTGTATGTTCCTTTTATGTTCAGCTTTTTGAGGGTTTCTTCTTTATTATGAAGGAATGTTGAACTTTATCCTATACTTTTTCAGCATCAATTGAAATGATCATATGGATTTTATCCTGTATTCTGTTGATATGATGTATCACATTGATTGACTTGCATATTTTGAATCATCCTTGCATCTCAGGGATAAATCCTACTTGATCATAATGAATGATCTTTTTAATGTATTGTTAAATTTGGTTTGTTAGCATTTTGTTGAGGATTTTTACATGAATATTCATCAGAGATATTGGCCTGTAGTTTTCTGTTTTTGATGTATCTTTGTTTCATTTTGGTATTAGAGTAAAAATAATCTCATAGAATACGTTTGGAAGTATTTCCTCCTCCTGTTTTTTTTTTGTTTGTTTTTGTTTTTGTTTTTTTGGAAAAGTTTGACTACAATTGGTGTTAGTTTTTCTTTAAATGTTTGGTAGAATTCAGCGGTGAAGTCATTGGGTCCTGGGATTTTCTTTACTGGGAGATATTTTATTACAGCTTTGGTCTTGTTGTTTGTCATTGGTCTGTTCAGGTTTTAGATTTCTTCTTGGTTCAAGGTTGGTAGGTTGTATGTATCTAGGAATTTGTCTCTCTCTTCTAGATTTTCCAATTTATTGGCATATAATTGCTCATAATAGCCACTAATGATCCCTTGAAGTTCTGCAGATTCAGTAGTAATGTCTCTTTTTTCAATTTCTGGTTTTATGTATTTCAATGTTCTCCCTTTTTACTTAGTCTAGCTAAAGGTTTGCCAATTTTGTTTAACTTTATTAAAAAACACTTTTTGTTACATTGATCTTTTGTATTGTTTTCAATTTTGTTTATTTCTGCTCAGATCTTTATTATTTCTTTTCTTCACTGATCTAGGGCTTGATTTTCTCTTGCTTTTCTAATTCTTTAAGATACAGCATTAGATTGTTTATTTGAAGTTTTTCCTCTTTTTTGATGTAGGCACTTATAGCTATAAACCACCCTCTTAGCACTGCTTTTGCTATATCTCATAGATATTGGTATATTGTGCTTCTATTATCATTTGTTTCAAGAAATTTTTCAATTTCCTGTTTAATTTCTTCATTGCCCCACTGTTCACTCAGGAGCATATGTTAAATTTCTATGTTTGTATGGTTTCAGAAATTCCTCTTGTCATTAATTTCTAGTTTTATTCCATTGTGATAAGAGAAGATGCTTGATATTATTTCAATTTTTAGCATGTTTTAAGGCTTGTTTTGTGACTTAACATACGGTCTATCCTCGAAAATAATTCACATGCTGAGGAGAATAATGTGTATTCTGCAGCTCATGGATGAAATGTTCTGTAACTATCTACTAGATCTATTTGGTCTATAACATAGATTAACTCTGATATTTCTTTGTTGATTATCTGTCTGGGAGATCTGTCCAATGCTGAAAGTGGGGTGTTGAAGTCTCCAGCTTTTACTATATTGGGACCTATCTATCTTTCTCTCTTTAGCTTTAATAATATTTCCTTTATCTATCTGGGTGCTCCAGTGTTGGGTGCATATATATTTACAATTGTTATATCATCTTGTTGAATTGACCCCTTTGTCATGATATAGTGACCTTCTTTGTCTCTTATAGTTTTTATCTATAACTGTTTATATAAGTACAGCTACTCTTTAATCTTTTATGGTTTTCATTGTCATGGAATATCTTTTTCCATTCTTTAATTTTCAGTCTATGTGTATCTTTAAAGGCAAAGTGTGTTTCTTGTAGACAGCACATCATTGACTATTGTCTATTGATTGGATAATTTAGCACATTTACATTCATGTTATTAATGATAAGTAAGGACTCACTTACTCCTTCCATTTTGTCATTTATTTTCTGTGTCTTTTTGTGTGTGTGTGGTCTTCTCTTCCTTCTTTCTTTCCTTTCTCTGTCCTTTAGTAAAGGCGATTTTCTCTGGTGATATGATTTAGTTTCTTGCTTTTTACTTTCTGGTATCCATTGTACGTTGTATGGTTTGAGGTTACTACGAGGCTAACCAATACTATCTTATAAACCATTATTTTAACCTGATAACAATTCAACACTGCTTGGTTAAACAACCAAGCAAAAAGAAAACTAACAAAACCTCTACACTTTATTTTGTTGTTCTATTTACATCATATATCATACTGCCTATGTCTTTATTATTTATTTATTTATTTGTTTGTTTGTTTTAAGATGGAGTTTTACTTTGTTGCCTAGGCTGGA
Source organism: Macaca nemestrina (assembly GCF_043159975.1). Classification (NCBI taxonomy): domain Eukaryota; kingdom Metazoa; phylum Chordata; class Mammalia; order Primates; family Cercopithecidae; genus Macaca; species Macaca nemestrina. The sequence continues at coordinate 125,188,104 of NC_092130.1, read as the reverse complement.
GTGTAATGGTGCCATCTCGGCTCACTGCAACCTTCACATTCTGGGTTCAAGTGTCTCCTGCCTCAACCTCCTGAGTAGCTGGGATTACAGGCATGCACCATCATGTCTGGCTAGTTTTGTATTTTTACTAGAGACAGGCTTTCTCCATGTTGATCAGGCTGGTCTCGAACTCCTGACCTCACGTGATCCACCCGATTCAGCCTCCCAAAGTGCTCCAGGTATGAGCCACCATGCCCGGCCTCTACTGCTTATGTCTTGAAAAGTTGTTGTAGTTATTATTTTTATCGGTTCATCATTTAGTCTTTCTGCTTAGGATAAGAGTAGTTTGCACACCACAGTTACAGTGTTATGATATTCTGGGTACTTACTATTATCAGTGAGTTTTATACATTCTAGTGATTACTTATTGGTCATTAATGTGGTTTTATTTCTGATTTAAATACTCCCTTTAGCATTCTTACTGCACAGGTCTGGTGTTGATGAAATCCCCCAGAAATTCCTCAGCTTTTGTTTGTCTGGGAAAGTTTTTATTTCTCCTTCACGGTTGAAGGAAATTTTCTCCAGATCAGCTATTCTAGGGTAAAAGTTTTTTCCTTCAGCACTTTCAATATGTCATGCCACTCTCTCCTAGATGGAAAGGTTTCCTTGGAAAAGTCTGCTGCCACACATACTGGAGCTCCATTGTATGTTATTTATTTATTTTCTGTTACTGCTTTTAGGATCCTTTCTTCATCCTTGATCTTTGGGAGTCCGATTATTGAATGCCTTGAAGCAATCTTCTTTGGGTTAAATCTGCTTGGTGTTCCATAACCTTCTTGTACTTGGATATTGATATGTTTCTCTAGGTGTGGAAAGTTATCTGATATTATCCCTCTGAATAGGCTTTCTACCCCTATCTCTTTCTCTACCTCCTCTTTAAGACCAGTAACTCTTAGATATGCCCTTTTGAGGATACTTTCTAGATCCTTTAAGTGTGCTTCATAGTTTCTTATGCTTTTATCTTTGTCTCTTCTGTGTATTTTCAAATAGTTTTTCTTCAAGCTCACTGATTCTTTCTTCTGCTTGATCAGTTCTGCTATTAAAGAACTCTGATGCATTCTTCAATATACCACTTGTACTTTTCACCTCCAGAATTTCTGCTCGATTATTTTCAATTATTTCAATCTCTTAGTTAAATTTATCTTATAGAATTGTGAATTCTGTCTCTGCGTTAACTTGAATATCTTTGAGTTTCCTCAACACAGCTATTTTGAATTCTCTGCCTGAAAGGTCACATATCTCTGTTTTTCCAGCATCTATCCCTGGTGCCTTATTTAGTTCATTTGGTGAGGTCATGTTTTCCTGAATGGTGTTGATGCTAGTAGCTGTTCTTTGGTGTCTGAGCATTGAAGAGTTAGATATTTATTGTAGTCTTCATTGCCTGGCCTTATTTGTAGCTGTCCTTCTTGGGAAGCCATTCCAGATATTTGAAAGGACATGGGTGCTATGATCTAAGCTGTGACCTAAGCTTTAGGGGGCACCCCAAGCCCAGTAATGCTGTGGTTCTTGCAGAATGGTAGAAATACTGCCTTGACACTCTTGGACAAGATTTGGAAGAATTCTCTGAATTACTAGGCAAAGTCTCTTGTTTTCCTCTCTTACTTTCTCTCAAACAGAGTCTTTCTCTCTGTTCTGAGCCACCTAAAGCTGGGGTGGCAAGACACCCCTGTGGTTACCACCACTATGGCTCCACTGGGTCAGACCTGAAGCCAGCACAGCCCTGTCTACCCAAAGCCTCCTGTAGCCATTCTCTGGCGACTGCCTATGTTCATTCAAGGCCCTGGAGCTCTACAAACTGCAGTGTCAAAGCCAGCCAGGCTCAGGTCCTTCCCTTCAGGGTGGCAAGGTTTCCCAGATCCCAGATGGGTCCAGAGGTGCCATCTGGGAGGCAGGGACTAGATTCAAAAACCTTAGAAGTCTAACTGGTATTCTTTTCTAGTGTGGCTGAGCTGGCATTTAAACTCACATGCGGTCCTTCCCACTCCTCTCCCCTTTCCAAAGGCAGAGGAGCATCACCCCCAGTCACCACCACCCCCAGGCCAAGAGGAGTTCTGCCAGACTACCACCAATGTTACCAATGTTTCCCGAAGGCCCAAGGGCTCTTAAGTCAGCTTGTGATAAATGCTGCCTGGCCTGGGACTCACCCACAGGGCAGTGTCCAGGAATGTCATCCAAGAGCCAAGTCCTGGCACTGGGGATCCCAAGACACCACTTGATGCTCTACCCCTCTGTGGCTGTGCTGGTACCTAAGGTGCAATACAAAGTCCCCTTTACTTTTACCTCTGCTTTTCTCAAGCAGCAGTTTTGCCCCATATGCAGCACAGCTGGTAATGTACTGATTCTCACCTGAAGCCAGCAAATTTCAGAGGCTCACCCAAGGCCCTTGACGTAGTGCCTGGGTATTGCTGCTGATTATTCAGGGCCCAAGGGCTCCTCTGTTAGTAGGTGATAAATATTTCCAAGGCTGGGTCCTTTCAAGGCAGCGAGTTCCCTTCTGGCCTAGGGTGTGTCTAAAAATATCAGATGGGAGCTGGGACCTGGAACGGGGTCCTCAGTACTATGACTGGTGCCTTATCCTGCTGTAGCTGAGCTGGTATCCAAGATGCATAACAAAGTCCTCCCCATTTATCCCTCTCCTCTCCTCAAGCAGAAGGAAGGGGTTGCTTTTGAAGCCGTGAGCTGTGCAGCCTGGGATTAAGTCTCTGTACCTAGTTCAGCACTAGGTCTTGCCTAAGAGTTGCAGTGCTTATGGTCTAGACTGCCTTTCAAGTTTACTTAGAGACATGGAGTGCTGTAACCCTCAGTGACAAGGTTTGGGGGAACTCAAATTTGGACCACTAAGATCAGGAATTCCCCTCTGGCTAGCTGGTTTAAATGCTCCCTCCATGGACAGGTGTAAGGTGAGTTTGGTCTGGATTTTCTTTTTACTCAGATTTACAGAACTGAGTTCAATGCCTCACGATTAGTGTGTTCTCCCCGTCGCCAACAGCGCCCAGAGATGCTCTCAACAACACGCAGCTGCTGGGGGGAAGGCACAGTGAAGGATGGGGGTGAAGGAGGGGTGGTATTGGTGATTCAAGACTGTTTTTGCTATCTTTTCAGTGCCTTTTTCAGCAATATGAAGTTTAAAACCAAGTACTGTGAGTGCTCACTTGATTTCTGGTTATTATGAAGGTGTTTTTTTCTGTGTAGATAATTGCTAAGTTGCTGCCCTTTTAGGGGTAGGAGCATGATGGGTGGAGCCCCTTCTATTTCTCCATCTTGACTATGTCTCTCTTTTCTCATAACAATAACTTTCCTTATTGTGCTGCTAAATGTATCTCACAAACACCTTTGGACAATGTTTAAATATAGACTTTTTTTGTTTGTTTATTGTTTTTTGCTGGAGACAGAGAAAGTTAGAAAATAGACTCTTAGCTAGAAAGGACTAAGAGAGAAGACTATTCTGAGAATTTAAAGATCAAAACAAAATAAATCATTAAATGTCTATTTTTAAGTTACACAATGAAAACAAACTCATTTGACTTTTTCTGTCTCCTTTCTGGTTTGATACACAAGCACATGCCATCTTAGAAAAAGGAATTGCCTAAATGAATAAAATAAACTTTATTCTTATGGACTCTTAGAGCAAATCCAGTCAATTAAGAGACTCTATCATCATCGTTAGAGCAAGAGTCAAAGGGACATTGACTTTTACAGGTAGAGTTTATACTGACCAATTCTCTGCTTTCTTTTGTTTGACACTTAATCTAGGATTATAATAATTTAGACAATAATTTAGCCATCACATATATACAGTGGCACATTTTATGTGGTGACATTTTTAAAATATTATATTTTAGCAGTATAGACAACAGCATCTAATTTTATCGAAATAAGCTTGCTAGTCATTGTTATTCCCATTAAAAAGATAAATTATCTTTTCAAATAATTCTTAAAGATATATAAAATGCAACTTTGATTTTTAGCAAGATGGCTGAGTAAGATAACTAGAAACTCTAAAAGTGTAAATATCTAAATGTAACATATAACATGGTTAACATATAACAAAATGGGTTGGTAACATATAATAAAACATTTTAAATGCATAGCTACGTTTTCAACAAAGTAAAGGAAACCTGTAGGTAACAGAAATAAGATGGAAACTGAAAACCAAAGGGTAAGCATGCGAGTGGAACCTGAGGTGATGTACTTTTCCTCCCAGTATTTCAACACTCAAGTTCCTTTTACAAGATGAGACAGAGGACATGCATGGCCTATGTGACCCATGCATGACAAAGAACAGGAACTGAGAGAGTGGAGCAGAGCAGGGACCCTCAAAAGTCTACACATTTGATAGATGATTAAATTTTTTAAATTGCCCAACATCACAGGAAGATAGCAAGGAAGTTTGTCTGTCTCCGTCTAGGCTCTGTTTTAGAGGTATATGTCTGCAAACAAAGAGAAATTTTTGTCGTACGGCTATCCCAGGTTTGAGATTAAAATGAATAAACTGTTAATTGTAACAATATATATCATATTATTCCTAACACAGGGATTACCATTAAACTGCCTGGTAAAGCTACTTCAAAGTTGTTTCTTAAAGACAGGCCACAAGTATTCTCTCAGATAAAATGTATGGAAAAGCCTCAGTAAAATAAAGTAGCAATTAAAAAAAAAAAACATGGAAATCACAGAAATAAACAACCATGAATTAGATTAAGCAAACACTATAGAAAGATTAGAGTCTCGGCCAGGCGCAGTGGCTCATGCCTATAATCCCAGCACTTTGGAGGGCTGAGGTGGGCGGATCACAAGGTCAAGAGATTGAGACCATCCTGGCCAACATGGTGAAACCCCGTCTCTACTAAAAATACAAAAATTAGCTGGACATGGTGTACACCTGTAGTCCTCACTACTGTAGCTGGGCACCTGTAGTCCCAGCTATTCAGGAGGCTGAGGCAGGAGAATTGTTTGAACCCAGGGGCGGAGGTTGTGGTGAGCCGAGATCATGCCATTGCATTCCAGGCTGGCTACAGAGCAAGACTGTAAAAAAAAAAAAAAAAAAAAATTAGTGTCTCAAGAATGTAAGATACAGAAAGCTAATTTAAAAGAGAATATAGAAAAATACATATCAGTGTACAACTTTTTTTAATGTACAGAGGCATAAACATGGCTGCACTGACAGATAATTTTCCTAAAGGGCTATGGGGAGGCAGAGATCAATCTAGAGAGGAAAAAGAGGATCAAAGGTAAATAGGTAAATGAGGATAAATGAGGTCATGATCCATATAAAGGAAACAGTTTGAAGAATATATTGTAAAAATAGCCTAATTTTGGTGCATATTGTAGAATCCTGAGAAATCAGGTTAAGTGGATAGAATGGGTCAATTTCAGTAGGGTAAGCCAGGCTGAAGTAAACATCTCAGTTGGTTTCCAATATTCATCCCATTACTTCTCTACTAAGTAGCTGTATGATTTGGGAATGCAAGTCTGTTCAAGGTGGGTTTGACTGGCCCACCCATCCCCTCCCCAAATCATGTCTGACCTATAAGACTTTAAACTCACCCATAATTTATTGGCACCTTGTGCCAATGTAGGCTCTCTTGCTCTATTTCTCCCCACATTGTTTTCTGGAATTTATAGTATCCAGTTGAACAACAAAAAAAGACCAGCACAAGTGAAGGGCTCAAAAATATTCCTGCTGCCTTAAAAGCAGTACATGTGTAGTGGCCTAACAGACATTTAGAATTCTGATTGGTGTAATACAGAGGAAGGAATTAAAGATAGGATGAGTAATGTGTTCATAAATGTTTAATGAAAGGGGAGAGTCCTGATTTGTAGCCTGTGATGATCCCATCAAAACGGGAGTAAACATTCTCACCATGGCTGACTTCAAGGTTTAAGTAGTTTAACAAGCAACTTTCAAAATGCCTGATAATGTAGCTCTTGACTTGACAAACCATTATGAGCAGTTTGGCTCTCGTGCACCACAGCTATCAACCCACCTTTAGAAGATAGCAAAGTACCACTTCAGACGTTCTCTCACCAGTGGATTATCCATCGCATTTTTCCAACTGGTTGTATCAGCCTATGGATGACAGATATTCTTCTCAGATTCTAGCAGTACAGTTACTATCATCCTAAGTGTTAATGGTAGTGTGAGCATTGTCTTTTTCTTCTTTTAATAGAAAGTTGGGAAACAACAAAAAAAAATACTGAAGCTATTTTAAGTTAGACTCCCAAACTATAAAATACTAATAATATTTATAAATTTATTCATTAATTCAACAAAAATGTATTTAGCATTTTCTAGGTGCAGTTTTAGGTCACAAGGGTAGAGCAGTGGGGGAAATGTAAAATAATTAAAACCAACTAACCAAACAATTTCTTCCCTTCTGCCCCCCTCTGAGTTCTTCCCTAATATGGTTTATAAAATATCTCATTTCTTTCCTTTATGTAAATGAAATATATGGCAGTATATATACATATAAATCTGAATTTGAATTCATAAATGATGGAAAGAAATAAATCTGCTTGAAAAAAATATGACAGACCATAGATAAACATCGACAAATAGAATTTAAAAATCCAAAAACTTGCCTAAGTTTTTGCAAGTCACAGGAACAGCAACCCAGCTAGTAAATAAAATAATTAATGGCAGCACTTTTTGTAATAGAGAAAGTCTGAAAGATACATCAATTGGGGTGCACCCAAGATAGCTGAATAGGAACAGCTCCAGCCTCCAGCTCCCAGCGTGAGTGACACAGAAGACGGGTGATTTCTGCATTTTCAACTGAGGTACCAGGTTCATCTCACTGGGGAGTGCCTGACAATCGGTGCTGGTCAGGTGGTGCAGCCTGACCAGCGAGAGCTGAAGCAGGGCTAAGCAGGGCGAGGCATCACCTCACCTGGGAAGCACAAGGGGGAAGGGAATCCCTTTTCCTAGCCAAGGGAAACTGAGACACACAAAACCTGGAAAATCAGGTAACTCCCACCCTAATACTGTGCTTTACCAAGGGTCTCAGCAAAAGGCACACCAGGAGATTATATCCCACACCAGGCCCTGAGGGTTCCAGGCCCACAGAGCCTCCCTCATTGCTAGCACAGCAGTCAGAGATCTAACTGCAAGGCAGCAGCGAGGCTGGGGGAGGGGCGCCCACCATTGCTGAGGCTTAAGTAGGTAAACAAAGCCACAGGGAAGCTCAAACTGGGTCTGCCTTGGTAGAATCCTCCTCTGGGGAGAGGGCATGGCTAAACAAAAAGCAGCAGAAACCTCAGCAGAGGCCAATGCCCCTGTCTGACAGCTTTGAAGAGAGCAGTGGATCTCCCAACACGGAGGTTGAGATCGGAGAAGGGACAGACTGCCTGCTCAAGTGGGTCCCTGACCCCTGAGTAGCCTAACTGGGAGACATTCTCCACTAGGTGCAGACCAACAGCTCACACCTCATTCAGCGGGGTACACACCGAGACAAAGCTTCCAGAGCAAGAATCAGACAGCAACACTCGCTGTTCAGCAACATTCTATCTTCTGCAGTCCCCGCTGCTGATATCCAGGCAAACAGGGTCTGGAGTGGACTTCGAGCAAACTCCAATAGACCTACAGCTGAGGGTCCTGACTGTTAGAAGGAAAACTAACAAACAGAAAGGACACCCACACCAAAACCCCATCACTCTGTCACCATCACCAAAGACCAAAGGCAGATAAAACCACAAAGATGGGGGAAAAGCAGTGCAGAGAAGCTGGAAATTCAAAAAATCAGAGCACATCTCCCCCTCCAAAGGAACACAGCTCATCGCCAGGAATGGAACAAAGCTGGACGGAGATGACTTTGACGAGTTGAGAGAAGAAGGCTTCAGTTGATGAAACTTCTCAGAGTTAAAGGAGGAACTGTGTAACCAGCGCAAAGAAACTAAAAACCTTGAAAAAAGAATGGATGAATGGATAACAAGAATAATCAATCCAGAGAAGACCTTAAAAGAACTGATAGAGATGCAAACCATAACATGAGAACTATGTGACAAATGCACAAGCTTCAGTAACCGACTCAATCAACTGAAAGAAAGAGTATCAGCGATTGAAGACCAAATGAATGACATGAAGCGAGAAGAGAAGTGTGGAGAAAAAAAGAGTAAAAAGAAATGAACAAAGCCTCCAAGAAGTATGGGATTATATGAAAAGACCAAATCTACGTCTGACTGGTGTGCCTGAAAGTGACGGGGAAAATGGAACCAAGTTGGAAAACATTCTGCAGGATATCATCCAGGAGAACTTCCCCAAACTTGTAAGGCAGACCAACATTCAAACTCAGGAAATACAGAAAATGCCACAAAGATACTCCTCAAGAAGAGCAACTCCAAGACACATAATTGTCAGATTCACCAAAGTTGAAATGAAGGAAAAAATGTTAAGGGCAGCCAGAGAGAAAGGTTGGGTTACCCACAAAGGGAAGTCCATCAGACTAACAGCAGGTCTCTCAGCAGAAACTCTCCAAGCCAGAAGAGAGTGGGGGCCATATTCAACATTCTTAAAGAAAAGAATTTTCAACCCAGAATTTCATATCCAGCCAAACTAAATTTCATAAGTGAAGGAGGAACAAAATCCTTTACAGACAAGCAAATGCTTGGAGAATTTGTCACCACCAGGCCTGCCCTACAAGAGACACTGAAGGAAGAACTAAACATGGAAAGTAACACCAGGTACCAGCAACTGCAAAAACATGTCAAAATGTAAAGTCCATCGATGCTAGGAAGAAACTGCATCAACTAGCGAGCAAAATAACCAGCTAATATCATAATGACAGGATCAAGTTCACACATAACAATATTAACCTTAAATGTAAACAGACTAAATGGTCCAATTAAAAGACACAGGCTGGCAAATTGGATAAAAAGTCAAGACCATCAGTTTGCTATATTCAGAGACCCATCTCACAAGCAGAGACACACATAGGCTCAAAATAAAGGGATGGAGGAAGATCTACCAAGCAAATGGAAAACGAAAAAAAGCAGGGGTTGTAATCCTAGTCTCTGATAAAACAGACATTAAACAATCAAAGATCAAAAGAGACAAAGAAGGCCATTACATAATGGTAAAGGGATCAATTCAACAGGAAGAGCTAACTATGCTAAATATATATGCACCCAATACAGGAGAACCCAGATTTATAAAGCAAGTCCTTAGAGACTTACAAAGAGACTTAGACTCCCATACAATAATAATGGGAGACTTTAACACCCCACTGTCAACATTAGACAGATCAACGAGACAGAAAGTTAACAAGGATATCCAGGAATTGAACTCAACTCTGCACCAAGCAGACCTAATAGACATCTACAGAACTCTCCATCCCAAATCAACAGAATATACATTCTTCTCAGCACCACATCACACTTATTCCAAAATTGACCACATAGTTGGAAGTAAAGCACTCCTCAGCAAATGTAAAAAACCAGAAATTATAACAAACTGTCTCTCAGAACACAGTGCAATTAAACTAGAACTCAGGACTAAGAAACCCAATCAAAACTATTCAACTACATGGAAACTGAACCTGCTCCGGAAAGACGACTGGGTACATAATGAAATGAAGGCAGAAATAAAGATGTTCTTTGAAACCAATGAGAAAAAAGATACAACATACCAGAATCTCCGGGGCACATTTAAAGCAGTGTGTACAGGGAAATTTATAGCACTAAATGCCTACAAGAGAAAGCAGGAAAGATCTAAAATTGACACCCTAAAATCACAATTAAAAGAACTAGAAAAGCAAGAGGAAACACATTCAAAAGCTAGCAGAAGGCAAGAAATAACTAAGATCAGAGCAGAACTGAAGGAGATACAGACACAAAAAACCCTCCAAAAAATCAATGAATCCAGGAGCTGGTTTTTTGAAAAGATCAACAAAATTGATAGACTGCTAGCAAGAAAAATCAAATAGATGCAATAGAAAATGATAAAAGGGATATCACCACTGACCCCACAGAAGTACAAACAACCATGAGAGAATACTATAAACATCTCTACGCAAATAACCTAGAAAACCTAGAAGAAATGGATAATTTCCTGGACACTTGCACTCTCCCAAGATTAAACCAGGAAGAAGTGGAATTCCTGAATAGACCAATAGCAGGCTCTGAAATTGAGGCAATAATTAATAGCCTAGCAATGAAAAAGAGTCCAGGACCAGATGGATTCACAGCCGAATTCTACCAGAGGTACAAGGAGGAGCTGGTATCATTCCTTCTGAAACTATTGCAATCAATAGAATGAGAGGGAATCCTCCCTAACTCATTTTACGAGGCCAACATCATCCCGATACCAAAGCCTGGCAGAGACACAACAAAAAAAGAGAATGTTAGACCAATAACCTTGACGAACATCAATGCAAAAATCCTCAATAAAATACTGGCAAACCGAATCCAGCAGTACATCAAAAAGCTTATCCACCATGATCAAGTGGGCTTCATCCCTGGAATGCAAGTCTGGCTCAACATATGCAAATCAATAAACATAATCTAGCATATAAACAGAACCAAAGACAAAAACTACATGATTATCTCAATAGATGTAGAAAAGGCCTTTGACAAAATTCAACATCCCTTCATGCTAAAAACTCTCAATAAATTTGGTATTGATGGAACGTATCTCAAAATAATAAGAGCTATTTATGACAAACCCACAGCCAATATCATACTGAATGGGCAAAAACTGGAAAAATTCCCTTTGAAAACTGGCACAAGACAGGGATGCTCTCTCTCACCATTCCTATTCAACATAGTGTTGGAAGTTCTGGCTAGGGCAATCAGGCAAGAGAAAGAAATCAAGGGTATTCAGTTAGGAAAAGAAGAAGTCGAATTGTCCCTGTTTGCAGATGACATGATTGTATATTTAGAAAACCCCATTGTCTCAGTCCAAAATCTCCTTAAGCTGATAAGCAACTTCAGCAAAGTCTCAGGATACAAAATCAACGTGCAAAAATCACAAGCATTCTTATACACCAGTAACAGACAAACAGAGAGCCAAATCATGAATGAATTACCATTCACAATAGCTTCAAAGAGAATAAAATACCTAGGAATCCAACTGACAAGGGATGTAAAGGACCTCTTCAAGGAGAACTACAAACCACTGCTCAGTGAAATAAAAGAGGACACAAACAAATGAAAGAACATATCATGCTCATGGATAGGAACAATCAATATCGTGAAAAAAATGGCCATACTGCCCAAGGTTATTTATAGATTCAATGCCATCCCCATTAAGCTACCAATGACTCTCTTCACAGAATTGGAAAAAACTGTTTTAAAGTTCATATGGAACCAAAAAAGAGCCCAAATTGCCAAGACAATCCTAAGCCAAAAGAACAAAGCTGGAGGCATCATGCTACCTGACTTCAAACTATACTACAAGGCTACAGTAACCAAAATAGCATGGTACTGGTACCAAAACAGAGATATAGACCAGTGGAACAGAACAGAGCCCTCAGAAATAATACCATACATCTACAGCCATCTGATCTTTGACAAACCTGACAAAAACAAGAAATGGGGAAAGGATTCCCTATTAAATAAATGGTGCTGGGAAAATTGGCTAGCCATAAGTAGAAAGCTGAAACTGGATCATTTCCTTACTCCTTATACGAAAATTAATTCAAGATGGATTAGAGACTTAAATGTTAGACCTAAAACCATAGAAACCATAGAAGAAAACCTAGGTAATACCATTCAGGACATAGGCATGGGCAAGGACTTCATGTCTAAAACACCAAAAGCAATAGCAACAAAAACCAAAGTTGACAAATGGGATCTAATTAAACTAAAGAGCTTCTGCGCAGCAAAAGAAACTACCATCAGAGTGAACAGGCAACCTACAGAATGGGAGAAAATTTTTGCAATCTACTCATCTGACAAAGAGCTAATATCCAGAACCTATAAAGAACTCAATCGAATTTACAAGAAAAAAACAACCCCATCAAAAAGTGGACAAAGGATATGAACAGACACTTCTCAAAAGAAGACATTCATGCAGCAAACAAACATACGAAAAAATGCTCATCATCACTCACCATTAGAGAAGTGCAAATCAAAACCACAATGAGATACTATCTCACACCAGTTAAAATGGCAATCATTAAAAAATCAGGAAACAACAGGTGCTGGAGAGGATGTGGAGAAATAGGAACACTTTTACACTGTTGGTGGGACTGTAAACTAGTTCAACCATTGTGGAAAACAGTGTGGCGATTCCTCAAGGATCTAGAACTAGAAATACCATTTGACCCAGCCATCCCATTACTGGGGATATACCCAAAGGATTTTAAGTCATGCTGCTATAAAGACACATGCACACGTATGTTTATTGCAGCACTATTCACAATAGCAAAGACTTGGAATCAACCCAAATGCCCCTCAGTGACAGACTGGATTAAGAAAATGTGGCACACATACACCATCGAATACTATGCAGCCATAAAAAAGGATGAGTTTGTGTCCTTTTTAGGGACATGGATGCAGCTGGAAACCATCATTCTCAGCAAACTATCACCAAAACAGAAAACCAAATACCGCATGTTCTCACTCATAGCTGGTAATTGAACAATGAGATCACTTGGACACAGGAAGGGGAGCATCACACACTAGGTCCTATTGTTGGGAGGGGTTGAGGGGAGGGATAGCATTAGGAGACATACCTAATGTAAATGACGAGTTAATGGGTGCAGCACACCAACATGGCACATGTATATATATGTAACAAACCTTCACGTTGTGCACATGTACCCTAGAACTTAAAGTATAATAACAAAAAATAAAAAAGATCGATCAATTGGAAAATTGATAAATAATTGTGCTGGATCCACATATTAAACGTTGCATAACAGAGAAGATGAATAAATCCAAGCTATAGATATCAATATGGGTGAACCTCACAAATTTAAAGTGGAACAAAAATAATTGCCAAAAATATATAAAGCACAATGTTTTAAATGTATAATTCTGTACATAATTGTATAATTGTATAAACCTTTAATCTATGTATAAGTACACATGTGTGTGGATAATCAATCTTACATTCATGGCAATAATAAAAAATTTCTTAAAAGTGGTAGCCTCAGAATTTGAAGAAAGCATGATGCTATTAAAGAGTTATAATTGGCTTTAGCTGTATTCAGATTGATTTTTTTTAAGCTGGATAATTAGCATACAGATTTTTATTACCTTATTTTTTCTTTTGGAACACATGAAGTATTTCATACATATTTCATTTATTTTTTAAATTAATTTTTTCAAAATTTTTTTTTTAGACAGGGTCTTTCAGAGCCCTGAGTGGAGCACAATGATGTAATCATAACTCCTTGCAGCATCGAACTCCTGAGCTCAAGCAATTCTCCCACCTCAGCCTCCCAAGTAACTGGGACTACAGGCATGCTCCACCATGCCTGTCTAATTTTTCCTTTTTTTTTTTTTTTTTTTTTTTTTTGGTAGAGACTGGATCTCATTCTGTTGACCAGGCTGGGGTCAAAACTCCACTCCTGGTCTAAAATGATCTTCCCCCCTCGGCCTCCCAAAGTGCTTGGATTACAAGTGTGAGCCACTTAGCTGGGCTGATAACGTATTTTAATAATAGATTTTAAATCTATTGACTAAATTTTTGTAGCTTCACAAGTATTTGTGTGGTTTGAACATTAGTAAACAGTGTATTATCTTATGCATAAAATCCCTCATTAGTAGTTCTTCCTTTCAAGTTTGGGAATACTTGAATTAAATATGGAAGCTCCTTATTTAATTACCAATGAGTCAGTAATGTTATTAAGGATTTTCTACCCAATTTCAAATTGCAACTTTCAGAGTAATTCATGTGCAAAATATCAGAGTTAATAATTGAGAACTGGAAACAGGAGTAATCTCACCTAGGACGTAAAGAATGGTGACACAAATACAGTCTCTCTTTGTTATCCATTATCTGCATTTTGTCCTAGGAAGACCTACCCAGTTTTTCATGACCAAGATTTGTGATGTCACCTGAGTGTATACGCTGGTGTGTGTGTGCACAAACACGTGTGTGCAAATGTATGTGTATCCAGTGAAAAGTGCCTGATATAATTTTTAATTATAGAAATGAATCCAAAGCACAGAACATAAATTGTAATCAAATAGGGTAGTTTCTCTGGAACTAACTTGCATATTGATTAAAGACTCAAAGACATTGAGCTTTTGATATAGAAATCCCTGCTTTGCCAGTCTTAGAATGAAATGTAAACACTGCTGGATGGAGGTAAACACTGCTGAGATAACTCTAAATTAGCCTATAGAGAATATTTTTTTCTCCCTTCATTGAAGTTTAAGGTCAGATCTAAGCAAAAATTGCCTTGCAATAAAATGGGCTTGGGGAGAACAAAAATGTAGTCAGCCACAGATTTTCCAAATTCTAGACCTCCTTTGGTCACTGACCAGTTTTGTAACCTTATTTCTCTAGTCTTACTTTCTCATCTCATCTTTTCCCACTTGTATAAAATATCTGGCATTTTATGCATAATTATGTGATTCATGCTGATTATATCTACTTGTGGTAAATAGACCTGGAATGTTTAATAGAATTTGTTTCCCAAGGCAACCCATGACTTTACATGTGCCCCAGAATTTTCCTCTGAAATAATGAAAGCTTCATAGCATTACAAATACTGAAACAAGGTGTTTTTTTCTGGTTTATTCTTGGTAGAAAAAAATAAAATAAAATTAGAATACTTGTGAACTGAAAGAATCAGGAAAGTACATGCAGATGTGCTTGCCCTAAAATGAAAACAAATTTTGAGGAGAAATGGAGAAGCAGCATGTAAGGTTTTACTGATGCTCGAACTTTTCTTCTTTGCTAGGACTATGCAATCTTTTTCTTAGAACCATATAACTAAAGGGATTTTATCAGACACTAGCAGAAGTGTACTTTAAGGAAATAAAACAATTATAAAACTCTACATGAAAAAGTGTTGATATGTCAAAAATTATAAGTTAAGTAAGACTAGTTTACTTACAAATGCTATATCATTTGATACATTGTTTAAGACCAAGCCTGGTGGCTCATGCCTGTAATTCCAGCATTTTGGGAGGCCAAGGCGAAAGGACTGCTTGAGCTCAGGAGTTGGAGACCAGCCTGGGCCACACAGGGAAACCTTGGTCTCTACTAAAAAAATAATAATAATTTAAAAATCAACTGGGTGTCGTGGTACTTACCTGTAGCTCCAGCTACTCAGGAGTCTGAGGCAGGATGATCGCTTGAGCCCAGGAGTTCGAGGCTTCAGTGAGCTATGATGACACCACTGCACTCTAGCCTGGGCAACAGAGTGAGACCCTGTCTCTAAAATGTAAATAAATAAAAATAAAATGTAGTTCAACTTATGAAAATTATATCTTCATTTAAACTTTATTAAATATGTACTGGTTGTACAGCTTTGATTTAAAACATGTTAACACAACATCTTGCATACATAAAAATGATGTTAGATGTTACAGTGTTCTGTTTTTTCATTTTTAATTGAGGACTGTGTTGTAATGTACACAACCCAGAACCTCAATATTGGTCCTTGCAGATTAATACTCTGAAATGTACAATTCTGTCATTTGATAAAGTAGTGTAAGTGGACTCAGGGTGGATACAGAGTATAATAATGACATTAAAAATAATTTAATTGGTACCTTCATGAGAAAGGCCTGTAGACATTTTTTTTTTTAGGATAAGTCCACAATTAGTTTCCAAATCTCATTATTAGCTTGAAGCAGTAAGCCACTTTCCCAAAATAGTCCAGAAGGAAAAATTTTCCTTTCTTTTCTTACCACCACTATCAAATTTCCAAAAAAAAAAAAAAAAAAAAATTGCAAGTACAAGTTACGTTACAGTTTCAAATGCTCAATTACCTTCTAGACTGTTCTAATTCAGGGCATAGAATCCACTGTGTGCACAGTGGACTCAGGGTGGATATTTGGAAACTAATTCAGGGCATAGAATCCACTGTGTGCAGATCCCCACATTCAAGTCTGCTTCGATAACCTGCTCATTGGAACACTTCCACATCACTGTCCCTCTGGGGCCTCATCTGCTTACACTGCTGGCTATCTCAGTCCTCCCAGGTGTCAGCTGGGCTCCAGCAGAGCCCTCACTTCCTAGTCACAAGGGGACCTGCAGCAGCCCATGTGTCCAGACCTACGCTGAAGGGACGCAGAGGGGCTGTGGTTCTTCCCATCATGTCCATACTCAGATGAAGTTCTGTAGAATGCCTGAGACAGAACTTCCCGAGCAGCTAATGACACAACTCAGAAGTGTGGGGCGTGATGCCTCATTGTTCAGCAGTGAGAGACAGAAGAAAGAGGTTGACAAATCTAGTTTCTCAGAAAGAAACATTTAATAGTGAAAACTAAAAATAAAAGTCTACACCCCCCAACAGACTGAATGGACAGTTTCTTGGCCAAGGTGGACTCCAGAGAAACCTTGAAAACTGAGTTCTTAGCCATGACGGAATAGGAGGTTGGACACAACTCATTAGACCCCCTCCCTTACTAACGGCTAACCACCACTAGGCTTTCTTTCCTAGGGACTAAAAAGAAACCAGCCCTCTCAAAGGACTCCACCGCAGATATAAACCAACCACCCGAAAAAAGACCACCGACCCCAGAGTAGTCCTGACCAGTCTACGGAGAATGGGCAGGAAGGATTTTCATGTCCTCTGCTTCATCTTTTGGCATCAGAGGGCTGAAAATTCTACCCACGGATCATGCTAATGCTGCTGTTTTTTTGTACGTGGGACCCATGAGGGCAGAGATGCTCAATTGCACATGAGCATAGTTCTCCTTTCACAAATATACATGACTCCTCACATACCTTATGGAATGTGTACATTTGCCACCCTGCCCAATACAGATTCCTGTTCCAGTTTTCCCTCCCTGGAAGTGTCTGTTTCTGGTTTCTGGCTATAGGCTGCAATTCCCAGCCTGTCAGAACGGCACCACGAAGGCTGCAGCCCTTTATGAGAAATAAAGCTCTCCTTTCCAAGGAGAAACCTTGTCATTCTTCAGCTGACTTAGGAATATTAGCCATATCTCTGGTGGTGGTGAGAGGATATGGTGGATCCCTGCACCATTCTCCCTCAGACCCAAGTTTTGTTTTTTTGTTTTGTTTTGTTTTGTTTTGTTTTTTACCATAGGGAAAGGGTACACGCGCTTCAAAAGGAATTTGTAAGACAATTGAAGTAATTTGCTCAAGGACAGAATTTGTGGTAAGTCAACACCTCTGAGTAGTATTCAAGATGGAGTTGCTTTACCTTCACACAAATTTAGACCAATGAGAAAAATAAAAAAGCCCGCAGATAAATTCCTGTCCAGTCTTTCTATCTCACACTTTTCTGAGTAGCAGGGGTTACCTTACAATCTGCTTGGAATACGTCGTTAGTGTTAGTGAGGAAGCAAAAGGTGCTTTGTTCTAAAGCTGTGGATTCCTGGACGATGCGCTACCTTTTCTCCTTCCCTGAATGACTTCTTTTCCCTCACTGTTGCTACCCTAGCATTGCTTTTTCAAGAAAGTATTAGGACTTAAGCTTTGACCCAGGCTATATGTTTTTAGGGAAATTTAAAACATTCACTTTAGGCATAGGTAATCTTAAACATATAAGAAATCTAAAATATGAGAATAATTAAAAGTTTTTCAGTATAATTTTCCCTGAATATCCATAGTTTTCACTCCTTAACAATACCCCAAATTAAAAATATATATATAAAGCAAAAGTCTCCTTAATGCCAATCAATTAATCTAGTTCTGAAGAAAGCTTTATTTTTCTCATAGCTCTGTACCATATAATATAAAATGCTACCAATTAAAAAAAATCGTAGTGAGGACTGCTGAAAAATAAAATAATAAGTCAGTATTTTAAAAGAAACACAGGAAACATTTTATTTAGTTTACTATGGGGAAAAGATCCTATAAACAGTAATGATAAATGTTAACAGAAACAAATCCATTCACTGTTTTTTAAAACAAATTTTATTGGGTGTAATATTCATATAAGAAAATGTACCCATTTTTAAAAATGTACCCACTTTACAGTTTAATGAGTACTGACAAATACCTAAATACATGTAACCACCATCACAATCAAGATTTAGAATATTTGCATCACCCCAAATAGTTCCCTTGTGACCTTTTGCAGTAACATTTTCCTACCCTTATACCTAGGCAACTGCTGGCCTCATCAGCTTTCACTTCCTGTCACTACACAGTTTTGTCCATTCTAGAATTTCGCAGAAATATAATCATCACACACACATGTTATGTATGTATGACATGTTATGTATATGTGTACATGTTGTGTATATATCTGCTGTTTCTCTCAGCATATGTTTTTGAGACTCATCCATATAGTTGTATGTATGAGTTTGTCCTACTAATATACTATATACTATATACCTAATATACTATACTCCTAATATACTATTGTATTCATGTACCACATGTTGATGCACATTTGCATTACTTCTCATTTTTGGCTCTTACCAATGCTATGAACATTCGTGTGCAAGCTTTTCTGTATATATATATATATTTTTACTTATTTTGGGCAAATATGTAGTAGTGGAATTGCTGTATCATAAGGTAAGTGTATGTTTACTGTTACAAGCAACTGCCACATTATTTTCTAAAGTAGTTGTACCCACAAGGAATGTTCAAGAGTTCCAGTTGTTCCACATCTTTCCCAACACGACATTGTTAGTTTTTATAGCAGTATCTATTTATATGGGTAGTGTTATCTCCTGGTAGTCTTATTTTGTATTTTCTTTCTGAATAATGATGTTGAGCATCTTTTCATATGCTATTGGCCATCTTGTATCTTTTTCGTGAAGGGTCTGTTCAAATCTTTTATCCTTTTTTTTATTGATGTGTTTGTCTTTTTATTCACTTTTAAACAATAGAAAACCATCAGAATCTACTGGGCATCTTGTAGTCTGTAAATATACCAGGAAATTTTAGTTAAATTTATTAAATAAATTGTTGGCAATAATTTGCTACCTCATTTTCTGCTGCTATCCTCCTTTTTCAGGAAACTTCATCTATTTTAGCTTTCTATCCATTTTTGGAACAGGCCCAGTCTTTCTCCCCACTTCACATTGCTCTTACAATTAGCTGTGCTTAGAATCCTTCCTCCCTATCCCCTGGCTCCTTCTCATCTTTCTAGGCTCAGTTCCAATGTCATATCCTCAAAGGTACCTTCCCTGAGCACCAAAACTAAAATAAAGCCTTTTACACCATTTCTTATCATGGCACTCTGTTCCATCACTTCTCACAATCTGCAGTAATATATTTTTATTTGCTTACTTGTGTATTGCTGCATGAGAGCAGAGATTATACTCAGCCTGTTTTCCAAGGAATCTCCAGCACATTGCACAGTGCAAAGTTCACAATTAGTGTTGAATAAATATTTGTCACTGAATGAATTAACACCTCAATTCTCTATGAGTTATTAAATTGGAGGGTGGGTAGGTTTAGAAAAATCATTCCTTATAGTTCTTTTGTAGTTTTTCACAACTATGAGGAATTCACAAATGCAGATAACCTTGTAATTATGTCTTACCTTCTTATTCATCAGGAGATTCTTGTAGTAGAAGAGGCTTCATAAGCCTTCCTAGATAACTGTATGCAAAAATGGGCATTCCAAGGAGCCATATAGATTTGTCCTTGGCTTTTTTGGAACTCCATATCAATGTTGAAACTTTTTAGAAGTTTACAACTTTGGGAACTATTCTAGAGGGAGTTTTGGAATAACAAAGTTAGCCTAGGTTTACTGGGCTACTACTGGGCTCATTAGGAGACTAGGCAGATTCCATAATGAAGAAAGCATGCCCGGTAGAAGACAATGAGGAGCGGTGGGTAGCTTGGTGAGCACCAACGCAAATGTTGTCATGAAGAAATGCACGATCAATTTTTCCTAATCTTTGGATTTGTTAATGAATAAATGAAAAAAGACCTTGGTTTACACTTAGTAATCATATAAATACTGGCAAGTTGTTTAATCTGTATGTACCTTAGTTTCTTTTTTTTTAATGTGTCATTAATAATATTTAATTTATAAGCTGTTTTCTGGATTAAAGAAAATGCTGGTAGAACACCTGATATATATTAGAAGCTTTATTTTGTTGTTTGTTACATTTCAAAAGTCTTCAGAATATATGTGTTAGAAAACAAGCATTTTCTAAACACATACTGTATTCCATTCTCTATTCAAAGTACATAGTTAACAAATACTCATTGATAGCAATAAAAGCTTAATGTGGTGGGAAAAAAATAAGGAGCAATTATATAACCTAGAGGCTGCAGCAACAAATAAAAGAAAAATCTAAGAGAAAGAAAGAAGGAAACAAAGAAACAAAGGAAGAGAAAGAAGGAAGGAAGAAGGAAGGAAGGAAGGAAGGAAGGAAGGAAGGAAGGAAGGAAGGAAGGAAGGAAGGAAGGAAGGAAGGGAGGGAGGGAGGGAGGGAGGAAAAAAGGGAGAGAGAGAAGGGAGGGAGGGAGAGAGAGGGAGGGAGGGAGGAAGAGGGAAGGAAGGGAGGAAGGATGGAAGGAAGGAAGGAAGGAAGGAAGGAAAGGAGAAAGGAAGGAAAGAAGGAAGGAAAGGAGGGAGGAAGGAAAAAAGGGAGAGAGAGAGGGAAGGGAGGGAGGGAGGGAGAGAGAGAGGGAGGGAGAGAGAGAGGGAGGGAGGGAGAGAGAGAGAGGGAGGGAGAGAGAGGGAGGGAGGAAGGAGGGAAGGAAGGAAGGAAGGAAGGAAAGAAAGAGGAAGACAATGAGACATATAATAATTCAAAGAAAAAATTACTTTTGTGCCACAGTCAATAGAGCAGATATTCAGACACACTTAAAATATAATTATTTTAAGATATTAAACATTCTCCAAAGAATAAGAAGGTTATGTAATTTGTGCTTGATAAAAAACAAAGACTGTGTATCATTTATTTGGCAATATCATGGAATTAGATATCTACACATATTTTCCAGACATTCGAATGTTATACTGTGAATTTTTTTTATAAAACAAAACTTTGTCTAACTATAAAATTATAAATGTGATGCAGGTGGTATTACGTAGCAACTGGGTCTCAAAAATTAATCAAACAGTCTAAAGTTAAATAGCTACAAAATTTCTGTTCAATTTTAAGTCTTTCAGGATAGAGAAAAGAAATTGGCTAAATAAAATAGTTTTTAAAATCATATCCAAAAGCAGTGAATACATGACTAAAATCGGCACCTCTAAGCAGATTAATTTCAAGTCTTCCTGGCCATATGCTCCATCTTAAAGGGGAGCACACATACATGTATATCCTGTTGTCACCTCAAATTCAGTGATGAGTTTGTCTTTCAGAGGTGATGTCTTTACTTCAGCAAAGGAGTTTAATTTTCTCAATCAAAATCAGTTTTGTTTTCTCAGTCACTAAGGCTTAAAAATATACATCTGTCTTTCAGTTTATATTTGATTCCAAATCTCATGTCCAACCAGTTACCAAGCTTAAAAAACTTCTTCATATGAGATGAGAAGAAAGATTGGCAGTTATTTATTATTTCCTTTCTTAAGCCTCAAACCAGAAAGGGGAAGAGAAATCCTAAATGTAACAACCACTCTTTAATCATTTGTTTATCATTGGAAGAAAGAGCCTCTGAATTTAAAAATAGCCTTGCCTAAAGTCAAATTTTCAAAATCTATTCTTGTCACAGCTACTAACTAGCCCTGTGACTAAAGATAAGACACTTCCCCTTTCTGATCTTTATAATGGTAGGGGAAGTAGCATGCTAAAACACCGTTCACTTCTAAAATTCCATATGATTCTCTTGTTTGTTTCTTTCTTTCCATTCCCCACTATAGCTCACCCAAATACAGGCATTTGTCACTTTGCTTATAGATATTTACATTAGTTCAAAAATATCAACTCTTTGCTTTAATATCCATCTTTGGACTTCACTGAAAGATTTAACTTTCCTTAAAGCCACTTTCTTTGTTTTTTTCCTTATCTAACAATGTTAAAGGAAAGGTAAAGTCACACTGCAGATCTTTCCCATCACCATCCACTGAAATTTCTTGCCATACACACCACCAACGTAATCAAGCTTTCTACTCCAGTCAATCTGTATCACTCAATATAAAAGTATATGCTGAGCCTTCTCATTTTTGCCTTTTTGCCATCTTATGTACGTATTTCTTCTCTACCTGGAATGTCCTCTGCATGTATTGGTACCCACTCAAATTTTGCCCTGCTTAGAGTTCACATTAAAAAAAAGAAAAAGAAAAAGAAAATCTATGCTCATTACTTTAAGCCAAAGTGATCTGTCCTACTTCTTAGCTCTAACATCAAATGACAAGACTTGAGTGCTATTAGGTTGAGGGGTAGGAAGGACTCTCAGGCCCTCAGGGACAGAGGCTTTCCATGCTGAGCACCTTGTGGTGAGGAATCCCCATTGCCACTTTCCCTTAGGTACTTTGCTGAGACAGTTTTTAAAAACATAGAGGGCTGTGCCGCACCCATAACTCAT
Source organism: Macaca nemestrina (assembly GCF_043159975.1). Lineage (NCBI taxonomy): Eukaryota > Metazoa > Chordata > Mammalia > Primates > Cercopithecidae > Macaca > Macaca nemestrina. Next base: position 125,165,531 of record NC_092130.1, on the reverse strand, counting down.
CTACACTGTGCATACCAACAACAACTTACTGCAGGCATGTGGATTTCTCTGGCTGAGAACTCTCTGGCTCCTGGGCAGACCAGGCCAAAAAGTTCTGGGAAACTAACACACTTAGAAGAAAACCTTAACAAATGAGAGATGAGCACTTGTGAATAAATACCTCAGTTTCCTTGCTCCTGAGGAGTGTTCCACACAGTCTTCCACAGGTCTCCAGTGGGAGAGAGCCCCAGATGCCCCCAGTGATCATCGAAAGACTGATGTACTTACCAGCCAGGCTTCTCCACTCCCCTGTCAGTACTTCCAGAGATCAACTCTTACATAAGCCACTTGCACTCAGATACTTGAGTACTTAAGTTGGAGTCTCCTTCTGAGGGAAATAGATTGGCTTTTACACATTTAGTTTGTTTGTTTTTCAGAGATGAACTCTCACTATGTTACCCAGGCTGGATTTAAACTTCTGGGTGATGCTCCCACCTCAGCCTTCCGAGTAGCTGGAACTACAGACACACATTTTTTTTGTTTTGTTTTGTTTTCCTTTTGCCTTGTTTACATAATTTAATCTTTTTAGAAAATTATAATTTCACTTGTGCTTTCCAATTGGTTGATATATATTTATGCATTATATTCTCTCATAATTTTTAAAAAGTCTAATGTAGGTTCAGGTTATGTCTTTATTTCCAACCTTAAGGCTGTTTTTTGTTCCTTTTTCTCTTGTGTAATTTAACATGCTTAAAAGAATGTTCTTTACTTATTTATTTATTATTATATTTTAAGTTCTAAGGTACATGTGCACAATGTGCAGGTTTGTTACATATGTATACCTGTGCCATGTTGGTGTGCTGCACCCACCAACTTGTCAGCACCCATCAACTCATCATTTACATCAGGTATAACTCCCAATGTCATCCCTGCCCCCTACCCCCTTCTCTACTTATTTTTGCAATGAATTATCTCTTAGTGTGATTGATCTTCATTTTGATTTTTGACTGTGGTTGCTTATGTTACTTTTATTATTTTTTATTTTATCTTCTTTTTTTAATCTGGTATTTCTTCTCCTACTTTCTTTCAGTTCACATTTCTAGCTTTTTGAACACCGAATTTATTTATTCTCAATTTATCTTTTAATGAATAAATATGAAATTATACATACTTATCCAATTTTGACTTAGGACCACTAGTTAGAACATAAGGTGCTTCTATTACTTGTTATTTTTAAATATTAAAAAAATTCCATTGTGATTTGATAAGCAAAACGTATTATTTAGACATATTTTATTTTGAAAATTATGTTTTGTTAGATATCTTTGGTTGCTGATTCCTAATTCTATTTATTTTGATTAAAGAGTCATAGACAGCTAAATTTGTTTGAATTTCTTAAAACTGGAAAAAGTAATGATTAATTTTTATCAAGGTGCAAAGTATGTACTTAAAAATCACTCATTCTCTATTAGTTGGGGGAATAGTTCTCTAAAATGTTCATTGGCTTAAAAGTATTCATCAAGCTTGGATATTTTAATACCTATTTGTTGTCTGCTTAATCTATCAACTTCTTAGTTATCGAGTCAAAATATCCCACTGGAATTGCAGATTTGGGACTTTCCTTCTGCAATTGTGTCAGTCTTGGCTTTACATATTACGAAGTTCTGGTTTAGTGTATGCAAGATTTTGACTGTTCATTCTATCATTATGAAATATTTCCCTTTGTCACTTTTAATCTATTCCATCTCTGACTTCACCAGTGATTCTGAGTTCTGTATGCAGGATTTGGAGTCTTGGCTCCTCTTTCTGTGCAGGTGCTGAGGCCTTAGCCACCATGAATTTGCTAGGTAATAATCACTGCATGGGCCTAATAACATCTGGCTCACTGCTGTATGTTCCTTGTCTGTTTCTGGCAACCAGACATCTAGGACACTTTACCTTCTTGTTTTAACCTTGGAAATATCTATCAGATAGCTATATCTATAGTGTATACATAGAAGGAAGAGATGTATACATGTATGTACATATACAGAAAGAGAAAGAGAGTGCACACAAGAAGGGGTATTTTCACATGTGTTCTTTTTGCCTTCTTGACTTTGAAGTATAATCTCTTCTTAAACAGAAATTTTGATTAATTGGCATTTTCATTCAATTTCCTGAGTTGCAGATATGTTTTTTTTATTTGAAAGTAATTTTCCCTGAAGATTTACTTAATTTACTGAAGATTCTCATTGTTTTCCTGTAAAAGTAGTCAAGAAGAACTCTATAAAAGATGCAAATGACTACTTAGTCCTTGCATTGGAATGCATAGTTCCCCTGGAGCAATACTACTGATGTATTTCTATAGGATGCCTTGTTAAGTGCTTACTGCTTTTAGAAAAGGTACCTGAACTGCCCAAGATCACATTAAGAGTGGAAAGGTATTAATGACCCTTAAAAACATTTTTTACAGGCTAGCAGGAAGAAAAATCACTTTGCTCTCATATTATGCTTTATGTATTGCTATTATCACTGCTAATTATGGTATCCCAATAAAACATTTACTTATGAACTCCCTTCAGTTTAGTTTCATCTGTTAGTAAAATTTATTTTCCTCTTGCAGTAAAATTTCTTTCTTCACATTAAGTTTTTATATAATTTGATTAGATAAAGTATACCGATGGATGATCAAAATAAATAATGGCAGAGAGACTGGTCAAGTTAATGCTTTATTTGCTTTATTTTATTCTGTGTTAACCTAAAAAATCAAGCTCTTTTTTCTTTCTAAAATTAAGAAAAGCTTAAGAGGTCTAAATCTAGTTTAGCCAGACACATCTACTTATATCTTTAACAATTTTGAATGTGTTCTGACAGATTTTTCTTCTTTCTTCGCCATGTAGATTTTAATTTACAGTTTCATTTCACAGCAGTTAAATATTATAGTCATTTTCAGGGAGTTAAAAATTATCATAATCTAGCTACCTTTACAATGTCATACATGAATCATTTAGAAAATTTAAGGAATTTATCCAACTGCATTTCTCATAAAACACATCTAAAAAAATTGATTTAGCTAAGTAAAACAAAAGAAAAATAATTAAATAAATCATGCTATGAAATACCATTGTGACTAGACAACTTGAAGAAAATTTATTAAATCAAATTTTGTTTAAATATATCTTCTTATTTATGTATTTATTTATTTATAGACAGGGTCTCACTGTGTCACCCCCACGGGAGTACAGTGATGCAATCATGGCTCACTGCAGCCTCATCCTCCTGGGCTCAAGCAATCCTCCCACCTTAGCCTCCAGAATAGCTGAAACTATAGGCAGGCACAATCGCACCCGGCTACAAATGCATCTTCTTACATAACATTTTCCATCATTCTACATATATAATCTGAATTAAAGACAAAGTAGATTATTCACATAGAAGCAAAAAAAAATGTAATCTATTAACAATTCATTATCAATGATTGCAAATCATTAAAAAGCTATATTTCATTTTCTCATTAAGATTTAGAATTATTGTCTGAAATATGACTGAAGTTAGGATCTTTAAAAGGTAAAATCAAATAATTACTTTAATGTTACATTGTAGAGTTATTGAAATAGCATAACTTGTGGAGTTTTTTATATTATCAAATGTATTTTATCATATTTCCCAAGACAGAGGAGGAAGAGGAGTGTGGAGGGTGAGGTGGAAGAAGGAAGAAGGAGGAGAGGAAGAATAGAAAATAGAAAGGTGATTGGTGATTTCGTATAAATTTTTAAGTTGTATTATAGAATTTTTAAATTACTCAGCCTTCTGTCTTACAATGAATGTAATCATAACTGTAGCAGAATGATAGCTCTGTAATTCATACACAAGATAGGGATGCCATACTTCACCTAATCCAAACTGTTTTGAAAGAACAGATCTTGCAGTGATTGGCAAATGTGGAAAACAGAGTTTTGCTTTTGGCCTTTCATTTTGCTATGTTCTTCAATAGCAAAGCTTCTGGTTGGCACTCCAAAAAAATACATATATACTGACTGCAAATAAGAGTGCCTTTGAATTTGGGACAAAGAAATAATCTTAACATTGTGAGTGACTACTCAATTTAGGCCTTTATAACTATTCTCAAGTAAGCATTTGAGATACTTTGCAATCTCAGCATGTTAATAAATAGGTTGAAGCAACATGTTTTAAAATAGTTTGACATTTCTAACTGAAATGAGTTTTAGCTTTAGGCTTTAGCACAAATTACTTAAACATAGAAGTGATATCTGCTTGTTTTCTAATACACTGTCCAGAGTGATTGTTTAAAACTATAAATCTTATTTTACTTCTCAGTTTAAATTATCTAATAATTTCTCAAGGCAGGATCTCAGCTCACTGCAGCGTCTGCCTCCTGGGCTCAAGCAATCCTCCCACCTCACCTTTCATTCAGCAGGAACCACAGGCATGCACCACCACGCCCAGCTAATTATTGTATTTTTTGTGGAGACAGGGTTTTGCTATATTGGCCAGGCTGGTCTCCAACTCCTGAGCTCGAGCAATCTGCCCATATGGCCTCCCAAAGTGCTAGGATTATAGGTGTGAGCCACAGTGAAATTTGTGTGAGCACAAATTTCTTTTCATTATCTTAACAGACCCTGCAAGAAAGCTCCAGGTACATTGTTCTCTCTTGTCCCCTTATGCCAGCCACAGTGACCATCTTGCAGTTCTTCTAAAGTTCCAGGATAACTCGGGCTTCAGCACCTTGGAATTTTCTGCTCTTTGCTGATATGTCTCCACCTGCTTTCTAGCTAAGTCCTTATTCACCCATTAGCCCAAATTTCACTCCCTTAGGGAAGGACACTCTGGACACCCAGATTAAATCAATCCCTTTGGTCACATACTCAGTGAGGTCCCCATACTTTCTCTCATACCATTTACCATAGCTTAACATTGAGTGAGGCCAGATTAATTACCAGTTACACATCACGCTATAAGATTCATGAGTATAGGCATGATATCAGTATTATTCACCATTTTACCCTCACAACCTAGCACTGTATTTAGGATCTAGTAAGTGCTCAAGAAATATTTTTGACTGGATGAATAGATACATTGTATGGTAGAGATTTTTCTTTTTATATACTGGTGAAAATGAATTATAATCACAAATAAAAATAACTTTCATTGTTTCATAATTTATATAGGTGATTTCAGATATTTCCAAGAGTTGTATCTGGTCACAATGGTCATGAGATTAATTTTTCTGAAAATGTTGGCGTCATGTGCCCTTTCTGTGCTCCTTGTTCTCCACTGTACTTAGAATTTTAAAGTAATACAGAAGAAATTACAGATGTGAAAATGTGATAAGTGGCTTCCTTTGAATTCCCTGACAAGTAAATCCTGAAAAAAGGATTCAAGAGAAAATAGTTCCATGGGAGATGACCCTAGGAAACACTAATAGCAGAGTGAGAAAGTGAAACAGGAAATGGAGACAACTTTAATAACATGATAGCAATAACTTAACCCAATGACAAGAGTGCATCATTAAGCAAGTTACCACTTAGGGTTTTGGGAGCCAAGTAGAAAATATACCTCAGCCTTGTCCTGACTGAGGGGCAAGGGAGCTGGGTATTTAAATCCTGTTGAGCGCTGCTCCTGAAGGGTGAAAATTTCCTTGTACTTCCAGTCTGCTACTGGCAACAGCAGAGTGGCCTCAGACTGCCAGAGAAAACACTCAGACAAAGGCACATAAATGCTGTCCTTGGAAGTCTACTGGTGTGGACTGCAATACTAAGAGCTGAGGGGATACGGGCAGAGCACAGAGTTGGCTACAATAGGCTTCATAAATAGTTCTCAGTACACTGCACTAAATTCTGATCATCCCAAAGACTGAAGTACTCTATAATCTTGTTTTAATTATGATATTTCTGAATAAAGTGTTTAATTGTTGGTAGTGCCTTTTGAAATAATAATATAAATAATAAAATTACAATAGGAGTGGGCTGCTATAATTATAGCAATGAGCAGCATTGCTAAATTTATACAGAAACAGGTAGCCCCTAAAAATATTTTGGGAAAGGAATTACAACACTATTTTAAGGGTGACTCTAAAACTTGAATTATAAAAATTATGTGTTGTATGTGAATACAATTTTTAAAATAATTTGGCCAACAGTGAGCCACTTCTTTTGTTCTATTTTCTTTTTCATCTCACACATGTTAGAATTGACCAAACTTCGTCTCCAAGAGAAGGCAAACAAAACAAAACAAAACAAAAAAAATTGGTCCTAAGGAGATAAAATGATCTGAAGTGGAAGAAAATCAGAATAAAGATGTTGGTCTCTTGTGGTGTTTTCACATAAATGTGATGGATATTTTATAGAACTTGGAATTATTGTACTAGAGATACTCTTAAGCACTTTACATGACACCATTAACTTTCCACAGAAAAATAAATGGCCATAAGGGATTGATTTAATGCCTATGAATGAGGATTGCAGTCCCTTCATAAAAGTAAAATAATATGTAAAATTTATGTTGAAATTTTCAACAAAATAGGATATTTTACATATACTTATTTTTCTCGCAATATCTTTAGATAATATTGCTTCCACCTCTAAAGGATTTGAAAACAAGACAGTAATGTCAAAAAAAGTCTGTTAAAAAGAATTTAAGAATCTCTAAATTTAAACATGCACTTCCACAATGGAAATAAGTGCTATAAACAACTGTCATTGCAGTGCTTTCCCATTCATTGCTGCAAGTAATTCTCAAAACATTCCATTTTAAAGGTAGGAAACTATGTCTAACATCAAACAACTAGTTATGGCCTCTCCCTCATTCAAAACAAAGAAAAAGCCATTAGATAAGAGTTAGCTCAATTTCCCACAAATAAATCCAGGAATCTTTTCTCCTTCTACAGTCCTCTTCTCCCTCTTCAAAGTAAAATAAAGAAACTAAGCCTCTTCCTGTGGAAGGCCAATGTCTTCTCTGGTACTTCAAATCAACTTCTCTTTTGTCTTCTCGGAAACCTGACATTATCAATTACCCTTATTCTTTGCCCCAACCACATCAGCTTTTAAATATCTCCATGGCTTCTCAATATTTCAATTCAAGCAGAATAAAACAAACAAAAATAAAAACTACAAAAAATAAAACTCCAAAACAGAAAGCCTCACCCCCTAAATTCTTCTACCCCTACTTCTTCACACCCAGACTTCTTGATCCAGTGGCCAATATTGTCTCCATTTCATCCCCACCCATTTCCTTCTCTAGACCCATTTTCTCCCCTGTTAAGTTTGTAACGCAACAAATTTTTCAACCTCATTTTAATTAATCTATTTATAACTTTTTATTGTTGTTGGGGACAGTTTTGCCTAGGCTGTAGTGCAATGGCATGGACTTGGCTCACTACAACCTCCACCCACCAGGTTCAAGCTATGCTCCTGCCTCAGATTCCCAAGTAGCTGGGATTATAGGCACGTAACACCACGCCTGGCTAATATTTGTATTTTTAGTGGAGATGGGGTTTCACCATGTTGGACAGGCTGGTCCTGAACTCCTGACCTCATGATACGCCTGCCTCAGCCACCCAAAGTGCTGGGATTACAGGCGTGAGCCACCGTGCCCGGCTCCTTGTAACTTTTATACCTGTGAACCGCTCCTTTCTTCCCCTGGCTTTATTGTTTTCTGTTCATTCCTTGTCTTCTTCTTGTATTCTGGCTGTAATTACTCAATTTCTTTCTCAAATGTATCCTCTTATACCTACATATTAAATACTTCAAGAGCAGACATTTCTTTCTCCTCTCTATGCTTTCTCTCTTCAATTTATTAATGTCAAAGGCTTCAATTACTATCTCTATGTATTGACTCCCAAATTTACACCTTCAGGATAGATATCTTTTTGCTTTAAATTAACATATCCTTTTTGTCTTCTATATATCTTCACTTAACCTGCCCCAAAGTCATCCTTTAACTCTAAATAAATAAACAACAAAAAGCAAAAGCTAAACTTACCATCTTGTCCTCTTTCAGGATTCACTAGCTTAGTAATTGGCAACACCATCCCTCCAATTTCACAAGCCAGGAACTTAAGAGTCACTTTTCACCCACCCCTTGTACTGTCTTTCATCTCTCATATCCAATCCTTTCCCCAACTCTATTAACTATGCCTCCTAAGTGTATTCCAAATCCATTTACCTCTCTCACTTTCCAATGCCATCACTTTCCAATGTCAAAGTAATATAGTGATGTAAAAGTAACTGCAGTTTTTGGCATTAATAGTATGGCAAAAGCAGCAATCACTTTTGCACCAACTTAGTACTATTTTCCACCCTGACAACTGACAACCCCTCTGATGCCTCTAGTCTGACACACCAACATCTTACAACTCCTCTATTCTGATAGAAAAATCTTTTCAGCATATGACCATGCTCTTCTCCTGCTTAAAACCCTTTAATATTTCCCCATACATTTTAGGATAAAATCTCTTGATGTGGGCTACCAGACCCTGCAAGCTTTTCTCCCTGCTTGGTTAATCATCAGGTTTCACTCAACCCTTCACACTGAGCTCCAGCCACTCTGGACTTTCAGCTTCTTGAATACTTTAGGTTCTGTTGCCCCAGGTCCTGGGCACTGGCATTTATCTCACTTTAGGACACCTCCTCTTGCCTAGATCTGCCTATTCATTCTTCAAACCTCACTTCATACTATTTGTTCCTCAGAAATCTCACACGTACTCGTTCACATCTACTCTCAGATTCTTAAAATGCTCACACTTCCGTTATCACAAGATTATTAATTACATGCTTCTTTTTATAATTATTTTATTAACATGTGTCTTCTCCCATTAGACTATGAGTTCAATGAAAGTAGGAAACATGATTGATTTTATTCTCCATGGCCCTTGTGGTATAGTAACAATTCCAGCATTTACTCACTATTTGCTAAATGTGTAAATAGTCATGCCTGGGTCTTGACTTTAATGTGAAACTCTGACTGTTATGTTGTCTGTAGAGACTTCTCCATTGCAGAGAAACCCATCATGTTTCATAGATCCATTTGCATTTCTGTAAACCACATACAACATGTTAACAGTCATATTTAAAAACAAAAATAGACTTACTTTGAAAGATTAATCTTAAAACCTCAGTTCCTTATGAAATTCTGCCATGTCAAAGAAAAGTATCTACTTTACTATATGTATGTTATTACTGATCACTTTCTTTCACTTGCCAACTGAACATACTCATGGAAAACAATTATTTTTCCAAAGCAAAATAGAAGATTGTACCTAGGAATCTTGTAACTAAGAATAGATGTTTGAGTAATTTGATTCATAGTGATTCTTCAGTTGTGGAGACATTTGTTATGTGGGACACTGTCAGAACTTCTAGTTTATGGCCACACCACCCCAAACACTCCCAATCTCATCTGTCATGACTTGCAGTAAGAATGAGTTTTGTAGACAATGCATTGGAAGGAATAAAAAACTGTCAGTTTTCTGTTTTTTAAACTGTAAATGTTCTAGATGGCTTTCTAAATGGCTACATTGAGAAAGCAACCTTAGACTTGAGAAAGCTCTAGTTTGAGAAAAAAAAAAAAAATATATATATATATATATTACCTTTCTCTCTCTCTCATTATGGTAGTGGCCATCTTAGATTTGATCTGACATCTAATACAGTACTTTACCAAATGACTTTACCTTTACTTATTAAATGCTGCTGCAGTGACACAATTCAACTGTACACTTTGCCATGCATAAAAAAATAATCCTGAGCCTCAGCCTCACTTTACCTGATCGCTGACCACTCTGGAGACTTCCCACAATAGCTCAAATCTCGGTTATTCTTTATCTTATCCCCTTGAATTCCAAAATGTAAATCAAACTCACATATATTATCCTGTCTCACTTATGGCTGCTTTATAAGCACAGCATGGAGTCAATGTTCAGCATGGTTTACAGGTACAAACACAACTGAAACCAGTACTGGTTAATTTTCTGAGGGTCATAAGAATATTGAACACATGAATTGCTACTGAGTATTTTTGCATGCTAAAATATCACTGCTGTTTTTCATAATATTTTAATCCTTACCAAATAAGAATGAAAGCAAGTCTATCTTTTATAGTTTTATACAAAGAAGCAGAGGCCTTATGATAATAAGTTAATGGTTTCTAGCAACCTGACATATATTTTCTGTATTTTTCTTTTAAGTGTTTTGGGGGTTTTGGAATTTTCTATCTAGAAATAGTCTATAAGTGAGAAATGAATTTGTTCTAAGTTATAGGATTCTGTTTTGTTCTCACTAATGTTTAATTGCAATATTAGAACTTGGTCAGAAATGGTAATATATTAAGATATTTCTTCACAAGTATTGGCTGTTGCTAAACATGGAAATAAATGTAAACTAATATATTAATAAAATACACAGTCTGAAGAGCTTGTTAAATTTTAACAATACTATCATTTATACAAAAAGCACAAATATATAAACTTTATGTTTTTTGATTTACTTAGTAATATAATAAATTAGAAAAACATTTAACAAATATTAATATTTACAATAAGTCTAGAAATGAGAATTTTTAACAGGCCAAATTTCCACAAACCTTTTATTACTCTTACTAGAAAAAGACTGACAATTAACTTTTACAAATGTAATCACTTAAGCCAAATGTGCTTGATCTATTCTACTACCTTCATTTTGCTAACATTATAATTTCTAGTTATTATTGTTATTTTGGTTATACCTTATCAGTAAATAGAGAATCAGCTAAAACTAATCACTGATTTTTTCCCATGGTTGTAGAGCTTAAATTTATGAGATTTATGTAGAGCTTAGATTTATGACAGTTATCTCAATGTCAGAAATCAATAAAATTCTAGTTTTTAGTCTACTTAAATGTTGATATCCTAAACAATTGCCATATTACTACATGGTGTTAATAATTAATAATTCGGCCAGGCGCAGTGGCTCAAGCCTGTAATCCCAGCACTTTGGGAGGCCGAGACGGGTGGATCACGAGATCAGGAGATCGAGACCATCCTGGCTAACACCGTGAAACCCCGTCTCTACTAAAAAATACAAAAAACTAGCAGGGCGAGGTGGCGGGCGCCTGTAGTCCCAGCTACTCGGGAGGCTGAGGCAGGAGAATGGCGTGAACCCGGGAGGCGGAGCTTGCAGTGAGCCGAGATCCAGCCACTGCACTCCAGCCTGGGCGACAGAGCTAGACTCCGTCTCAAAAAAAAAAAAAATAAAAAAATAAAAATAAAAGATAATAATAGTTAATAATTCAACTTCCTTGAATAATGTTATTGAACACTAAGGTATCATAATTTGGCTATGCCATTGCCCAGCTGCTAGTATTTATATAGCTTGTTCCAGTTTCTTTATTGGGTTGTTTTTCTGTATTAAGGAACAAAGAAATTAATAGTTTTCAGCAAATTACTGTTTATATGACTTATTTGAATTTGTAAGTAACTTTTTAAAAGTCAATTTTATTGAGATTAATTTGTATATAATAAAATATACCGATTTTAATTGTATGAGTCAATAAGTTTTGACAAATGGACACTTCCATATAGCCACCAATACAGAGATAGAAAAGTTTCGTCACCTTTGAAAATTCTCTTGAGCACCTTTGCAGTTAACCCCACTCTCCTCCACACTCTCCTCCCTGCTCTCCATCCCAAGGCAACCACTTGTCAACGTTCCATCACCACATATTAGTTTGTCCTGTTCTAAAGTGAAATATAAATGAATCGTACAGTATAAGTTTTCATGTCTGGCTTCTTTGGCTCAACATAATATTTTTTGAGATTTGTACATGTTGTCATATGTATCAGTAGTTTTTCTTTATTGCTGAATACTATTCCACTGATGAATTTGTTTACCCATTCATGTATTAAAGGACATTTGGGTTCTTTTCACTTTGGGGACACTGGGGAGGAATAAAGCTGCATTCTTCCGCAAGTCTTTTTGCAAACATAGATTTTCATTTCTCTTGGGCAAATAAGAGTGGAATTGCTGGGTTTAATTTTATAACAAACTGCTAAGCCATTTTACAAAGTACTTGTAGTGTTTTATATTCCAAAAGCAATATATGACAGTTTCAGTTGTCCCTTGTCCTGTCACTCTTTTGCAGGACTGCAGCGCAGTGAGACCGTCCAACTTTGTGTCTTGAAGACCAACCCCAAGATTTCTGAGTTCAGAAAACAAAGAAAATAAGAGACTTTTAAATATGAAATTGCTAGGTAGTATAAAATCCTTCCCTTTACAGGCCTGACCCCAATATTTGATTACTCAGTAAAATATTCATGTAAGAGGATTATTTGGGGAAGTGCATTTTCTTTGCATTGAAGCTTCCTTAGATGTAAAGCCTTCATGCCAGCTCAGAGGTTCAAAGCAGCATTTCTCTTCCTCAAAGGAAAGATTATCTTTGGTTTGGAAGCTTGCTTTTTTACCTATGCTGACCTAGCCTCAGCAACTGCACCAGGTGAAATGTTCTCCATCTATTGCTCACCGACAAAGATTTTGTCTCTCTGAAGTAATTTAGTTCTTTGAGATTTATTTGTACCTGTGCAACAGAATTTTACAAAATGGTGGTTTTAAACAAAAGTATGAAATGTTTGGTTTATTGGGTAACATTGTTTCAGTGGGAGTGAAGGAAGATCTTTCATGTCTTTTTATGTCCTAATCATAAGCCTAACTCTTGCAAATATATTTTTGCAAATTTTAAGTATCTCTTAAGAATGTACTCCCAGAAGACCATTACTAAGTCCAGAATTATGAATGTTTTTGTGACAATTGCCAAAAAGAATAATAGATAATATGATAATAATATTATTTATAAAAAGAAATACTATGTTCCCTTTCCATAGAATTTGCTACTCTATGATTTGAAACAGAAGTCAATGAATTTTATTGTATCCATTTTGTTGAAATATTTGTGTACCAATCTCAAACTTATTTGCATTATATACTCACTTCCTATCGCCACCCATTCATTCAATATTTATTTATTCCAAGAGCAGTCTAAGTAAGAGAATGACATTTTTCTCACTTTTACAGGCAAAATGAAATAAAGGAGAGTAATTGCTAATGGGCATGGGATTTTTTTTTTCTTTTTAAAAATGTTCTAAAATTGATTGTGGTGATGGTTGTACAACTTTGTGAATAAAAATCACTGAATCGAAACTTTAAATGAGTGAATCATTTAATATATGAGTGTGATCTCAACGAAACCGCTACTTAAAAAATAAAATAAAAGGAACATTAATGTAAATGAAAATTCCATGGTATGACTCTTAACCAAATTCTTTTTTTTTTTTTTTTTTTTTTTGAGACGGAGTCTTGCTCTGTCACCCAGGCTGGAGTGCAGTGGCCGGATCTCAGCTCACTGCAAGCTCTGCCTCCCGGGTTTACGCCATTCTCCTGCCTCAGCCTCCCGAGTAGCTGGGACTACAGGCGCCCGCCACCTCGCCCGGCTATTTTTTTGTATTTTTTAGTAGAGACGGGGTTTCACCGTGTTAGCCGGGATCGTCTCTCGATCTCCTGACCTCGTGATCCGCCCGTCTCGGCCTCCCAAAGTGCTGGGATTACAGGCTTGAGCCACCGCGCCCGGCCGACTCTTAACCAAATTCTTACCCAACTGAAAACCAAAATATATTTCTTGGGGCAACTTCTAAGCACACTGAAAAAAGAGAAAATTACCTGGTCTCCAAGAACACTATCATAATAAATATAACAAGAATATACTAAAGTTTTATTTGATGTCAGGCACTGAGCTAAATGTTTTAAATGATAATCTCATTTAATCTTTATATCAACTCTTAAAAGTTACTATTATTTATTAAATTTTGCGAAGAAGGAAACAGAGATTTAGATCAAAGTGGTAACTGGTAGAGACAAGTTTCCAATCTCAGCTTTGTCTGATACAGTTTTTTTTTTTTAATCTACTGCTTCCCAGCAATAGAGGATAACATCCAAGAAGACACCATCGCTCCTGACTGTGGCAAAGAAAAAAAAGTCTACACATGCAGATATATATACTTAAAGTCACACAAAGTATAACAAACTTCTGGGGAGCCAAAAAGTAGGATATATACATCAAATCAGCTGACTTTGGTGAAAACCTAGAGGTAGAAATCCTGGAAGCATAAATTCAGAAATCCTAAATTTTGGAGGTTAAGTGGAAACCAGGGAGTGTGATACATTCTCTAGCTTTGAATTGGCTGTGTTTGTGTCATGCGTATGTTCAACATCACTTTAAAACCTTGTAGGGCTGGGCACAGTGGCTCATGCCTGTAATCCCAGTGCTTTGGAAGGCCAAAACAAGAGGATCACTTAAGATTAGGAATTCATGAAATCCTGGGTAACATTGTGAGACACACTGTCTGTAAAAAATTTAAAAACAAAATCCAGACACAATGGTTTGTGCCTATAGTCCTAGCTACTCAGAAGGCTGAAGCAGAAAAATAGCAGCCTAGGAGTTTGAGGCTTCAATCAGCTATGATTGCACCACTGCATTCCAGAGTGGGTGACAGAGTAAGATCCTGTCTCTAAACAAACAAACAAACAAACAAAAAACAAAACAAAAGCCTCATTGATACTGTGTCCAAACAAAATAGTAATACTTTAGATTCTATGACACTGGATAGTCAATGAAGAAGTGTTGTAATTGTTAAGACAACCTATGTCCAGCCTTTTTGGAAATTACAGAATATTAGTCTTGCAAGACATCTTTGAACATTTATTTTATATCTAAGATAGTATCTCCCAGAGAAACTAAGGCAATTTCTCAAGATAACGCAGGTCTTCAGAAGGGAAGTCAGTGAACTCTCCGGTATCTTGAGCCAAGGTCCAGGAATCCTTATAACACATTATATTGATTATTACTGATGAACAAATGTTAGTTCCCCTTCTTCTGTCCAGGCCTTAGTAATGCCCAGCTCTGGCCCAATGCTCTTGAAAGAAGCCTCTTCCTTGATTTCTGGTACAGCCTGCTCTCTAATTGCAAACTCTGGGAATAAACTTGGCATTGATCCAGACTCTGCTCCTGCCAAGTCCAATTTCATCAAGGAGTAATAAAGTACAACAATTCACGTTTTTACTTTAATGTTCAAAGAATACTTCTGGATCATTGACTTTTGGACAGCCTTTCATCTGTGGAATGCAAATTATTCTAATTACAATAAGTTTACATCATAAAAAAGAAAACTTGCTTTTTTTAGAGCAACATCCACTAAGCAATAATAAATAAAATAAAGTTAAATTTTGCTTGCATTTACTAGTAGTTAGGAATGGATCAAAAATGCCAAGGGATCGTGTTTATCCCTAAGAAAAGCAGTGGGTGGTTAGGAAACTTTATGGAAGGAACACTAGAATTTTATACTGTGTGCACTTGTACTGTGTGTACTCAGTAAATGAAAGAAATTACAAAGAAATAATAGCATATAAACCTTAGTAAAACAACTTTTCACTGTTGATATTCCACAAATAAACCACTTCTTATAGAAATACAAGTAAACAGTCAAGAACTGAAATTTGCATTATACATAAGTAAATTTTCCAGATACCTAACACTTGCAGTCTCAAGACGCAGCACTGTTTATTTTATTATTCTTTCTATAAATATAAATTCTAGCCACTTGTGTTTGCCCAGGCACTGAGCTATCCCTGTGCTACAACAGAGAACACAGTCCCTTCCCTTATAGAGTTTTACTAATGTTAGATGGGATCATTATTATTAAAGTTATCTCATTTTTGCCTTTTTAAACCAAGAGTAATCAATACATTTATATTATCTTGATGATTTTTCTGAATACTCACTATTAAAGTTTATTTTAGTAAACTACATTTTAAATTTCTATTGCATTTAAATTTATAATATTATATATTTATTTTATAAATCTTATATTTATATTTTTATATTTATAAAATATAAATTTTATATCTATATTTAATTTTTATATTTATAATTTATAAATATAAATTTATAACATATTTTACATGAAATATATTAGATCATTTATATTTTAAATTTATATTATATTTAAAATATAGTTCTTAAACTGTATTTTAGTTTTTATGTTTCTTCCTCCTATAGAAATCCACCAATTTCTATGGCACGAAGTGCACAGATAGAGTTCTAACCCTGGTTGAGACTTCTAATCCAGGTTAAGTATTCCTTATCCAAAATGCTATGGACCAGAAGTGTTTCAAATTTCTTTTTCTTTTTTTTTCAGATTTTGAAGTATTTGCATATACATAATGAGATATCTTGGGGTTGGGACCGAAGTCTAAACACAAAATTTATTTATGTTTTATATGCACTGTATATATATAGCCTAAAGGTAATTTTATACAATGTTTTTAGTAATATATGCAACTCATTGTATGAGATCCAGTGTGGAATTTTCCACTTATGGCATCATGTCAGTGCTCAAAAAGTTACAGATCTTGGAGCATTTTGGATTCCAGACTTTTGAGATTAGTGATGCTCAAAGTACACTTTTCATTATTTTAGTTTTTAATATTTTGCAAGAGGTGAAACCAGGTAAGTTTAGAAGTTGTATGTTCAATAAGTGAGACTTCAAAGTATGTCTTTTTAAAGAACTGTATACTTGTGGGGACTCTCGGAAACTTCTCTAGTGATTTGAAGAAAACCTTGGTTCACATATTTGCAAAAAGTCGAAGTTCTGCCAAATAAAACTACCTACAGTTAACTCTGTTCTCTTTATGACGTTAGCAGAAGGAAAAGTTAGTAACTGTTGGTGTAATAATCTGCTCAGGCTGCCAAGACAAAATTTCATAGACAGGGTGGCTTAAACAACAAAAATTTATTTTCTCATGGTCCTAGAGGCTGGAAAGTCACAGATCAAGATAAGGCAGGGTCAGTTTCTGGTGAAGACTCTCTTTCTGGCTTGCAGAAGGCTGCCTTTTCACTATGTCTTCACATGCCAGAAAGAGAGAGAGCAAGCTTTCTGGTGTTTTTTCTTACAAAAATGCTCATTTTATCAGATCAGGACTCTACCTTTAGGATTTCATTTAACCTTAATTACATCTTCATTCAACCCCACCTCCAAATACAGTCATAATGAGGTTTAGGGCCTCAAATTATAAATTTTGGGGAGATACAAACGTTCATTCCATAATAGGTGGCTAAACCAAAT
Source organism: Macaca nemestrina (assembly GCF_043159975.1). NCBI lineage: Eukaryota > Metazoa > Chordata > Mammalia > Primates > Cercopithecidae > Macaca > Macaca nemestrina. The sequence goes on along the minus strand of NC_092130.1, from coordinate 125,148,409 downwards.
TATTATAATAATAATTAGTAGTAATTGCTATGGTTTGAATGTTGGTTCCCTTCTAAACTCAAGTTGAAATTTAATTGCCATTCTAATAATATTAAGAAGTGGGACCTTTAGAAAGTAATTAGTCCAAGAGGACTTTACCCTCATGGGTGGGATTGTTGTTGCTATAAAATGGCAAATTTACTCCCTTCTTTCTCTCTTGCCCCTGTACCTTTAACTTTCTGCCATGAGAGGAGCAAGAAGGTGCCAGCCCCTGGATCTTGGACTTTGCAGCATCCAGAATTTTAAGCCAGTAAACTTCTTTTTATTATAAATTACCTAGTCTCAGATATTCTGTCATAGCAGCAAAAATGGGCTATGACAGTAGTATTAGATAATGATATGTATAGAAATTCTTTTGCAATATTTATTTAGCATTAGTTAGTGTGTAACTGTTTATAGTCAAACTCAGTAATGGCATTTATTCTTCAGCTATCTTAAAAGAAGATACCATAGTACTATAGCCTATAGTTAACTTTTAGAATCAGATGGTGAGATTGTTAAGAAGCTTTCATCTCAAGTTTTCTTTAAAAAGGTTATAATGATAGTTGTTAGTGAGTACCCTTAATACAGGAGTCATGAAACTAATCAAGTTTAGTGATCCTTCATCTGGAAATTCCTTAGATTTCATCTAATGGATCTTTGAAGTTATATAGTCCAAAAATAAATGAATCAAGATAGTGTTTTGTTGTTGTTGTTGTTGTTATTTTTGCTTATGGGATGATACGATAAACAGAAAATGCCTAAAGATTTTCTTCATAGAAAGTAAATATACATTATGAATATTTTTCTTTATATACTACAGTCACCACTAGTCCCCTTCTCTGTAGCATACTACTACTTGGCTTCAATCAACAGGTAGCTGAGAACCTTATGTGCAGTGTATGCTAAACCAACAAAGCACTTACATTTGCAGAACTTCTTAAACTGTAAAGTGCAAATGAATCACCTTAGAATATTGATAAATTGCCTTTTTGAGTTTCAGATCCAGTAGGTCTAGAGTGGAACCTGAAATTTTGCAATTCTGAGGGTGATGCTTATGCTGTTAATCCAGACTACACTTTGAAGAACAAGATTTCAAAAAGGCCCATTGCACAGTTGTTTCTTTATAAAATTGACAAAATATTAATTGATAAAATAACATTACCATTCTGTTTTCTAGGGTTGTTTTGAGGACTGATGAAATAATAAACATAAAGCAACAAGCACAAGATATTTCAAAGATGATAAAACCTATTAATTAAATAAACAAGAGATGTTGTGTATTATGGTTAATTTTATGTAGCTGAATTTACCTAAGGCAGAGAATTTGCAGGGCTCATTAGGATAGAGTAGGCATGTTGGCATGAATTTATTAAAAATATTAAATTTAGAGTTGTGGGACTTTAAAAGTGGGAGTAAATTCATCAGTGGCTTTTAGTCATGGTGATGACAACAGAAAAGCAATAATTTTATCTCGTCAAGTTAAAGCCTGAGAAACTAGTGAGGATGCTTTTGCAGCAATATATATTTGACATGATGAGGGCATGAGGGTAAGGGTGGAAGTAATGAAAAGGAAGAAGGTGAAAGGTCAACATTTATTGGGTGCTCATTCTCAGTCAGATGCTGTCTTACATTAGGATGGCTACATGTCAAAACTACCTGGGAGACTTTCAAAGTGTATGCATGCATGTGCTTCACTCTGTATTACACCAGAATCTCAGCAGGAGAGTCCAAGTAAATATTTTAAAGCTCTTCACAGGGCACATGCACCACTGTTTGTCTATAAGATTTCCTCTCCCCAGACCTCTTACAAGGAAACTACCATTCTTTTCCTTCCCTGCTTCTCCTCCTCTAGCCTACTGACCTTCAAGGAATATCACCATGAAAAAGAAAAATGCTTCTACCAGACAATCTTTGCTCTACAACCCTAGACAGCCTGCTCTTCTTATGCTCAAAGGTCCAGATTGAAAGCAAAACCTATTGAAAATTAGCTGTTATTTGTCTTTATCTTCCTGTCCTACTGAATTGAAAGGCAACAAAGATGTTTTTGCTTACTGAGCAAATGATCTGAAACTGTAGATAAGAAAGAGATGCACAGTTGAATATTTAGAGATCCTTTTTCACACTAGTAAATGGCCTGAGTCAGGCTATGATTTCAGGTCTGAGTCCCAAGTATATATTATCTCTACTACATCCTTCTGCCAAGTATTGCAAGCTATCTAGGAAAAAGCAATTAAATTAATAATGACATTTGTTTTTCCTGTTCTAAGACAGAAAAGCCATTATTTAGTCTTGTAAGAACTGGATTCTGAAATATTAAGGAATAAGTGGAGTAATTATAGAAACATCTTCACATAGAGTTACAAGGTCTTCCTCACAGGTCCCATTTACATCACACATCTTCACCTCCTCCTTAGTTCATATTTCTGGTCCAACTCATATTTTAAAAATCTGAATATCACTATTTCTTGTAGATCTTCTCCCACTTATATTTTATCAATGTTCTTTTATGTCTCTACCCTGTTGTGACTAGGTCAAACCTTCTCCCTTCTACTAAAGCACAATTTGTAAAATCTAAATTATTGACCTTAAAAAGAAAGTAGAGAAAGAGATGGTGTTAGAAAGTTTATTCAATGGGATGATACCAGTGGACTTCCCAAATGTAGAGAAATATATCAACATTCAAATACAAAAAGGTAATAGAACACCAAGCAGATTTAATACAAAGAAGATTACCTCAAGGCATTTAATAATCAAATCTCAAAGGTCGAGGATAAAGAAAAGATTCTAAAAGCAGCAAGAGAAAAGAAACAAATAACATACAATGGAGCTCCACTACATCTGGCAGCACAGTTTTCAGTGGAAACCTTACAGGCCAGGAGACAGTGGCATGGCATATTTAAAATGCCAAAGGGAAAACCTTTTACCCTAAAATAATGTATCTGGTGAAAACATCCTCAAACATGAAGGAGAAATAGAGACTTTCCTAGACAACCAAAAACTGAGATGCTTCATCAACATCAGACCTGTCTCACAAGAAATACTAAAGGAAATTCTACAATATGAAAGAAGATAATGTTAATGAACAAGAAGGAATAATATGAAGGTGCAAAACTCACTGATAAGAGTAAGCACACAGAAAAATGCAGAATAGTATAACACTGTAACGGTGGTGTGAAAACTACTCCTGTCTTAAGTAGAAAGACTAAATGATAAATCAATCGAAAATAATAACCACAAAAACTTTTCTATATGTAGACAGTACAATAAGACATAAAGAGAAATAACAGAAATCAAGGAGCCAAAGTTAAAGTGTAGAGTTTTTATTAATTTTCTTTTTGTGTGTTTGTTTGTTTGTACATGCAATCAGTGTTCTGTTGTCATCAGTTGAAAATAATGGGTTATGAGATGGTATTTGAAAGCCTCATGGTAACCCCAAATTAAAAAACATACAATGGATACACAAAAAATAAAAAGCAAGAAATTATAGCATACCACTAGAGAAAATCACCTTCACTAAGTGGAAAACAAGAAGGAAGGAAAGAAGAATGAGAAGGCTGCAAACAACAAAAAAATAAATTTTAAAATAGCAGGAGTAAGTCCCTACTTAGCAGTAATAACATTCAATGTAAGTGGACTAAGCTCTCCAACAAAAGACATACATTGGCTAAATGGATGAAAAAACAAGACCCAATAATCTGTTGCCTACAAGAAACACACTTCACTTATAAAGATACACATAAAGTAAACATAAAGGGATATAAAAGAATTTTCCATGCCAATGGAAACCAAAAAAGAACAGAAGTAGCCATATTTATATCAGACAAATAGATTTTCAAGACAAAAACTGTAAGAAGAGACAAAGAAAGTCATTATATAATGATAAATGGTTCAATTCAGCAAGATGATAGAGCAATTGTAAATATATAGGCACTCAACACTGGAGCACCCTGATATATAAAGGAGATATTATTAGAGCTCAAGGGCTATATAAGCCCCAATACAGTAATAACTGGAGGCTTCAATACACTACTTTCAACATTAGACTGATCTCCCACACAGAAAATCAACAAAAAAAAATTAGACTTAATCTGCATTATAGAACAAATGGATCTAATAGATATTTACAGAACATATTATCCAACAGCTGCAGAATATACATTCTTTTCCTCAGTACATGAATATTTCTCAAAGATAGACCATATATTAGGTCACAAGACAAATCTTAAAATATTCAAAATAATAAAATTATATGAAGTATCTTCTCTAACAACAATAGAATAAAACTACAAATCAATAAGAGGAGTTTTAACTACAAAAACACATGGAAATTTAACAACATATTCCTCAATGACCAGTGGGTCAATGAAGAAATTAAGAAAGAAACTGAAAAAATTTCTGAAACAAATAATAATAGAAACACAGCATACCAAAACCTATGGGATATACTGAAAGCAGTACTAAGAGGGAAATTTATAGCTGTAAGTGCCTACATCAAAAAAGAAGGAAAACTTCATATAAACAACCTGATGATACATCTTAAAGAATTAGAAAAGCAAGAAAAAAGCAAACCCAAAATTAGGAGGAAAAAAATGAGAAATAGTAAGGGTCAGAGCAGAAATAAATGAAACTGAAAAGAAGAAAACAATACAAAAGATCAACAAAACAAAAAGGTTGTATTTTGAAAAGATAAGCAAAGTTGACAAAACTTTAGCCAGACTAAGAAAAAAAAGAGAATATGCAAATAAATGAAAAGGGAGACATTACAACTGATGCTGCAAAAATTCAAAGGATCAGTACTAGTTACTATGAACAATTAGATGTCAATAAATTGGAAACTCTGGAAGAAATGGATAAATTCCTAGACACATATGACCTATGAAGATGGAATCATGAAGAAATTTGAAGCCTGAATAGGCCAATAACAAGTAACAAGATGAAGCCATAATAAAAAGTCCCCCAGTAAACAAAAGCCTGGGACTTGATAGTTCACTGCTGAATTCTACCAAACATTAAAAGAAGAAGACCAATCCTACTAAAACTGTTGTGAAAAACAGAGGAGGAGGGGATACTTCCAAACTCATTCTACGAAGCCATTATTACCCTGATACTAAAACCAGACAAAGACACACACACACACACAAAGAATACTGAAGGACAATATCTCTGATGAATATTCATGCAAAAATCCTCAACAAAATCCTGGCAAAATGAATTCAACAGTACATTAAAAAGGTCATTAATCATAACCAAATAATATTTATCACAGAAGTGCAAAAATGGTTCAACATATGTAAGCCAATCAATGTGATATATTTTATCAACAGAATGAATGACAAAAACCATATAATTATTTTAATTCATGCTGAAAAAGCATTTGATAAAGTTCAATATCCCTTCATGATTAAAAAAAAAAAAACTTAAAACACTGGATATAAAAGGAACACACACAACATAATAAAAGTCATATTTGACAGACCCACAGATTATATGATACTGAATGGGGAAAGACTGAAAACCTTTCCTCTTAGATCTGGAACATGATAAGGATGCTCACTTTCACCACTGTTATTCAACATAGTACTGAAAGTCCTAGCTAGAGCAATCAGACAAGAGAAAGAAATAAAAGGCATCCAAATTGGAAAGAAAGAAGTCAAATTATCCTTGTTTGTAGATGATATGATCTTATATTTGGAAAAACCTACAGACTCCACCAAAAAAATTACTAAAACTGATAAATAATTCAGTAAAGTTGCAAGATACAAAGTCAGCATATAAAAATTACTAACATTTTTGTATGCCAACAGTGAGCAATTAGAAAAAAAATTTAAAAAGTAATCCCACTTACTGTAGCAACAAACAAAATTAAATATCTAAGAATTAACCAAAGAAATAAAAGATTTCTACAATGAAATTACAAAACACTAATGAAAAAAAATTGAGAAGGACACACAAAAATGGAAAGATATTCCATGTTTATGGATTGGAAGAATCAATATTTTTAAAATGTCAATACTACCCAAAGCAATCTACAGATTCAGTGCAACTCCTGTCACAATACCAATGACATTCTTTACAGAAATAGAAAAAAAAAAATCCTAAAATGTATATGGAATCACAGATGACCCAGAATAGTCAAAGCTTTCCTAAGCAAAAAGAACAAAACTGGAGGAATCACATTACCTGACTTCAAATTATACTACAGAGCTATGTTAATGAAAACAGCATGGTACTGGCAAAAAAAAACAGACACATTGGCCAATAGAACAGGATAGAAAACCCAGAAACAAATCCACACACAGTGAATTTATTTTTGACAAAGGTGCCGAGAACACACACTGGGGAAAAGACAGTCTCTTCAGGAAATGGTGTTGGGAAAACTGGATACTCATATGCAGAAGAATGAAACTAGACCTCTATCTCTTGCCATATACAAAAATCAAATCAAAATGGATTAAAGACTTAAATCTAAGACCTAAAACTATGAAACTAATACAAGAAACTTTGGGAAACTCTAGGACATTGGTCTGGGCAAAATTTTCTTGAGTAATACTCCACAAGCACAGGCAACCAAAGCAAAAATGAGCAAATAGGATCACATCAAGTTAAAAAGCTTCTGCACAACAAAGTATACAATCAACAAAGTGAAAAGACAACCCAGAGAATGGGAGAAAATATTTGCAAACTACCCATTTGACAAGGGATTAGTAACAGGTACTGGAGAGGATGTGGAGAAATAAGAACACTTTTACACTGTTGGTGGGACCGTAAACTACTTCAACCATTGTGGAAGACAGTGTGGCAATTCCCCAAGGATCTAAAACTAGAAATACCATTTGACCCAGCCATCCCATTACTGGGTATTTACCCAAAGGATTATAAATCATGCTGCTATAAAGACACATGCACATGTATGTTTACTGCAGCACTATTCACCATAGCAAAGACTAGGAACCAACCCAAATGGCTAGCAATGACAGACTGGATTAAGAAAATGTGGCACATATACACCATGGATTACTATGCAGCCATAAAAAAGGATGAGTTCATGTCCTTTGTGGGGACATGGATGCAGCTGGAAACCATCATTTTCAGCAAACTATCACAAAAACAGAAAACCAAACACCGCATGTTCTCACTCATAGGTGGGAATTGAACAATGAGAACACTTGGGCACAGGAAGGGGAACATCACACACCAGGGCCTGTTGTGGGGTGGGGAGAGCGGGGAGGGGGGAGGGATAGCATTAGGAGATATACCTAATGTAAATGATGAGTTAACGGGTGTAGCACACCAACATGGCACATGAATACATATGTAACAAACCTGCACGTTGTGCACATGTACCCTAGAACATAAAGTATAATTTAAAAAAAAAAGGAAAAAAAAAGAAAATTTTCCTTCTCTTTTCCCTGGGAAAACAAAACAGACTGAAAAAAAGAAAATTAGGGCATTGGTCTATCCACAGGGAGCTCTAGCAAGGTTTGGAGGCCTGGAAACTAGAAAGCTCCTAAGAGACAGATCTGGACGTCATAGAATTGGAGGAAATAATTCATCTGAGGATATTTACCCAGCTATTATAATAGGTGCTGTATTTATAGTCCTCATTTCAGCTGAGAGTCCTAAGCCCGTCAAAAGTAACTCTTGCTCAAAATCTATTATTTAGTTAAGATCAATTAGTTGTATTTCTCTAGTCGACTCAAAAGGCAGTCGGAGAAGGGCAGAGTCAGGCATGCCTTAATTGTAGCTACATCTCACTCAGTCTCCCACCTGGTACCTGGATTTTTCAGGTCTCAACATAACTTTATTTCACATTTAGTAGATGTAAATATGTTCTTTTCAGATTCATTTAATAAAAGGCCCAGAATTTCTAGCTAAACACCTGCCACTGGAGGCCACAGGCACAGAAGGAGCATCATAGCCTGTGACTCAGAACTGTGGTTCAGAACTTGAGACTAGGAACCAGAGGCTTACTCATCCTAATGAGTAAAAATTATCTTGATTTTTAACTCATCACCAACCAATCTGTGCCTTGATCTCCTCATAGGTCAAAAGGATATTGGATCAAGTGCCATGCATACCCCAAAGGATTTTGTGAAATGAGACAAGATGGAGCTAAGCATTTCAAAAACTTTAAAGAACTATTCAAACAAAAATTATTTTCATCACTGCAATTATGTATAAATGATGGATTCAGCCCAGCTCTATTTGTTGCCAACTTTTGTGATAGAATGGAGCATGGAAAGTAAAAATGGAAAAAAAAAATCTCAGTATATTTAATGATATAAACCTTAAAAAAACAAAGAAAAAAGATTTTCTTAAAAAGAAAAAACATACTAAATATTTGTGATGATGATGAAAATTTGGTGGTGGGAGAGAAAAATGTTGTTGTTTTATTTTGCTATATTTATGATGTTTCAGTATTCTTTCTACTTGTCCTCTCTTTAGTAATCCAAGCATTGTTTAGGGAAGAAATGGCTCACTTTAAATTCAAGTTGAATTCTCTAAACTCCAAAAGGAAGTATTGTCACTTCCGAAGCCAAAATAAAAATTTTGTCTTTATTCTTACTATATTCTCCAGGGAAATTTCAGCTCCTCAATGCAGCCCCCAGGGACATGCTGCTGAAAGGCTCTTTAGCTGCTCTGAAGAAAAATATCTCAAACTTCCCCTGAGATGCCACTATAATTGCTGGGTTTCGATATTTATACATAGAAAGTCTTTCTTCTCAAAATAATTTTTCAGAGAAGTATTTTCTAAAACTATCATTAATATTAAAATTCCATGATAAAAGAGTTAACCTCGTAGCAAACCAGGAAGGTTTTTAAAACGTTTTATGAATACCTAAGGAATCCATTGCAAATAAGAAAATGAAAGTACACAAAAGAAAGTGTTTCCAGCCATCAGGAAGAATTGTGTTCCATTTAGTTCTTGCCATGGTTACTCTTCTATTTTGTTTTCCTTCAATGTTTATAAAATTAGTCAATGCTATTTTATTTTATTTTTATGATTATCTTTGGATGTGTCATTATAAATAACCAATAAATTTTTTCCTCCTTAAAGGTAAACTTGCATATTATTGTGTAGGCCGTTAGCATTCAGCGAAGACTTATAAATTATCTACTAATTTGAATGATATGAAATTTTCATTTTCATGAATTGAATGTAATTTTATCAATAATCTCACATGCCAAGGCTCATATCTAATTCCTGATAGTCACCTTTTCTAAATCAACTAGCTTATATTTAATTTGTGAATATCTTTCAAAAATTTAGGTTTGTCTGTTCATGTCACAAAAGTTTAGCTAAATGTTTTCTCTTCTTAGTGTAAACATTTGCTCTTTATGACAAGTACATCATCATATTTCTTCATAGTATAATTATTTCAAGTATTTAAAAAAATATTTTCCTTTATAAGTTGTGTGTGTGTGTATGTGTGTGACAGAGTCTCACTCTGTCACCCAGGCTGGAGTACAGTGGCATGAACTCTACTCACTGCAACCTCCACCTCCCAGGTTCAAGTGATTCTCCTGCCTCAGTCTCTTGAGTAGCTGGAATTACAGGTGCCTGCCACCATGCCCAGCGAATTTTTGTATTTTTAGTAGAGACAAAGTTTCACCATGTTGGCCAGGCTGGTCTCGAACTCCTGACCTCAAGAGATCCACCCGCCTTGGCCTCCCAGAGTGCTGGGATTATAGGCGTGCACCACGACATCCAACCTCTTTATAAGTCTTAACACACTTTTCTGTAAGTCACTGATTCTAATTATATTCATTTAATGTTAAAGAAAAAGACTGTGAGTAGGTGAATTAAACCAGAATATTTCAACTTTATGTTTTCTTAGACTCAATATACTATCTATAGGCACATAAATCACAAATTAGCTAACAATGTTATTTTTAAATACTATTTTAAAATTGAGTTTATCCAAACATAAAAGGCAAATTCCTTATGTTACCATTGCACCAGGGGTTTAGTTAGGTTTTTTAACTATTTCAGTTACAGACAATCCTAGAACATTTTTCTTTATCCTACTCTTTTTCTTTCCCTCCTACAATAGAATATTTCACAATAATAAATACAATTCTCCCTGTATGCTACTAATAGAAATCACAAATGTTAATAATGTCTAATAAAAGCATACATAAGATGACTGTACATGTTTCATCACTGATTAAACTGTTGTTTTTTTTCTATCCCACAAACCAACAGGACGTCCACAAAGAATACATAACATGATAAAGACAACACACTTAAATTGTCACTGTGTTCTCTTTACCGCCTTTTCTATTTTCTTTTCTATAATGTAGTTCACTTTGCAAAGTCATTTGTCTATTAAACTGTGGACTTGGCTATGCTTTCAAAATGCTGGTATCCCAGAGAACCTGCATTTCCCAGAAGGCAATTCTAGTTCTTTCCCTCAATGTTTAATAAGATTCTTTGTCTATATAATGAATCACTCATCCACATCTCAATTTTCTACTCTTTAATTTTAGTTTATGTTCACTTAGAGATTGTTTTGATTATTCTCTATGCTCTTTTCTTGGGCAGATGCTTTGTTGCTTATCTAGGAATTTTATGTTGACTTTATCTAATAATTATGTAAACACTTTCATGTGCCAATTCTGCATTGTCCTAGTTCCAGTTTCAGCAGCCCCTCAGAGATGTTCATCCACAATCTTACCATTTGTTTTTTACACAGCAGAATATGCAAGATGTTGCATATTCTGGTAAGAATATGTAATATACATGAACATTCATATACTTCATGTACATATTGAATGTTTATATTTCTTGACATTTCTTTGTGTTTTTATTTTGCAATCAGTCTTTATGGGGGAGTGGGAGATGAGAATGTAGCTTGGAGCAGGGAGTGGGGAGGGATGCAAGATTAGGAGGAGATGGCTGGGGTGAAAGAACGGGAGGAAGAAAATCAATACAATGCTGGAGAGTCAACGGCTTCCTCTGAGCCTGTTACTAGAAGTGCCCCCTCTCCATGGCCAGGCGAATCACGCTTGTAATCCCAGCACTTTGAGAGACCAAGGTGGGAGCGTAGCTTGAGGCCAAGAGTCCAAGACCAGACTGGGCAACATAGCAAAATCCTGCCTCTACAAAATAAAATTAAAAGTTAGCCTGGCATAGTACTGCACACCTATAGTCCTAGATGCTCGGAAGGCTGAGGCAGGAGGATTGCTTGAGCTCAGAAGTTTGGGTCATGGTGAGCTTTGATCTCCAGCCTGGGCGACAGAGGGAGACCCCATCTCTTAAACAAATAACAACAACAACAACAATCAGGGGATGGAATGAAAGACATTGGAGGAAGCATTGTGAAATTGATGACTGAGACTTCAGTCTTAGATGAAGACTTAGATGAAGACTTAGATGATTAGATGAAGAGCTGCGTAGAAAGGGTAATCAAGAAATGACACAATACGCTCCGGGCGCAGTGGCTCACGCCTGTAATCTCAACAGTTTGGAAGGCCGACGCGGACGGAACACAAGGTCAGAAGACCGAGACCATCCTGGCTAACACAGTGAAAGCCCGTCTCTACTAAAAATACAAAAAATTAGCCAGGCATGATGGTGGGCGCCTGTAGTCCTAGCTACTGGGGAGGCTGAGGCAGGAGAATGGCGTGAACCCGGGAGGCGGAGCTTGCAGTGAGCTGAGATCCGGCCACTGCACTCCAGCCTGGGTGACAGAGCGAGACTCTGTCTAAAAAAAAAAAAAAAAAAAAAAAAAAAAAAAAAAAAAAAAGACACAATATGATGTACTCAGTTCTTCATCCTTTTGAAAGGCTCCTCCTCTCACACTCCCACCAGTGGCCCAGCTCCGACTAAGGCTAGTACCCTGGCCATACCGTCGATCCACTGTTAGAACTTGTCTCCAGGGTTTTAATTTCTCTCTCTCCTTTATATTGAAACTAGAAAGCAAACTCTAAACAGTCTTATACTGAATTTTCCTAGTCATTAATCTATGTCTTCATAGTTTAATTTTGAAAAACAAGTACAAAAAGTCACACTATTTTTTCTGTTGGATTGTCAAAATAAGATTGGTTGCCAAGTGACATGGCTGTCTTCTGAAGCTCTAACAAACAGGAGAATCATAAAGTCAAGTTGGTTCTGTTAAAGTGAACCAGTAAAATCCTCTCTGAGACTACAGCACTGAAAAGAAAAAGGCAGCCCTGCAGTTAATCAGGCAGGGAGGACAGATGGATAAAGGCAGCTGCAAAGTTAACAGCAAATGTTTTTCCAAGGTCTTGTAGCAGCTATAAAATGCCATGATGATTCTCTCCTTGAGTGACCACTGCTTTATTACCCATGACACCCCCAAACCTGTTTTACCACATCTATCTATTATTGGGGATATCCAGTTGCTAAACTGCCCTCATCTCAAGACAGTACTCAGTTCCTAACTAATTCTTACTTCTAATCTTGCCACAGAAACAGTATCCAAACCCAGAGATGGTCTCCATTCCCTTAAAGCTTGCTCAGAACCCTTCAGCAGGAACCCAAACCTTGTAGAGTGCACAATTTAGGTTCTCTGGAATATGCTCCCTTTCCTGCAAATCAGTAAATCTGATTTTGTCAAACTATAGGTTTGAGCTGGGTAGTCTTTGGCTAGTTAAGCTTTGACAGATATCAAATAGAAAATATAGAAGAAAAAGAAACTGGAGAGTTTGAATAATCTTGTCAGATATTTGGAGCTTTAAAATAAGATTTCCCAAATGTCAGAAGTTTTTTCCAGTGCCCATACATTATAAGAAAAAAATGTCTTTTAAAAAATCAAATTTTTTCAAGAAACACAAAGTATTTAAGGCTTCATGATTTCACCCAGAGTTGACAACTTCCAAAAATAAAAATTTCTTCCTTTAAAATTGCATTAAGTATTCTCACCACCCCACCCGCCACACACACACACACAAATAGATATATGAAGAGAATTTCTTAAATTGATGAAAAAATGAATTAAAAAATATATATATACTTTATTTCTCAACATAAGCTCCATCAAGTTCAAGGCACTTCTTTAAGAGTTGATACCAGCCATTTAGTTTATCCCTAAATAACTGAGAGTCCTGGGAATTTAAGCATGTTAATGAAATCTTTTTCTATTATTAACTGAAGAAAAATGAGGGCCTTTTAAACCTTTTATAAGATTTTAAAAACCCAAAAAGTCAGAAGAAGCCAAATCAGGACAGTAAAGTGGATGCCTAATGATTTTATATTGAAACTCTCAAAAAATTGCACTTGTTTGGTGAGAGGAATGAGCAGGAGCGTTGTTGTGGTGGAAAAAGGCTCTATAACGAAGCTTTCCTGGATATTTTTCTGCTAAAGCTTTGGCTAACTTTCTCAAAACACTGTCATCATAAACAAATGTTATTGTAACAGTGGAAGGAGACTTAGCATGACTGATTCCATTTTGCCTCTCACCATCCCCTGTGATAATATCCTTTAAGTTAAAAGCCTCTGTTTAGCTTTGCATGTAGACCAGCTAATTATGGGAATAATTTAGTTTATAGTTCAACTTTAGAGAAAATGTTAACAGTGCCTTTCCCCAAACTAACTCTTGAAGAGATAAGGAGAGTATATGCACAAGTAAAAGTGTTTGTTAAAGACTTATTGGAACATTGTGATGTGACCAAGCACAAAGAAATTTCCCAACGTCCTTGCACCCTCACTGGTGCCTGAATTTCTGTAATCATCATCTGTATCTTCCTTCACCTCAACCCCTTCTTTTTCCCCCTTCCCTTAACATAAAAAGGCCTGAAAGGTGTACTAACTTAAGATGGTTCTTTAGGATGCTAGTCTGCCATCTTCTTGGTTTTCTGGCTCTTCTAATAGAGTGACTTTCCTTGTCCCAAAACCTTGTCTCTTGACTTACTGGCTGCAGTGCAGCAAGTGATACAATTGAACTTGGTTACATTATTATTCTTTGGACCTCCAGAAAGTCAACAAGCAAAATGCTTTGAGCATCCCAAAAAGCTGCTACCATGACCTTTGCTCTTGACTGGTCCACTTTTGTCTTGACCGGACCACTTCTGCCTCTTGGTAGTCATTGCTTTGGTTGTGCTTTGTCTTCAGGATCATATTAATAAAGCCATGTTTCATCTCTTGTTGCAATTTTTGAAGAAATGCTTCAGAATCTTGGTCCCACTTGTTTAAAATTTCCATTGAAAGCTCTGCTCTTGTCCTCAGTTGATCTGGGTGCAATGGTTGTAGCATCTTTCAAGTGGAAACTGATTTTTCAGTCAGAATTGTGTAAGCTGAACAAATTGAGACCAAACAAAATGAATTTTTTCCTTGCAAATTGATGTGGATGGTCTGCCACTGTGGACTTTATCTTCAATATCATCTCATTCCTTCTTAAAACAAGTTATCTATTTGTAAATTGCTGATTTGGGGAAAAAGGATATTGTCTTCATAAGTTTTTCATAAAACATCAGTGATTTCACCATTCTTCCACTCAAGCTTCAACGCAAACTGGATGTTTATTCTTGCTTCAATTTTACCAGAATTCATATTGTTCTATTAGGGGCTTATTTCCTTTCTTCCCTTTTTTTTTCTTTTTAAGTATCTTAGACACCTTCTTTCTCTTACATTTAATTTTTAGTTTGTAGTAGGAGGGGTAATTTCCTTTTTCAAGGTTGTTATATTTTGTCTTTGCCTTACCTAGGTCCTCTGTTAGCTTTTTTTTTTTTTTTTAGATAATAGCTTTATTGACATAAGTTACATACCACAAATTCACCCTACATTTTAGTGTTTTCTAAGATATTCACAGAGTTGTGCAAACGTCATCCCTATCTAATTTTAAAACATTTTCATTATCCTCAAAAGAAACCCCAATAGCAGTCATTTCCCATTTTTCCTCCCTCAGCCACTGGCAACCACAAATTTACTTCTGTCTATATGTTTTTGTTAATTCTGGAATTTCATATAAATGTAATCATCAGCGATTTTCTTTTGTGACTGACTTTTTCATTTAGCATCATGTTATTAAGATATATCTATATTGTAGCATGTATTAGTACTTTATTCCTTTTTTTTTTTGCCAAATAGTATTTTGTCCTATAGCTCTACCACATTTTATTTATACATTTATCAGATGATGAATATTTGGGTTCTTTTTGGCTACTATAAATAATGCTGCCATGAATGTTCACTATGTGTATTTGTGTGGACATATGTTTTCTATTCTCTTGGGTATATATCTATGAGTGGAATTACTGGGTCACATGGTAACTCTTTAACATTTTGAGTAACATCTAAACTGTTTTCTAGAGTGGTTGCAGCGTTTTCCAATCTCATCGGTGATGCTTAAGGGTTCCAGCTTTTCCACATCCTCAGCAATATTTGTTATTATCCGTCTTTTGCTTATAGCTGTATCCATGGGTGTGAAGTGGTATTTCACTGTGGTTTTGATTTGCATTTCCCTAATGATGAAGATATTGAGCATCTTAAGTGCTTATTGGCTGTTTGTGTATGTTATCTGGAGAAATATCTATCCGAATCCTTTGCTTATTTTTAAATTGGGTTGTCTTTTTTATCCTTGAGTTATAAGTGTTCTTTTATATTCTGGATACAAGTACAAGTGATTTTTTAAAAGTAAATCAAATCTTGTCACTTCCCTGGCTTAGCACCTTCTAACGGTTCCCTAATATGTTTAGAATAAAATCCAATATTCCCACTCTGGTTTACAAGGTCCTACATGATTTGGTGCCTGCCCACTTCTCCAACATCATCTTACACTGCTTGTTTTTGTTCCCTCCCCCTTCCCCCCTCCCCACGACAGGCGCCGGTGTGTGATGTTCCCCTTCCTGTGTCCAAGTGTTCTCATTGTTCAATTCCCACCTATGAGTGAGAACATGCGGTGTTTGGTTTTCTGTTTTTGTGATAGTTTGCTGAAAATGATGGTTTCCAGCTGCATCCATGTCCCTACAAAGGACATGAACTCATCCCTTTTTATGGCTGCATAGTAATCCATGGTGTATATGTGCCACATTTTCTTAATCCAGTCTGTCATTGCTGACCATTTGGGTTGGTTCCAAGTCTTCGCTATGGTGAATAGTGCTGCAGTAAACATACATGTGCATGTGTCTTTATAGCAGCATGATTTATAATCTTTTGGGTATATACCCAGTAATGGGATGGCTGGGTCAAATGGTATTTCTAGTTCTAGATCCTTGAGGAATCGCCACACTGTCTTCCACAATGGTTGAAGTAGTTTACAGTCCCACCAACAGTGTAAAAGTGTTCCCATTTCTCCACATCCTCTCCAGCACCTGCTGTTTCCTGACTTTTTAATGATCGCCATTCTAACTGGTGTGAGATGGTATCTCATTGTGGTTTTGATTTGCATTTCTCTGATGGCTAGTGATGATGAGCATTTTTTCATGTGTCTGTTGGTTGCATAAATGTCTTCTTTTGAGAAGTATCTGTTCATATCCTTCACCCATGTTTTGATTTTTTTTTCTTGTAAATTTGATTGAGTTCTTTGTAGGTTTTGGATATTAGCCCTTTGTCAGATGAGTAGATTGCAAAAATTTTCTCCCATTCTGTAGGTTGTCTGTTCACTCTGATGGTAGTTTCTTTTGCCGTGCAGAAGCTCTTTGGTTTAATTAGATCCCATTTGTCTATTTTGGCTTTTGTTGCCATTGCTTTTGGTGTTTTAGACATGAAGTCTATGTCCTGAATGGTATTACCGAGGTTTTCTTCTAGGGTTTTTATGGTTTTAGGTGTCTAAAACATTTAAGTCTCTAATCCATCTTGAATTAATAAGGAGTAAGGAAACGATCCAGTTTCAGCTTTCTATATTTGGCCAGCCAGTTTTCTGAGCACCATTTATTAAACAGGGAATCTTTTCCCCATTTCTTTTTTTTTTTTTTTTTTGGTCAGGTTTGTCAAAGATCAGATGGCTGTAGATGTGTGGTATTATTTCTGAGGGCTCTGTTCTGTTCCATTGGTCTATATCTCTGTTTTGGTACCAGTACAGTGCTGTTTTGGTTACTGTAGTCTTGTAGTATAGTTTGAAGTCAGGTAGAGTTATGCCTCCAGCTTTGTTCTTTTGGCTTAGGATTGTCTTGGCAATGCGGGCTCTTTTTTGGTTCCATATGAACTTTAAAGTAGTTTTCTCCAATTCTGTGAAGAAAGTAATTGGTAGCTTGATGGAGATGGTATTGAATCTATAAATTACCTAGGGCAGTATGGCCATTTTCATGATATTGATTCTTCCTATCCATGAGCATGGAATGTTCTTCTATTTGTTTGTGTCCTCTTTTATTTCATTGAGCAGTGGTTTGTAGTTCTCCTTGAAGAGGTCCTTCACATCCCCTTGTAAGTTGTATTCCTAGGTATTTTATTCTATTTGAAGCTATTGTGAATGGGAGATTACTCATGAGTTGGCTCTCTGTTTGTCTGTTATTGGTGTATAAGAATGCCTGTGATTTTTGCACATTGATTTTGTATCCTAAGACTTTGCTGAAGTTGCTTATCAGCTTAAGGAGATTTTGGGCTGAGATGATGCGGTTTTCTAAATATACAATCACGTTGTCTGTAAACAGGGACAATTTGACTCCTTGTTTTCCTAATTAATACTCTTTATTTCTTTCTCTTGCCTGATTGCCCTGTCCAGAACTTCCAACACTATTTGAATAGGAGTGGTGACTGGCACTGTCTTGTGCCAGTTTTCAAAGGGAATATTTCCAGTTTTTGCCCATTCAGTATGATATTGGCTGTGGGTTTGTCATAAATAGCTCTTATTATTTTGAGATACGTTCCATCAATACTGAATTTATTGAGAGTTTTTAGCATGAAGGGCTGTTGAGTTTTGTCAAAGGCCTTTTCTGCATCTATTGAGAGAATCATGTGGTTTTTATCTTCGGTTCTGTTTAAATGCTGGACTACGTTTATTGATTTGTGTTTGTTGAACCAGCCTTGCATCCCAGGAATGATGCCCACTTGATCATATTGGATAAGGTTTTTGATGTGGTGGTGGATTCAGTTTGCCAGTATTTTATTGAGGATTTTTGCATCAATGTTCATCAGAGATATTGGTCTAAAATTCTTTTTTTGTTGTTGTTGTGTCTCTGTCAGGCTTTGGTATCAGGATAATGTTGGACCTGTAAAATGAGTTAGGGAGGATTCCCTCTTTTTCTATTGATTGGAATAGTTTCAGAAGGAATGGTACCAGCTCCTCCTTGTACCTCTGGTAGAATTCAGCTGTGAATCCGTCTGGTCCTGGACTTTTTTTGGTTGCTAGGCTATTAATTATTGGCTCAATTTCAGAGCCTGCTCTTGGTCTATTCAGGGATTAAACTTCTTCCTGGTTTCGTCCTGGGAGAGTGTATGTGTCCAGTAATTTATCCATTTCTTCTAGGTTTTCTAGTTTATTTGCGTAGAGGTGTTTATAGTATTCTCTGATGGTTGTTTGTATTTTTGTGGGGTCAGTGGTGATATCCCCTTTATCATTTTTTATTGCGTCTATTTGATTCTTCTCTCTTTTCTTCTTTATTAGTCTTGCTAGTGGTCTATCAATTTTTTTGATCTTTTCAAAAAACCAACTCCTGGATTCATTGATTTTTTGAAGGGTTTTTTGTGTCTCTATCTCCTTCAGTTCTCCTCTGATCTTAGTTATTTCTTGACTTCTGCTAGCTTTTGAATGTGTTTCCTCTTGCTTCTCTAGTTCTTTTAATTGTGAAGTTAGAGTGTTAATGTTAGATCTTTCCTGCTTTCTCTTGTGGGCATTTAGTGCTATAAATTTCCCTCTAAACACTGCTTTAAATGTGTCCCAGAGCTTCTGTATGTTGTATCCTTGTGCTCACTGGTTTCAAAGAACATCTTTATTTCTGCCTTCATTTCGTTATGTACCCAGTAGTCATTCAGGAGCAGGTTGTTCAGTTTCCATGTAGTTGAGTGCTTTTGAGTGAGTTTCTTAATCCTAAGTTCTAGTTTGATTGCACTGTTGTCTGAGAGAGTTAGTTATAATTTCTGTTCTTTTACATTGGCTGAGGAGTGCTTTACTTCGAACTATGTGGTCAATTTTGGAATAAGTGCGATGTGGTGCTGAGAAGAATGTATATTCTGTTGATTTGGGGTGGAGAGTTCTGTAGATGTCTATTAGGTCCACCTGGTGCAGAGCTGAGTTCAATTCCTGGATATCCTTGTTAACTTTCTGTCTCATTGATCTGTCTAATGTTGACAGTGGGGTGTTAAAATCTTCCATTATTATTGTGTGGGATTCTAAGTCTCTTTGTAAGTCTCTAAGGACTTGTTTTATGAATCTGGGTGCTCCTGTATTGGGTGCATATATATTTAGGATCGTTAGCTCTTCTTGATGAATTGATCCCTTTACCATTATGTAACAGCCTTCTGTGTCTCTTTTGATCTCTGTTGGTTTAAAGTCTGTTTTATCAGAGACTAGGATTGCAACCTCTGCCTTTTCTTGTTTTCTTTTGCTTGGTAGATCTTCCTCCATCCCTTTATTTTGAGCCTATGTATGTCTCTGCACATGAGATGGGTCTGCTGAATACAGCACACTGATAGGTCTTGACTCTTTATACAATTTGCCGGTCTGTGTCTTTTAATTGGAGCATTTAGTCCATTTACATTTAAGGTTAATATTGTTATGTGTGAATTTGATCCTGTCACTATGATGTTAGCTGGTTATTTTGCCCATTAGTTGATGCAATTTCTTCCTAGCATTGATGGTCTTTACAATTTGGCATGATTTTGCAGTGGCTGGTACAAGTTGTTCCTTTCCGTGTTTAGTGCTTCTTTCAGGAGCTCTTGTAAGGCAGGCCTGGTGGTGACAAAATCTCTCAGCATTTACTTGTCTGCAAAGGATTTTATTTCTCCTTCACTCATGAAACTTAGTTTGGCTTGATATGAAATTCTGGATTGAAAATTCATTTCTTTAAGAATGTTGAATATTGGCCCCCACTCTCTTCTGGCTTGGAGAGTTTCTGCCAAGAGATCCACTGTTAGTCTGATGGGCTTCCCTTTGTGGGTAATCCAACCTTTCTCTCTGGCTCCCCTTAGCATTTTTTCCTTCATTTCAACTTTGATGAATCTGACAATTATGTGTCTTGGAGTTGCTCTTCTCGAGGACTAACTATGTGGCGTTTTCTGTATTGCCTGAATTTGAATGTTGGCCTGCCGTGCTAGGTTGGGGAAGTTCTCCTGGATAATATCCTGCAGAGTGTTTTCCAACTTGGTTCCATTCTCCCCGTCACTTTCAGGTACACCTATCAGACGTAGATTTGGTCTTTTCACATAGTCCCATATTTCTTGGAGGCTTTGTTCATTTCTGTTTACTCTTTTTTCTCTAAACTTCTCTTCTCACTCCATTTCATTCATTTGATCTTCAATCACTGATACCATTTCTTCCAGTTGATCGAGTCAGTTACTGAAGCTTGTGCATTTGTCATGTAGTTCTTGTGCTGTGGTTTTCAGTTCTATCAAGTCATTTAAGGACTTTTCTACATTGGTTATTCTAGTTAGCCATTTGTCTAATCTTTTTTCAAAGATTTTAGCTTCTTTGCAATTGATTCGAACTTCCTCCTTTAGCTCAGAGAAGTTTGATCGTCTGAAGCCTTCTTCTCTCAACACGTCAAAATCATTCTCCATCCAGCTTTGTTCCATTGCTGGCAAGGAGTTGCATTCCTTTGGAGGGAGAGGCACTCTGATTTTTAGAATTTTCAGCTTTTCTGCTCTGTTTTTTCCCTATCTTTGTGGTTTTATCTACCTTTGGTCTTTGATGATGGTGATGTACAGATGGGGTTTTGGTGCAGATGTCTTGTCTGTTTGTTAGTTTTCCTTCTAACAATCAGGACCCTCAGCTGCAGGTCTGTTGGAGTTTACTTGAGGTCCACTCCAGACCCTGTTTGCTTGGGTATCAGCAGCGGAGGCTGCAGAAGAGTGAATATTGCTGAACAGCAAATGTTGCTGCCTGATCGTTCCTCTGGAAGGTTCATCTCAGAGGGGTACCCGGCCGTGTGAGGTGTCAGTCTGCCCCTACTGGGGGGATGCCTCCTGGTTAGGCTACTCGGGAGTCAGGGACCCACTTGAGGAGGCAGTCTGTCCATTCTCAAATCTCAAACTCCATGCCAGGAGAACCACTACTCTCTTCAAAGCTGTCAGACAGGGATATTTAAATTTGCAGAGGTTCTGCGGCCTTTTGTTTGGCTATGCCCTGTCCCCAGAGGTGGAGACAGGCAGGCCTCCTTGAGCTGCAGTGGGCTCCACCCAGTTTGAGCTTTCTGGCCGCTTTGTTTACCTACTTAAGCCTCAGCAATGGTGGGCGCCCCTCCCCCAGCCTCGCTGCTGCCTTGCAGTTAGATCTCAGACTGCTGTACTAGCAATGAGGGAGGTCCCGTGGGCATGGGACCCTCCAAGCCAGGCACGGCATATAATCTCCTGGTGTGCCATTTGCTAAGACCCTTGGAAAAGAATGGTATTAGGGTGGGAGTGACCCAATTTTCCAGGTGTTGTGTGTCACAGTTTCCCTTGGCTAGGAAAGGGAATTCCTTTATCCCTTGCACTTCCTGGGTGAGGTGATGCCTCACCCTGCTTTGTCTCTCTCTCAGTGGGCTGCTCCCACAGTCCTGCACCCGTTTTCCAACACGCCCCACTGAGATGAACCTGGTACCTCAGTTGGAAATGCAGAAATCACCCGTCTTCTGTGTCGCTCACACTGGGAGCTGTAGCCTGGAGCTGTTCCTATTTGGCCATCTTGGAACTGCCCCTGGTCCTCTGTTAATTTTGACTCAAATGTGATAAAGTTTCACTGGTAATTATGCAGCTTGTTTCAAATTTTTGATAAATTTTGTTTACCAGATTGAGGAGGTTCTCTAGTTCTAATGTAATAAGAGAATCATAAGCAAATGTGAAATTTTATCAAATACTGTTTCCACAACTTTTGATGTGCTTAATTTTTTCTGTTATAATTTTTCATTGCAGTGAATTACATTGATTTTTTTTTTTTTAATATTTCAATAGCTTTTGGGGAACAGGTGGTTTTTGGTTGCATAGATAAGTTTTTTAGTGGTAATTTCTGATATTTTGATGCACCCATCACCCGAGTAGTGTACACTGTACCCAGTGTCTAGCCTTTTATCCTTTGCCCCCCTCCCATATTTCCCCTGAGTCTCCAAAGTCCATTATATCATTCTTATTCCTTTGCATCCTCATAGCTTACCTCCCACTTACAATTGAGAACATATGATAGTTAGTTTTCCATTTCTGAATTACT
The DNA here is from genome assembly GCF_043159975.1 of Macaca nemestrina. NCBI lineage: Eukaryota > Metazoa > Chordata > Mammalia > Primates > Cercopithecidae > Macaca > Macaca nemestrina. Next base: position 125,126,147 of record NC_092130.1, on the reverse strand, counting down.
TCACTTAGAATAATGGTCACCAGTTCCATCCAGGTTGCTGTGAATAACATTATTTCATTCTTTTTATGGTTGAGTAGTATTCCATGGTGTATATATATATACCACATTTTCTTTATCCACTCATGGGTTGATGGGCTTTTAGGCTGGTTCCATATTTTGCAATTACAAATTGTGCTGCTATAAACATGCATGTGCAAGTGTCTTTTTCATATAATGATTTCTTTTCCTCTGGGTAGATAATCAGTAGTGGGATTGCTGGATCAAATTGTAGATCTACTTTTAATTATTTAAGGAATCTCCAAACTGTTTTCCATAGCGGTTATACTAGTTTACATTCCCACCAGCAGTGTAAAAGTGTACGATTTTCACCACATACACACCAACATCTATTTTTTTTTAATCATTTAATTATGACCATTCTTGAAGGAGTAAGGTGGTATCTCATTGTGGCTTTCATTTGCATTTCCCTGATCATTAGTGATGTTGAACATTTTTTCATATGTTTGTTGGTCATTTGTATATCTTCTTTTGAGAATTGTCTATTCATGTCCTTAGCCCACTTTTTGATGGGATTGTTTTTTTCTTGCTGATTTGTTTGAGTTCCTTGTAGATTCTGGATATAGTCAAATAGGAACTGTTTTTAATCTGATATTTTATTCTTCTTAGTGTCTCAAACTAGTTCCTGTTGAAACATGTCATAACAAGTTAGTATGAATTTGTTTTGGTTCAAAAAAAATGAAATTCATGCATAGTTTTTTGTAATATGCATTTTTGATGAACTTTGTGAAGATCCCTTACACAGAGTAATAAACATGTTATTTAGCTTGATTTAGCCATTCCACAATGTATACATATTTCAAAACATCATTCTGTACAGAATAAATATTTACGCCAGTCATGGTGGCTCACATGTGTGATTCCAGCACTGGCCAGATGGCCATTGGCTCATGCCTGTAATCTTAGCACTTTGGGAGGCTCAGGCAGGAGAATCACTTGAGATTAGTAGGTCAAGGCTACAGTGAGCCATGATCACATCACTGGGCTGGGTGACAGAATAGACCCTGTATCTATCTATCTATCTGTCTATCTATCTATCTATCTATCTATCTATCTATCTATCTATAATTTTTCTTTTGTCAATAAAAAAATAATTATTTTAAAAATGTATCTCAATTATGGAGACAACTTTTCAAAAAAAAATAACCTCGACACTTTGGCTAAGAAGAAATAAATCTCCATCTAGTGTTTAGTTTTTTAACAAGTTGAATTAACTCTGGAATTTCTTTTCTCTGTCAAGCTCTGTATCTCTTTAGCAAATACCCAGTAGGCCCATTTTCTTGCCTTCAGGCTTCAGACAGTACTTATGTTGTGTCTCTACCAGTATTATTTGTTTCAGATGGGTGTTGTAGGGATGGCCTATTTGTATCATCTCTATTCTGTTCCATTGGTTGTTTGCATGTATTTCTACCTCAGTTTTACGCATTGCAGCTTCAAAATATGTTTTATATCTGTGAGTAAAATCCTCATAATACTCTTCATTGTTCAAAATAATCTGTGCACATATACAACCATCTGATCTTTGACAAAGCTGACAAAAACTGAGGGAAAAGGATTATCTATTTAGTAAATGGTGCTGGGAGAACTGGCTAGTCTTATGCAGAAAATTGAAACTGGACCCCTTCCTTACAACTTATACAAAAATTAACTCAAGATGGATTAAAGACTTAAATGTAAAACTCCAATATAAAAAGCCTAGAAGAAAATTTAGGCAATACCGTTCAGGACACGGATAAAGATTTCATGACAAAATCACCAAAAACAATTGCAACAAAAGCCAAAACTGACAAACGGAATCTAATTAAACTAAAGAACTTCTGCAGAGCAAAAGAAGCTATCATCAGCATCAGAGTGAACAGGCAACCTACAGAGTGGGAGAAAATTTCTGCAATCTACTTATCTGACAAATGGCTAATATCCAGAATCTACAAGGAACTTAAACAAATTTATAAGAATAAAACAAAAACAACCACATTAAAAAGTGGACAAAGAACGCGAACTGACACTTCTCAAAAGAAGACATTCATGCAGCCAACAAACATATAAAAAATAGCTCAACATCATTGATCATTAAAGAAATGCAAATCAAAACCACAATGGGATACCATCTCACCCCAGTCAGAATGGCAATTATTAAAAAGTCAGGAAACAACAGATGCTGGTGAGGTTGCAGAGAAATAAGAACACTTTTACACTGTTGGTGGGAATGTAAATTATTTCAAACATTGTGAAAGATGGTGTGGTGATTCCTCAAAGATCCAGAACCAGAAATATCATTTGACCCAGCAAGCCCATTATTGGATGTATACCCAAAGGAATATAAATCATTCTGTTACAAAAGTACATGCACACATATGTTCATTGCAGCACTATTCACAATAGCAAAGGCATGGAATCAACCCTTGTGCCTAATAATGACAGGCTGGATAAAGAAAATGTGGTGCATATTCACCATGGAATACTATGCAACCATAAAAAGGAATGAGATCATGTCCTTTACGGGATGTGGATGGAGCTGGAAGCCATTATCTACAGCAAACTATCACAAGAACAGAAAACCAAACATCACATATTCTCACTTATAAGTGGGAACTAAACAATGAGAACACATGGACACTGGGAGGGGAACAACACACAGTGAAGCCTGTTGGCAGGTGGGGTGAAGGGAGGCAGAGAGTTAGGAAAAAAAGCTAATGCACACTGGGCTCAACATCAAGGTGATGTATTGATAGGTGCAGCAAATCACCATGGCACATGTTTACATTGTAACAAACCTGCACATCCCACACATGTACCTCAGAACTTAAAATAAAAATATAAATTAATAGTAATAACCTAAATCATTTGGCCTATGTTTTCTATTAAGTATATTTTATTAAAACTTAGTTTAATGTTTTTAATTAAATTAAAAATATTCCTCACTGTAACTTTTTTGAAGTGACATTAAACTTCTACATTAACTCTGATTCATATGTCTCAGGACTTAGTATGCTTCTTCACTTTTTTGAATATTACTTTATTTTGCAATAAATTTTACTACTTTTCTTTAATAAAAATAATATTAATGATAGAAAAGTTTGCAAAGTACAAAAATACATATAACATCATACTCTTAATAGGCCATAATATCAATTATTTCCTATTTTTAAATTTATGCAAATTTTGAATATTTTTAGTAAGTTAGTTTTAAATCACTTTATTTAATTACAGTAGGTCCTCTGTATATGCAGATCAAAAATATTCCCAAAAATCAATAAAAATAACAATACAACAATGAAAAATAACACAAATAAGAAAACAATATGGTATAATAACTACATAGCATTTACATTATATGACTTTAGGTAGTATAAGTAATCTGGAGGTGATTTAAAGTATATGGGAGGATGTATATATGCAAATACTATGTCATTTGATATAAGAGACAAGAGAATTCATGGATTTTGATATCCTCAGAGGACAGGGACTTCCTGAAACCAATCACCCCCAGTTACCAAGCAATCACTGTGTTGCTCATTTCATTAGTGTTTGCAAATTCCCTTAAGTTTTCTAGGTGTCCAATGTTATTGTCTAAAAATATTGATAATTATAATCCCAGGTTTACCTCCATTCTTGTTCCATGTTGTGGTAGATAAAATAATGGCATCCCAAAGATGTAAATTGTGAATATATTTTTACATGGCAAAAGGGAATTAAGGCTGCTGATCAGTTTACCTTGAAATAAGGAGATCACCCTGATTGCTCCAATCTAATCACATCAGTCCCTAAAAGCAGAACCCTTCTCAGCTTCAAAGAGATAGAAGAACAGAGATGAGACATTGGAAGGACTCGATGAGCCATTGTTAGCTTTGAAGAAGAAAGAAACCATGAACCGAGAAATGTGGGTGGCCTCTGAAAGTTGAAAAAGACTTCCCTAGTGCCTCCAGAAGGAAATGCAGCCCTGCGGTCACCTTGATTTGAATTCACTAAGATCCCTGTTAGACTTCTGATCTACGGAACTGTGAGATAAATTTATGTTGTTTTATGCCACTAGTTTCATGATCATTTATTACAGCAGCAATAGAAAAATGCATGTCTTCTTATATTGACCTGAAAAATGTTAAATAATAATGCAAATTTTGGGTGGAGAAAGAGATATTCAGGTTGAAAAGACAAATGAGGCTGCCTTGTCTCAACAACAAATGATTTAGGAATTTTCTTCCACTTCATTAGATGAAACTAATGTTCTAATTTATTATAGTATTACTAATCTGGTTTCTAATGAAACATTTCAATGCATCATATTTCACTTTTCTGATGTTCTTTATTTGTATTTATTAATTTTTATTAATTTTTTGAAGTATCATTTTCAAAGGATTGGTATTTTCTCTTATATGAAATGAAAAGTCTCCTTAAAGTATTGGCACCCTCTGCTACTTTTGCTAGCATTTCTCCCGTATATACTGTGACAAAACTCAAGCCTTAATGTGTATATTTTTATTGTCATCTTTGAACATTTCTCATATTTCAACTATATTGCTAAGGATAGAATCTATAAGCTGAATCAATAGACAATGGTCTTGCCCCATTCTCCTTAATTTCTTTCCCTAAAGGCCCAGTAGTCATGAATAAATTGAGTATCAGTTGTTGTCTTTCCAGCAGCCCTTCTCCCTTTTTTTACTAGCAGCACACTGCAGTTAGACTGTAAATCATAGTACCCTGCCCCTTCCAAACTAATAGATAGCAAATAACCAAGATTCTCCCTCTCCTAGTAATCTGAAACCTGAAAAGAATGTTTAGATGGTCTTGAAATTGTCAATAGCACTCGAAAGAAACTGTCTCTAAGTTTCTGATTGGGATGCCCCAAGTTACTATAGTTTATTAATTTCTGAGACCTTGCTATCTTGTTTTTCCTTCAGTTGTGTAATCTAAGCAGTATCTTTCTTTAAATGTCTTTATTTGTTTATTTTTATTTTTTATTTTTTTGAGACTGGGTCTTGCTCTGTCACCCTAGCTGGAGTGACAGAGCAGCAGCCTCAATCTCTGGGGCTCAAGCAATCTTTCCACTTCCACCAAGTAGCCAGGACTACAGGCACGTGTTATCACCCCTGAAAATTGTGTGTGTGGGGGGAGTGGAGGGAGGCAGGGCGGGGATGGGGTCTCACCATGTTTTCCAGGCTGGTCTTGAACTCCTGGGCTCAAGCAATCCATCTGCCTCAGCCTCCCAAAGTTCTGGGATTATGACCAGTCTCAGTTTCTAATGTTTTCAACCAAAGACTTTGAACTGATTGATTCACAGGGGATGGTGGTCAAGATGGCACATATCGTCATCTATTTCTGTGGATTCGATGCAAAAGTGTTTCTTTGTGTGCTATCTTAGTTAAGAATCTTTTGGTTGTAGTGTAAGAATGAGGATAACAAGAGGAAAGAATAAGAACAATTTTCGGAAGAATCTCCCCAGTGACTCCAATGCTGCCAATGTTCTTTCCAATTAACTCCTGCTGTCTCTCAGCTAAGAGGCAGTAAAATGGAGGCTGGAGAGAGATAGTGTACCTTTTGCTCCCTACTTGGCAGTAGAGTGTCAACAAACATCTTTCCCAAGTCAATCCTATATAACTTTTTTAATGAAATCAAAGGCTCTAGCAACCATGTGTCTGTGTCAACTCTCTCCAGCCCTTGACTTCTGGGTGGTGACATGTAAATGAGGATGAGTTTCACATAATGTGGCTGAATGTTCTATACATCAAAGTAGGGCAACATGACCAATGGCAAGAACATGAGTGGCAATGCGAACCACCTTTGGAGAAAAAGCCAGAATAATACCTTTGTGTCAATCATGCTAAGTGATAAACATTAGCAAATAAATGAGGTTGCATAGTGGACATATTTGTTTTGAGAGTTTTGGCTTTAAACTATTAGAACACTCAATACCTTGCCCCCTCCTTAAAAAAATGAACACTTATGAATCTGAATTTTCCCTATCTCTTTTACTGATATTAATACATAAGAAAAAAACTTCAAAGCCCAAATACCCATGCATACAACTCCATTTATCCTGAAGGGAGAATAAAAGAACTTTTTGAAAAGCTACTGAGGCATAGGTAAAGCTCTGAAAAAAAGTGGAAATACCAAGCCACAAGAATGTCTGAAACCAGGACAGCTCAGAGAAAGTGCATAGCAGCAGTTTATGCACCTTCTCTGTATAGTTCTACCTTGAATTTAACTTATTTCACAAAACTAGAAATTTACATTTGTGAGAAATGGATGGCCAAAGGCTTTAGAATAACGAGAAACAGTAGGATTTTGGGGAGCCAGAACAAACCCTGACCACAGGACCTTCAGAGCTACATTTTCTAGTCTCAATGTAGCACTTCTTTCCTTCCTTTTATTTCTTTTATGTGACCTCCAATATTATTTAAATTTCATCCTCTGTCTTTTGTCATTCTCTATTTCTTTGACCATTCGATTGCATTCTGTAATTCTGAAAACTGACTATTTTAAAATCTTTCATTTAACCTTTTCTCTTAAAATGTTTTTCGTACCTTAAATTACTTCATTCTTCAGAATTTCAAAAGTTAAAAAGGATCAATGGTTATCCTCTCTGGCTTTACCTTTATTTTATTTATATGGTACATGAAGTGTGAAAGCAAGTTACAAAATCTATAGTGAGTACATCTTATTTTTGAAAAAATAATGTATATATAATAAATGTGTTCACCAGGGTCTAGATCTAACTAGCAATTTGCAGAAAATATAAAGGATGAGGGAAGACAGTAAGTCAAATGACACCACAAAAAAAGCAATCAGCCACATCCAAGAGAGGGAAATTCTTCAAGGGAATAGACCAAATTTCCTCAACAATAAACATCATAAATGTAAGCAGAGGGAGAAGCAATTATACACTTAAAAAGTTGGTTCGTAACTATCCTTGTTGATACTTAATTTAGGGAAACACACACACATACACACACACACAAATAAACTGGTAAAAGACATTTTTGAGAGCATCAGAGAAACTGTATTAAGGAATAATTGTTAATATTTTTGGGTGTGATAATGACATTATGATTACATTTTTTAAAAAACCTGTTAGAGATACACACTGAATTACCTTCTGGTAAAATACTCTGATTGATATTACGGTAAATATTATGATTGATATTAGTACCACTTTGGCAAACTGTCTATGTTGGGGGTGGTAGGACAATCAATGACAAGATTGATAGAGTGTCAATAATTGTCATACGAGAATGATGAGTTCAAGGGGAGTCATTAAACTCTACTTTTGTAGATACGTTTCCATAGTTAGTCTGATGAGTTTATAGGTGGTTTGTGTTTCCTTTTCAGTATTTTCTAACTTTTTTACTGTTATTAATAAGTACTAGTTGTGTAACAAGGAAAGTTTTAAAATGTTAAAGGTATGTCCTATATTTTAAATGTATTCCCATATGAACAAGAATTTGTTCATATGCTACTGCCAATTTTAAAGTTTTGAGAAATGAATGTTGACATGATCAGAAAAAGGTGACATATTTCATCACAAGGCAGTTCTGAATTTCAACTGAGATCACATTTCTGAAAATATAGTATAGCCATTATAGTCTTATCCAAGTGCACTGTTATTTGTTATTGACTTGCTTCTTGCTTTTCTTTTCATTCTCTTCTGTTTTTTTTTTCTTCTGTTAACAGTCCAGACTGTTAGCACATACACATAAGTATAGGAGTTTCCACCTTTCATTCTATCATACTGATTACTTTTATTTGGCTTCAGAAGTTTTGTTTACTTCTGCTTCTGTTATCCTTTCCCTGGGATGTAACTATAATTTCCTTTGAATAACCGCTATAACAGAAATTAGCCTAGATAACTCTTCATATTTCTCCTAAGAGTGCTTCTATTTCTATTAGAAATGTCTTGGTCAGGTGTAGTGACTAACACATGTCATACAAGCACTTTGGGAGGCTGAGACAGGAGGATTGCTTGAGCCCAGGAATTTGAGACTAGCCTGGGCAACATAGGGAGACTGTCTCTACAATAAAATAAAAATAAAAAATTAGCCAGGCATGGTGATGCATGACTGTGGTCCCAGCTACCCAGGAGGCTGAGACGGAGAATCACTTGAACCCAAGAGAACAAGGCTGCTGTGAGCCAAGATCACAGCCTGAGACAGAGTAAGACCCTGTCTCAAAAAAAACAAAAACAAAAACAGAAACAGAAAAAGAAAGAAATTCTAATGTTATGCTGTCACGAGAAAGTATCACCTTCTTGAGAGGTAAATGTAAGCACCTTGGCATGTGGAAAATATTGAGGTTAATAATGTAACCGCCCAATGTGTAGGTCCACCTTGCCTGCTGCCTAGATAAAAGGGACTTATCAAGACAGGGGAATTGCAATGGAGAAAGAGTAATTCACACAGAGAGGGCTGTGCGGGAGACCGAGATTTATTTTTACTCAAATTAGTCTCTCGGAGCATTAAGGGATCAGAGTTTTTAAAGATAATTTGGCGAGTAGGGGCCTGGGAAGTGGGGAGTGCTGATTGGTCAGAATGCAGATGAAATTATAGGTCGGGGGCGGGCGGGGACGGGAGGTTTTCTTGCTGTCTTCTGTTCCTGGGTGCGATGGCAGAACTGGTTGGGTCGGATTATGGGTCTGGGTGGTGTCGGCTGATCCATCCAGTGCAGGGTCTGCAAATATCTCAAGCACTGATTTCAGGTTTTACGATAGTGATGTTACCCCCTGGAGCAATTTGGGGAGGTTCAGACTCTTGGAGCCACAGGCTACCTGACCCCTAAATTGTAATTTCTAATCTTGTAGCTAATTTGTTAGTCCCGCGAAGGCAGACTGGACCCTAGGCAAGAAGGGGGTCTTTTTGGGAATGGGGTGTTATCAATTTTGTTTCAGAGTCAAGCCATGAACTGAATTCCTTCCCAAAGTTAGTTCGATCTATGCCCAGGAATGAACAAGGACAGCAAGACAGAGTTGATTAGGTCTGATTTCTTTCACTGTCATAATTTCCTCAGTTATAATTTTGCAAAGGCAGTTTCAATAATAATGATAATAATAATTTCCTTTCTCCTACACTCTCTTCAATTTCTCTCTTTCTGCTACTTCATCTTGTCTCTGGTCCTATTGTTATTGCTCTGCTCCTACACTGCTGTTCTTCCAGGCTGTATGGCCCATGACACTGGGCCTGTTAACCCCAGATCTTTGATCAATTTTCTCTGCTGATTATCCATATACTCTTTTCTTCTCTCTGCCTTTCCACTGATGGACTTAAACACAATCTCTTTCCCCCCAAAAGAGCTATATTTAGCTTTTTTTTTTTTTTTTGCATGCTGTTCCATTTGCAGCCACACTATTTGCCTTCCCCCACACCACTTTCATCACCAGGAATCTATTTTCCTTGTTTTCTTTTTAATATCGGTAGCCTCTATTCACTGCACTGCATAGTCCTTGGAGCTTTTTTTAAGCTTTATTTTTAACAATCATTTGAGCAGAAAGTAGCCAATTCAGTTCTTTAATTTCCCATTTTTTTCTTGGTTTGAAACTGACCTGATTGTGTCCCTCTCACTTTTGTTATGACCAGTTACTTAGAAGCCATACAGCCCACAAGGTCCCTTGGGTATAAATCCAACTTCTTCATTTTAATGGTGAGAAACCAAAAACCCATGTTTCCTGATTTCTGGCTCAGCACTGGAACTGTTTTCATGGCACGTCAATTCATCATACATTTTAATAGTTATATTTGCATAATTGTATTGCCTTTGCAATGGGCTTTCACATCTATCTTCTCGTGTGTACATATTTTAAAGGCCATTTTTGCCCACTATCTCCTAATCATATCGACCACAGTCTTAGGAAATGTCTGCTCTATTATTTCACTTGCCTGTCTGGGTTCTTGGGCAGCAGCATAGAATCCTGCACTGTGTTTTCCTTCACGCTTTCTCACTCTCTGCAGAACAAATTTTGTTATATGCCTTATTATCATGGTAATATTGGCCTTCAGTCCTGTATAGAAGCATTAAAAATATACATAATGTATATCCTTTTAAAATATTATCCTGAGAAGCATCACTTGGAGTAAAGGAGAGTTAGATGAATAAAGAAAGAATATAGTTTCTGCTAAACAAACCCACCAAGAAAATCATGAAAAGAATTATGACAACTACGAAGATGAAGGAGGTATACTTTGTCAACAAAAGCAAAATAACCAAGTTACTCTTAGACATAACCTCACATTATCTTTCTGTAGCACTCTAGCATTTTCTCAACCTTTTCACACACTGTTTTCTCTTTTTTTCTTTCTCCTTCTAGAAATTAATTATGACTTTTCCTTTCAAAAATGAAGCACTTTTTTTTTTTTTTTACTCTTTTCATTTTTTCCTGAGACCATATGTCAAAGGCAAGGTGAGGAATAACTTTGGTGTGGTAATAGCCAAACTTCTCCAGGTCTGCTTCTCAAGCTTGCAAAGTCAAGACTGGCAGAAGTGGTGATTTTCACCTGGGTATCCTGAGAACCTTGCACAGTCCTTACCACATGCAGGTGTTCAGAGTGTGCAAATAAACGAAGAAATGTGAAATTGTGATGATATTTTCATGGCATGCTTATTTTCCACACTTCCTCGTGCAACCCAATGTCCTGTACGGTGTGTTGTTCTACCCATTTAAGTGACTTACCACTTCTCTATTAAGCCAACTTAAACCATGTTACCTTCAACTCAACATTCATTGATCCTCAATACAGCCCTGCAAGGAGGCAAGAAAACTTACAAATGAACTGATAAAGAGAGAGATTAAGCAATTTGCCCCAAATCTCATAACAACTAGGTGATAAATCTTCAACTAGAACTTAAATATCTGGCTGAGAATTCAGTGCTCTTTTCATTTAAATCACATTGCTTCATAAAAATAGATCCACAGGAAGAATAAAAATGTCCAAAGTGCAATGAGGCAGAGAAGATAATATGCAGACAGGCATATTGCACAGAAAGCATTTGACCATATGTCTGCCTGGTCCCCTTCATGTGTTTTGTTCATAACTTACTTTACTCGGGCAGCAGGAGATAGCATAACAACTGTCAGAGTGAATTTAGGCCACAGTTTTGTGTTACTGAATGTGTTGAGTCATTTCCCTTAGTTCACATTTCTACCTAACTTTATCTTTTAAGTCATCATCATGGCTTTAACCTCTTCTTTATTTTGACAGTTGAGATTTTGTAGTGACTATCCTAATGAAATACTTATTCTCACTCGTGAGTCCCTAATCCTTCCCCAATGGAATTAGCTATTTATTTGATGCAATAGCTAGACCAGTAAGGTTAAAAATGCTTTTATAAAGACATTAATAGCTGGGTGTGGTGGTGTGCACCTAGGGAGGCTATGGCAGGAAGATCACTTGAGTCCAGGAGTTTGAGGCCAGTGCAACATAGTGAGACCCTGTCTTTAAAGTAAAAATTTAAAAATTAAAAGAAAAGACATTTAAAAAGGATGTTTACCAAAATGATGGTTAATTGACAGAAAATAAAAACTAAAACTAGAAATCATTGCCATCAGCTTTCTCTAAAGTGTACTTGATCCTTTTCTCCCTGTGATGGAAGTTGAAAGTCTTTGTTTTTTTAATCCACTCCTGTTCAAATGAGAATAAACAGTCAAATGACTGAATTAGTTGGTAGACATAATTCCTAGCCTTCAATTATTTTTATATTCTTTTGTAATACAGTCATTATTTTTTCAGGCTTCTCTACTATTGCATTTAACCAATTCCCAAATAGGGAAATGTTATGTAATTTTTCCATAATTACATAACAGTTCCTTGATTATAATCTTTTATTTGAAAAGATTATATATTTATGTAAAAACTCAGTCTCTTTCTTATATATAAATATTATTAGCAGTCTAAAAATGTCATTCTCAATAAACAGGATGAGTCAACTTGAGGACTAGAGAATCAGGTAGTCAACATCAGAGAACTGGTTTAGCAAACAGAAGGGGTCTACCCAGATAGAGAGAAGTCAGGCAGGGCTGTGGTGTGAAAATATTAGAGAAGCTAGATGAGAGGCCTAATATAGTTTGTCTTTACACCTGTATATTTTGCTTCTTGCATCTGCTTGAATGCCTTCTGTCATTTATTATAACTAGATTTATTGTTCCAATAGGTTTGTACCACAGTCAGAAAAAACAAATCACTGGATCCAGCTGAAGCCTTAGATATGCGACATAACAGAGATTTGCACAAAGATTTGCCCCATTGCCTTCTTGAATTTCTCTTATCATCAATCCATCTAGCTGCAGCTCTCTGAAGGTCATCAGAGGTCAGTATAATTTTAATAAGATTTTAACTGAAGGATAGCCTTGATGTTCAGTGACCTTCAGACATGTTTATAATCGAGAAGCCACTCCCCCTGTTGAATGATAATCTCTTCCATGAATTACTAAACCAGTGGTGCTTACATTCTGATTAACCATTGATTCCCATAAACCCAGCTTCCCCCAACACTGATGATCTAAATAACCTGAATTATTTGCATTGCCTTATCAATTCCATCTCATTTCCTGTCTTGGTGGTTTTGCTCACACTGCTTCTATGTGGAATGTCCAAATGTACCCACTCGAGTTTCTACTTCCTCATTCCATCATCTGTAGTTTCAGTTTCTATACACTATCCATCATCAGGACTAATGTGAGCTGACTTTCCTCCAAAAAGCTTTCCCAGAACTTATCCTGAAATGACATTTTTGTCTGCTAACTTACAATTCGTCACATGTTAGTATACAGCTTCTCTAACTGCCGTGAAATGAAATAAATGGGAAGAAGATGAAACTTGAAAAGCAATCTGCTCTTTAAGGCAGGCGCTGTGGGAGTAGGCCTGGCTGGAGGTAATGTAAGGTCTAGATGGTGTTTTTGGAATCTGAAGACTGAACACCAAACACAACAGGTATAAGCCTAGGCAAGCTGTCAGTGCAGGGCCTAAAATTAGGTATTTCAACAAGTGGATGAATCAATTTGGGGAATTGTATTAGTAAACAGAGGAAGCCTGCCCAGTAGAAGGGAGGGTAAGCAGGGATGCAGTTGAAAACTATTGAGGAAAAATGGCTAAGAAATAGTAAAATTGCCGGGCATGGTGGCTCATGCCTGTAATCCCAGCACTTTGGGAGGCCGAGGCGGGTGGATCACCTGAGGTCAGGAGGTCGAGACCAGCCTGACCAACATGGAGAAACCCTATCTCCACTAAAAATACAAAATTAGCTGGGCATGGTGGCACATGCCTGTAATCCCAGCTACTAAGGAGGCTGAGGCAGGAGATTCGCTTGAACCTGGGAGGTGGAGGTTGCAGTGAGCCGGGATCGTGCCCTTGTACTCCAGCCTGGGCAACAAGAGCAAAACGCTGTCTCAAAAAAAAAAAAAAAAAGAAAGAAAGAAAAAAAAAATAGTAAAATTAACACGTGGCCAAAGATATTACGAAATTAAGCCTGTTACTGAATTACTGACCTGGCTAGTATATATAAGAGCATTAACAACACAAAAACAGATTAGATCAGCAGGGGTGAAATAATCTTCAGGGCTGAAATACTGAGCTAGAAATATTTAAATCCTCCTTGCAGATGAAAAATACAGAGGACAATTTATTGGTTCAGCATGAATTTCTGGTCTTTTGTTAAGAAAGCTAGAATAGAAATACTCTCATTAAAGTGAACATGGAGGCAGTAAACTCCAAATATAGCTACAGGTACCATCTCCTGCTGATTTCTGTGTACAGAGCATGAAAGAAAGGCTCAGAAACAAAAGCACGTCGAAAAAAGAAGCAGAAGGAGGCATTTACTTGCAAAGAAATGTGAGGAATTCAGACTTCAAAAGAACTGGCCCCAAAAATTAAAAAAATAGAACTTTTTAAAACAGACAATATTATGAAGACTGTAGGGTTTATATTAGTCTCTTCATGGCAGAAAACAGCAATTTTATCATGGTTATTGTATTCAAAATTTGATGACATATCTTCAGACAATAAATAGCATTGTAAAGTCAAGGATAAAGTGATTTTCCTTAAGGAGTTAGCAACTCTCAGGAAATGCTCAAGGTTTTATTCATTTGGAGGACTGCAAGTAGACAGAGAGACCCTTTTATTGTTTCTTTATGTCAGAGTGCGGAGGCTTTTTTCTCTGTTTCTTCAGCAGTGGGATGTGATGTACGAGCTGACAATGGTGTCAAGCCCAGATGTCACTTTGGTTTCCACACTTCATGTTGTGGTCATGTTTCCTTCTCTACAGGACATGTTTGTCTACCTACATTGCTGAACAATGTTCCTAATCAGTACTATTGATTTTACATTTTACTTTGAGCCACTTTATTTGCACAGATCTAACAAGAAGTGTTATTAATATTTAATGACCTCCTAGTATTTTTTTGATAAAGCAATAAACTAAGGCTTACAAGTTTACCTCTAGCTATAGATTTATAAAGCCCTTGTGGTTTAAATTGACTTTTACATGTTTAACACCTCAGTTTAGAGCAGACCAAACCAGTTAGTTCACCTCTACCTGATTTCTTCTGCAGTATTTATAATGTAAATGTATCCTTTTCAATAAAAGATATCCAAATGTCTCGGTGTCCCTGCTCTGCCAAGAAAGGACATTCTTTGTCACCTCCAAGCCTGAGATTGCATAGTTCATAGAGCATGTACCAGATTGTTTTCCTGGAAGGATATATAGGCATCACTTCTGCATGCTAAACATAGAAATTATTCTTATTACTGGATTTGTCTTGTCTAATTAAATTGAATTTATAGCACAGCTACAAATTTATTATTAAAAAATTAATTGATTCTTCCAGGCAAAGTGGCTCATGCCTGTAATCCCAGCACTTTGAAAGGCCAATGTGGGCAGATCACCTGAGGTCAGGAGTTTAAGACCAGCCTGGCCAACATGGTGATACCCCGTCTCTATAAAAATACAAAAATTAGCTTAGCATGATGGTGGGTGCCTGTAATCCCAGCTACCTGGGAGGCTGAGGTGGGAGAATTGCTTGAGCCCAAGAGTGGGAGGTTGCAGTGAGCCGAGATCATGCCATTGCACTCCAGCCTGGGCAACAGAGCAAGACTCCATCTCAAAAAAAAAAAAAAAAAAAAAAAAAAGATTTTTCTAATTAGTAATATATTCAGGTAGAAAGGAGGACAGATTCTTATTGAACCAATACAAATAACTACATAGTCACAAAAAATAAGTGTTTTTATTAAAGAAACTTTGTGTAAGATTTAACCAATATTGCTAATTAAGAGTATGTTAATAGACAAAAACCAAATATTGCATGTCACGATTCTTTACAAAATAATTATTTGTATGTTTTTCTTGGCAAATTATTAGCTTTGTTTTTATATTAAGAATTTCTACAAGGTATTTTTTTTTCCTCAACACTGAGAATTCAGAGTGTTTTATTTAGTTTTTACAAATTTAATAATTGTAAATTTAATTGAGGGTTAAAGATAAAGAAGAAAGAAAATGGGTTTCTCTCATGTTCATTAAAGTAGAAAATTAAACTAACCTCAATTAAATCACTTTATTGAGGCCCTTTAATCCTAAATGACAACCTCTTGTCATGCTGGTCTTGAGTGAAGCAGTCTACTTTCATGAATTCATCTGTTTCTACATTGTGAGTCTCTTGGAAATCCTGACTCATTTACTTGGTATAGTTGGAATATTGTTTGTGGGGACAAGGTCAGCCTGTTCTTGGAGGCCTATAGCCATGAGTCAATTTCCTGTGGTATCGATAGTATCAACAGTGTCTGCTACAGTTTTTACTGGAACTCTTGGTATTTCTTCCAGATAACTCAAATTCTGATTGGCCCTTTGTAGAGAGGCTTTTAGGTATGCTTAAAGGGAAAGGAAGGCTGGGTACAGTAGCTCATGTCTATAATCCCAACACTTTAGGAGGCTGAGGCAGGTAGATCACTTGAGGTCCGGAGTTTGAGACCAGCCTGGCTAACATGGTGAAACCCTGTCACTACTGAAAATACAAAAATTAGCCATGCGTGGTGGCAGGCAGCTGAATATAGCTACTTGGGAGGCTGAGGTAGGAGGACAGCTTGAACCCAAGGGGCAGAGTTTACAGTGAGCTGAGATCACACCACTGCACTCCAGCCTGGGCAACAGAGCGAGGTTCCATCTAAAAAATAAAAAATAAATAAAAAAATAAAAAGCAGTGGGGGTACGGGGAGATGTTGTTGATAATAAAACTGTAAAGTTTGGTTAATTTTTTGTCATAGCGAACAACATCACAATGCGGGATAGTGGCAGTCTCTGTTGACGTGTAACACATACTCATCTAATGAAAATGTAATCAGTGATTACCATAAAAGACAGAACACATTAAGAACAATTAGTGCATCCTGATACCTCTCCAGGGCCTTTAATTTTACCCATAAAGTAGATATTATTATTTGTCACCAACTGATAAGTTTACTTTTTTAAATCAGTCGGTTGACATTTATTGCACCAGTCTTTGTACTTGTACATAAATATGCCTCAACCCAACCTGAGAAGTGCACAATTATAGTAACATAGCCACGGTAATCATACGTAATTATTGCATTTAATTAATTTAAGATGATTTTATTGCTATTTTCTCAGATTATGGCCTTGAAAAACAGAGCAGCTTCCACTGTATTGAGCATAATTTTGAGCAAATTAAATATCTGGAGAATGCAAAACATTATCTTTATTTCTAATATATCTTCCTGTTAAGAGCTAGGAGGAGGATCTTTGGAGTTTCCTAGCAGCCATCTGAGAAATCCAGAGATATTGTGTTCATAAATAACATCTCAGTAGTTTTACTATTTTGGATTTGAGGGTTAAATTTGGGGAATGTGGTATCAAAAAGAGTGTCACAGGTGGGGGCTGCAGATATGAAGGACCTGCTATCAATCAGGTGACCCTGGATGGACTACCCACTCCCTGTGTCAGTCCAGGATCCCAGTTGTAGTGGGTTCCTCTCTGCAACAGCACATCTTTCTAAAGGGCAAGAATCTGGGTTCCTGATAACCAGCCTCTGTCTCCTCCATCCTAGCTTGTCATGGTACACCTGAACCACCCTCCCCTTGAATTTGGGCCCTGGAGTTCAGTACCAAGGCTCATAGCCACAAGGGAAATTGGGAGCTCCCATGTGAAAAGCAGAATTAAGTAAATGCACCTTCTTCCAAAGTCTTAAGTTTGTTTGTAGCCCAGGTGCCCCTGTTTCCAGTAGGGGTATTAGCAATACCAGGCAGCCACTCCCCAGGGTTTGTGTTTCTGAGCTTTCCCATTATCAGTTAATTGGAAATTTCAGGAACTGTCCCTGCTTTACAATGCCTGCTCTGATCTACAGTTTTCTTGGAGACAGAGAGAAGGTGATGGGGCATGCCAAAGAGACAAAAATGTCTTCTGATAATCAGGGGTCAGCAGATGAGTATGAAAGCTAATTATCCCCACTACTCAGGGAATTTAGAGGCTTCCCCTTTTGTCTTTGTAGGAATAGCAGACTTTCTGACTATAACGTCCAAAGTTCTTTACAAGTTGAAGTATAGAAGAGATGAGAAAATGTCTTATGCACGAGAGTTGTTATCCAAAGATCTGTCATAGGAGCAGTGACTCTAGGTGTTCTCTATTCTATTTAGAAGAATTACATTCGATTTTCATTCCTCGATGTGCCCAAGAAATAGAACCACTTGCTGGGAGCAAGAAAGACAAGATGACTTCTGGAAACTATTTATTACGAAAAATGAATTTTCATTATGTAGCAAATTACACTGCAGAAGTATTACAAAGAATTCTCATAGACATGGTATATTAAATCGCAAATCAATAATCATACATAGCCAATTAAAAAATATCTTTGTTGATATCTTTCAGAACCTGGGAAATAATGTTCTGACTTTCTAATTTTTTAGTTTCTATTCAATGGCAGAAAATCTATATTGTGCCAAACCAGTCTGAAAATTAGTAGTTAATTATACGCTGGACATGGAAAAATTTTCTATAACCTGTTAAATACAACACTCCATTCATTGCTTAATTCTCCCCAAATAGCAAAAGGTAATTAAGGCTTTTGTAAACTCTTTTCTTTTTTTTAGAACAGCCCACAATGACAGAGGAGAATGATTATATTGTTAATTAAAGCTGGTTCATCACTCATGTGGTAAAGCTGACTAACATGGAAACTTAACTATTTTATCACAAAGATTAAAAAAAAAAGTGTTTATCATTTAAATATGTATGTATTCATTTTTATACTTCTTGAAAGGATTTCTAGGAATACAAAGTAAACTACTATAAATTTCTTTTCTCCTAGATGGCAATATTGTTGTGGGTGAGAAACAATTTAGTCCAGGAGAACTATATCTAATCCAGTAGGACACTGTGGAGAATACGAGTGTTAAATTTTTGCTACAAAACTAATATATGGCTGGGAGTAGTGGCTCACACCTGTAATCCCAACGCTTTGGGAGGCTGAGGTGGGTGGATCACCTGAGATCAGGAGTTCGAGACCAGCCTGGCCAACATGGTGAAACTCCATTTCTACTGAAAATACAAAAATTAGCCGGGCATGGTGGCAGACGCCTGTAATCCCAGCTACTCAGGAGGCTGAGGCAGAAGAATCGCTGGAACTCGGGAGGCGGAGATTGCAGTGAGCCAAGATGGCACCATTGCACTCCAGCCTGAGGGACAAGAGCGAGACTTCGTCTCAAAAAAAGAAAAAGACTAATATATGGAGATTGATTTATCGTTTTATCAAAAAGGTAACCCAAATACTAATGTGACTTTTTTAGACCATCCATTTAACAAATTGCACTAAAAGACTCAAAAGTTATTTTATAATTTATACCCAAACTCATTAATATTGAGTAAAGTTAGTCCAAAAAAATATAAACATTTTATTGCTCATTTAAACTCATTATTTGCAGGTATTATAAACTATAGCAAATGAAGTTTACTTCCCTCAGATATTCTACAATTATTGTATGCCATTAAATTTGTATTTAAAATTCAGTTTTATATTCTAGCAAAACTCTACAATTTGCCTTTTAGACAAAAATACTCTCTTTGCCTTGATAAGCAAAAACACATTAATGACATTGCATGCACTTTTCTAAATACTCAAACTGACTTAATCTCTTAAAGTAGTATAAATGAACATCTGCATTAATCAGAACTAAAGGTACTTTTACATACCGTTCATTCTCCTACTTGATATACTACTATATATACTTGATATACTTGATATACTACTTGATATACTACTATAATGTGTAAAAATATGCAGCAAAGATATGTTAAAAATTTTGCAAGGCTATCCAAAGATTTTTCACTAATTATCTCTAAATGAAATATTAGCCAAGTTCATAAAGCTAACTTGGCTAATATTTCATTTTAAACTGACACACTACAGAGTGTATGTTAAAATTCATTTTAAACTGACACACTACAGAGAATTTATACTAAAATATAAAAATTTACATTAAAATTGTGTTAGACATGAAATTTGAATTTTTTTCCAGGTAGGGTATGTGTGGTTTTACCTATACGGTATAATTATTTGTAGCCCTATCTCAAGTTACAGGAACAAATGTTTTAAAAAATACTAGTTTAATAATTCAATTCAGTTGAGCCACAAATCCAGTAGGGGACATCTAGAAAGCTTTGATAAGTTAAAATATTTTATAAACCAGAAAAATATGCTAACATTAATTCTAAGATTGTGATAAAATCAGAGCAAAAACATAATTAATTTAAACCAAAATTATCAAACCATATACATTTATCCAAGGATTTCTCGTGATTAAAAATATTACCGAACTTTATTTCAATCAAATTTTTAAAATGCTTAAATTTTGTTCTGAAACACCGAAGTCCTTCACGTTATACAATTCTCTTACTGCCTGCCTTCCCTTGTTTCTCGCCTTCTGCCATAGCAACAAAGTCCATTAATTCACCTCGGAACTAAATCTCTCTATAAATTTTTTCCTCAGAGCTTCAGTTCAGCAACTTACCTGTGCTTATATAGATAAGCCAAGGCAAACAGAAGCTCCATTAAACTTAAGAAATTGTTTAACTTAATTCATTAATTTTCTCCAGAGATAGGAAAATGTATAATAATTTGTTCAGAAGATATTTACATACATACAACAAGAAGTCATTATCAAATTCGGAGCTAGTGATGATTTTTCTCTCTGCTTTATTATAGACTTTCGTATGCATTTATTTATAGTCTTTATCCAGTCAGATTATAGGTTATGGTACAGATGTAATTTTTGAGGTTGAGTAATACTTTATTGTTGATGTATAGAATATTCCTTACAATTTATTTCAACTCATTTTTATATTTCTGTGAGATTTTCCTCGTTTGGGGTTTTTTGTCTGAGAAAAGGGAGAGAGAAAGTTAAATGCTTGAAAACCTCTAGAGTTTTCAGAAGCACACAGAACTTCAAACAAACACAAAGCAATTCTCATTAATGCTTTCTTAAGACAAAGTAAAGCCCTATCAAAAATTAGAGCTCTCCATTTTTCAAGCCACGCAAGACTGTCTCCAATAGTTATGGCTTCAGCAGTGATTCAACTTGAGTGTACATCAGAAACACCTGCAAAGCCTAATTAAATGGATTCCTTGACTCACTTGGGAGTACATGACCCAGTAGGTAAGATCTGAGAATTTGCATATCTAAGAAGTTGCCGGGTAATACTGATACCGATGTCTAGGGACTATGAGAATCACTAACCTAGAGTGTTTAAAAAATGACCAATTTCTGTGCCCAATTATCTGCCAAAGTTTCCTAAGAGAAGGAAAACAACAGCAACAACAACAACAAAACAAAAAACAAAGAGAGAAACTGAGGGAAACAGCCATAACTGAGAACTAGTAACGTAAAAACAAATCATTCTAAAGGCTAATTAACTTATTTTCACACCAATGGGGAAAGATTTTAATTTCATTTTGCACCCACAAAAAGCTTTAGAAGTTTTTTCATGTGTCAGAAGGAAGCACATAACCTCCAAATTCACTATCTCTTCTTTGTCTGTTTGCTGTAGTTACTCTTTGCACCAAAGGTTCTGAGCCTGGAGTCTCTGCTTCCGCTGGACAGATAGGCTCTCTGCTTCCATTGTGGTCTCTCACTGAATGTTCTCATCCACTGCTTCCTCACTCTGTAATATCTGCCCAAGAAGCTCCCGTCTTCTCATCCTCCCATCCATATGCTGACATTCTTTCCAGTCTCTGCATTGTTATGAGAGCTCAGTGGGGGAGGGAGCTGAATGTCTGTATTCAGTCTACAACTATGATCTAGGATACTCTGTGTTAATCATAAATAATTAATGCAAGTTTCTTCCACTCAGCCATAGCTGAGCCAGATTACCCACAATGCTATCTCATCCCACCGCAGTCTCTATGACTAATTTCTATTACACAAGGTAAGATCAACATTTGAAGTGATTGAGTTTAAACATAAAAAGATGTATTGTCTCCTGCGACTGGGCAGTCTTCAGGGTTAGTTGCTTGAGTGATCAATGATATCATTAAGATTATGATTGGGACATGAAAAAAAGAACTGGCAAATAAGGAGAGAACTTTGGCAACAGAAAGGCATTTGATCCTTGTGTTGTTTTGAGTGCCCTAAAAGAAAAAACAAATTAAAGGTGGATCCTAACATTAACAAAGAAAGAAGGGAGAGGGTGAATGAGACTCTTGCATCAAAAATTCTTAATTCTTAACACCACCTGTGAAATCTTACCTGATCTGGTTATACTAAGAATAATCATCACACCATTCTGTCTCACATTCTAGAAGGCTTTGTTGTGGTAGAACTGTAAACAACATATAAACATTTCTGAAATATTTTGGTTGTTTTATCTTCCATAAGCCTCACATAAGCCGTGTGTGTGATAACCCATCTTTTGGGCTATTATCTGATTATTACTGCTACCACCTCTCTTGCTTTGCGGAAAGGAGATTCTCTTTCCTTATCAATAGTATTGGATCAGCTCTTCTAATTTCATGATGCCATGAGTATTCAGGAATGATGGAAGAAAAATGTAACCCTGAGAAAAATTTGTAACTACTGCATTTCACAAGTCCACATACATCCTAGAAGGTCTTGCAGACTCTCTCTGCCTTGCTCCCAAGATGGCCACAGGTAGGTCTCTTCTTTCCCATAACCAGAGGGTTATAGATTATATTATCCTTCAAAATCTGTGATAAACCAATTTCTCACTCTAAAGAGAACAAAGTGTTTTGATCTTCCCAACCCTAACCCTAGCCTAAAGTCTAGCTTCTAAGTCTTATCTTATTATAAATGTCCCTGGATTGATCTTTCAAGGGATTTTTGCCTACTAAGAAAATATTACTGTCATTCAAAGAATTGTGGCCTGAAAAGAAATCTACAAGAATCTTGGACACAAAGGCCAAAACATCAGAATGTCTGGATTATTCAGGCTAAAGTAATATCATCTGTGGGTTACCCACAGCCCAGTCCTCAGCTTCAGACAATGCCGGAGTCACTAGTGTTCTGTTTTCTTTCCTCTGCCATTCCTATTCAAAATTTCTAAAAATTTGGAGTTTCATTTATCTTAGGAAGACATTAATACATTAGTACAGTAACATATTTATTTCTAGTTCCTTGAAATTTTATTGAGAAATCCATCACTTTCCAAACTTTCTAGTGGTGTAAAACAGGGATGAATGGCCATGATCACTTCATTGCCTCATCTCAGGTGACACTTTTTTGCCCTTTGAAAAGCCTATAATGTACTTTATAATGTAGTTTAACTTTTCCACTTCACCTCATGTAAACTAACTGATTATCAATACAGTATGAACATTTCTCCAAATCAATTAACAAAAATAGGAAATATCACTTTAATTGAATGCACAATGAGAAAATAAATATGTGTGCATACATGCATATGTAAATATATGTATGACTAAATTCTGCAAGTTTTTAAACTATCTTTTTACTGATGGAGAGATTCATCACGGTTTTTTTCCCCGTACTACAAACAAAGTAGCCGTAAATATTCTAACATTCTGGAGTACGGTTCCCTTATATGAAATGTTTGTGACTAAAAATATCATAGATTTTGGATTTTTTCAGATTTTGAAATATTTTCATATCATAATGTGATATGTTAGGAATGAGACCCAAGTCTAAATTTATTTACATTCCCTACATACAGTATACATGTAACCTGAAGGTAATTTTATGTATTTGTAAAATTTTGTGCAAGAAACAAAATTTTGACTGTCTTTTGACTGTGACCAGTCATACAAGGCCTTATGTGAAATTTTTCACCTGTGGCATCATATCAGTGCTCAAAATGCTTCAAATTTGAAGCATTTCAGATTTCATATTTTTTAGTTGACCTTGGAACATGGATGTGAACTGTGCAGGTCCACTTACATTTGTATTTTTTTTTTAATAAATATATCAGGAAAAGTTTTGGAGAATTGCAATTGAAAAAAACTAGCAGACTAACTGCATAGCCTAGAAATATTAAAAAAAAATTAAGAATACATACATCATGAATGCATAAAGTATATGTATATATTAATCTATTTTATCATTTACTACCATAAAATATACACAAATCTATTATAAAAAGTTAAAACTTATCAAAATGTATGCACACAAACTGTACAAGTCACAATTTGCAGTCAAGAGAAACATAAACAAACATAAAGATGCTGTATTAAACCACAATTGCATACAATTAACTACAGCACATACTGTCATACCTGAATAATTATTTTTATTTTATTTTTATAAATGTGCTAAGTACAAGCCTACTTTTATTATATGGTTGTTTTGCTATTCGGATATATTGCTAGTGGTGAAGTCTGGGCTTTTACTGTACTCATCACTCCAATAGTGAACATTGTACTCAATAAGTAATTTTTCAACCCTCACTCCCCTCCAACCCCGGCATCTTTTGGAATATTCTCCAACATCTACTTTGCCTTGTATGTACTATTATAACAATTTTGCAGCCACCCCCTGCTGCTACTGTGGTGAGCTCGTATTGCCAGTATCTGTTATGAGCACTTGATCTCTTCGGTAAATTCTGTATCTAATAGTGTGTTCTCTCACAGTTCTCTTTTCATTGTGCTTAGTGTAATACTATCAATCTTGAATAACACCATGAGACCAATACAAAGAGCCACAAGTGATACTGGGAGTGCTCCCAAGAAGCAGAGAAAAGTTGTGACATTATGAGAAAAAGTTAGATTGCTTCCTGTAGATTGAGGCCTGCAGCTGTCTGCCATTTCAAAATAAATGAATCCAGTGTTAGGTCTCTTAAAAAAAAAAGGTGGTGGTGGAAATTCATGAGGCTCTCAGTGTAGCTATGCCAACAGCCGTGAACACCTTGTCCTTTCTTATCTCATATTAAAAATGCAGCCTTTATGTGGGTACAGAATTACTATAAGAAAGACATACCTATAGATTCTAACTTGATTCAAGAAATAGCGAAGTCATTATTTGACAACTTAAAGTAAAAGGAAGGTGAAAGATCTAAAGCTGGTAATTTAATGCCAGCAAAGGATGATTTGATAATTTTAGAAAGTGGTTTGGTTTTTAAAATGTCAGGATAATGGGAGTAGCAACTTCTGCCAACCAAGAGCCAGCAAGCGAATTCTCAAATGCCATTAAGAAAAACACTGGGAGGCGGAGCAAGATGGCCAAATAGGAACAGCTCCAGTCTCCAACTCCCAGGGCCAGCGACACAGAAGACCGGTGATTTCTGCATTTTCAACTGAGGTACTGGGTTCATCTCACTAGGGAGTGCCAGACAATCAGTGCTGGTCAGCTGCTGCAGCCCGACCAGCGAGAGCTGAAGCAGGGCGAGGCATGGCCTCACCTGGGAAGCGCAAGGGGAAAGGGAATCCCTTTTCCTAGCCAGGGGAACTGAGACACACAACACCTGGAAAATCGGGTAACTCCCACCCCAATACTGCGCTTTAAGCAAACAGGCACACCAGGAGATTATATCACACACTTGGCCGGGAGGGTCCCACACCCACGGAGCCTCCCTCATTGCTAGCACAGCAGTCTGGGATCTAACCGCAAGGCAGCATCCAGGCTAGGGAAGGGGCGCCCACCATTGCTGAGGCTTAAGTAGGTAAACAAAGCCGCTGGGAAGCTCGAACTGGGTGGAGTCCACAGCAGCTCAAGGAAACCTGCCTGTCTCGGTAGACTCCACCTCTGGGGACAGGGCAAAGATAAACAACAACAAAAGCAGCAGAAACCTCTGCAGACACAAACAATTCTGTCTGACAGCTTTGAAGAGAGCAGTGGATCTCCCAACACGGAGGTTGAGATCTGAGAAGGGACAGACTGCCTGCTCAAGTGGGTCCCTGACCCCTGAGTAGCCTAACTGGGAGACATCCCCCACTAGGGGCAATCTGACACCCCACACCTCACAGGGTGCAGTACACCCCTGAGAGGAAGCCTCCAAAGCAAGAATCAGACAGGTATACTCGCTGTTCAGCAATATTTTATCTTCTGCAGCCTCTGCTGCTGACACCCAGGCAAACAGGGTCTGGAGTGGACCTCAAGCAATCTCCAACAGACCTACAGCTGAGGGTCCTGACTGTTAGAAGGAAAACTATCAAACAGGAAGGACACCTACATCAAAACCCCATCAGTACGTCACCATCTTCAAAGACCAGAGGCAGATAAAACCACAAAGATGGGGAAAAAGCAGGGCAGAAAAGCTGGAAATTCAAAAAATAAGAGCGCATCTCCCCCGGCAAAGGAGCGCAGCTCATCGCCAGCAACGGATCAAAGCTGGACGGAAATGACTTTGACGAGATGAGAGAAGAAGGCTTCAGTCCATCAAACTTCTCAGAGCTAAAGGAGGAATTACGTACACAGTGCAAAGAAACTAAAAATCTTGAAAAAAAAGTGGAAGAATTGATGGCTAGAGTAGTTAATGCAGAGAAGATCATAAACGAAATGAAAGAGATGAAAACCATGACACAAGAAATACGTGACAAATGCACAAGCTTCAGTAACCGACTCGATCAACTGGAAGAAAGAGTATCAGTGATTGAGGATCCAATGAACGAAATGAAGCGAGAAGAGAAACTGAAAGAAAAAAGAAGAAAAAGAAATGAACAAAGCCTGCAAGAAGTATGGGATTATGTAAAAAGACCAAATCTACGTCTGATTGGGGGGCCTGAAAGTGAGGGGAAAAATGGAAACAAGTTGGAAAACACTCTTCAGGATATCATCCAGGAGAACTTCCCTAACCTAGTAGGGCAGGTCAACATTCAAATCGAGGAAATACAGAGAACGCCACAAAGATACTCCTCGAAAAGAGCAACTCCAAGACACATAATTGCCAGATTCACCAAAGTTGAAATGAAGGAAAAAATCTTAAGGGCAGCCAGAGAGAAAGGTTGGGTTACCCACAAAGGGAAGCCCATCAGACTAACAGCAGATCTCTCGGCAGAAACTCTACAAGCCAGAAGAGAGTGGGGGCCAATATTCAACATTCTTAAAGAAAAGAATTTTAAACCCAGAATTTCATATCCAGCCAAACTGAGTTTCATAAGTGAAGGAGATATAAAATCCTTTACAGATAAGCAAATGCTTAGAGATTTTGTCACCACTAGGCCTGCCTTACAAGAGACCCTGAAGGAAGCACTAAACATAGAAAGGAACAACCGGTACCAGCCATTGCAAAAACATGCCA
The DNA here is from genome assembly GCF_043159975.1 of Macaca nemestrina. Taxonomy (NCBI): domain Eukaryota; kingdom Metazoa; phylum Chordata; class Mammalia; order Primates; family Cercopithecidae; genus Macaca; species Macaca nemestrina. Next base: position 125,099,405 of record NC_092130.1, on the reverse strand, counting down.
AAATGTAAAGACCATCGAGGCTAGGAAGAAACTGCATCAACTAACGAGCAAAATAACCAGTTAATATCATAATGGCAGGATCAAGATCACACATAACAATCTTAACCTTAAATGTAAATGGACTAAATGCTCCAATTAAAAGACACAGACTGGCAAACTGGATAAAGAGTCAAGACCCGTCAGTCTGCTGTATTCAGGAGACCCATCTCACATGCAGAACATACATAGGCTCAAAATAAAGGGATGGAGGAAGATTTACCAAGCAAATGGAGAACAAAAAAAAGCAGGGGTTGCAATACTAGTCTCTGATAAAACAGACTTTAAACCATCAAAGATCAAAAGTGACAAAGGCCATTACATAATGGTAGAGCTAACTATCCTAAATATATATGCACCCAATACAGGAGCACCCAGATTCATAAAGCAAGTCCTTAGAGACTTACAAAGAGACTTAGACTCCCATACAATAATAATGGGAGACTTCAACACCCCACTGTCAACATTAGACAGATCAATGAGACAGAAAGTTAACAAGGATATCCAGGAATTGAACTCATCTCTGCAGCAAGCAGACCTAATAGACATCTATAGAACTCTCCACCCCAAATCAACAGAATATACATTCTTCTCAGCACCACATCTCACTTATTCCAAAATTGACCACATAATTGGAAGTAAAGCACTCCTCAGCAAATGTACAAGAAGAGAAATTATAACAAACTGTCTCTCAGACCACAGTGCAATCAAACTAGAACTCAGGACTAAGAAACTCAATCAAAACCACTCAACTACATGGAAACTGAACAACCTGCTCCTGAATGACTACTGGGTACATCACGAAATGAAGGCAGAAATAAAGATGTTCTTTGAAACCAATGAGAACAATGATACAACATACCAGAATCTCTGGGACACATTTAAAGCATTGTGTAGAGGGAAATTTATAGCACTAAATGCCCACAAGAGAAAGCTGGAAAGATCTAAAATTGACACTCTAACATCACAATTAAAAGAACTAGAGAAGCAAGAGGAAACACATTCAAAAGCTAGCAGAAGGCAAGAAATAACTAAGATCAGAGCAGAACTGAAGGAGATAGAGACACAAAAAACCCTCCAAAAAATCAATGAATCCAGGAGTTGGTTTTTTGAAAAGATCAACAAAATTGACAGACCGCTAGCAAGACAAATAAAGAAGAAAAGAGAGAAGAATCAAATAGAGGCAATAAAAAATGATAAAGGGGACATCACCACCGACCCCACAGAAATAAAAACTAACATCAGAGAATACTATAAACACCTCTACGCAAATAAACTAGAAAATCTAGAAGGAATGAATAATTTCCTGGACACCTACACTCTTCCAAGACTAAACCAAGAAGAAGTTGAATCCCTGAATAGACCAATAGCAGGCTCTGAAATTGAGGCAATAATGAATAGCCTACCAACAAAACAAAGTCCAGGACCAGATGGATTCACAGCTGAATTCTACCAGAGGTACAAGGAGGAACTAGTACCATTCCTTCTGAAACTATTCCAATCAATAGAAAAAGAGGGAATCCTCCCTAACTCATTTTATGAGGCCAACATCATCCTGATACCAAAGCCTGGCAGAGACACAACAAAAAAAGAGAATTTTAGACCAATATCCCTGATGAACATCGATGCAAAAATCCTCAATAAAATACTGGCAAATCGGATTCAGCAGTACATCAAAAAGCTTATCCACCACGATCAAGTGGGCTTCATCCCTGGGATGCAAGGCTGGTTCAACATATGCAAATCAACAAAAATAATCCAGCATATAAACAGACCCAAAGACAAGAACCACATGATTATCTCAATAGATGCAGAAAAGGCTTTTGACAAAATTCAACAACCCTTCATGCTAAAGACGCTCAATAAATTCAGTATTGATGGAATGTACCTCAAAATAATAAGAGCTATTTATGACAAACCCACAGCTAATATCATACTGAATGGGCAAAAACTGGAAGCATTCCCTTTGAAAACTGGCACAAGACAGGGATGCCCTCTCTCACCACTCCTACTCAACATAGTGTTGGAAGTTCTGGCTAGGGCAATCAGGCAAGAGAAAGAAATCAAGGGTATTCAGTTAGGAAAAGAAGAAGTCAAATTGTCCCTGTTTGCAGATGACATGATTGTATATTTAGAAAACCCCATTGTCTCAGCCCAAAATCTCCTTAAGCTGATAAGCAACTTCAGCAAAGTCTCAGGATACGAAATTAATGTGCAAAAATCACAAGCATTCTTATACACCAGTAACAGACAAACAGAAAGCCAAATCATGAATGAACTTCCATTCATAATAGCTTCAAAGAGAATAAAATACCTAGGAATCCAACTTACAAGGGATGTAAAGGACCTCTTCAAGGAGAACTACAAACCACTGCTCAGTGAAATAAAAGAGGACACAAACAAATGGAAGAACATACCATGCTCATGGATAGGAAGAATCAATATCGTGAAAATGGCCATACTGCCCAAGGTTATTTATAGATTCAATGCCATCCCCATCAAGCTACCAATGAGTTTCTTCACAGAATTGGAAAAAACTGCTTTAAAGTTCATATGGAACCAAAAAAGAGCCCAAATTGCCAAGACAATCCTAAGCCAAAAGAACAAAGCTGGAGGCATCACGCTAACTGACTTCAAACTATACTACAAGTCTACAGTAACCCAAACAGCATGGTACTGGTACCAAAACAGAGATATAGACCAATGGAACAGAACAGAGCCCTCAGAAATAATACCACACATCTACAGCCATCTGATCTTTGAGAAACCTGAGAGAAACAAGAAATGGGGAAAGGATTCCCTATTTAATAAATGGTGCTGGGAAAGCTGGCTAGCCATAAGTAGAAAGCTGAAACTGGATCCTTTCCTTACTCCTTATACGAAAATTAATTCAAGATGGATTAGAGACTTAAATGTTAGACCTAATACCATTAAAAACCCTAGAGGAAAACCTAGGTAGTACCATTCAGGACATAGGCATGGGCAAAGACTTCATATCTAAAACACCAAAAGCAACGGCAGCAAAAGTCAAAATTGACAAATGGGATCTAATTAAACTAAAAAGCTTCTGCACAGCAAAAGAAACTACCATCAGAGTGAACAGGCAACCTACAGAATGGGAGAAAATTTTTGCAATCTACTCGTCTGACAAAGGGCTAATATCCAGAACCTACAAAGAACTCAAACAAATTTACAAGAAAAAAACAAACAACCCCATCAAAAAGTGGGCAAAGTATATGAACAGACATTTCTCAAAAGAAGACATTCATACAGCCAACAGACACATGAAAAAAATGCTCATCATCACTGGCCATCAGAGAAATGCAAATCAAAACCACAATGAGATACCATCTCACACCAGTTAGAATGGCGATCATTAAAAAGTCAGGAAACAACAGGTGCTGGAGAGGATATGGAGAAATAGGAACACTTTTACACTGTTGGTGGGACTGTAAACTAGTTCAACCATTATGGAAAACAGTATGGCGATTCCTCAAGGATCTAGAACTAGAAGTACCATATGACTCATCCATCCCATTACTGGGTATATACCCAAGGGATTGTAAATCATGCTGCTATAAAGACACATGCACAGGTATGTTTATTGCGGCACTATTCACAATAGCAAAGACTTGGAATCAACCCAAATGTCCATCAGTGACAGACTGGATTAAGAAAATGTGGCACATATACACCATGGAATACTATGCAGCCATAAAAAAGGATGAGTTTGTGTCCTTTGTAGGGACATGGATGCAGCTGGAAACCATAATTCTTAGCAAACTATCACAAGAACAGAAAACCACACACCGCATGTTCTCACTCATAGGTGGGAACTGAACAATGAGATCACTTGGACTTGGGAAGGGGGACATCACACACCGGGGCCTATCATGGGGAGGGGGGAGGGATTGCATTGGGAGTTTTACCTGATGTAAATGACGAGTTGATGGGTGCTGACGAGTTGATGGGTGCAGCACACCAACATGGCACAAGTATACATGTGTAACAAACCTGCACATTATGCACATGTACCCTAGAACTTAAAGTATAATAATAATAAAAAATAAGAAAGAAAGAAAAGAAGGAAAGAAAAAGAAAGAAAGAAAGAAAGAAAGAAAGAAAGAAAGAAAGAAAGAAAGAAAGAAAGAAAGAAAGAAAGAAAGAAAGAAAGAAAGAAAGAAAGAAAGAAAGAGAAAGAAAGAAAGAAAGACATTGAGGGCTGGGTGCGGTGGCTCAAGCCTGTAATCCCAGCACTTTGGGAGGCCGAGATGGGCAGATCACAAGGTCAGGAGCTCAAGACCATCCTGGTTAACACAGTGAAACCCCGACTCTACTAAAAAAATACAAAAAACTAGCCAGGCGAGGTGGCGGGTGCCTTAATCCCAGCTACCCGGGAGGCTGAGGCAGGAGAATGGCGTAAACCCAGAAGGCGGAGCTTGCAGTGAGCTGAGATTCGGGCCACTGCACTCCAGCCTGGGCGACAAAGCCAGATTCGGTCTTAAAAAAAAAAAAAAAAAAATTGAGGAAAAAGGATATCTGCCTGAATAGGTATTAATGCAGCTGAAAGTGCCCTATTCTGGGCGGGAAAAAAGCCACAAAGGACATTTATTAGTAAGGAAGAGAAGCAAGCACCAAGATTTAAGGCAAGAAGGGACAGGCTAACTCCACTGCTTCAGGCAAATGTAGTCGGGTTTATGATCAGGGCTGCCCTTAGCTATAAATTTGCTAACCCCTGAGTCTTGAAGGGAAAAGATGAACACTAGTTTTCAGTCCTTTGGTTGTAGAACAAGAAGGCCTGGACAATGAGAATGCTTTTTTTGGATTGGTTCCATCAATGCTTTGTCCCTGAAGTCAGAAGTACCTTGCCAGTAAGGGACTGCTTTTTAAAGTTTTTTGTTTGTTTGTTTGTTTAATTGGAAAGTGGCCCCTGGCCACCCAGAACCCCGTGAGTTTAACACCAAAGGCACCGAAGTGGTCTCCTTTTCCCCCAAACACATCTCTAATTCAGCCTCTAGGTAAGGGCGTCATAAGACCCTTTAAGGCTCTACACATGGCATTTTGTGGAAAGTTTGTCAAGACTACGAAAGAGAACCCCGATAGAGAGAATATCATGGAAGTCTGGAAGGCTCACACCTTTGAAGATGTCATCAGTTGATATAGGAAAAGCCGTGAAAACCATGAAACTCAAAACAATAAATTCCTGCTGGACAAAAGTACAATTTGTGTCTATATGTCATGCATGACTACAGAATTATGACAAACCCAATTAAGAAAAAAACATAGAAAGAAGTGTGGATATGAAGGGAAAAAATGGTGTGGAGTGAAGGGTTGCAAGATATGGATCTTGGAGGAATTTAAGAGGTAATAGACCCCACACCAGAGGAATTAACAAAAGATGACTTGATGGAGATGAGTACTTCCTAACCACTGTCAGACAATGACGAAGAAGACATAGAAGAAGCAGTGCCAGAAAACAAATTGGCATTCAACAATCTGGCAAAAGGGTTCTGATTATTCAAGACTGCTTTTGACTTCTTTTATGACATAGACCCTTCCATGATACAGGAACTGAAACTAAGGCAAATAGTGGAAGATGGGTAGGTACTACATTGAAATGTTTTTAGAGAAATGAAAAAGCAAAATAGACAGAAATAATGGTGTATTTTTGTAAAGTTTCACCAAGTGTGCTTGCCTCTTCTGCTTCCCCTTCCATGCCTTCTGCCTCTTCCACCTCTGCTACCCCAAGACAGAAAGACCAGCTCCTCCTCCTCCTCCTCTGCCTACTCAACATGAAGACAACAATGATGAAGACCTTTAGGATGATCTGCTTCCACTTAATGAATGGGTCATACATTTTCTCCTCCTTACAATTTTCTTGATTATAATTTTTTTTTCTGTAGCTTAGTTTATTGTAATAATACAGTATATAATACACATAGCATGCAAAATATGTCTTAAACATAACACGTTATCAGTAAGCCTTCTGGTCAACAATAGGCTATTAGTAGTTTGGGGGGAGTCAAAAGTTGTATGTGGATTTTTCACTGTGTGGGAGGCCAGCTCCCCTAACCCTATGTTGTTCAAGGGGCAACAATATTCTTTCTCACTGGCACTTCACCTTCCATAAATTCAAGTCCCAAAAGTAGAACTGCAAGTTCAAAAGGATTTTTAAAAAAATGATTACTGCCAGATTACAGAAAGTTTCCAATTTACATTCTCACTAACAATGTACCATGTTGGTGTCCCTGAATCCTTATCAGCAATGAATTTTTAAATATACTATAAGGGATGAAAACATATTTTTGTAAATTTGAAATTCCCTGATCACTAATGAAGTTAAGCATCAATATTTTTCCTTTAATATGCAAATGCTGAAAATACCTCTAACTATAATAGATGTCAAAAATCTGTAAATCAGGTCAGGTGTAGTAGACATTCACCTGTAGTCCCAGCCACTGGGAGATTTGAGTCCAAGAGTTCAAGACTGTAGTATGCAATGATCGAGCCTGTGAATAGTCACTGCACTCCAGCCTGGACAACATAGCAAGACCCCATCTCTTAAAAAAAAAAAGAGTCTATAAGACAAAGGTCCTCATAAATCAAGAGAAGCCAAGACAGTCACTGTGCCTGAAGAATATTTCAAGTATTATTGTAAAACAATGAGATATTGAACATACATTGGAGCAAACTCTTCTTCACTCTTAAATCCTTTCAGCACAGAGACCATCAACTGACTGTGTCTGGGTGCTACCTGACCACTACTGGAGTCTCTTTCATTTGCCTGAGTCTGTGCAACAATATGAAATTATAATTTTACTATGCACCTAAACTTTCCTCAATATATTGAATTATTACAGAATTTGATGAGTCAAATTTTGTAAATTCAGTTACCTTTTTCCACTACTCTAGGCCTCATATACTATCTGGTCTCAGGGTTAAAGGTCCATAACTGAATAAGCCAAACTTCTTAATTTGAGGATAAAGCATGTTAATAAATCTGGCCTTAATGTCAAATGAACTTATGTCATATTAAGTAGCTGGATAGAAACATGCATCCCAAAGTGGATACTGTTTATCAGGCTCAGTGCTCTATTCTTGACAGTAAATCCCAGAATAGGGTGGATGCTTTAATTGTGTATTTAATAGTATTAGGTGTAATATCGAAACCAGTAAGGAAACACTATTGATGTGAATAGGAACACTAGCTGTGGAGCTGGGAATTTTCTATATAAATGCTATGTCTTTCACTCACCTGTTTAGTGGGCAAGTTGTTTCAGTTCCTATAATATCTAAATTGGAGAAAATCACCCCACCTACTTCTTCAGGTGTTACAATAATTATGAGGGATAACATCTTTTTATGTGCTTAACACAATTCCTCACACGTAGAAAGCAATAATAAACATTGGCTAGCATTGTAAGGAGGTTTATTGTCTTCTAATGTGTTTTCACACATTTTATCTCTGGGATCTTCAGTGAAACGTGGATCTAGAACAAGAACAAAATGATGTTACCTTAATGATCTCTATGTCTTTATACTCAAGGTGTCTTAAAATATTTTGCTGGCCAACAAAAGACACCTCCTGTTCTAATTGGGCATTGTCCATTTCTTTAAACTATGCAGACAAACAATATTATAAAGTGAGAACATCAGCATAAAAAACATAAACATAAATCTTAAAAGTGAGTTCATGAAAATTCTTACTGATGAAATGGCAGTGTCACAGGCTGAATGTTTATGTCCCCCAAATTTGTATATTGAAATTCTAACCCCCAGGGTACTCGTGTTAGGAAGTAGAGTCTTGGGGAGGTGATTAGGTGATGAGGACAAAATTCTCATGAATAGGATTTGTGCCCTAATAAAAGAGATCCCAGAGAGCTCATTGACCCCTTCCAAAGTATGGGGATATAGCAGGAAGTTGCCTTCTATGAGCCAGAAGGGTGGACCTCACCCCAGATGCTGAATCTGCCTTGATATTGGACTTCCCAGCCTGCATAACTATAAGAAATTTCTGTTGTTTATAAGTTACTCAGCTTACGGTATTTTGTTACAGCAGCCTACACAGACTAAGATGAGTAGCATTTCGAGTATTGAAATTTCTTCATAAATGAATAGAGTATGCCCTGTTAAACCATATTCTCTGCTAACCCCATTTACTCACTCTTCCTCTTTATTTTAGTTTCAGATTTTTGGTATTTATCTCTGTGATTTTATTCATTCTTCACAATTTGCCATTCTTATACTTTGAGTCATGTTATCAGTTTATAGTACCTCCATCAAATGATAGTCTGCATTTGTTTATCCTTGGCTGATTCAAAACACTTGGCATAATTTCCTTTAAATCCTCTTCCTCCCATCTCACAACACTGTATTGTTTTCAATTAATTTCCAATAAACTCTTCATTGTCCATGCTGTCAGAGTTGGCAGACTTAATCCCTGTTTAAGCTAATAGGTTCAACTTCTTCAACAAACGAATCTTTCATGAAAGCTGCTGACAAGTCAGAGTATTAATTAAATCTAGTTTCATTGCTTCTCACTCTCCTTGATCTTTATCTCTTGTTTTTTGGGAAACAGTCACAGAGTTCTGGTGCTAATAAATACTATAAAAAGTATGGAATACAGTCTGAAGAAGCAGAATGTTCTCTTTAAAGTTGATGTGGTGCTTTTTGTGCACTGAGCATTGGCTCAAAACCCCCAAAATTAGGCAGCCATACTCCTAAGCTCATCTTCAACCATAAGACAGAAAAGTCAAACATATCTGAAAATATAATATCACTGGTACCTTATACCAGCACTAAGACTAAGAAAACCCTGGAGAATGGCTCTAGTACAATATTTTTCAATTGGAATTAATTTTTCAAAATGGAAAGGACTTCACTGCTATTTTTATTATAAAATTAGTATGTGTTAATTATTAAAAATAAGTACAAAAATCTATAAAAGAAAAAGGGAAAAATTATCAGCAGTTCCACATTCCAGAGATCATCACTGTTAGCATTTAGGTATACAAATATCCAAACACTTTTCCTATTAATACAATTAATTTTTAAATTTGACCATTATGCAATGTACACTTGCACTAAAACACCATACTGTACCCCATGAACATATGCAATTATTATGTCAATTAAAAACAAAATAAAAAACATTTTACAAAACATCATGTTGTTTTTAATAACTTGTGTATTTCTAATTGTATACACCATAAAACAAATGTTTTCACATAACCTTTATTTTATTATAATAACTAATTAGTCATTTAAACAGCAAGGTACATTTCAATCTACAGATATACTATATAATATTTACTCCAATCTGGATGAGAATTTATGTTGCCTGTAAATATTGTATCACAAACATTGTAAGAATAATCTCTGTAAAGGTTTTTTCCTGTATTATTATTTGGGTAGAAAAATTACTAGAAATAGAATAACTGGGTCAAAGATTAAAAACAACTTAAATTTCAATGTATAGCATCAAGTTATTCTCTGAAATATTGTACTGTACAGTATTTGAATTTTTTTCCCCATTTTTACTACTGCCAATAATTTTAATCTTTGCAGATCAGTGAGACAAATAATAATAATAATAATAATGCAGTAGTATGCAAGGGAGATGAATATGTAGAAAAAGAAATGCAAATGGCCAGGAGTAATAGAAGATGTTCAACATCAATCTAATCAAATTAATGAATCTTTAAAATGCAATAGCAGTCAATGTTAACAAGAATGTAGGTGTAGGTATTAAACATTCTCATAAGAATATAAACTAAGACTGTGTTTTAGGATTATATTAGGTCACAGCAATTAAAAAATGTTAAATGCATATGCTCTATAGCAACTTCTCAGGTTGGAATTTATCACATGGAGGATCTTGTAAAAATACATAAACCAAGATATGTCATTAATATTATTGGCAGCCTATTGTTTAAATAAAAAATATATTTACACAATACAGTTGTTAAAAGTAACAATATCTTGAATGTAAATTATTAAACAAAAATAGAAAGCCTAGGCATATTTACACAATACAGTTGTTAAAAGTAAGAATATCTTGAAGGTAAATTATTAAACAAAAATAGAAAGCCTAGGCTGGGTGAAACAGCTCATGCCTGTAATTCCAACACTTTGGGAGGCTGAGGTGGGAGGATTGCTTGAGCCCAGGAGTTTGAGACCAACCTGGGCAGCACAGTGAGACCTCGTGTCTAGGAAAAAAAAAATAGAAAGCATAGTTCTGAACATCCTTTTGTGTAATACTAAAAGATAAAATTTTATTTTCGATCTTGTTTAAGATCTATATTCTATACGGGGGATGTGCATTAACGTCATTTTTAAAAAGATACTCAAGAAATTGTCAACAGTGATTATCTTAAGGAGAGATTCTAGAAGTTTGGGGGTAAGAGACTACAGGAAGGAGAATTTTATATTTCATTTTTACCTTTATTTAATTTTTTGATTTTCTTACTGGATGCATGAATTATATTTATGTCAGCATATTTTATCAGATAAATAAAATTATGAGCTATTTCTGTTTCCTCTCATTTGTTTTATTTTTAAATAAAGGAAAATGAGGTACGTCTTTTTAAAATTTGATAATCTTGAGTCCATGATTATTATGAAAGCCCTCTGTTATCTTTTTACTTCCTTTCACAGTGACTGTTTGTGTTATAGAACAATTTCTCAAGACAAATGTCATAGAAGGTAGATACAAAAAATGATTACATTTGTTTATTCAAGCTAATTTCATGTTATGAACAAAATTATGTAATGTCATTTCTAAGACCTTTCTGTGATCTATCAATCCACTAGGTTAAATAGCAGAAATCACTTCCAAAACAAATCCTTTTGCAGTCAGCAAAATGAAGCAATTATATGAATAAGTTTTTCCACTTGGCCTATTTTTCTGCCCATGGTTATTAATCAGTCTCACTGACTACATTTTCCATTTTACATCCCCTTTCAGGCACTACTCCAGGTGGCCAAGCATATCACATTATGTAAATAAAATAAAACAAATCTTTTCCCATTGAGCAAATGGATATACTTCATCTATAATAATGCTTCCAGTCTTTCTCAGATCATTCAAAAATCATGATATGGTTTTCATAAAAGGACATTCATCCCATTTGACTAACTGGAATTTCTTTAAGTAAAATTTTACTCCAGCTAATCTTTACCAAATAGCTGAATTAAGTCAAGTTGACACCCTGTTATCTACCAGCTCTTCCAGCCCTTTTGCTTGATTGTTTTGTCATTTTGCCTTTTCTCCTCTTCTAGAGTGGGAGTATGGAGATTTACCCTTCTGAAACAGCTGTGTCACATCATGATCCTTGAGGATACCAGTTCTTAACTGGCTGCACATCAAAATCACTGTTTCCTTTTACCAATACTCTAGACACACTCAAGCAGACATTCTGGATTCTGATTTAATTGACACAGAGTAGGGCCTGGGCATTTTTAAATCTCCTCACATGATTCTATTGTGCCTCATCTATCCTAGCCCTTAAGCAGGACCAAACATTTCTTCAGTCTTAATTATTACTCTCTTAAACTTAGTCCAATTCCTCACAACTGATAGATTTCTACATACTCATCTGCCTTGAATGATGACAATTGATATGGTTTGGCTGTGTGTCCACACCCAAATCTCATCTTGTAGCTCCCATAATTCCCACATGTTGTGGGAGGGGCACAATGGGAGATAATTGAATCATGAGGATGGGTCTTTCCCATGCTGTTCTTGTGTTAGTGGATAAGTCTCATGAGATCTGATCATTTTAAAAATGGGAGTTTCCCTGCACAAGCTCTCTCTTTGCCTGCTGCCATCCATGTAAGATGTGACTTGCTCCTCCTTGTCTTCTGCCATGATTGTGAGACCTCCCCACTCATGTGGAACTGTAAGTCCACTACACCTCTTTCTTTTCTAAATTGCCTAGTCTCAGGTATGGCTTTATCAGCAGCATGAACACAGATGCATACAACAATACTGCAACAAATCTACTCACATCTGTACTCTTTATAGGAATTGCAGTGCTACAACATTAGTGGCTGTTAATTCTAACAGTGTTAAAAAATATTAATGCTTGTCCCACCCCTAAAGTCTAGGGTGTGACCTGAGCATTAGGTTATTTAAAACTTTTCTCAGGTAATAGACTTGTGCAGTCAAGGTTGAGAACCACTCTACAGGGCCAAGATATGTAAGAAAATTCAAGTCATTTAGCTTGGCATGGTGGCATGCACCTGGAGCCCCAGGTACTCTGGAAGCTGAGGTGGGAGGATTGCTTGAGCCCAGGAGAGAGATGCTGCATAAGCTATGATCACATCACTGCACTCCAGCCTGGGTGACAAAGTGAGATCATGTCAAAAAAAAAAAAAAAAAAAAAAAAGAAAGGAGAAAGAAAGGAAGAAAAGGAAGGAATTAAGGAAGGAAGGAAGGAAGGAAGAAAGAAAGGGAGGGAGGAAGGGAGGGGAGAAAGAAAGAAAGAAAGAAAACTATTCTAGGTGCACATATTATTTTGTTTCTGAAATTGGTTTTAAAATATCTATGTCAGAGTTCATTTCTAGAACTTTATCTCTAGAAAACATATGTTCACTTCTCAATATAGGAAAATGGAGATTGGAAACATGAAGAAAAATGACGTTGGAAAATGATTTCCATGCTTATCTCTCAACTTCTTTTTTCAACTTCCCTTTTGTCATCTCCATAACTTCACTGATACCTAGGAATCTCTGTTACATCACAGTCTTCAAGAGCTTTGCTGGCAGCAAATTAATTAAGACATTAGCTTTCAAAAGTGTATGATATTCTCTCACAAACGTGTCTACTTTTAATAGGGCAAGCTATGTAAAGATTTTAAATCTCATTCCAGAAATACCACATCTATTCTACCTACTTATGAAGACAGTCAAGTCTCTAGACCAAGATAGAAATTCATAGTTTGGAAATAAATCCCTGTAGGGCTTTTCCACAGTCCCAATATGTCCCCTACTGTCCTGATTTTAGCAACAAAAATTCTCCATCCAGAAAATCCTTCATTCCTGAGTAAATTGAAAGATTGGTCACCCTATTTCTATCTGTGTGTCTTTCTTTCATAATTGGCTCATAATCATAGCAGTCACAATTTTGAAAAATTTTATTTTACTGAATTCCTCATTGCTATTTTCTCATTTTTAAATAATAAAAACTTATTAATAAACATTGTAAATATACCGAAGAGTAAACAATAAAACAGTAACCATTGGCAGAAATAGTCACTATTAAAATCTTAATACATTCCCTTCCAATGTTTTTTCTGTTAATCCAAAAAAAAAAAAAATCAGAGATTTGCCTCTGTGAACTAGATCTCTTTTTATCTTTAGATATTATTTGACAAGTATATAGCTCAATCATCTATTCAAACTTCTCTTTTACAGACTCCCTGCCAATTAACCTTCTCCTATGAAACTATCATGTCTTCACATAGGATAAATATGGTTATTGACACACAAGCTTTCTTAGTTACATTGCAATCCAGTTGTGCGTCCCTAAATTTATGCCAGTTGGATTTCGAATGATCATTACTAAAGAGACTTGGTCTTATCTCTTGCAATTTGCTTCTTCCTTCTTAAATTCAGTTCTTGTAATGTAACTATACATTACTTTGGGGGTATCTTTTTGCCTCATATTCAAATTATCTTTCAAATAGAGGTACATTTCTATATTTCTGTATTTCTATATTGTATATAATAGTATAGAAAACTCATTATTATGAGTTTTCTATATCATTAATATAGAAAATCTTATTATTATGAGATTATAGTGTACATAAAAGTGTTGAAGTATACATATGTAATATATAAATATATATTAAATACATACAAAATATCTGATTAGTAATAAGATAATAATGTATCTACCTCTGAGTTTTAAAACTAGGACTTTGAAATACCAGCAAAGGCTACCTGCTTTGACCAGCATCTCTTTTCCCTACCTGCTTTAATCATGTCTCGGGTCCTGACAAATTTGCCCCCAGATCCTTCCCAAATTACTCTCCAACTCTGTTCCATGTTTCAGGGAAATAACATTTATTTCCCAGTCTCCTTTGCCCTCCAGTTTCCCAGCAAGCTATCCAGTGAGGGATGCCATAAAAACCTGCCTCTTTTCTGTAGGGCTACTTCCCACCAGCTAGCCCCTCCCTCCGTGGACCCAATTCCCATCAGCTCTAGCAACCTGCCTGAAGTCCTGGCCTCTTGGCTCTGATAACACCTTCTCCCATTATCCTTCTAGTCCTAGGGGCAGTACTGGCTTCTTGCTCTTGAGTTGCTGACTCACCAAGCCTGGTTTGGCTTCCATCACGTGTGTAATCAATCACCTGTATTAAATCACCTCTGCTTGAAAGACCAAGAATAGTTTCTGATTTACAAGCAAACAATGAAAGCTCTTCTATTTCTTGTTTGCTAAACAAGATTTGTCAAAGTTAAGTATTACGTTTTATCGAATTTACTTTTTGCCCCTCCTACAATGATGATTTGCTTTTCCTCCTTTAACTTGTTAATGTGATGAATTACACATAGATTTTTTCTGTTGTTAGAAATCCTTGCATTCATGGAATAAACACAATTTTCATACTATATCATCTTTTTTATAGATTTCTAAACTTAATTTGCTGACTTTTTTTTTAATTCAAAATGTTTGCCTTTAGGCTCATGAGGAAAGTTGGAGTCTAATTTCCCTGTCTTACACATTTCTTGGATAACATTGGTATCAAGGTTGTATTGCCTCATAAAATGAACTAACAAAAGGACCTTGTTTTATTCTGGAGTTGTTTTTATAAAATGGAAATAATCCATTTATTGAAAATATTTGATAGAACTCTCCAGTAAAAATGTCTGGGCCTGCTGGTTCTCTTCTTCTAAGAATAATTTGGAACTTATAATTAAAGCTCTTTCAATGTGTTAGAAAACTTTCCAGGTTTCCTTGAACATTAATGAATTCCAATGATGAAAAACCCTCAGATATTTAATATAACCTTAAATATAACCTTTCCCAAATTCATTTTTTCTTTTGCATATCTGATTAGATACTTTAATTTTTCAAACTCTATTTCACATATCAATTTTCCTTTCCTACTCTGTACTGTCTTCAGCATAATTTTTTGGTCTAACTTCCAAGTCACTTATTTACTTTTTAGTTCTATCCAATATTGTGTTTAACCTGTCCATTGAGTTTTTAATTTTCATTATGTTTTTTGTTTCTAAAAGATCTCTTAAATTCAGTTTCAATCTGCTTAATATAAGATACATACACCGTCTCACATTTATATTCCTGGCACACCTCATTGAGTTTTTAAACATATTAAACATAGCTTTTATAGTTATATAATCATTCTAATATCTGAAGTCTTTATGAGCATAATTCTGTTTCTGCTCATGATGTTTATTTCCTCATGAGTTTTGTAAGAGTCTTACTTTTTCCTCATTTTGGGTGAAATTTTACTTTGAGACATGGGGTGAATGTGGGTTTCTCCGAAGACACTTTGCCTTTGTCTTGTGTTTGGAGGTAATACCAACATGTGATAACTATAAAATAAATTAACAGTTTGATGTGTGGCTTTTTTTGAAATTATACTAACAGTGAAAATTTAAACCACAAATTCATGTGAAGATGGCCTTGTAATTTTTCCTCTAAATAGCGCCGAGTTTGAGGCAGGAAAATTTCGTGGTTGTCTCCCCCTGAGGAACAGGTTTTTATCTAGTTTATTCTTTCACTGAAATTATAGTCCTTCGTATCTCTGGCTTTCAGCAGTTTTCTCCTGTAAGACTATTATACTGAGCAGGCACTAGGTTTTGTATCACATTCTCCCATATTCCAGGTGGTCATAAAAATTGAAGCTCAGGGTACTAGGGCCAGGACTGTCCTTATGGAAGTCTGGATTTCCATATGGAAGTCTGGAAGTCCTGGTTTGGGAGTCTGCATACCTCTCTGGATTTATGTATTCTCCTTATGCTTGGCCTATGCGGCTCACCTTAATTTCTATTCAAGTCAGTAATATACTTTTGAAAAATGACATGTACATTTTATCTGGTATTTGTAGAGTTTATATAGCAGGATAGTGATTCAGCAAATCTAGTCTACCACAATGCTAGGAATAGAATTCCCTAATTTTTGAAAACATTATATCAAATCACATTTATTGCCATTAATAGTCTTATAAATGTGCTTTTAAGTAACTGCATTTTGTTATAGCTTGTTGTTATTGTATATTTAATTAATTCGCCCCTACCTCATGTTTTTTGGAAGTGAAGGTTGTACTCAACTCACTATGTTAAGTAATACTACAGTAAACATCAATCTATACATGCATTAATAATGATTTCCAAGAAAGTGGTGAATCGTGGTCATAATCATCTTTGAGGCTGATGGTACATATTCTCAAATTACATCTCAGAAATAATGACACCAATTTCTGCTCTAATCAGCCATATATGAAAGTGTCATGTTTCTGTTCTCTAACCAATACAGCTACCACTGTTTTTATACCTAAAAATCTGGCAAAGATGTGAGAAGACATCTTATTGTTTCAATTTATATTTCTTTGGTGACAAAGGTACTAAATTACTCAATGTACTAAATTACTATTTTCCTATTTATCATCCATTTCAAACAAAATGTAAACCATTTTTTAAAATTTTGTATTATGCAAATCCTAAATCACTACTTTATTTATTCAATTTCCTAAGCAAAATTATATGTTGTTGCATTTATACATTTTATATTAGATCATTCTGCCTTATGTTTATATCCTAAAAACTGTCAGAATTACATAATAATTATGAACAGTTGATTACAAATAATGTCTTTATTAGGATATTTCTCCATAAATCTAAATTTTATCAATCTTTCTTTAAATAGCTCTACACAATTTCCTCTTGTATTATATTAATAATTGCAGATACACTTCTTTTTGCTATTTCTATTAATTCTTTCCTATTCCTATTGTCTGTTAGTCTCCCTTTTTCTCCCATAAAATAAATAAAAATTTTAGTATCAGATTCTATGATATATTACTTCTTATTCCCAGCCTTCAACATTTTAAGAATTCAGATTGACCTTTTCTCCCATTGTTACTTCAAGTTATCAGCATGTCAATACTAGGGAAATCTCATCAAGTGTTTAACAGTGCATACCTTACTGACTCATTATTTATTTCAATTTAATCTTTCTTATTTTCATTCAACTTTTTTCTCAGTAATATATGACTTTTTCAAGCTTTTTATTTTCTAATGCATTTCTCCAAATAGCAGCCATAACCCTTATATGCCCTCTTTCAATGACAACAACAAAAATGTGCCAGGCTTCTTGGAAGAAAATAATTATACCAATTTAAGAAGGAGAAAATTGATGTACTGATAAACAAATGGGCATCTTAGGATCATGTTTCTCACAAGTAAAGCAGTTCCAGAAATTCCTAGGACCCTAATGGGTTTTATTCTAAATAGGTTAAACACACCACTTAAAAAATTGTTTTCTGCAGTTCTCTAATATTGCTTACAATTGTCCATATTTCCGTGTTTATACTTGCCCTTTTTTTTTTTTTTAAATGGAGTTTTGCTCTTGTTGCCCATGCTGGAACCCAGGCTGGAGTACAGTGGCTTGATCTTGGTTCACTGCAACATCTGCCTCCCAGGTTCAAGCAATTCTTCTGCCTCAGCCTTCTGAGTAGCTGGGATTACAGGTGCATGCCACCACACCTGGCTAATTTTTTGTATTTTTAGTAGAGGCAGGGTTTCACCATGTTGGCCAGGCTGGTCTCGAATTCCTGACCTCAGGTGATCCACCCGCCTTGGCCTCCCAAAGTGCTGGGATTACAGACGTGAGCCACCGGGCCCAGCCTTATACTTGCCCATTTTTTGATTCTAATACTTTGCTACACAATGAGGGATTCTGGGACCAATACCATCAGCTTGACTTGAGGGCTTGTTCAAAAGCAGACTCAGAATCTGCAGTTTATCAGGATCCCCAGGTAATTTGTACATGCAGTCTACTTTGGTAGATCTGCTCAGGCAGACTGGAAGACTCTTCTATCTGCCTCATGTAAGGTGCAGGTGACATAATTAGGTAATCAAGCAAAAGATCACATTTTTTAATGAGAAAGAGACACTGGCTATTATTTTGAGAGGCAAAACCGGTTATTCAGTCCCAGTAAAATGAAGATGACAGCCAAGATCAAGATTTTTCATTTGAGATGTGCCTGCGGTACAATTACATTTGCTGAATGAAACTGCTTCATTAATTAGATACAGGTTTCTTCTCTCTTCTTTTTGAGATGTAGAGAGGACACAATAGACTCATGGAACTTAAAGAACTAGATGCCAGCTAACAAAAGATGCTATCCTGCCTCTTTCATTTCACCATATTGCTTTCTTGAAAACATAGTACAGAGTCAGTTTAGCGTTGAAAAAATCCATTCTCCTAATTCTAAAAAAAGGAGACAGCCAGGCATGGTGGGTCCCTAAAAACACACAAAAAAATAGCTGGGCGTGGTGGTGCATGCCTGTAATCCCAGCTACTCGGGAGGCTGAGGCAAAAGAATCGCTTAAACCCGAGAGGCGAAGGTTGCATTATGCTGAGATAGTGCTATTGCACTCCAGCCTGGGCAACAAGAGTGAAACTCTATCTCAAGAAATAAAAAAGAGAGAGAGAGAGAGACAGAGACAAACTATAATTTCATTTCAGAAGTTTTATAGGATACTATTTCCAATTTTTTTCTTACTTCATTAAAATGTAATTAGCAGTATGTGAAAATTTCCACTTTATCCTCCATCAGTAGCCTCTCCTTCTAATTATACAATTAGTATAAATTTTTTCTATTAACTTTGTGAAGTGGGATTCTTGTTTTATACATACCCCTGGAAAGTCTACTTAAACTGTGGGACCCTGGGATTTTATATTTCCAAATAGAAGATACGATCCTTTTGTATCACAAAATGTACTTAAGATGTTTTGGATTATATTTAAATATTCTTGAATGAAATAGACTTAGTGACTGAAGCCAATTATTATATTTTTCCACACCAAAATAAATGCAATAGGAAAAGATGACAGTTCTATCTAGTATTCCTGCTTCAATATTGCACAAAGTAGAAACATACATATTCTGTTATGTTACAGGGTCTAGGGCTTTGGGAGAACAAGGCTGAAGTCAGCTGAGATTGTGCCACTGCACTCCAGCCTGGGTGAGAAAGTGAGACCCTTTCTCAATAATAATAACAAAAGTAAAAAAGAAATATAATATTTAATAAAGATATGCACACACATGGGTTTATCATGACACACATGAACATGTGTGTACAGTTCAAAAAATGAGTAAATCTAGAAACCTGTATTGCCTCAATAGCTAGCTGAGTACTTCAATATGCATGTTTATTCAACAATTTTGTGTTAAGCTTCAGTGGTAAATAAGCAGAGTACACTGACTGTAATGAATACTTCTTTTGATGAGGATTATCACCACACAATTGAAATATGATATAGTTGGCTGGGCACATTGGCTCACACCTATAATCCCAGCACTTTGGGAGGCCAAGGCAGGCGGATCACCTGAGAACAGGAGTTCAAGACCAGCCTGACCAACATGGAGAAACCCCATCTCTGTTAAAAATACAAAATTAACCAGCATGGTAGCGCATGCTTGTAATCCCAGCTACTCAAGAGGCTGAGGCAGGAGAATCACTTGAACCCGGGAGGCAGAGGTTGTGGTGAGCCGAGATGGAGCCATTGTACTCCAGCCTGGGCAACAAGAGCAAAACTCTGTCTCAAAATAATAATAATAATAATAAATATATATCATATATATAATAAATATATCATATATATGATATAGTTTAGAGTTAAATACTGGCTGCTCTTGGGAACTTTGAGGTGTTCTGAGGGATATAAATAACACGAAGAGAATAGCACATTGGCTTGCAGCAGATTAGAGTCTGCTACCTGTGTGAATACTTGCTTTTCATGAACTATGAGGATCCCCTTAGCTTTTGAACCATTTCTACTTGTGTTTAAATTTACCCTTTAATTTTGGGATTTGACAGCCTCTGCCCTTCTGTTCCACTTAAGTGTGGCTTTTCCTACTCTGACTCACTTTGATTCTTGACCTCTGAATCTTATTCCTATTTTACAATAAACATACATAGCACATATGCCAATGAGTAGAGTGAAAGAGGGAAAAAATGCCAAGGAACTGTGTTTAATTTTGTTCCTTTCACAAATCAGACACCATAACAGAAAAATTATAGGAATATGTCCATGTTCAGTAGCCTTCAATGAAATTACACTGGTTACTACAAAGTGTTGGATAATCAATATTTTTTAAAGATTCAATAGTCCCTTCTCATAATTTTAGAACTTTGGGAAGTAATAATACGAATGTAGTTTTAGCTGTGTCCTTTAATCTTTTACTGTTTCCTCTATGTGTGGTGTTTGGTTTGTGTGTGTGTGATAATTATTATAAGATCAGAGGCTAACAAAGGTGTTTATCATGACTTTTAAAAAAAAATTTTTTTTTTTTTCGGTAAGAGACAGAGTCTTGCTGTGTTGCCCAGGCAGGATGCAATGGCACCATCTCAGCTTACTGAAACCTCCGCCTTCAGGGTTCAAGCAATTCTGCTGCCTCAGGCACCCAAGTAGCTGGGACTACAGGTGGGCGCCACCATGCCCCACTAATTTTTGTATTTTTAGTAGAAACGGGGTTTCACCATATTGGCCAGGCTGGTCTTGAACTCCTGACCTCATGATCTGCCCACCTCAGTTTCCCTAAGTGCTGGGATTACAGACATGAGCCACCACGCCTGGCCACATGACATTATAACTTGTCTCATATACTCAATTTCCTGACCAGTTCAAGCTTATCTTTTGCCTATCTCTGCAAGATTTGAGAGCAATTAATAGAATAGCTCATAGTAGCTCTATTAAAAACTATCTCGTTGGTGGCATGTGTTGGTTCATGCCTGTAATCCCAGCACTTTGGGAGGCCGAGGTGAGCAGATCACTTGAGGTCAGGAGATTGAGACCAGCCTGGCTAACATGGTGAAACCCCATGTCTACTAAAAACAATACAAAAAGTAGACGGGCATGCTGGCAGGTGACAGAGTGAGATCTCGTCTTGAAAAAACAAAACAAAAAGCAAACAAACAAAAACTAATTTGTCATCAATCAGTTTAATTTTTTAGAAAAGATCCTAGTGAGATTATTTCAGATTATATCATGAAAATCATTAAATAGATTACAGAGCTAGGGAACAGAATGAACCCTTCCTACTCTTAATTATCAGTAAAATTGTATTCACAAAAAAATATGATTGAGGCAAAATCTCTTGCTGCCTATCCAATGGCTATTTCCCACTCCTCCTTGATAACAGATCGCTGTTAATGTCTAGAACCTGAGTCTTAACTGATGAATCATGAAGGGGTCTGAGCTTATCATGTAATATTATTTCCCCTTTGCTTGCGATTGTTTTAGAGGCAGATCTATGATCTAAATTTGACCTCTGAGATATAAGAGAAAATATGTTGAGAACTTATGGGAAAGATTTTACCCCTAAGAAAAAAGAAGGCTATATCAGGGAAGGATTTTTTGTCCTTTCTCTACCTTTCTAGTTTGGAAAATTTTAAATAAATGTGGGCTTATCTAGAGCTGTAGCAGCTATTTACAAATAACTGGGCCTCATGATGAAATTGAGCACCTTGAGGAAGGCAGAGTTTAAGAATGAAAAAAGCACTTCCGGCGTAGCCATGGCGGCTGACGCTACTACCAACCCGTCACAGCTGCTACCGTTAGAGTTTGTGGACAAATGTATAGGATCAAGAATTCACATTGTGATGAAGAGTGATAAAGAAATTGTTGGTACTCTTCTAGGATTTGATGACTTTGTCAATATGGTACTGCAAGATGTCACTGAGTTTGAAATCACACCAGAAGGAAGAAGGATTACTAAATTAGATCAGATTTTGCTGAATGGAAATAATATAACAATGCTGGTTCCTGGAGGAGAAGGACCTGAAGTGTGAATGAGTTCCTTGACTTACGCTAGATTCTGTTTTGTCTTTTAACGACAAGCAAATGGAATTTTTTTCCCCACCTTCTAATGTTTAAATCCCATAAAGCTAAGTTTCCCGTTAAAGGGAAGTGCTTTGAAGGTGTGTACCCATTTTTGTAAGTTAATCATGATTATCCTGGAAAAAGAAGAAAAGAACTTCTTCTTTGAAGACGAAAATAAAGGTGATTTTGGTTAACTATCATTTTATTTATTGTACTGCAGTAGCCCGTGGAACAAAGATTGTGATTATTTTGCCACTTACTTTTCTGTCATTATATGCTTATTTGCTTTCTCAATTACATGACCATTTGATTCTCAAACAAAAGTTGTTCCAAACAAAATGATGAACTTTGATTTGAACAGGTGCATTTGAACAACTGGAAATGATCACTTAGAAAATTCAATTAAAATGCTGTTGTTTTGTAATGAGGATTTTTCTACTGATTTCAAATTCCATGAACTCCTATTGAAAACAAACAATATACAGGTAATATATGCACATTGTAGAAATGCAGGAATTATCTATTGGAATTACCCTAAAGATATAAATTTTATCTATTTGCTTATAAAATTGGTTCAGAGGGTTATTACCTTAATGTAATTATTACTGAATTGCCAGGAAATTAGTGGAGACAGAGCTTTAAAGTAAAGGATACTAAAAACAGCTAAGAACTCTAGGACTCAGGTAAAATCAAGGAACTGATAATAAGAGCATAGAACTCTATAAATTAAGTCAAAGAACTATTAAAAGCAAACAGGTAATATACACACATTGTAGAATTATAGGTAAGCAAAAAGGAGAAGGTTGATCATGCTTTGCTGTATATCTTCGTAGACTTTCTCAGTCTACTCTCAGTACACATTTTATTTTACTTGCTTATCCTGATTATACTGTTTTTACCCTCCACTTAAGTTGCTTTTTGAATTTAAATGCTGAATATCTTTCTGTGTCAAATATTTCAGCATTAATGTATACATAATATCAAATGGATTTACTATAAATTATTTAGCCTATTCTTACTGACCACAGTAGTCTAACTAGATCTTTATACATTTTTATTTTTCTAGAATAAACTCAAAAATGTGTAAGATTAAAAAAAAAAAAAAAGAATGAAAAGAAACTAGGTTTTCAAGACACTACCGAGATACCAAGCAAACTCTTGGGACCAACTGTCTTAAGACTTCTTGTTGAGTGAAAATCAAATATCACTATGTTATGTCACTATGTTAGTAAGGTTTTCTATTTCAACCAAGCACATCTTAACTAGGATAATCTAACATGATTAATTATGCATCATAATATATGGACTTGTCAATATGAATTTTCCAATAGTTCTCTCGTTATTAGCTTCACGCTGAGTAATTTGTTTTCTTGCATTAGAGTTACATTATGTTAATTTTTATTATGACCATTTCTATTGATATTCTCTTTGATTTAAAATCTTATGGTTGCCCTTGCTTGCCGGGTAATCTTCTAACATACTTTGTTAGAAATATAAATAAAATATATTATTTTTGCTAATGTCTGGGACACACCTCCCTTGAAGGGTCAAGATATGCCTTCCAAAGTGAAAAATTATGGCACTTTGCAGCCCTGACCACTAATCGAGAACTTTGATGCTTTGGATTTTGGAGACCTCATTTTATCACCTGGTCCTTTTACTTTATGACTTGTCATGCTGCCACCTTTTGATGGGATTGAGATCAAGATAATAATTTCCAACTGGTCAGGAATATTGTGCCCCTTTGTTTTTATATCCAGATGCAATAGAACCTGACACACCACTACTATGGTTCTTAGGATTTGGAACAAAATGCTTCTTTCTTTTACAAAATAAATGTTTTCTTTAAACAACTCTTGATTGATCCTGGACCATTGTAGAAACTGAAGTCCTACCAATGGAAAAAAAAAAAAAAATGACCACTGAGGTGCTTATCATGAAATAAGTGTTTTCCAAATAACTATACTGCTTCATCAGCAGGAAGGAATAATAGAATCTATACCAATGTCTTCATGGGAAGTTCTCTATGGCCAGTTGATTAGTGAGGGAAAAATTCAGCCTGATTTACAGAAGTTACTGTACAACATCACGGTAACAGCCAAAAGTAGATTGCTTATGCATTATAACCTACTTGAATGCAATTTTAAAAGAAATTCAGCCTATGTAATTGGTTGTCCATGATGTCTAGAAGAAGAGATGTTATTGATTTATATGTGGCAGCTAATAAGTTGTCTAGATAATTAGGGACTCGGGGCTAGGCCTGGTGGCTCACACCTATAATCCCAGAACTTTGGGAGGACAAGACAGGTGGATCGCCTGAAGTCAGGAGTTTGAAACCAGCCTGGCTAACATGGTGAAATTCCATCTCTACCAAAAATATGAAAATTAGCCAGGTGTGGTGGTGTGCGCCAGTAGTCCCAGCTACTTGGGAGGCTGAAGCAGGAGAATCTCTTGAATCCAGGAGGCAGAAGTTACAGTGAGCCAAAATTGCGCCACTGCACTCCAGCCTGGGCAACAGAGCAAAACTCCCTTAAAAAAAAAAAAAAAGATTATTAGGGACTTGGAAGGACAGATTGTAGGACTGGTGACAATGAGTTTTGGGGAAAAAATACGTAGATGAACCACAGAAAATGAGCCGAAGTGTAAGAATATTTGTGCTTAATATGAATGCTCACCAAACTATCATCAGGAAGGTTATCAAATAGATATGAGGGTATGAAACAACCTCTTTAACCAGGCACTACATTGCTTGCTCAGAAGGCTAATAAACAGCAACATTGGTGCTAGTAGTAGAGAATACACATAGGTTTAGCAACATGTTGAACTTTATCACTGTCCCTTACCAAAGCCCATTTAGCTGTCAAGACTATTGGGTGTCCAACATACAAGCAACAAGGACCAAGGCTAAGCACACAATAACATATCCTGGGTGAATAAACAGTCACCTTTTGTCAGACTCATTGATTTTACTGGTGCTCCCCTATGATAAAGGCAACAGGGAATTTTGTAAATGGAATCTACATTTATCCTTGAATTACATTTGCTTTACCTGACATCATGTTTCTCTGATCACCACTCTCCATTGGTACATTGAGTGCTTTGTACATACTGCCATAATATCCTGTTCTACATTGCTTGTATTCAAAGAGTTTGTTGTATAACAAATGAGTAGTATTTCTTGGATTTACCCGGTCCACCATTTATCCTATCACTGGCCAAAATTATTATTATAGAATGGCGAATATTTTATTAAAGACTCAATCACAGTGCCAGCTGGAAACAATGGCTTAAAAGGTTGTACTCATGCTAGAGGATGTGGTGGTGTATCTTCTGAGCTAGTAACTAAGTATAAGCTTGTCTGGTGTCTCCCATATAAAATATACAACAATCTTTGATCTTTGTTATGAATGTTGAAGTGACTTCTTTTTTCATTACATCTAATGATCCACTCCAAATACTTGTCTCTTGTCTCTGAGATTCTGGGTTTTTGCAGAATTAATACCCAAGGGGAGATTCTTAGCAGTATTCCATTTTACGATCCATCCTTCATTAGAGGATGAGAGACTTCTATCTGGCCTTTAAGGATACCTGAGACCTTTAGACGAACAGTCAAAAATTTTAAATTTAAAATTTAAAATGCAGCTACACTGTTGCATGGGTAGTAAATTTTGACCTTAAAACTGGTATATTCATACAGTGGAATATTATTCGGTGATAAGAGGAAAAAACTGTCAAGCCACAAAAAGACACAGAAAAGACAAATACATTTTGCTAAGTGAAAGAAGCCAGTCTGAAAAGGGTACATACTGTGATTTCAACTATATGACATTCTGGAAAAGGCAAAACTATAAAGACAGTAAAAAGATCAGTGGTTATCTTTGCAGATGCCGCCGCCACTGGGAGTCCTGTACTGTCAGCCATGGTCAACCCCATCGTGTTATTCGACATCACCATCGACGGCAAGCCCTGGGGCCGCGTCTCCTTCAAGCTGTTTGCAGACAAGATTCCAAAGACAGCAGAAAACTTTCGTGCTCTGAGCACTGGAGAGAAAAGATTTGGTTATAAGGGTTCCTGCTTTCATAGAATTATTCCAGGGTTTATGTGTCAGGGTGGTGACTTCACATGCCATAATGGCACTGGTGGCAAGTCCATCTATGGGAAGAAATTTGATGATGAGAACCTCATCCTAAAGCATACAGGTTCTGCCATCTTGTACATGGCAAATGCTGGACCCAACACAGATGGTTCCCAGTTTTTCATCTGCACTGCCAAGACTGAGTGGTTGGGCGCAAGCATGTGGCCTTTGGCAAGGTGAAAGGAGGCATGAACATTGTGGAAGCCATGGAGCACTTTGGGTCCAGGAATGGCAGGACGAGCAAGAAGATCACCATTGCTGACTGTGGACAATTCTAATGAGTTTGACTTGTGTTTTATTTTAACCACCAGATCGTTCCTTCTGTAGCTCAGGAGAGCACCCCTCCACCACATTTGCGTGCAGTATCCTAGAATTTTTGTGCTCTCGCTGCAGTTCCCTTTGGGTTCCACGTTTTCCTGGTTCCCTTCCATGCCTAGCTGGATTGCAGAGCTAAGTTTATGATTATGAAATAAAAACTAAGTAACAACAACAACAACAAAAGATCAGTGGTTGCCAGGGGTTTGGGGATGGGTAGGGAGATAAATAGTTCTGAAATAGGTGATTTTTAGGGGATTGAAAATACTTTGGTAATAATGTAATGATGGGTAGTTAACATTATGCATTTTGCAAAACTCATAGACCTGTACCACACAAAGAGTGAACCCTAATGTAAACTGGGGGTGGGATAAAGGTGAGAATTCTGTACTTTCTGCTCGATCTTTCCACAAAGCTAAAACTGCTCAAAAAATAGAGTCTATTTTTTTAAAATGAAAGAAATTAACAATGACCATGGCATGCTCACACAAATAGATTATCGAGGACATTTTTCTGTCAGGAATGAATATTGGGTCATCTCACAAGGTAAAACCCTGACTAGCAGAGGTGTTAGCTGAGGGCATATGGCCATAGATGCCAACAGTGACCTGGTGGCCACTTGTAGAAAGGAGAGCCTTGACATCCAAACACATTGTTTCTCTTGTATTGTCTTGTGCATACTTATGTATCTTAACAAGTTTCCTTCTTTCCTCTTCATTTATCCCTCTTTTTAAAACAGGGCTTATTGAGGGTGATTAACTTAATTTTTAAATGATATATGGCAGAATGTCAAGAGAGTATACTGAAGAACTTCGTAGAGGAATGGACATCACCCAGAATTCTTAGACTCAGAGTACATGCTGTGATGGAGAATTTTTATTGTTTCATTGTTCAAGAGATTGTAGGTACATGTTCAATTACTAGAGAAATAGTGGCACTCTGTTATAAGGAATCCTGGGTCTTTGTGTTTACTTTCAAAAGAGAAAGTTTTTATTGATATTGAGCAAGTTAAAGCATGAATATTTATTATTTGATGTTGTTTCTGTGTTTGAGGAATTCCTCAGCCTATCAGTTTTGACGGAAACAAGAAACCACCTCCTGTTTTAGAAGCTAAAATGCCAAATGCTTGCTTTCTCAGCCTCCTTTGCAGCTAAGGTATAAGCATATGATTTAGGTTTTGCCAATCTGTTTGCCAGTGCTGAATTTTGACTTCAGAATTAATAAAAAAAGAAGCAGATTCAGTGATGCTTTTTCTTGTTTCTGGTGGAGGCCATGTAGCAGCTGCTACAATATCTGTTGCACAGCGAACAAGTGGGAGTGGAGCTGGTGGCTTCCCAGTTAGTCTAGGATTGAGCAATTGCTGCAATTGCTGCTCTCTGCAGCTTCAGCATTACTTCTTACTGGTGGTGACAGTGGTTTCCTCCCTGGATGAGTTCTACAGCATGGTTTGGGGTACATTTCCTGGCTGCCTAGCTTTGATCTGGCTTTCTAGCCTTCTCAACAGTTCTACAAGCTCCCCACTATTTCTGTGATAAACCTATTTATTGTTAATGTCAGCCATAATTGGCTTCTGTGGTTTATATTCTTAAAATTTCGAGATATACAAACGTAACAGATAGCTCAACAAACATATGTCTTTTTAAATTAAGATATATTCTGTGTCACATGAAGTACAATGGGCAAAATTCAACAAATTGAATTGAGCTAAAGAACAAAGATATATTAAGCCTGGCTGGTCTTAAAAATGTAAGTGGATACAGCCGGGCATGATGGCTCACACCTATAATCCCAGCACTTTGGGATGCTGAGGCGGGCAGATCACCTGAAGTTAGGAGTTTGAGACCAGCCTGGCCAACATAGTGAAACCCCATCTCCACCAAAAATACAAAAATTAGCTGGGCGTGGTGGTATGCGCCTGTAATCCCAGCTACTCTGGAGGCTAAGGTAGGAGAATCACTTGAACCCGGGAGGCAGAGGTTGCAGTGAGCCGAGAGCATGCCACTGCACTCCAGCCTTGGCAACAGAGAGAGACTTTGTTTCAAAAAATAAAAACAAAAATAAAAAAATAAAAATGTAACTGGATAGACCTCAGGTTCTTGAATCAGCAGAAAATAATTTAGGTAAAACCCAAGTAATAAACTAACATTCTAAAAGGTTTAGGATTTGGAGGCCTAAATGTCTTAGCTAAAAGTGTTCATTCTAACCTCACAGGAAAAGTGAAATATGGAAATATATAGGAAAATCTTAGGCAGTATTTTTCAATTTTAAGAAACAACCATTTACAGTTTTTCAATAGGCATTACATTAAAAAAGAAACATATAATTAATAAATATGAAAACTGTGGATATAATCAACACATTTATTTTACTCCTTGAAGTGTTAATATGTGCTGTCTCAAATATCAATAGTGTACACGTGAGGAATAACATTTTACATAGATTTTCTACGACAGAAAACAGCATCTCATTAGACATCCCAAGTTTTTCCATTTGGAACATGTGCTCATTTCCCAGTATACTAGGGGTAATAATAATTTATAGAGTTTAATTACTTTTTACTACTAGAAAACTAATTTTATGTTTGGCACAAATTTCTGAAATGATATTCCACTGCAAACAATAATACCTACATATGGCCAGAATTACTTTTTTTCTATAACATTAAGATAATACTGGACAGCCTGGGCAACAAAATGAGACCTCATCTCTACAATAAATAAATAAATTAGACAGGTGTGGTGGTGGTGAGGGTCTGTAGTCCCAGATACTCAGGAGGCTGAGGTGGCAGGATCCCTTGAGCCTAGAAGGTCACAGTTGCAGTGAACTATGATCACACCACTGCCCTCCAGCCTGGGTAACAGAGCAAGATCCTGTCTCAAAAAAAAAAAAAAAAAAAAAAAAAAAAAAAAAAAAAAAAAAAGAGAGAGATAATATTGGTATAATTTAGGGTTTTTGCCTCAATCCCCCTGCTTCTCCATTTGACCCTTCCTGACTCCCTGAGGAATTTTAGTTTGATTTTTGCTCTAGTCCAGAAGTTAATTTAACAGATCTTAATAAAATTTCCAGCTGCCTAGATATTATTTGTTTGTTACACTTTAGTCCATGATTTCTATTGTCATTTACATTACCCCAAAAATATGACCTGCTGAATTTCTGCTGTCATGAATTGACTAACATATTTTGGGTCTAAAACCTTTACATTTAGAATCTTTTTGTTTGGTATTTGAAAATAATGTATGTCCTCCATTTATTGGTCAAAAGCACTGCCTATTTCTGTGCTTAATCAGAGAGACTTTCTAATAGTTATTTAATATTATTTATGTTCATTCATTTGTTGTATATAATGAGGTTAATTTTTATGATATTTTATGTCATTAATATAATAAAAATGTGTCAACTCTTCTCTTCCAATAAGTCTTTGGGTTATTAATTTTTAACTCAGGTATCAAGCTTGTAAAATGTTTAATGGCTTATAATAGTGTCTAACACATAGTATCCACTGAGTTCTGATAACTCCAGTTTATCAGATTATCTTTTTTTATACCATTCTCCAAATGCAATGCTATTTGGTTTTATTTTTATTTTTAAAAAATGTGCTGCCTGTTTTGAGTCTCTAAAAGTATGAAATGCTCAGTATTTTCCAAATGTATTTGAACATGGCGTGTTATATTTATTAGAAAGTTAACAAGCAAATATTCCCCTAAACACTCTAGCAAATACTACTAGTACAGATGAATTATGACTTAACATTATAGTACATTTTAATGTATTAGGTTAATTTTGGTTGCAAACAATAAAAAGCAAAATTCAAACTGGGTCATATAATAAAGAGATTTTGAACAATAGTATAGGCTCAAGATAGTTTAATGTAGAAGTTTAATAATGACACAAAATAAATGCTTCTTGTCCCCCCTGTTTCTTCACTCTACTTTAAGTGGTATAGATTGAATGTTTGTATCCCCCCAAAATTTGTATGTTTAAATCTATTCGCTAGTGTAATGATATTTGGCAGTGGGTCTTCGGGGGATGATTAGGTCATGAGGACAGAGCCCTCATGAATGGGATTAGTGCCCTTATAAAAGAGACCTCAGAGAACTTCCTTGCCCCTTCCACCATGTAAGGACACAGCAAAAAGACAGCTATGAACCAGGAAAAGAGTCCTCACTGGACCCTGAATCTGTTGACACCTTGATCTTGGACTTCCTGGCATATAGAACTGTAAGAAATAAATTTATGTTGTTCATAAACCACCCAGGCTGTGATATTTGGGTATAACAATCTGAAAAGACTAAGAAATTAGGTCTCAGTTTTATTCTATGGCTTGAAATATCATGTCATGAGTAGACAACTTCCACTCCTAGTACCTCGTGTTTCCTCTGCTGCATTTGGGGAAAAAAGCATTTCCCTCTTCAATCATGGAATGAAAAAGTTGTACTTCATTCTGATTTGATTAGCAGAAGGCACATGCTCCTTCATGCACCAATTACAATGACCAAGAATTGGGCATGGGACTCATGTCACTTAAACATTGTGAAGCTGAGAAATTCATTGTTTGATTAGGTGTGTGTGAGAGCAGGGAACACTGAATGCTTGAGATACCACTACGATGTCCACTACATGTATTTCCATTTCAGTAAACATTTCCATTAAGATAATGCTAGAACAAAATCAGAGGAGTAGATCTTAGTGTCCCCAACTTTTGTTGACCTAACAAAGTGAAGTTGCTTCAACTGGACAGTTCTGAACCACATTTATGCCTATATGTTCAGTCCAAATTTAATAAGCAATTTTCAGGTCCATATGTTTAGGATATTTCATTTGTTTGGTTATGCATTATATGTATACATGTTTTTAACATACACACACCTCTACATATATTTTGGAGGCCTTTACACAAAAGTGTTTTCCCTAAAGGGAGAAGAGAAAAGATGGATGCAGAAGTGAAAAAAAAATCATTTTCATTTGTAGTATTTGTATCTAAATATTTCATATTACAGATGTATTAATATTTTTTATAATTTTAAACACTACTTTAAAACAGGGAGATGGTTTACTTTCAAAAAATTTGGCTTTCAACTCAAAGTTATCAAAGTATATCCTAGATGTAGTTTGCTTGTCAGGCTTCTACATGAAAATTTAAAAGGTTCCCGCATTTCAGAATGAGCCTAACATATGTAATTGCAGTCATTCACTATGTCTACATTGCCAACCAAATACTGACAGAGAGAGCTACAGAGTGCCACAGACAGCTGGCAGTTCCTCTGTTTGCATTAGCTTCTATTTGCTTCTTCATCTTTCCTGTGTGTCTGACACATTTCATGTTACTGTTTTTAAATGTTCCCTTAGCTACAGAGCCAATGTGCTTATATCTGTAAGGGGTCTCATGTGAACCTCTAAATAATTAAAGATTCATTAGCTCCCTGGAGGGCCACCACGATTTCCAAAACAAGTCACAATACCTAAAGATCTAATTGTACAATTTCCCTCAGAAATAGCCTAGCTTTGTGGAAGAAGTCACATCATTCAGCAATGAGTATTATAATTATTCACAGCAGTTTTCCTCATGCTATATAACATCTAATTTACAGAATTAAAGGTAATGTAATTCAAAAGAAAAATAGATGGTTTAAAGGAATGAATGGCCATGTCAACTATAGGAAGCATCTTTGGGTTGAAGCCTCTACGTTCAGGTTTCACCAGGTTTATGTTTTTAATTAATATCCTATTCAGCTTGCTGTAATTTCCATTGAGGTTTTCTAGAACAAGACAAGTCAGAAATTGATCTTTAATTATAAGGTAAGAGCAAACTGCCAAAGAACTGAGACAAATTTTGAAGAAAGAGGTCTATCAGGACTAACTATTTTAAGAGAATGAAGACTAATCAGACACACACACATATGCACAGAGAGAGAGAATAAAAATCCTATGAAATACATTTTAAAAAATTAATTTTTTTAAGAGGAAGTATTTGATCTGCCAAAGAGAAGAATTAGCAGTTTGGAGATCTGACATTGCTAATCTCAGGGCAAGAAAATAACAAAATAAGACACCAGAGAATTACCTCAACTGTGGAAGATGAAGCTTTCAGAGTTCTCACAGAGAATTGGAATACTAAAGTACAAAGTTTAAGAGGAGTAATATATTAATGTTTAATTTATATCCCAAATACTTAAAAACTATGTCTCATTGTTATATATATTTATTTTATTATAAAGATAATGAATGCAGTAGAGTTAGATTTAAATAACTCATTGGGTTTAAAATGAGAAATGAAAGTCTGGCTTTTTACTACCTACAGTCTTATCACCAAATTTAGCTATTGTTAATAATTTCTTGTCCATTCTTGTATGTGTTATGGTTTCTTTCTTTCTTAGAAAGAACTATGCTATACTAGTATACATACTATTTATTCATGAACCTTGCATTTATCACGCAATCATATGTCTTAGTGGTACATAATAGATGTATCTCTTTCCCATGCTGTCAGTGGTGACTGCATGAGGCATTGTATAGACGTACCATTAATTACTTACTCTCTGTCATACTGATGGTTATTCAGATTGTTTTCACTTTGCCCTTGCAAACAACAACTGCAATGAACATCCTTATGCATATATTATTCCAAGTACATCATAGTGATTGCTGTGTGAGAGAAATAAACATTGTTGATTTTATTTTTTTATTTTTTATAATTTCAACTTTTGATTTTAGATACAGTGGGTACATGTGCAGGTTTGTTACATGGGTATGTTGTGTAATGCTGAGGTTTGCTGCATGATTGATCCAATCACCCAGGTACTAGACATAGTAGTTGGTTTTCAACCTTTACCCCCTCCCTCCTTCTACCCTCGAGTAGTCCCCAGTTTCTATTGTTTCCGTCTTTGTGCCCATGTGTACTTAATGTTTAGCTCCTACTTATAAGTGAGAATATGTGGTATTTGGTTTTCTATTCCTGTGTTAATTTGCTTAGCCTAATGGCGTCAACCTGCATCCATGTTGCTGTAAAGGACATGATTTTATTCTTTTTTATGGCTGCAAAGTATTCCATGGCATATATGTATCACATTTCTTTATCCAATTCACTGTTGATGGGCACCTAGGTTGATTCCATGTCTTAGCGATTGTGAATTACACTGCTGATTTTAATAGAAACCACTAATTTTTACGCCAAAAAATTCATCAATGTGCACATGCTCCAAGGCTGCATGAGCATAGCCCTTTTTCTCAGGATTTTAACAGCACTGGGTTTTATCAACTACAAGTTTTGCCAATTTATTAGTTTAAAAATGCTAACTCAGTGCTATTTGGATTTGAACTACCACTGGTGCTAAGAATCTTTTTACATATTCACTGGCAATTTATTTATCTTTCTCTGTTGTTTATCTTTTTCTGTGTAGTAATTGTCCCTATCTTCTACTCTTTTAACTATTAAGTTTTCACTGTTTTCTTAATAATTTTTAAGTTTAAAAAGTGACCTTTTGGCCGGGTGCAGTGGCTCATGCCTGTAATCCCAGCACTTTGGGAGGCTGTGGCGGGCAGATCATAAGGTCAGGAGATCGAGACCATCCTGCCCAACATGGTGAAACCCCATCTCTACTAATAATACATAAATTAGCTGGGGTGGTGGCATGTGCCTGTAATCCCAGCTACTCGGGAGGCTGAGGCAGAAGAATCACTTGAACCAAAGAGTTGGAGGTTGCAGTGAGCCAAGATCACGCCACTGTGCTCCAGCCTGGCAACAGAACGAGACTCCATCTCAAAAAAAAAAAAAAAAAAGTGACCATTTTGTCTGCTGCATATAATTCTAATGATGTTTCTCAATTTGTTTGTCTTTTAACAATGATAATATATAATATCTTGCCATTTAGAAAGATTTTAAAAAATATTTTACATAAATTTTTATTCTTTGCCATTAATATTTGTAGGTTTGGAATTTTCAGGACCTCCTCAAAGGTCACCTACAGGAAATGCTCTTCAAAGACATTTCACTTTTTCCCCACTTGATTATGGAACAGAAACTAACACTGGCAATGCTTTGAAGTACTTGAGTCAAATGGGTCTCTCACATGGTCATTACTATATTTAATTTCAGGCTCCAATGCAAGTTGTTTCCTTTGGCCAACTACTCTTGCTTTCCTTTAATAGACCTATTTCTCCTGGCCTGTCTGAAACTAACATTTCACTGTAAATAAAATCTTGCAAATCCTTGGTATCTCAAAGAACCCTCTTTCTATTAGTTTTACGAGAACTCTCCTCCTAAAACTCTATTCTTCTCCCTGGAGTCCAGATTCCCATTCCTTGCAACAAATGAACTGTTGATTTGAGCACTGAAGGGAGATAACTGGAATTTTGACTTTGTGTTTTAGGTTTTCCCTGCCAATATATGCAGTGTCTTTAGACTTAATTGGGCTGAGGCAGGAGAACTGCTTGAACCCAGAAGGAGGAGGTTGCAGTAAGCCAAAATTGCGCCATTGAACTCCAGCCTGGGTGAGAGAGCAAGACTCCATCTCAGAAAAAAAAAACAAAACAACAAAAAGAAACTAATTAGGTTCAAGAAGTACGAATGAATTCAACTTAGACAAGCTCTTAAGCAGACATGTTGGAAGTTCCAAAAAAGACAGCTTTGGAAAATATTTTTATTAAAAAACAAATAAGTAAATAAATAAATAAGACTGTCCTCCACTTCCTCACTCTTCTTGCCTCCCACTTATTTTCACTCCACTGCTGCAGTTTGGTGTAAACTCTCATTACTCTACTGAAACTGCTGCAGCCGAGGTTACTAGTTATTTAATTAACACAAGCAATAGATTTTGTTTTTTTAAATTGTCATTATACTCTACTATTTTGTGACATTTAAACTATTGACAAAGTCTTTCTTGAAAATGTATCCTTTTTGTTTTTTTCAAAACATGACTTTCTCCTTGATGTCCTCCTATTTCTCTCATTATTTCACCTTTACATTCTCTGCTGACACCTTTCACCTTACCAAACCTTAATTAAGTGTGTGTGCTTCCCAGTGTCCCATTCTTGCCTCTCTTCCCTTCCCTCTTATTGATCATTATTTTATTCTGTGATCTCACCAATTCTCTTGGCTTTAACAATAACCAGATGACTCCAGAAAACTATTCAAAATTCCAGACTTATGGAGACTTTGCACCTAGATATGTACCAACAACTCAACCTCAGTTATCTCTAATATTATCTCATTAAGTGCTCTCTAACTACAGAATGACTCCTCCTTCTGGGTTTCCTCTGCCTGAGCAGCAACACCACTCAGTGGCCATGACAAATGTGGACCTCATTTGGAGCTTCTCCTTTTCCCTCATGTTTCATTTTCTCTTGGCTAAAGAGTTATTAGATTCTTCATTTTTAACTTTTCTCTAGTCTATCTTCAATTTTGTAGTGGTCAGTTACGTATACCCTATATTCCAGAAGAGGAGGGATATCTTCTTCTATGCCCCTACTGTGAACTAGCATATCCTTTGAGTCCTTTCTTTGTATGAAGCACTGGGGAAATTTAATCAACTTCATAATCACTTATAATCCTCATAACAATTTTATGAGATAAGTTCTATTTATTATCCCTAGCTTAAGGATGAGGAAACTGTGGTTTAAAGAGCTTAAGTAATTTGGGCAAATCATAAAAGAAGCAATGAAGATAGAATTCAAATCTAGGTAACCTGAAATCTGAGCCTGAGTACTTTGCCTCCCCAGTAACTATCTCCCTTTGAGAGTTATATTACAATGTTGACAACATTTAGCAACCCTAATTCCCCCCCTCCCCATCTCTCTCCAAGAAATCTGCTGTGAGGTAGAGAACGTGTTGATTTCCTCTGCAGTTTTTAGTGCATCACATAGGGCTTAGAAAGGAGAAAATGATGAAAAATATTTACTAAAAGAATTGTTTTCCTTTGATAGTTGTTATAACCATCTAATTGTGAGTGCTTAACAATTACTCTAAGGGAGAATGGAAGTCACAGATCTTTTCTCAGAATTTTTTTTTTTTTTTTTTTTTTTTTTTTTTTGAGACAGTCTAGTTCTGTCACCCAGGCTGGAGTGCAGTGGTGCAATCTCAGCTCACTGCAACCTCCACCTCTTGGGTTTAATTACTTGCCTCGGCCTCCTGAGTAGCTGAGATTACAGGCGTGCACCACCATGCCTGGCTAATTTTTGTGTTTTTGGTAGAGATGTGGTTTCACCACATTAGCCAGGTCAGACTCCTGACCTCCAGTGATCCACCCATCCCAGCCTCCTAAAGTGCTGGGATTACAGGCTTAAGCCACCATGCCGGGCCTTTCTCAGAGAATTTATAGTTTACTTGGAAATGTAAACTATATATACTTAAACTGAGGGATATTTACAAAACAACTTTCTACTTAACCCCCAAAAAGCCATATTAATAACAAAGCAAATCAAGCTTGTTCACAGGCAACTGAATGGAATGAATGGTTTTGGTTGGCCTTGCCAGTTATTTTTTTTTTCTTTTTTTTTCTTTTTTTTTTTTTTATTATACTTTAAGTTCTAGGGTACATGTGCATAACGTGCAGGTTTGTTACATATGTATACTTGTGCCATGTTGGTGTGCTGCACCCATCAACTCATCAGCATCCATCAACTCGTCATTTACATCAGGTATAACTCCCAATGAAATCCCTCCCAACTGCCCGCTCCCCGTGATAGACCTGGTGTGTGATGTTCCCCTTCCCGGCCAGTTATATTTCTAACAAGAGAAAATTCAATGTGAACCTCAGATTTGGAAACAAGATATTACAGAGAGGAAATTTTAGGATTAAGGTCAGATTTGGTGCAACTATGCTAGATACAGAAAAGGCAAATTTTCAGCTTAATCCCCAGCTACATACAAGTTCAGTGGGGAAGGCATGAGAAAATGAGCCATTATAATTAAGTCTGAAATAAGTTTATGATTCCACCTCAATATGGGCATGCAATATATTCTAATATTTAATCCCTGGAAAAAATGATGACATCACACTGAAATCTTGACTCATAAGATAACTTTTTTATACTGTTCCTTATGTCAGTTTATTTCTACTTCATTATTGTGTTAAGGGCAGGCTCAATTCTTACTCTTTCAAAAATGATAGTCACCTGAAGCTTTCCTTTAAGTCTTCTTTTCTCTGCAGTGAGAAAATTAATCAAGAGGTTAAAATGTGTATTAAATTATATATGTACTATATATACAAGTTATATAATACAGATCAGGGAAGGATATATTGCATATGTTATAGGCTGAATTGTATCTTTTCCCCAAATTCATGTGCTATACTCTGCCCCCTGCCACCCCAGTGTCTCAGAAGGTGGCTATATTTGGAGATGGAGACTTTCAAGAGGTAACTAAAATAAAATAAGGTCACATGTATGGGTCCTAATCCAATATCACTGGTGTCTTTATTTGAAGAAGAAATTTAGGTACAGACATATATGTGCACAGAAAAAAGACCACGAGAAGACAAGATGAGAAAATGATTATCTAAAAGCCAAGGAGAGAAATTTTAGAGTAAAATTAATACATCTGATGCCTTGACCTCACATTTCTAGCCTCCAGAGGTGTGAGAAAATAAATTTTTGTTGTTTAACTCATCCAGTCTGTAGTAATTTTTATAACAGCCCTAGGAAAGTAATATAGGAATTATATATATATATATACACACACACACATATATATACACACATACACATATATGATAGAGTAGATATATAGAGACATATACAGTCATCTCTCGGTATTAGTAGGGTATTGGTTTCAGAAGCCCTGCATATACCAAAAACTGCACATACTCAGGTCCCATAGTCAACCTTGCAGAGCTCGCATATGAAAAGTCGGCCCTCCACATATGTGGGTTTCACATCCCACAAATACTATATTTTCAATCCGTATTTGGTTGAAAAAATCCACCTATAAGTGGACTCATACAGTTTAAACTTGTGTTATTCTAAGGTCAACTGTTGATATATAGATACATAAATATTTCATATGTATAGAGTAAATCTCTCTTCCTTCCTGCTCTTTTTGGATTGCAAACTCTTCTCTCAAAAGTACAAAAAGTAATAATGTTAACAAAGTAAAAAGAATTGGAAATAGTAGTGTTTTTGACCACTAGCATTTTGTAATTTTAGAAAAAAAATTACTGAAATGTAACTTTTTATTTATACTGAGATGTTTGACTCATACTCCAATCGTACAGAAATACTAGATAAAATATGAAAAAGACTTCTTTTTACATACATAGCTGGATTAAAATATTAGAAATAATTTTTTTTCCCCTCAAAGGATTCCCTATTTAATAAATGGTGCTGGGAAAGCTGGCTAGCCATATGTAGAAAGCTGAAACAGGATCCCTTCCTTACACCATATACAAAAATTAACTCAAGATGGATTAAAGACTTAAATGTAAGACCTAAACCATAAAAACCCTAGAAGAAAACCTAGGCAATACCATTCAGGACATAGGCATGGGCAAAGACTTCCTGACTAAAACACCAAAAGCAATGGCAACAAAAGCCAAAACAGACAAATGGGATCTAACTAAACTAAAGAGCTTCTGCACAGCAAAAGAAACTGTCATCAAAGTGAACAGGCAATCTACAGAATGGGAGAAAATTTTTGCAATCGACCTATCTGAGAAAGGGTTAATATCCAGAATCTACAAAGAACTTAAACAAATTTACAAGAAAAAAACAAATAACTCCATCAAAAAGTGGGTAAAGGATATGAACAGACACTTCTCAAAAGAAGACATTTATGCAGCCAACAGACATATGAAAAAATGATCATCATTGCTGGTCATCAGAGAAATGCAAATCAAAACCACAATGAGATACCATTGCATGCCAGTTAGAATAGTGATCATTAAAAAGTCAGGAAACAACAGATACTGGAGAGGATGTGGAGAAATAGGAATGCTTTTACACTGTTGGTGGGAGTGTAAATTAGTTCAACCATTGTGGAAGACAGTGTGGCAATTCCTCAAGGATCTACATCTAAAAATACCATTTGACCCAGCGATCCCATTACTGGATATATACCAGAAGGATTATAAATCATGCTAGTATAAAGATGTATACATGCACACATATGTTTATTGCGGTGCTATTCACAATAGCAAAGACTTGGAACCAACCCAAATGTCCATCAACGATAGACTGTATTAAAAAATGTGGCACATACATGTCATGGAATACTATGCAGCCATAAAAAATGATGAGTTCATGTCCTTTGCAGGGACATGGATGAAGCTGGAAACCATCATTCTAAGCAAACTATCACAAGGACAGATAACCAAACACCGCATGTTCTCACTAATAAGTGGGATCTGAACAGTGAGAATGCATGGACACAGGGCGGGGAACATTACACACTGGGGCCTGTCAGGGGGTGTGGGGCCAGGGGACAGATAGCATTAGGAGAAATATCTAATGTAAATGACAAGTTGATGGGTGTAGCAAACCAACATGGCACATGTATACCTATGTAACAAACCTGCATGTTGTGCACATGTACCCTAAAACTTAAGAATAAAAAAAAAAAAGTCTTTCCTCACGAGATACTAAGCCAAGCATTATGCTGGGGCCATGATAATCCAGGTTGCTGAAAGGTTTAGATCTAAAGACTGAAAATTGGGATATATATTGAGAGAGAGAGAGAGAACAAATGGTAACCTAAATTGAATAAAAAAAAAAATAGACAAATTAGGGTAAAGGGCGTATGAGTATTTTTTGTTCTTTTTTTTTTTTTTTTTTTTTTTTTTTGAGACGGAGTCTCGCTCTGTCACCCAGGCTGGAGTGCAGTGGCCGGATCTCAGCTCACTGCAAGCTCCGCCTCCCGGGTTTAAGCCATTCTCCTGCCTCAGCCTCCCGAGTAGCTGGGACTACAGGCGCCCGCCACCTCACCCGGCTAGTTTTTTGTACTTTTTAGTAGAGACGGGGTTTCACCGTGTTAGCCAGGATGGTCTCGATCTCCTGACCTCGTGATCCGCCCATCTCGGCCTCCCAAAGTGCTGGGATTACAGGCTTGAGCCACCGTGCCCAGCCTGAGTATTTTTTGTTCTAACAATTCTTTTATTTTCGAACTTATCTATAATCTTAAATTTATTTCCCAATAAAAAGGATTTTAAGTTAAAAAAAGAAAGTTTTTCTGTAGCAACATTTTCACAACTAGGGCTTTTCAGATTGAGGAAATACTCCAACCTCTGAGCAAACTCAACATGTATAAATCCATACATAGATATACCACAGTAAAATGCAAGATACTAAAGACTAATACAATATTTTCAAATCAACCAGAGATAGAAGGCAGATTACCTGCAAAGGAAGGACAATTACATCATCACAGACTTCTCTTCATCAACAATGAGAACAGACAATACAGGAATAACATCTCCCAAGTTGTGAGGGAGAATAACAGATGACATGAGATTCTACAACCAAATAAAGCGTAATTCAATGGGCAGCTGTTAACAGAATTAAGCTGTTTCTGGACATCTATGGAGAGATTTAACTCAAAGGTGTCACTATAAATTCGATTGTTGAGATGTAGTAATGGATACTTGGTAAGGTTATTGAATTAGTTAAAAGATTTTCAAAGCTTAGGTCGTGTATCTTTATTAAACACGTGGTGGTTTGCATTTACTAAAGAAGGGTTTCTGCTTTCTCTCCAAAGAAATCATTGTGACCTTACCACCCCAAGTGTAAAAACCTCCCTTATTTCTATTGTTGGTCTCTAGTCCCTGCTTATATGTATGCATAAATGCATGACACCGTACTTCTCTTTTAGTTATTTATTTCTAGAGATCATGTCTTTGAAAATCATTATATTCCCAGCAACTACTTAGAGTGGTACTAAGTTAACTTGGTTTATGGTGTCGACTGCATAGCAGTTATTTGATTGGCCCATTCCTTTATAAAATATTTTATGCTTAGAAGATGAACTCTACATAAATTCAGCCAAGAGAATGTTTTCCTTGGCAATCTCTGGGAGATTAAAAATGTTACTATTAACTCCTCCTTCTGCTAAGACACAAACCAAAATAAAATTATTCACAAATATAACTGTTTTGATCATGCTTTCAGATGATATGTAAGGTAGCCCACAGAAGGTAAATAATATTCAGGG
Organism: Macaca nemestrina; assembly: GCF_043159975.1. Taxonomy (NCBI): domain Eukaryota; kingdom Metazoa; phylum Chordata; class Mammalia; order Primates; family Cercopithecidae; genus Macaca; species Macaca nemestrina. The sequence goes on along the minus strand of NC_092130.1, from coordinate 125,057,708 downwards.
GAAATAAATTATTACTTAAGAGTGAGTGCTGAGAAAAAGAAATGTGTGAAGTATAAGGAAGGAAGTATGTGAGAAAAGCTAGGACATAATTGTGTATTATATTTTTGTTAAAATCTGCCTGTTAAGACTTCCTGATTGGGTAATGGGAATGATATAGTAAAATACTTTTCCTCAGAGTGTCTGACACCATTGTGATAACTTACTACATAGAAGTACAAGTTGCATTACACAAAAAGACAGAATGGCCAGGCGCGGTGGCTCACACCTGTAATCCGAGCACTTTGGGAGGCCGAGGCAGGTAGATCATCTGAGGTCAGCAGTTCGGGACCAGCCTGGCCAAAATGATGAAACCCTGTCTCTACTAAAAATACAAAATAAAAATACAGGCGTGGTGGCAGGCACCTGCAATCCCAGCTACTGAGGAGGCTGAGTCAAGAGAATCGCTTGAACCTGGGAGATGGAGGTTGCAGTGAACCAAGATCATGCCACTGCACTCCAGCCTGGACAACAAGAGTGGAAACTCCATTTCAACAACAAAAACAAAACAACAACGACAAAAAAAAAAAAAAAAAAAAAAAAAAAACTAACAAAAACAAAGACAGAATGATTCCAAGAAACTGAGTTTTCTAGATGAGGGTTACACAATGTGGATCTAAAAGCAGCAAGGAAAGGAAAAGGATTGGGGCCTAGAGTGTGGGGAAATTTTAGATGCTGCAGAAAAACTTCTGGTCCTCCTGGTGTCTTTCTAGAATGACTGGATTTTGGTTAAGACAAATGAGTAACTTTTCATGGAGAACTGTAGAGGACTACGTGCTCGCAAACAAGAGGTTCCTGATAAGTCCTGCTCTTGCAAACGAAGCAGGGTGTTCCTGGTGAGTTCTGCTCTTGCAAACGAAGCAGGGCGTTGGGGGCTTGTTTATGTGTAAACATCTTAAAAATCCAGAAAGTCAGGGAAAGGTCAGAAAAACAACAATGTGTCTTGTGACTTGGCAACATTCCACAAACGACTGTATAAAATAAAGCAGAGCGCGCCATTCGTGGCGGCCGCCATGTTTGTCTTGTCTTGTGTTGTCTTGTGTGTTCATTCCTTTGTTTAGGAAACACGTGGACCCCAACATCTGGCACAGCGAGCAGGGTCCGTGGCTCCACGAGAGCAAGGAACCAGAGGGGGAACACCCCGGGCAGGTAAATAAAGGAAGGGGGACCCACGGGAAAATTATGGGGAATTCCACCTCTCTGGCCTCTGAATATTTGTGGTTACTCCAGGGACTGTTATGTCTATAGGAGTAGAAGTTAGTTAAGGAACATAAGACTTTGAAGTGATTGTTTGCCCATGTTGAACAACATTGTTATTGGTTTCAATATCAAACCAAAGTGCAGTTAAATCGAAAGGAATGGTTACAAGTGGTTAAAGTCCTGCGTCGAGCTCATCAGCGAGGGCAAACAATGCCTCTGACTTTGTGGACTTTGTGTAGTTCCATTACTCAGGCATTAGAGTTACTTGAAACTGACTCAGAGCGTGGCGATACTGCCACAGGAGGTGAGGCATCTGAAGCTTTAGAGAAGAATGATCCTAGAGAGGAACATATTTATGCCCCGGTTGTTGAGGACAAGGAATTGGAAAAAGAGCTAATGCCTCCTTCATCTGAAGGAAATTCTGATTTGCAGCGCATTTTAGAGATGTTACAACAGTTGTTAAAATTGCAAGGTACCACTGCTCCTGTTTCTCCTATCTCTCCGCCATGAGCCTTCCCTGTTACCTTCCCTTCTGCTCCTTTGGAAAAGGATTTCCCTTTGCCTCCACCTCCAACCTCTTTGCCTATGTCAGGTCAGGTTTTCTCTGTGCCTCTTCCTCCTGTAGGAGAAAAGAAGGAATCGAAGGAAAAGGATGATTTCGAGGAATTAGATTTATTCCCAATAACACAGGCTGCTTTCGGCCCCAATGCTCAGTTCCCAAACGGTGGCCAGAATGTGACTTTTACAGCCCTACAATTTAAATTTTTGAAAAAAATGCTAATTATGGACCTCAGTCACCGTTTGTTCTTGGCCTTCTCGATTCCTTCTCTTTAGAACATATGATGATTCCTATTGACTGGGAAACGTTGGGACAGGCTGTCCTTGATGGTTCGCAATGGCTTCAATTAAAAAGTTGGTGGTGGGAGGAAGCAAGAGTACAAGCTAGAAAAAATGCTAACCGAAACCCCTTGGACCTACTGAAGAGCAGCTTATGGGTTCAGGACAATACGCCACTCTTAATGCTCAGGCAGGCCTAGATGATATTGCTCTCACTCAGATTAAAGCCTTGTTTATAAAAGCATGGACTAAGGTTGAAATAGTGGGTAAAACTTCTTTATCTTTTGTAAAGATCCTACAAGGAGCCACTGAGCCGTATCCAGATTTTGTAGCCCATCTTCAAGATGCTGTATTAAAGACTGTAGGTTCAGGTCCTGCTGCTAAAATTCTTTTGGATACTCTGGCTTTTGAGAGTGCTAATCCCAAATGCCAAAAATTGCTGTGTCCTCTAAAAGCTAGTGGAGCTGATTTAGCTGAATACGTTCAGGCTTGTGCAGGTATTTACAATGCTCAATTGTTTGCTGGGGCACTTTCTAAGGCTTTAAAAGGCAATTCTAAACAAGGTATATGCTATCAATGTGGGAAACCCAGTCATTTTAAAAAGGAATGCCAGAAAAAATTAGGCTCTTCTGCTCTAAAAGAAAAAAGGTTACCATCTGATATGTGTAAACGATGTGGCAAGGGTCGACATTGGACCAATGAATGCCGTTCAAAAACTGATAAAAGTGGGAATGTATTGTCACCCCTCTCAGGAAACGGGAGCCGGGGCCCGCAGGCTTGGGGCCCCAACAACTACAATGCAAGCCTACCCCAATACCCAGTGAGCAGTGGCTTACAACATCAAGGAATGACCTCGAGTCCTCCTTAAAGACATCTTACCCTACCCCAGTTTCTCAGCTTTATGCTACCACTAAGCAGAGTGCTGCTGCTGACCTAGCTATTGTCCAACCTTATACTTTATCTCCTAATGGAGGAATATATAAGTTGGCTACCAGAGTGTGTGGTCCTTTGCCAAAGGGACATGTAGGACTTTTACTAGGTCGAAGCAGCAGCACTATGCGGAGGTTAATGGTGGTCCCAGGAATTATTGATCCTAATTTTACTGATGAAATCCTTATTATGGTACAAGTATCACACTTTATGCGCCTAGAGGCAGGGGAACGTATTGCACAATTGCTTTTATTGCCTTTTTTTTCCTTTCTTATCTAGAGATGTGTCTCGTCAAGGAGGTTTTGGTAGTACTGGGAAAACTGTTTTCTGGGAAACTTTAGTTTCTGATCAAAAACCTTTATGTTCATTGCAAACTAATGGGATACTTTTTGAGGGATTAGTCCACACAAGAGTGAATATATATAATAGTGTTTGGCTCAGTGGCCTGATCATTGGAAAAAGAAACAAGTATCAGTTACTCTATCTGGCCTAGGTACTGCTTCTATAGTCTACCAAAGTGTCGAGCCCCTGAGCTGTGTAGGACCTGAAAGACAACAAGGAAAAGTGTTCTTTTATATTGTTCCCATTAATATTAACCTTTGGGACCGTGATCTTTTACAACAATTTGGTGCCTTTTTAAGCATTCCTCATATTTCTTCAGCTGCCAAAAATATGATGTTCAAAATGGGCTACAATCCTTTAAACTCTTAGCCACTGTCCACAAGCCTCAAACTTTACAATTGAAGTGGAAAACTACAACTCCTGTTTGGGTGGAACAGTGGCCATTATCTAAAGAAAAACGTAAGGCTTTAAAGAATTTAGTTAAGGAACAATTGGCCGAGGGGCATATTGAACCAAGTACTTCTGCATGGAATTCCCCTGTGTTTGTCTTGTCAAAAAAAAAAAAAAGGAAAATGGCACTTATTAACTGATATTAGAGCTGTAAATACTTGTATTCAACCTATGGGGACTTTATCCCCTGTAGCAAAAGAAGAATTGTCGTTTGTAGAAAATAGAATTAGTGAAGCTCACCTTGATTATATTGCACCCAATCTTCCACTTTCATTGTGTCTTTTTCATACTCCCCATTCGCCAACGGCTGTTTTACACCAAGATAATAATATTCTGGAGTGGCTGTTTTTGGCTAATAAAGCCATTAAGAAAATTCATCCATATATTGATAAGTTGGCTGAATTAATTATTAAAGGACTACATCGAGCTCGTCAGTTGCTTGGTGCTGACCCTATAAAAATTATTACCTGATTATCTAATCAATACATTGAATCTCTGTTAAAATTCATAAGGGTTGACAAGTGGCTTGCACTGAGTATACTAGTTCTTTTTCTCAGCATTATCCTAGTAATAAATTATCTGCTTTTCTGCAACAATATTCTTTTTTTTTTTTTCTTTTTTTTTTATTTTTTTGAGACGGAGTCTCACTCTGTCGCCCAGGCTGGAGTGCAGTGGCCGGATCTCAGCTCACTGCAAGCTCCGCCTCCTGGGTTCACGCCATTCTCCTGCCTCAGCCTCCTGAGTAGCTGGGACTATAGGCGCCCGCCACCTCGCCCGGCTAGTTTTTTGTATTTTTTAGTAGAGACGGGGTTTCACCGTGTTAGCCAGGATGGTCTCGATCTCCTGACCTCATGATCCGCCCGTCTCAGCCTCCCAAAGTGCTAGGATTATAGGCTTGAGCCACCGCGCCCGGCCCTGCAACAATATTCTTTACTGCCATATAATCCTATCTCTTACACTCCAGTTAAAGGTCCCACCTTTTTTACTGATGCTTCAAGCAATGGAAAGGCTGGATACTGGACTTCAGACAATTCAAAAATTTCTCACTATCCATTTGAATCAGTACAACAAGGAGAACTTTTTGCCATTCTTATGGTTCTACAAGACTGGCCTCAAACCCCTTGTAATATAGTTAGTGATTCCCAATGTGCTGTATATATAACTAAATATATTTCTCAGATTTCTGTACCATTATTTCCCCACACTCCTTTACAAAAATTAGTTTCTTTAGTATTTGTAACTCTTACTTCCCGCACTGCCCCCCTTTTTATCACTCATATTCATTCTCATTCAGCTTTGCCAGGACCTTTATCTTTTGGCAATAGTCAGATCACTTCTTTACTTATTGGCAGTGTCCAACAGGCTCAGGATGAGCACCAACTACATCATACTAATAGTTTAGGATTACAACGGTGATTTTCTATAACACGCCATCAAGCCCGAGCTATTGTCAGAGCCTGCCCATCTTGTGCTCCTATTATTGCACCTTTTTTAAGTCCAGGTATTAATCCTCGAGACACTCAACAAAATCACATTTGGCAAATGGATGTAACTATGTTCCTTCCTTTGGTCGTTTAAAATATGTTCATCATACTATTGATACGTGGTCACATTTCCAGTGGGCTACGCCATTACCCTCTGAAAAGGTTGACTCTGTTATTACTCATTTACTTACTTGCTTTGCAGTTATGGGAGTCCCTGCTGAATTAAAAACTGATAATGCCCCTGCTTATTGCTCTCACAAATTGGCTGCCTTCCTCTTGTTATACCATATTCATCATTCCACTGGTATTCCATTTAACAGTCAAGGTCAAGCAATTATTGAAAGAGCCAATGCTACCTTAAAATTACAACTTTTAAAACAAAAAGGGGGAGATGGGTGAGATTCCCCAAAACATCAAATTCTGAAAGCCCTTTTTACTTTAAATTTTCTCAACCATTGGCGCCAATTACAGCAGTCTGCAGCGGTGAAACATTTTCAACAGCCTTTAGAAAAGCCGCAAAACAGTAATCTGTGGGTGTATTATCCTTCATTACAAGGGAAATATTTAAAAGGAAAAGTTTTACAATGGGGCCGAGACTATGCTCTTGTCCGTACAGGTGCCTGAGACGAGTGGTTTCCATTTCGACGGTTGAAACAGTGCCATGGCGAAGAGTAGCCAATCCGTAGAGTTCCTGAAGGAATTCCAGGAGCTAACTCTGAGCGCTCAGAGAACATTCACCTTTGGAACTCGACGTGCGGAGCCCCCGACATGGGGACAACTGAAAAGGTTAAGAAGCTGAAGGGGTTGTTCAACAAGCTGGGCAGCCCAAAACCCCACTGACTTTATTCCTGGCTATGCTGGCCATAGTAAATTGTCAGGTAACAGCTGGAGAATTTACATACTGGGCTTATATTCCTTTTCAACCCTTATATCAAGGTGTGGCCTGGGGAGACAGAGAAGTCCCAATATTTACTAATGATACTGCTTGGATGCCATCGACTTTTTAAAACCAGGATCCTGAATTAAACACTGGCACAGTAAATAGTTCATATCAATTTGGGGTTGAAGGGTTACCTATATGTCTTGGGGGTAGTCCACATTGTCTGCATCTTTCTCATGAGGCTTGGGCTGTTCGCTATAACCATAGTCATATCTCTGCCTTTACTATGATTATTGTGGCTCAAAGTTTTAAGTATAATCATACTGCAGTACTTAATAAAACTCTGCCAAGTACATTATCTTTATGCTCTATCCCTGATGTGTCCGGAGGTGTTTCCCAACTAGAGTGGACTAGATGTAGAAGTAGTGGGCCATGATTGTTGTAAGAAGTAAAAGGGAAGAGTCATAAATACCTTGTTACAGATTGGAGTGTACATGGAGATTTTCAGACTAAATTCAGCCATGTCAACCTGGGTTGGCATAAAGGTAATCACAGCATTTCTGCAGATGACAATGAAACTATTATTTGGCATGATGGTGGTCTATCACCCCCTATGCCACATTTGGCTGATACCTCACAAATACAAGGTCATATTTGGAAGTTGCTAGCTGCTGGTAAACCAATGTTCACTTTCACAGGAAACATGTCCTTAAATCTTACTAATATTGCTAATCCTTTCCATATATCTTTGCATTGAAATAGTTCTAGATATGTTATTGCATGTGTAAGAAAGCCTTACTTGTTGTTGACAGGAATTTTCAAATGGGATAATAATACAGGGGTAGTTAACTGTACAAACAATTGTACATTCTTAAGTTGTATGAATACTACTTGGTGGAATAATCATTGGAATGAGTCTCATTCCGATTTATATATACTAAGAGCCAGAAAAGAAACCTGGCTACCTGTAAATTTAACATGTACTTGGAGTGAATCTGCTGGGGTTACTCAAATTTACAAGGTTATGCAAGATCTTGTCCACCACAGTTGGAGGAAGGTTGGGATCGTCGAGACCGCGGTGATAGGACTTGCAGCAATTGCTTCCACCGCTGCTGTTGCTGGATTAGCTCTACACCAGAGTATACAAAATGCAGAATTTGTGCAACAATGGCATAAACAATCACATTTGTTGTGGCAGCAGCAACGAGACATAGATGCTCATTTGACTGAACGAGTGGATAATCTGGAGCAAGTGGTTTCTTGGTTGAGAGATCAGCTAACAGTGTTGAATACCCGAGCTTTGTTGAAATGTGATTGGAACACTACCCAATTTTGCATTACTCCTGTTCCTTTTAACAGCACTGTACATAACTGGACTGAGATAAAGAGACTTTTAATTGGTCATAATAATCTTTCCCTAGAAATACAAGAATTAACACAGAACATTTCTGAAACATTTCGCAATCAGTTACCGTTGCTGACTGGTGCAGATTTGATGACTGGTATTGCACAAAGTTTGACGTCTTTGAACCCTATGAGCCCTGTAAAAACTTTGCTGACCTCTGTTTCTAGTAATGTATTGATTGTTGTTCTTGCCTTTGTCATTTTCACAGTCTGCTGGAGACGGTGCCAAAGGGCAAACACCGAAACCCAGCGAGCCCAACATGTAATGATGGTTTTAAAAGAAATTCAAACTTGTAAATAAGGAAAGGGGAAATGTAGAGGACAACGTGCTTGCAAATGAGACATTCCTGATAAGTCCTGCTCTTGCAAACGAAGCAGGGCGTTGGGGACTTGTTTATGTGTAAACATCTTGAAAATCCAGAAAGTCAGGGAAAGGTCAGAAAAACAACTATGTGTCTTGTGACTTGGCAACATTCCACAAATGACTGTATAAAATAAAGCAGAGCATGCCATTCAAGGCAGCCGCCAGGTTTGTCTTGTCTTGTGTGTTCATTCCTTTGTTTAGGAAACACGCAGACCCCAACAGAGAACAGTAGCACACAGGAGTGTGGATGGTTTGATCATTTAAGGCAGGGATGTGAGGCTTGATTAAATATGTTGATAACAAAGATTCTTTGCTTGGCCAACTTTAGTCAGGTTTCTAAATCTTCAGCTAGGCTAAACTGTGCACTTCCTCGCAAAATCCAGCTTGAGCAAAGAACACTGCCAGGTTTACCAAAGAACCCCTCATTCGCAATATCTGGTCAGGTTATTCATTCTTCACCATTCTGCAGGTGATGTCTGATCACCCTGGCCAGTCTTTAGCAAGAATTTCTTTTAGGTCAGTTTAGTCAGAATCTCCCTTACTCCTGATGTTTCCTCTTAGTGATTTTCCATTCACTGACCTCTGCATTGCTCCTGGGCTATAAATTCCTGCTTGCCTATGCTGTATTCAGAGTTAAGCCCATCTCTCTCCCCAGTTCCAAGACTGCGTTGCAGTGTTTCCTATATCTATGGTGATGGTCCTGAATAAAGTCTTCTTTACTGTGCTTTTAAAGTATCACTGAATAATTTTTTCTGTAACAATTATGGTGTTGAAACTCAAATAGGACCAGATTCATCACTGGATCCTGGGCCTCTCACTCAGGACCCTAAATGCATGCCTTTGAAGCCTGTGTTGTCATTTCTGACTGATTAGGGATTCACTGGTGAATCAGATTCCTGAGCCATTGCTCCAGACAAAAGCCTTTTGACAGCTAAGGACAGATTTTGAATCTTAAGGGATGAGTATTCTCTCTGAAGCTGGGTAGAGTCCCAGGCTTCTTTTGAAAGGAATTCTCTGGGCAGGAAGGTCTTCGTGTGGGCTTCTTGTTCTGAGTGGGCTACTCTCTGAGTCCCTGGGTTAGAAGTCTCTTCTTCCTGGCTCTCTTTTTCTGAGTAAGGAGTTATTCCCTGATTCCCTGGGCTGCAAATTGTTCTTCCCGGCTCTTTGTAAAACCTCTCTGCTCTTTCTCTTCTCTCTATTGGATCCTGCTTCTCCCATGGGAACTCTGTCACCTGAAACCCCTCTTCTCAAGTCTCTGCTGACTATTTCTCTGTCCACTCTTGCCGGACCCATTTCTTTTCTGCTGAACTTCAGGACCCCTATCCTACCCTCCTTTGCAGAGGCTCTCAAGGGACTCAGAGGACGCTCAAAAACAAGCACCTGGGGCTGAAAATAGGAGGAAAAAAGGAACTATTTGGAAACTGAGAAAGTAAAAAAAAAAAAAAAAAAATCTTAAAAGCCTCCTCCACAAATATTGGTCAAAAGCTTTAGCCTTTGTTATGTAGGTCAACTCAACTTACCTCTTTTTCATCAGAAACACAATTTGGATAACAATATAAAGTGGAGAGAAACCAGTGAGTTTGTGTATTTTTGTACTACTCTGTTTTACTGCCTCATAGTTAATAACCTTTTTTTTTTTCTTTTTTTTTGAGACAGAGTCTCACTTCGTCACCCAGGTTGGAGTGCAGCGTGGAAATCTCGGCTCACTGCAACCTCTGCCTCCTGGGTTCAAGTGTTTCTTGTGCCTCAGCTGGGTGCCACCATGCCCCATGTCCATCTAATTTTTGTACTTTTAGTAGAGACGTGGTTATGCCGTGTTGGCCAGGCTGGTCTCAAACTCCTGACCTCAGGTGATCCACCCACCTCAGCCTCCCAAAGTGCTGGGATTACAGGTATGAGCCACCACACCTGGCCTGATTAAAATTTTTTAAATGAAAAGCCATAAGATCTGGTTACACCAGTCTGTATGTTTGTGTATGTTTACGTGTGTATCTATGCTATTATGTTATGTATATGTGATGTTTTTCTACCTCCAGTGTTATTACCAAACTAAAATACCCAAATTGGCTAGGTATAAATGAGCATGCAGACAAATAAGAATGTATAAAATTTTCAGAAAAGTAGAAACTGACCCAATTTTTTTTTAAGTTCACATAATCTGGGATAATCCTTAGTAAATAAAAGCTATTTTAAAAAATATTGGTAAAATAAAAATAGAAACATTTTCAGAATTGTCAGCATACATTTATTTTACCTGGCTTTGCTGATTAGACAAGTTTGTGTTGTTACTGTTAGATGTTTAAGGCCATAAAACCATAAATTCAACCTAAGAATAGAATATATAGTAAAAGTAAATTGCTTAATTACCTGTGTATGTCTGTTGCAAAAGTAAATAAGAAAAGATGTCTAGAAGTATTGTGAAAATATCTTGTATGGTCTAAGCTGACTGAGATTGTATAGATTTATTTATAAGGTTTTATTAAAACAGTTTTAGTAATACATTGATTCAAAAGTAGCATTTGATCTTCTCCATTAAAATGGTAAAGTCTTCTTGGAATTTTGGTCTGAGAATGTAAAAAGTATTTTTTTCCTTTTAAGTAATTGGCCTCAGAAACATGGACTCTGTTTCATCAAGATAATTTCTTGAGTTTCATGTTGTTTAATTAGGTCTTTGGTTACTTAAGAAAAGTGAGTCTTCTCAATATTAAAGGAGCTAAGTTCTTATTCACAACTATGTAATTTGAATTTGCCTTTAAAATCTTTTAATGGCACTTTTATTAAATAGATAACTATGGTCATATTTAATTGTCTTAAACTTTTTGACATTTTTGACAATCTTCCCAAAATCACATCTAAATTACGTCTTTTTGACCTCAAATTAACTTAGGATTCTCCATATTGGACCCTCAGAAAGCCATAAAGAAAATATATATATATATTTTTTTTTTGTATGAAAGAGACATTAAACTAATTAGATTTATTTAATATGTTAAATTATATGGGTAGCATTCAAATAATAAGTGATGCTAAGCCATCTTTTAGTTATATTTATGGGTATATTATTGAGATAAGTGTACAAAAATTGTATGAGATTCCTAGAAATCTAGTATGTTGTCAGTCATAATTTTGGTTATTATGTTAAAATGCTGTATGTCATGCTAACCAAATTTTCTTATAAATTGCATCATTGTAATGAACTCTCATCAGATTTTTTAACCACGGACATTTTAAGTCCTTGTCATCTGTAGACAGTTATTGTTTTAATTGTTCTCTAAAAGCATTTGAAATTAGCTACAGTCCTACAGTCCAAAATGGCTTCTTCTTCAAGGAGATTTATAGAAAATGCTCTTATGAGTATTCTGGAATACAGGTTTCTGAACAACTTTAACATCATACCATTGGACTGGTAAGAATGTCTACAACTCTAATAAAACTGATGGGTTCATGTAACTACTAACCCAAGATCAAGCAAAACAGGATTTAATTACATGGTACTGAATGAAATGATGAGAATAATTTTTAAAATGACTTTTTGTTTGAAACATTGCTAGTTCTTTAAATGTTTTGTTTTCCAGATTGGAGAAAACTTTTTTTAAGCTATCTCTAGCTTACACGAATTCAGTAAAGAATACTTTTGTGCAAAATGGAAACATTTACTTTACTTTTTCTCCCTAACTTATCCCTCCAGAATTTGGAAACTATTTGTGAATATTCTTATTTTTATGGCAATGTATTTATTTGTACAAGTTTAATAAGAATCTGTTGTCTTTGTAACAGGACAAACAGGAAACACAGGTTATATCACCAAGGCTTTGACTGAAACATCATGTTTTCAGATATGACCAGAAGACTTTATTGGACTAAGGTTGACTTTATGGAACCAATAAAGTACCATCTTGGAAAAACTAGCTCTAGGGTTCCCAGACTTACAGGTAAGTAAGGAATGTCACTTCTTGGCAGGTGTGAAAACCTTGGGATATTTTAGGGACCTCAAGAAGAGAGAAATTTATCTAAATCTATAAAGGTTACAGGTGCAGACTAATGACAAGTTTTGGGCTTGCATCCCAGTCTCAAGTGGCTTTTAAAAGTTTAATCTGACTGATCACAGTGGCTCACGCCTGTAATCCCAGCACTTTGGGAGGCCAAGTCAGGTGGATCACGAGGTCAGGAGTTCAAGACCAGCCTGACCAATATGGTGAAAACCCCGTCTCTAGTAAAAATACAAAAAAAATGAGCCAGGCATAGTGGCACACGCCTGTAACCCCAGCTGCTTGGGAGGCTGAGCGGAAGAATCACTTGAACCCAGGAGGTGGAGGTTGCAGTGAGCCAAGATAGCACCACTGCACTCCAGCCTGAGTGACAGAGGGAGACTCTGTCTAAAAAAACAAAAACAAAAAGTTTAATCTGAGATATCTTATCTGACAAAAGCAACCTTTAAAAGAGCCTAAATGGTCAATCGCTACTCTTACTGCACTTGTGTGCATAACCAGTACAAGTTTAATGAGATTAAATTTATTTAGCAAAGAAATCAATCTGACTTTGATTATCTTTGACAGAAATGAGAGTGACTATAGAGAGAAAAGCTATGCTTCGGGAGAAAACTGTAGTGCACCCAATATTAGATTCTAGCTCTGTTTTTTGTTTTTCTTTTTTCCTGAGATTTTATTATCTACCTGTAATCTGCAATAGATCCTGAAGTTTTTCTAGTTTACTACAATATTTAGCTACAACACTCCAAATTAATATTTCATTTTTTTCCTGCTATTCTGGCTTCGAATCACTAAAATTATAAACTTTTCTTTTCTTGAAGTCCTTCAAACTGAAACTGGATGACTTGACCTAAGCTTCAGAAAAATTACCACAACAGCTTGTGTGTGGCCAATCTTTATGGCATTCAAACTGCAAACTAATCCAATGCCTCTTCTCACTCCAGCTGAAGATACTACAAGCCCAGCATCTAGAAATCTTATTGATCAACTGCCCTCTGGACTCAGAAACTGTCTTTATACTTCATTCCAACTATTAATCTTTTTTTAATTTTATTTTTATAGAAACTAATCTTCCCACATTAAAGGCCTGATAGCTCACACTATCCAGGAAATATCCTCTGCTACCAAGTCCCAACAGATGATTCAACTGGTCCTTAATAAATAAAAGGTGATCAAACAAGAAAAGAGACTTATATTGTTTGAAGGAAAGATGAATGTCTCTTCTTTCCTTAAACAAGAAGTAGTACTAACAAAGATTCCTTGCTTGGCCAAACTTTAGTCAGTTGCAAAATCCAACTTTAACCAAAAACCTTTCTGAGTCAGTTTAGCAAGAACCCCCCATCTCCAATATCTGATCATCCTCCATATCTGATCAGGCTTCTCATCCTTCATCATACCCCGGGTGATGTCTGATGACCCAGGCCTATCTTCAGCAAGAACCCTATTAGGTTAGTTTAGCCAGAATCTCCCTCTTGCTCCTGATTCTCTTGGTAATTTTCTACCCATTGACCCCTATACTGCTTCCTGATTATAAATTCCCACTTGCCCATGCCATATTTGGAGTTGAGCCCAATATCTCTCTTCAATGCAAGACGCCATTGTCATGGTCCCTATACCTATAGCAATGGTCCTGAATAAAGTTTTCCTTATTGTCTTAGTCTGTTATGTGTTGCTATAAAGAAATACATGATACTGAGTAACTTATAAATAAAAGAGTTTTATTTTGCTTACAGTTCTGCAGGCTGTACAGGAAGCATGGCCCAAGCATCTGCTTCTAGTGAAAGCCTCATGCGCTGCTTCACTCATGGTGGAAGGTGAAGGGGAGCTGGAGTGTGCAGAGATCACATGGTGAGAGAGGAAGCAAGAAAGAGAAAGAGGGGGAGGGACCAGCTTCCTTTTAACAACCTGCTATTGTGGGAACTAATAGAGTGAGAACTCACTCTCCATCTCCGTCCAGAGTACATCCACAGAGTACATTACTCTACTCATGAGGAATCCACTCCCATGACTCAAACATCTCTCATTGGGGCCCACCTCCAACATTAGGGATAAAATTTCAACATGAGGTTTGGAGGGGACAAACATCCAAACTACAGCACTTACCATGCTTTCTTTTTTTGAGTCTGGCTTTGTTGCCCAGACCGGAGTGGAGTGGCGTGATCTCGGCGGCTTACTGCAACCTCTGTCTCCTGGGTTCAAGAAATTCTCCTGCCTCAGCCTCCTGAGTAGCTGGGATTACAGGCATCCGCCACCACGCGCAGCCAATTTTTGCATTTTTAGTAGAGACAGGGTTTCACTACATTGGCCAAGCTGGTCTCAAACTGCTGACCTTAGGCGATCTGCCTGCCTCGGCCTCCCAAAGTGTTGGGATTACAGGTGAGAGCCACCATGCCCAGCCTGCACTTACCATGCTTTAACAAGTATCATTTGATAATAGTTTCTTTAATATTGACTGCACATTCTCTAAAATAGTTAATACCAGTAGTCCCATAGTCTTTTCTAGCCAGGGAAACAGCAGGCTAGTGGATGGAAGGTTATCCTTTCTAGAAGAGGAAAGCTAAATATGGTCTTCTAAAAACTAGTACAGAAAAGTAATTTTGAGGGGATAATACGCCCATTAATTTATTAAACATATATCTCTGTTTACCTCTGTATATTGCTATTAATTTATTTTACTTTTTATTCTCTCTTTTTCTCATCCAATGCTTTCATGTACTTTCTAGACCACTCTGCTCATTGCCTCTGGAGAGGGGTGTCACAAGATAAAGCAGAGAAAAAATGTTTTCTGGCTGTAGTTTCTAAAGTTCTAAGTCCTGAGGAAATAAAGAGGATTCTAGACTTAAGGTATTTAGAAGCAGAGTAGACTGTCACCTCATCTTCTTCTTATAAAAAAAAAAATTAACAAAACAAACCCAAATCCAAAATCCTCTGGGATCAAAATGAAGAAGAGAGAGGGTAGATATTCAAAGTGGAAAGAAATTTAAGACCTAGAAAGAGTCACTCTGATAGGAATGAGGAATGTTGCATCAAAGACCTGCAGCAAGAGAGGTATTGCTGGGGGCCCAAGAGAGCTGAGCCTGATCAGCACTCCTATTGTTTTTTTGCATAAGCAGAGTATGTTGCCTAATCCCAGGGGTGGTGCTCACTAAAATTCCCCTCTGTGACCTGTGCAGATTTACCCTGTGCAGAACCACAGGCAGCATTGTGCCTGAGGACCACAAGTGATCCCTGTCTGTGTCTGTAGGGGTGGAAAATGACATCCCTCAAATGATACTGGATAAAAGGGTGTGTGTGTGGCGAGTGGGGAGTTGAGTGCAGGTTTATAAAGAAGACAAAATCCTGCCCTCAGACCCTGGTAAAACATACCCTATGATTTACAGACTTTTTCTCCAATGTCAGATAAATAATATCTAAATGTACCCCTCAAAATAGAATTTTACAGAAGTTTATTTTAAAATATATTTTTATTTTATTTTATTAAAAATAGAGTAAAAGTAGAATAAATACTGTGTTTCTTGAAGTATAATAATTTTTTTTTTTAAACTAGGCTGGAGTGCAATGTTGCAATCTTGGCTCACTGCAACCTCTGCCTCCCGGGTTGAAGCAATTCTCCCACCTCAGCCTCCCAAGTAGCTCGGACTACAGGCATGCGCCACCACGCCTGGCTAATTTTTGTATTTTTAGTAGAGATGGGGTTCACCACATTGGCCAGACTGCTCTCGAACTCTTGACCTCAAGTGATCCACCCGTCTTGGCCTCCCAAAGTGCTGAGATTACAGTCATGAGCCACAGCACCCAGCCAAAGTATAACAATATTAACTCTCTCTTTCTTGGTCATTGCTGTGAGTTTTGAAATTCCCAGCATGGAAAAATAGGTGACAATTTTGAAATCTATAATTTGGAAATCAGGCTAAATTTGTTCCTTTTAAAATAAACTAAAATGTTAAAAATTATGCCAGTAATCTATGTTATTATTGAAATATTAGAAATAAGAAAAAAGGAAATAAAAATATTTCTAATACTATTATCCAGAGATAATCACTCTTAACATTTTGGTATAATTTCTAGATAAACTATGCATTCAGATTTCAAGAATTTGACTTTACAAAAGTTTGTTTGCAGACTCCACCTTCAGCTTACAAGGCACGAGCTGAGCATGACAAAAGGCACCACCATGAAAGCATGAAGGTATTTTCGCAGGCGTAAAGTTGGTGATTTTTGTACAAAGGTCTTCTTTCCCAGAAAAAAATTGTCTAATTATAGCAGCAAGTTTTCAGTGAACTCTTTGCATCATTTTTATTGATTTCTCTTGGTTAGCAATTACCACAATAATGCTGAGTAACAAATCTACTCCAAACTCAGTGACTTAAAATCAACAATCATTTCCTCTCATTCATGTGTCAGGGCCTGATCGAGGCTGGAATAAGATGGACTTGTCTCCAAGTTGCAAGTTGAATACAGGTCTGCCCTGCATGTCTGTCATTTTTCTGGAAACAATCAGATTACCTAAATTATGGGTTTTTTTTTTCATAGCGATAGCAGAAATACAAGAAAGCAAGTCCAACCATATGAGCACATTTCAACCTTCTACTTGTTTTATACCTGCAAACAGCCTATTTATCAAAACAAGTCAAAGGTAAGGGGCAGCTCAAAGGTAAGGGGCAGCAATGCACACTCCATCTGGCACAAAGCCAAAGATGGTCTCACATCCAATAACAATAAGAAGTACACCTCTCCCATGCAGATTAGTGGAAAGAGGATTTTTGAAGAATAATATAATCTATTCTATGTCTATACAAACATTATCGTAAGTTTGTTTTGTAAATTCTTTTTTTTTTTTTTTGAAACAGAGTTTCACTTTGTTGCTTAGGCTGGGGTGCAATGGTGAGATCTCGGCTGACTGCAACATCTGCCTCCCAGGTTCAAGCAATTCTCCCACCTCAGACTTCCAAGTAGCTGGGATTACATGCCACCATGCCCGGCTAATTTTTGTATTTTTGTAGAGATGAGGTTTCACCATGTTGGCCAGGCTGGTCTTGAATTTCTGACCTCATATGATCTGCCTGCCTAGGCCTCCCAAAGTGCTGGGATTACAGGTGTGAGCCACCGCACCCAGCCTGTTTTGTAAATTCTTGAAGTAATTGTATATTATTAATTTAATGTAACTACATTTTGATTTGCACAAATTTGCCCTATGACAGTTTCTTTCATGGATCACACACTTGCATAAGAAGGGGGAAGAAAAATACATTTTTAATGGGTTTAAATTCACCAGGTTTTCCTGCAAATGTTTTTCCATGGTAGTAACTAGCAATAGAAATGTTCATTCTAATTCCTGGTTCTGTTACGTTTTTTTCTTAGTAATCTATAAGAAGTTTAAACAGCTAGAGAAATAATTTTAAACACAGATTCCTTATGCGGGGCAGTCAAAAGGCCAAAGACCCCAAGAGAAGAGAGCTAGATTCAAGGCAACTGAGATTAGCAACTGGGGAAAGAAGGCACTTTAACTGCTGCAGTGTCAAGTAAGAAGTTTTCAAGAGCCTGTATATTGATAACACTTCAGGTTTCCATAAAAGCAAAACTCTAAATGGAAAACAACAAAGTGACTTTGAAAAGAGTGTTCCAATGCAGTTCCTCAATTCATCCAACTTGCATGTGCTGCTGTTCCTTTTACCATTTTAAGAGTTACCATCTCAACAATCCTGGGAAGAACACGTCTCCTTTTGCAAACAGGTGAAGCACATCCTGTTCAAAAGCATTATAACTAACTTTCTTTCTTTCTTTCTTTCTTTCTTTCTTTCTTTCTTTCTTTCTTTCTTTCTTTCTTTCTTTCTTTCTTTCTTTCTTTCTCTCTCTCTCTCTCTCTCTCTCTCTCTCTCTCTCTCTCACTCTTTCTTGGTCTTCTCTCTCTCTCTTTCTCCTTCCCTCCTTCCTTCTTCCCTCCCTCCCTGGACTTTCTTTCTTTTCTTTCTTTCTTTCTTTCTTTCTTTCTTTCTTTCTTTCTTTCTTTCTTTCTTTCTTTCTTTCTTTCTTTCTTTCTTTCTTTCTCTTTTCTTTTTTTTCCTCCTTCTTTCATTTTCTTTCTGTCTTTCTCTTTCTTTCCCTCCCTCCCTCCCTTCCTTCCTTCCTTTGTTCCTTCACTCCCTCCCTCCCTCCTTTCCTCCCTCCCTCTCTCTCCCTCCCTCCCTTGACTTATTTTCTCCTTCCTTCCTTCCCTCCTTCCTTCCTTCCTTCCTTCCTTCCTTCCTTCCTTCCTTCCTTCCTTCCTTCCTTCTCTCTTTCATGAATAAACTTTTCTCTGTATATATTCATAGATTCGGAAGCAATATGAAAACCTATTTAGTTCATGCCTCTGGTATTAAGTAGGTCCACACCTAAAATAACCTAGACAGAAAAGAAAAAAATATGGCTAGGGCTGCCAACCTTTTTGTTGGAAGCTTGCTAATGTCAACATTGTGGAGGCCAGTGTGCAAGGTGGTATGAGGAAACAGACTTGTACTATATAAAATATATGAGCTACTGGCACAGATTTAAAGTGGTGCTGCTGTTGTGGCCACACCTGGGCCTGATGGAATCAAGCTTAGATTGAGTCTAGCACAGTTCTAGGGTAAACTGTAGGATAAGATTGATTTTCTAGGACAGGTAATAACTTCCCTAGAACTGCAAGCATTTAATATAAAGTGACTATTTAGGCCACCTTCTGCCAAGTTTGCCATGCAAAACTATTGTTGAAGAATGCTAGCCAGCAGATACTGATCAAGTCATGTCATGCCTTCCCTTTCAAAATCTTTCAGTGGCTAAGAAATTCAGAGGACTGTGCTTAATTTCTTTTTTCTTTTGAGAAAGCTCTGTTGCTCAGGCTGGAGTGCAGAGGCACGATCTCAGCTCTCTGCAACCTCTGCCTCCTAAGTTCAAGTGATTCTCCTGCCTCAGCCTCCCGAGGAACTGGGACTACAGGCGCACCACCATGCCCAGCTAATTTTTGTATTTTAAGTAGAGACGGGTTTTCGCCATGTTAGCCAGGCTCATCTCGAACTCCTGATTTCAGGTGATCCACCCGCCTCGGTCTCCCAAAGTGCTAGGATTACAGGGGTGAGCCACTGCGCCCAGCCTGTGCTTAAAATTTAAGTTCCTCCATGACTTGATTTCCAGATACCTTTATAGCCTCATCTATAGCAACATTCCTGTCCCCTTTGTGCTTTTATATGGTGGCATGGCAAATATTTAATGGTCTGCTCTCTGGCAACAGAACAGAAGCAGTGCTTTGTGGTGGTTCCAATTTCTGTGGTGTAAATACTCCCACCACGGCTGACATCCACCTACCAATGTGAAATCCCTGAGTGTGAAGTTGAGAAGAGAAGTGCACAAGTGTTCTTGCATTTTTATGTGAGCCAGTTCCAGCGCACCGCTGTCTCTATGCCTCCCCACTACCTAGAATGTTCTTTACTTTCTCCACGCCTACTCTTCCTTCCACACTCAGCATCTCTGACACCCCCAAACCTCCATCTCCAATTCAATCTGAGTTCTACGCCTCTTGTCTGTGTTCTATTTTGCACCTTGGAAGGTTTTGATCTTTCTTTCTTTTAACAAGTACGTATTGGGTGCTCTCTGTGTTTCACACATTAGCTTACGTCTGGGAGAAACACTGTTGAAGAGAGCAAATTACTCAGGCTTCAAGCACATTTGCTTAGCCTCTTACAAAGGCAGACAAACAGTAAATGTGGTAAGTGCTATAACTGGCCTAAGAACAGAGGAGGGGCACCAACATGGAGCATAGCCTGCAACTATAATTATTGCACTGAGAGAGTAAAATTAGAAGAAATCCAAACTGTGAGGAACAAAATCATCCTTTTTTTAAAAAATATGATTCACCCTCAAAAAGATGAGTGATTATGCCAGATCCAGCCTAGGGAAATGCAGTGAACTGGTGTAGCAAAGGACTTTTGATCAGACTAGCAGTAGACCAGTGAGAGATATTGCCTTCACCTTTCCCACATGCTGCCCCTCAACACAGGAATAGGTACTTGACTTGGGCTCAGCAAATCTTACTATCTCATCCACTTGGCAACAGCGCTTGTCCCAAAGATGGGCCCTTGATCCAATGTGGGTAGCGAATGGTATCATTTTTATCCTGAGATTAATATTTAGAGTATGGAGAAAAAAAAGTTATCCTTCCCCCACTGAGTTTACTAAACTGGTATGTCATAGATCTGGGATTACCACAGGACAATTTTTCCTGTTACTTAAAAGAACCTGCCAACCAGGCAGGGTGGCTCACGCCTATAATCCCAGCACTTTGGGAGGTCGAGGCGGGTGGATCACAAGATCAAGAGATTGAGATCATCCTGGCCAACACGGTAAAACCCGATCTCTACTAACAATACAAAAATTAGCTGGGCATGGTGGCACGTGCCTGTACTCCCAGCTACTCGGGAGGCTGAGGCAGGAGAATCGCTTGAAGCCAGGAGGCAGAGGTTGCAATCAGCTAAGATTGTGCTACTGCACTCCAGCCTGGTGACAGAGCAAGGCTCCATCTCAAAAAACAAAACAAAACAAAAAACTGCCAAACAGAAATGGAAAAGAGAAAGTTCTGGTTGAGTTCCCTGTTCAATTCCGAGTCCCTGGGACCTCCAGCTCTTGCTTTGTCAGCTAGGTCATCTAAGCATGCTTTGCCGTTGTACCAGTCAATAAATTGCATCTTGTCTTTGCTGGTTTGAGTTACAGTTCTGTCATGCAACCAAATGTTTTCTGACAAATACAGTGACCCTGGATGAGGCCTCAAGAAGGCAAGACTGGATTGTGATTGCCAATAAGAAAATGTACCTCCCGGGAGGGACTTGTTCTACCATTCCTTCAAGCTTCTCTCTCTGCCTTAAATCTCTCTGCATTCCCAGATGACACCAAGCCCATGGGGTTTACAAATAGAAATAAGAGGAAGTCTCTATGCAGGGACTTACCATTTACTTGAAACAAATGAATCCAAAAAACGTGATAGAAAACTACCAGCTAAACTGGGGAAACAAAGGATGAATTAATCATTTGTATAGAAGGGTGAGGAGAGAGTAAAAGTGGCTCCTTAATAATAAATAATTCTTATTCAGCAACTTAGATTTTTTTTTTGCCTGTGTTTATCTCATTTTATTCTCTTCTACAACTATAAAGAGATAGAAACCTTTGTTCTCCTCATTCTTCAGATGAGAAAACTGAGATTTTATGTAGTAAGAAATTGTGTAGCTTGCCCAAGTTCACATATCTAGGAGCTGCAGTCCGTTTCACTCCAGTAAAAGTCAGAAGTTGAGTCTGTTTTACTCCAAATCCCAGTCACCACAAGCCTTTCTTGAGATGAGTGTTAAAATTGTTTGACAATTAATACCACAAACGAGAAAAATAATACAGACGTTTTTACCTGAATTTTAAAAACATATTTTTGAAATTACACGGAATCCTATTCCTAAGTAAGCACTGCAAAAATCAACCAACCAACCGAACAAACTCAAAAGTCAATTAAAACTTTGTGGGGCCAGGCACATGGCCACACCTGTAATCCCAGCCCTTTGGGAAGTAAAGGCAGGAGGATCACTTGAGCCCAGGAGTTTGAGAATAGCCTGGGCAACATAGTTGGACCCTGGCTCTACAATTTTTTTTTTTTAACTGGGCGTGATGGCTTGTGCCTGTAGCTATTTGGGAGGCTGAGGTGGGAAGATGACTTGAACCCAGGAGGTAGAGGCTGCAGTGAGCCGTGATTGTGCCACTGCACTCCAGCCTGGGTGACAGTAGGAGACCCTGTCTCAAAAAACAAAAACAACATTTTGAGATGTCATAGTAGGCATATTACAGGCTTAAAATTATTAAGAGAAAAATTTATTTAACTTTATTTAATCTATTTTCCTCCAAACTTACTTGGACCTAGATCTGTTTTGGGAGAAAACCTCATTACATAATATGAAATTAATATCCTATAATTGGGGAAATGCTTCTCTTTTATAAAGAAAACATGAAACTTTGAAAGTGAGTGCAAAATAAAATCAATCAATCAATGCGTGTATATTGTGTGACTCCAACCTACTAAACGTTATTCTATGGGCTATTTAGGGGCAGTGAAAACAAAGAAGTAGCAGGCAGAATTCAAATCTCAAGGAATTTAGAAACTACAGCAATAAAAGACAATAACTAAGACCCCTCCTTGTGCATTACAAACGCTCCTTAGCTTATGATAGGGTCATGTCCCAGTCAACTCATAAGTTGAAAATATCAAAAGGAGAAAATGCATTTAATATATAAACGTACTGAGCATCATTGTTTAGCCTAGCCTACCTTAAATGTGCTCAAAATACTTACCTTTGCCTATAGTTGGGCAAAATTATCTAACACAAAGCCTATTTTATAATTGAGTGTTGAATATATAATATAATTTTTGAATACTGTACTGAAAATGAAAAACAGAATGATTGTGTGGGCACTTGAAGTAAGGTTTCCACTGAATGTGTATTGCTTTCACACCACTGTAAAGTTATAAAATCTAAAGTCGAGCTATCATAAGTTGGGGACTATTAGTGTGTTAAGATAGTCTCTATGATAACCTCTTCCATGGTTACAAAGATCAGTAAAAACAGTTCCTGCATGCAAGGAACTTATAGTCTAGAAATGGGATGAGGGAAGATTAGCGAGTTGGAAAAATCAAGACAGATTTTTTTTTGAAGAAGGTAGCATTTGGTCTGGAGGTGGCTTAAATTTTTTTCTTTTTCTTTTTCTTTTTTTTTTTTTTTTTTGAGACGGAGTCTCTTTCTGTCACCCAGGCTGGAGTGCAGTGGCGTGATCTCGGTTCACTGCAACCTCCATCTCCCAGATTCAAGTGATTCTCCTGCCTCAGCCTCCTGAGTAACTGGGGATTACAAGGGCATACCACCATGCCCAGCTAATTTTTGTATTTTTAGTAAAGACGGGGTTTTGTCATGTTGACCAGGCTGGTCTCAAACTCCTGAAATCAGGTGATTTGTCTGCCTCGGCCTCCCAAAGTGTATTTTTTATTTTCTAACAATAAAAATTTAAGGTTTTTGTGTAATTAAAGAGTATCTATTACAGAAAATGAATTGCTATCTAGAATATATAAAAACTTCTACAAATAAATAATACAAACAAAAAATTCAATTAAAAAATAGAGGAAATGACAGGCATTCATGCAGAGACTATACAAATTGACTTGACAAAATGCTCAGTATTACTAATAATTAGGGAACTACAGATAAAAACAAGATGAATACTTTACACCTAGCTGGTTAGGGAAAAAAAAAAATTAAAGACAAGTTTTATATACTGTTGGGGAACGTTGTAGGGAATTAGGTATTCTCAAAAACAATGGAGTTTAAAATGATAAAGTAATTTTGAGAGCAATTTGCTTGTATCTATCAAATTTTTAAATTGCCAGCTCCCTGTGATCCAGTCAATTCACTTCCCAAAGAAACTGCTGACACTGTGCATAAAGTTGTGCATTTGTTGTAAATTGTTTTAATCACAAAACATTTTGCAAAAGCCATCATGACTGCAGAAGTGTGGTTAACACTTATTATAGTGCATTCATTCAATATCATTCTCTGCAGTGGCTAAACAGAATGAGCTAGATCTCTTTCCATGACAAAGAAAGAAAGCTCTTCAAGACAAGTAGAAAAATTAAGTTGTGGCCAGGCCCAGTGGCTCATGCCTGTAAGCCCAGCACTTTGGGAGGTTGAGTGGGGTGGATCACGAGGTCAGGAGATGGAGACCATCCTGGCCAACATGGTGAAACCCCGTTTCTACTAAAATACAAAAAATTAGCTGGGTGTGGTGGTGCACGCCTGTAGTACCAGCTACTTGGGAGGCTGAGGCAAGGGAATTGCTTGAACCAGGGAGGTGGAGGTTGCAGTGAGCCGAGATCATGACACTGCACTCCAGCCTGGTGACACAACAAGACTCCATCTCAAAAAAAAAAAAAAAAAATTCAAGTTGTAAAACAATATATATTATGTAGTGCCATTAAGTTATTATTATATTTTGAGACAGAGTCACTGTGTCACCCAGGCTGGAGTGCAATGGTGCCATCTTGGCTCACTGCAACCTCTGCCTCCTGGGTTCAAGCGATTCTTATGCCCCAGCCTCCTGAGTAGCTGGGACTACAGGTATATGCCACCACACCCGGCTAATTTTTCTACTTTTAGCAGAAACGAGGTTTTACCATGTTGCCCAGGCCGGTCTCGCACTCCTGACCTCAAGCAATCCACCCACTTTGGCCTCCCAAAGTGCTGGGATTACAGGCATGAGCTACCATGCCCAGCCTAAATTAAAATTTATATGTATAAATCTGTCAACATATGTACATCTGTGTGAAGATATGAGAATGTGGTAATGCAAGACATTCCCACGTAATTATTAATACTAGTTACTTCTGGGACGAAGAGTGGAGTTAGGGGTCAGGATAGGTAAGAATTTTCACATTTTACTTTATGTTCTAATATATGTCTTAAACCATTTGCACTGTGAATATATTCATATAGTATTTACGTACCAAGAAAAAGCAAAAGAGGTATTCAAAAGAAGGAATTAATATGAGTGAGTACAAGCTAAGAATGAGTTTGCTTGCATGGCACAGTGAGGCATCTCATCTAATTATGGTCTAGGATGCTTCTAGGTAGAAAGGGGAATTAAAATTTTATAGGAAAAATGGATCTAAATTAAAGTGAAATTTGGAACTAGAAAGAAGAGTTAAGGTTTCATGCTGTAGCTTTAGTATTACTTAGGTTAGTTAAGATGTTAGATGCCATAAAATCTCAGCATCACTGCTGTGCTGTCACATTTGACCTTAGTAACTTAACAGGGGTATGGTAAGAACCAAAGTGGGACAAATTCCACAATACATCACCTAAAATTCTCCTTCAGCTTGTCAAGTTTATTCAAAGTTGACTTTGTCTTTGGTTTCTCATAGTAGACCTATCAGATGAGGTCAGAAAAATAGGATTAGTTTCCAAAGGCAGTGTTTTTTTTTTTTTTTTAAGAAACAGGGTCTGGCTCTGTCACCTCAACTAGATGCAGTGGTCCAGCCTCAAATTCCAGTGCTCAAGGGATCCTCCCAAGTAGCTAGGACTACAAGTATTCATCCACACGACCAGCTAATTTTTTCTAAATTTTATTTTTTGTAGAGACAGGGGTCTTCTAATGTTGCCAAGGCTGGTTTTGAACTCCTGACCTCAAGCAACCCTCCCACCTCAACCTCCCAAAGTGCTGGGATTACAGGCATGAGCTGCCATGCCAGTCTAGCGGCTTTATAAGGAAAGAATTGCAGAAGTCCCTCTACTTAGAAGGTAGTTGGGTCCTTAGCAGGCATTCTTTCTGTTACAGAACCACCATAAGGAGAAGCTATACCACTCTAATAATCAGAAAGAACTTTTCAGATCATCTTCCTTCCAGTGGCTCTCCATTTTTCTCAGATGAAATCCCACTTCCTCACTCTTATTTAAAGGCCCTTTGTGGTGTCTTCTCACAGCAATGCCTCGGCCCTACTCTGTCCCTCCTTCACTGGTTCTGCCACAAAAGCAAACAGTCCCAGTGCTGTTTCCACAGCCCAGCAAGGATGGTAGGCACCCCCATGGGCATTTACCACTGATGACAGTATTATGCATTTGGCAAAGAAGGCTGTTCCCCTCTTTGCTAATCCTGCCTCCTATCCTCTTCTTAATAACCATGGAATGGCAGAAGTCAGGCTTTTACTTTTCTTAAGACTGTACTAATGGCTGGGTCATTTGGGAAAGGAAGTTGAATGCAAGAAAGGGAAATATAACTGCCACTAGCAGAGGCTATTTTTAGAGTCCATAGGCTTCAGCCCTCCTCAGAATCCATCATAGGGCTTCTTGGCTTCACTCCTGGCCTGCAGCCATTGGCGGGGCCGGTTTACTTCCTAGTGTGGCTTCTGTACCCATTTATTCCTTTAAGTTCAATTCAGTTGCTGAAAGATTTGGAGAGAGAAAAGAGTTTCTTGTAGTCCATGTTTCATCTTAGATGAATTAATCCCTTTGTGCCTGTTTCCTCTTTTGTAAAATGAGAAAAATAACAGCTAGTATATGCAGTTATTATGAATATTAAATGAGTTACTATATGTAAAGCTTTTAGAACAGTTTCTAGCAGTTCTGGATAAATGTTAATGAATTCTGGATAAGTTCTGCATACATGTTAATAATAAGTTCTGGATAAATGTTAGTTATTAATACCTATATCACATTATTGAACTTAGTGCCTCATGTCCATTACCTTACACTTCCACAGTTGGGTCTTTTGGCATAGGCAAAAAATTTCTGTTTTTCGCTAATAAATTCTATCTGTTGGCTTAGACTCATTATTCTAAACCGGTGGAATTTTTTTGGTAGTCTATCATCCAACATGTAGATTATTATCTTCAATTTAGTTTGGGATACCACCTGAGTTCTCCCTCACTGTGAATATTGATTTTATTTATTTAACAAATTGGTGAAGGGTTTCTTATGTGCCATGTTCCTGAATGCATGTGTATGTTGTATGCTCATGAGTATTTAAGGAGGGACGGTTTCATCTCAAAGGTGCATATAGTTTTTGATAAGGGAAGTATGTTGACCACACGTAATATAAACACTTAAATATTCGGAGATGGGGCAAGGTAAAGAAAGGATCCTGGATATGGGCTGACTTACTTTGAGCAAATTATTCCATAAGGATCTAGCCTGGAAGATCCTTGGAAGGATTTAGGCTGGTACAGTTTTTATTAAAGAAATTTATCTTGCAGAAATACATACTAGATAGGTTAGTTTTTATTTTTTAATCTTACTCCTTTAAATTTAAAAGATATTTATTAAATACATCACACCTTAAGGGCATGAACAGGATGAGGTTAGCTTTATTTAACCAAAACAGGGCAGCCCATGAAGCTTAAAAAAAAATCAAATATCGGACAAGTCACAAGAAGGCCTATTTTAAGGAGTGAGTAGTAAACTAAGAGCTGATCCAGACAAAAAAAAATATTTGGTAGCTTTAAAACTATTTCACATTTATTTGTAGTAAGGGTTCTACTTGGAAGATGCAAACCTTGTGGCTAGATAACTATAAAATAAATTCTTGTGAGTTAATAGACTTTCAGACTTTTAGAGAAGTTAGAGCACATAATGGAAGAAGAAATACTCATGATTCTCAGTGGTGATGTGGAAGAGAAGAAAGCGTTTTTGGCAGCCAAAGGACCTACACAAAGCAACATATCCAGGAAGGACTAAGGGCTTGAATCTGTCCTACTCTAAACAGGAGGCATTTCAGGAGAGGACTGAGCAGGAGATACAGCCTGTTGTGACTGCGGCTTTACTACATCAAAGGCTGCAGTGGATCTCGATAATGCAGAAGAAGGTTTCCTTTTATAACTCACAGTGAATATGGCTGGATAACGAAACTATTTTGTAATTTCTTTCCTGAAAGATAAAGGAGTTAGAACATAGAATCTTTGATTATACAAAATCTTAAGACTCCTTCAGGGATGGCAGTCATTCCTACCGTGCTGAACAACGTGTTGTCACGGTTAGAATCAGAACTAAACTGATTAAGGGTCTGAAACAGTTTGGCAATTCTTGGGCCCTTATGCTGATAAGAAAGCTGATGAGACAGGGTAATGAAAAGAGGCTGCAAGAAATGACCATTCATGCATTCAGCCAACATTTAGGTCACCCTCCTGTATTCCAGGCGCTGTACATGGCACTGAGAATGCAAAGCTAAACGAGTTATGGTCTACTGGCGGGAGCCTTCTCAGTGGAGAAAAGATCAACAAGAGAATTGCCTGCTGGAGACCTCTCCTAGGGCATAAACCAATACAGAGGTGGGGCAGCTACGTCAGCCTGAGGTGTCCTTAGGCAGAACAGAAAGTGAGAATCAGATCTGTATCTCATTTCTGAGCATCTGGATTGTAGCTTTCCCTTCACTGACTGTCAAAGGAGGTGGTTTTTAAAATCAAGCCAAACAGGTTTCCATCTTTTAGGAAGACCCCGGAACGTGCCAGTTGATTCTGACAATTTCTCATGAACAGAAACACCTAGGAAGGGAGAACTGGTGAGTCTTTTCAAGAGGCGGAAGTCCCTCAAAAGGGGCTGTGTTTCGTAAACGGCGCCCCAAAGGGGCTGAACTACTTCCATCTGGAGGAAAAAGACTCAGGCACCGAGGGAAAGGGAGGGTGCACTTCTGGAGTAATTTCGAGGCTTTTTCCGTGTTATGTGATGTGGCAACAAGGAAAGATTTTTTCGTCTTACTATTTTTTTAATTTTTCAAGATTTTCTTTTCCCCCCTTTTCCCTTCCCAGCCACTCCGGTTTGGGTTTGCCACATGACTCGTAATTCCTTTAGAAAGTGGAGTCGAATTCATAAAAGTGATGGGGGGAGGGGCGCGGAGAGGGAAAGCTGGGAGCCCCAGGGAGTCTTCACTACCTACACTGCCGCTCAGCTCTCAGCGCGAGTGGAGGTCGGGGTGGGCAGACGCGGCTCCCGCCCGGGATGGCTGATATTCTGCTAGCCCCGGCGGCCCGCAGCCGGGCCGGGTGACTAGGCGGCGGGCGCGGAGGGTCTGCGGCGGGCGGGCGGCGCTGCAGCAGCCTGGGCACGGCCGCCGCCGCCCGCAGGCGCGAGTGTGCGCGGGTGTGGAAGGCCGGCGTGCGGGCCGTGAGGGGTGTGCGCGCGTGAGCCGGAGCGGGGCTCGCCCCTCGCCGGCGCCCGCCGCCCCGCCGGTGATCGCTCTCCGGCCGTCTCCTGCACCCTCGGCCCCCCACGGCCGTTGGTCCGGGCGGGGGAGGGAGAAAGTGAGACTCAGTGTCATCACCATCCATTGTCAGAAGGGGAGGAAATTGGAATCCAGCAGCGGCGAGCAGCAGCTGGGCGGTCACATCTGGGAATGCAAAGCCGACCTCCCCCTCCTCCTCCTCCTCCTCCACCTCCTCCTCTTCTCTCACCCAGGATCACTTCCGAAACCACTTCGCCTTCAGCCCCTGCCTCGGCCAGAGGTTTCATTTTTAACTGAATATTTACGAAAGCTGGAAGCGTGCGAGGGGGGTGGGGTGGGGTGGAAATAGCGGCTGCTTCTTTTCCAGGGATTTATTTAATGGGGATGTGTTCAAGGCAAGAGCGAATTCAGAAGGATATCGACGTCGTGATCCAGAAGTCCAGAGCTGAGAAGGACTGCCTGTTTGCAGGTGAGTTCTTGCTTTTCCAGAACCTTGGACCCAGCGCCCCCTTCCCAGTTTTCTGACCGCGACGTGTGTGGCTGGGGGTGGGGTGGAGGGTTGCACGTCCCCATTCTGGGATTCATTTGGCAACAGCTGCTGCAACGACAGCGGGAGCTAAAAGGGGGAGGGGGCGCCAGCCTCTCCCCTTCCCCTCCCCCCACCCCCAAGTCTGGGGCAGCCACCAGCTTTGAGGGCAGAACCCGCGTGGCCCGAGCGGAGGTCTAGGCGAAAGGACAGTACGTGGTATTTCCACTCCCGCCTAGTGCCCGAAGCCTCCAAGCACGCCTCCTGGGTTCCAGCAGCAGCGGCAGAGCGGGGTTGGTTGGATCCACCGGGTTTGCGCAATGGGCTGAGCGGCGGCTGCCGGGAATGGAGCCCGCTGCGCTGCGCTGCGCTGCGCTGGTCAGCTGCGCCCGGCGCCGAGGACCCCCGGGGGCAGCGCTCGGCCGATCTTCGGCCCCTTCGGCGCCCTCTAGTCCCCTCCGACTGGCAAAGAGAAGGGATTCCTCGGATTCCCAAGGCACCCAGCGCCCCTTCCTGGGGGTCGCCTTTCGTCCATTTTGCTCGCCCGGGAGAGAGATCGGATTTTGCTTTCGCTGCCGCGAGCCCGGCGGGTGCTGCTTCCGGCCTCCCTGACAGCGAAATTCCCGCCGTTGCCATGGCACCCGGCACTTGTTGCGGGGGGCGGCCTCCAGCTGCACCCAGTCGGGGACCCGCCGCATCCCCTGGGACGCGGCGCAGAGCGGGTACCTCGCCACCCTCCAGCCCTCGCCTCCCGCCCGGCCAGGCCTCCCCTGACTCCACCAAATGGGGGGCCTAAGTCATGGTCGGGGTTAAAACAAATCCACTCCATGGGTAGCTTTTAACAGGACTTTCTGTTTCAGATTTCAGATACTCAGACTCCACCTTTACTTTTACCTACGTTGGCGGCTCCAGAAGGTATTTATGTGTATAGAGTTGCTTCATTTCCTGTTCACATGCTTGTGTTTCCTTTGTTCTTAGCGTGTTCCGTGTTCGGGTATTTTGGTTGCTTGTTTGTTTGATTATTGTGGCTTTTCTTTACCCACAACCGAAGCCTGACGTCCCTCGGTTTTAAATAGCGGGGGGAGGGGAATCAATGTTTGATTCAGCTGTTTGGAAGACCACGCCACAGGCAATGAGCGTTGAAACTGTTCTGCTACAGTACTAGATTACTCTTAGGCGATTTGGGGTTGATACAGGCAAGCCGGTGCAAAACTGGAATACTGGATATGAAGTGAAATGTATAAAAGACATAAAATGTCACAAAATAGTTTGATCACAAGTGTTGATTTTCCTGGTGAGTTGGGGCTGCGTGTTTCCATGTTTTCTGAAGGTTCACATAAACATGCAGCTTGCCAATTCTCTACACATTCTTTTTTTTTTTCAATGAGTGGTATTTCGGTTTTCACGTTTAGTTGTAAGAAAGAAATTGGAGACTTATATGTAGCTGGAGTGGATGACTTCTTTCTTTTGGGGGAAGAATGAGAGATGCACATTTCGTTAGTAAATTGTGAACAACTTGAAACAAACCCAAATCCAATTTTGAATTTAGGAAGTAGAGTTAAAATGAAAGGTAGCCATTCAAATACTATGCCTTGCTGCCTTAACTTGTTAGGTTAGGATTTTCTTCCTTTTAGCCCTTTAGGGACACAGTAGTTTAAAAGAGCAGTAGCCACATATGAGAAGTATCAGATATAGCTTAGAAGGGAATTCCTGAGACCAGCCCTGCTGTTAAGACTTGACGTCAAATTCAATGTTGTTTGATCACGTTCCAAAATATATCTTAGCTAATGGAAACATTTATAAACATATATATTGCAAAAGAAGCTTTCTTGTGTACATACATTTTTAAAAGCTTGAAATTGATGTGCACTTTTAAAAACACGTAGGATCTGTATTACATTCTACATCTTAAAACAAATTTAATTAAAATGAATATCATTCGAGTATATACAATATGCCTAAGCCCCAGAATTGGCACATTGATTTACTAGTTGAAAATATAACAGTGAATCACCAAACTTCAGTGTATACTCTTTGGGAGATAATGAAATTACAGTATTTCTTAATTTACTGTAATGTCATCTTTGTAATTATGAATTAATAATTCAATGAGAGGAGACCTGGTTGATTAAATTAACGCTGGTCCTACACATCATATCTAAAGGATCTTCGTATATGACTAATATCCTCTTCCATTATTTTAACAGTTAAAATACACAAAGTGGCCCATTAAAATCAGAGTTGACTTTTCACCATTGCTGTTTTTCTGGTGAGACATGTGGGCAGGAAGGACAGGTGGGCTTTTCAACTAACTAGCTTTCTGATTTTTAATAAGATACCTTAGTTCTTTTGGCCTCAGTTGACTTATCTGTGCAATCAAAGGGTAAGTCATATGCTTAATCACTAAGATCTGTTAGATACTGCAGTTAAGATTCTTTATCAGCAAATTATTGAACTCTAGTGTTAACATAGCTAGAGGTGGAAAAGGGAGCAAGGCCAGGTGTTGGGATGAATAATTAACTAATCAAGATAACATCAGTTTTCACCATAGGAACAAGTACCATGGTTGCTCTTAAAGTAAGAGATGTTTCCTATTTTATGTAATTTTATTAAGGGATAGTGTTTCCTTTTGTCACTGATTTAAATGTACCTGGATGTTTCTTAGCCATTTGGCTAAGATTGAGCGCAAGTACACCTGGGTCTTTTATATCTAATCTAATGTAGACCAGCCTGTTATAAAAGAAAGGCAATTGATTAAACTGCTGATGTGTTGCTTTGTCATCTCAAAAGCTTGTTCTATAATACAATATGTAAAAAGTTCTTACAGTGTAGTAACTGCAGATAATCCCTTTATAATTTGTATATAATGGGGAAGACCATTTATTTTCTGAAAATAACATATTTGTTTTCATTACCAACATTAGAAACCAATATTTATTAATCTATTTCTCATCCTGACATTTCAGTCAGACTCTTAAAATAATCTTGCTGTATTTTGATTTAATGTGCTTATCAACTTATAATATTGAATTAATAGTGTCACTTTAGGTGAACTAGACTTCACTGAAGGAGTTGGGAGCCTTATGGAGAGAGAGTATATGATTATCTCTATTTGTATTTAATTACCGTTTCATCTAACCATTAAGAACATATTTCAAGGATATTTTTAAATTCAAGTTGTAGATTAAATGTACTGTACCATTTTCTTTTTGACACTTTCCGAGAACGAGTTACGCGGTATTTTTAAAGACAAATATTGATCTTACATGTTACTATTCAAAAAAAAAAATAATACAATCATTTTGTTCTACATGTATACTTTTAATTTTTCTGTGGATAATAAGAAATGCCAAGAGGCGATTGTGTCCATACTGGCAAGTGGCCTAATAAATTGTCCTTTTATTTGGTGGTCATCAGAGTGGCAGTTAATATCTTGCTATTTTGCCTTGTGGATTTGAGGTAGAAAGGTTCATGGAATTGTATCCTAGCTTTTGGATGTGCAAACTGAAGCTCAGAGAGTTGAAGACCCATAGTCACTTCTGCCAATTAAATGAAGCTTCCATGTAAACCTGTTCTGTCACACTTCCAAGACCTCCTACTTCTCCATTAATGTTCTCAAGTTTTTTGAGCATGCAGACACTTTACCATCAAAAAATTATGTAGAAGCATACTTGAGAGTTACAGTTTAAAGAAAAACAAGGTGCAATTATTTAGTTATTAGTAGCATTTACATATGCTTGAAAACTTGTGCTATATATATGGTAAGATTAATTTATTCTAACAGTGATCTTGATAATCCCCCTAATTCCCAGACTCCTTGGAATAGCTCCACAGCTATCAGTGGTTCTGCCACAGGTTCAGAGCCTTCCCAGTAGTGCCTTCTTATTTGAGAGGTGTGCTAAGAACTATAAAGCAGAGGCTTCAATTGTACACAATTTGGAAGTTTAGGCAAAAGTCATTTCTTCTCTATACTTTGTCATGCTTATCTCCTGTCTCTTTCTGTTTTACTGATTAGCAATAAACTCCTTAAAACCCAAAGGTTTGGGCTTCTGTTCCTTTCACTTGCAGTCAGACATGGAGTTAGTGGTAGAAGAAACAGAAGGGGTAACCTGCATGGTGATAGCTACTGAGGGATGGATAGGAAAGCAGGCTGAGTCCCTGGGGCCAGTGGTTACCAAAGCCAAGGAGAGAGCAAGGGGAGCCCAGTGGGCCTGGCCATGGACTACTCTGGCATTCCGAGTATGAACTTTCAGCCAGGAATGTATTGTGAAAATATTACTGTGAAGTTTTAAAAGTGCACAAATAAGAATTATTTTTTGGGGGGGAAAAAAAGTTAGAAAAAACGATATGCCAAAAAGAAGAAAGTAAAAAATACATGACTTCTGTTAACATATTAAAATTTATTCTTTTGGATTTTTATAATTCTATATGCATATAAAATATGTATGCATCCCCAAATTGTATTATACTCTTTTGAGACCACTTTTTTTTTCACCCAACAATATAACATTAATTTCTTTCCTTTAGAAAATATGTGAGACGAAAGAATGTTTATTGAGAGTTTCCCAATCAAGGAGTATGACTCTCTATGATAGTAAGTCTAATGTTTTATTAGAAATTATAATGAAATTAGAAATTTAATATTAAATTTGGCAGGATGTTGTGAGTTGCCTGCATATGTACACACCCTTTATTATATGACTAGACACTCTTTTGTGTGGTCATGGATATATTGGCATCTTTTGAAGTGTATCCTTTTTGTTTCAGGAGCTTCTGTCTAGATAAATAGCAAGTGTGACACTGATAATAGTAATCGAATATTCCTCAAAGCACAGGCTCCTTCCTCTTTCTCATGGGCCTTTGCACATGCTGCCTGGAAAACTTACCCACAACCTACTTTCTATCCTCTCCTTTGGCCCATCCCTGCTCAGCTCCCTTTGTTGAGATAGTTGCTAAGCCAGATTCTCTGAGAAGCCTTTCCTGGCATCTTCGTCTGTATGATTCTGCTAGGTGTTTCGAAAACCATGTTGTTACAGTATATTGCAATTGCGTATTTATGTCTGTTTGACTGTGAGCCTCTTGATGATGGGAATTCTCTCCTATGCATTGCAGTTTCCCCAGCCCCTAGCATGCTGTCTAGTCCAGTATTCCTTCTCAGTAAGTAGGTGTTGAATGACTTACAAAATGAATGCTAATAGATCTGGCAGACAAGAAGGAATTTCCTAGCCTAAATGACCAGATGTGGATACTCAAACACTTCAGGGTCCCCAGTCTGGTGATGTGACTTGTGATGGAATTTCTTTTATTTTTTTTTTGAGACGGAGTCTTGCTCTGTCGCCCAGGCTGGAGTGCGGTGGCCGGATCTCAGCTCACTGCAAGTTCCGCCTCCCGGGTTTACGCCATTCTCCTGCCTCAGCCTCCCGAGTAGCTGGGACTACAGGCGCCCACCACCGCGCCCGGCTAATTTTTTGTATTTTTTAGTAGAGACGGGGGTTTCACCGTGTTAGCCAGGATGGTCTCGATCTCCTGACCTCGTGATCCGCCCGTCTCGGCCTCCCAAAGTGCTGAGATTACAGGCTTGAGCCACCGCGCCCTGCCTTTGTGATGGAATTTCATATGAATCCAGCGTGACAGAAGTTGCCTAGTCAAGTTATAAGTCCTCTTCTCTGGGTCACGTGTTCAAATACTTTTAGGGGACAGATAATGCAGTATTTCAGATACTAGGGAATGATGAGAACTGTGGCACACTGGAGAGTTTGGACTCCAAGAGTAATTAATTCAGTTGAAAAAATCGACACCACTCTGGTGATCAAGGAGACTTTCTAGGGGCCCTAATCCACGTGGCCCCCAGTGTGTAATTCCATAACTCATGGGATGCCATCAAGAGAGACAATCTACTTGATTGCTAAAGGGCCTTTGTTTTCTTTGGAGTTCCCCAGAAAGGAGAAATGTATGTGTGTGCAGGGGTGAGGAGGGGGAGGATAAAGAAGCAATACTATCCCCTTAAAAAGGTTTGTCAATTTTCATTATGAAAGAAGATCAAACGTGCCCACTCCAGAAATCTTGGCATATACAGTTATGTTGAAGCCATTCCGTGTTCTTCAAGATGTCACAATGAAAAGAGTGATGATTTTTTTTTTTTAATTAACATGTTTCTCTTGGCAATGGGGACTTTCTCACCATACTTTTACATCACTTATTATATATTCAGAATATTGATTTTTTAAAAGTGTGTTTCTTGGCGCCCTAGGAACCTGCCTCAGGAACTGGGGTAGCTGTGGGGAAGGAGTGTGAAGCGAGCTGAATGAATGAGCGAGAATCTGGGTCTTCATATCTTTTTTAAAATTGCAGCTGCTTTTTTCTGTTACGTATAACAACTTTTTTTGAAAACAGTTTCATTGTTGAGTTTTAAAACCACTGACCGAAAATAACCACCAATTTCACATAAGTATACCTTTATTGAGTTTTTTTGTATTAAAAAATTTAAACTCTATTTTCTTCATGGATTAAGGTGATCCTACTAGTGATATTTATTAAGCATTGTCTCTGCTGTTTTCTTTGCTGGCCTTGCCTTATCCCGTGTTTCCAAAAAATACAAATAGGCATTTTGTCAGCTACTTCACATTTTATAGCAGGAAAAACAGAGGCTTGGGTGTTTAAGTAAGTCATAGTTAGTAAGAGTCATAGGATACATTTCAGTGTAAGTCAATGTTTATGTAAGGCTTAAGGGACATTGGTTGAATTGGCATGACTAGAATAGTTGGGAATGTTTGGGAATGGGGAGAGATTCCTAATGGGATGTCTGCCAGGGGCAATACTGAAAATCTACTGGTTGGCAAAGGTAGTGCCTAAGCCCAGTGCTAACCATAATAGTTGGAAAAGTATATACATTGGCTGTGGAATCCTTATGCAAATATTTGGCCAATCCATCTAAATTTCCCATAATTTCTCTCTGTAGCATTTTTAAGCAGACATATAGCTGAAATTTTATCAATCCTAAAAATATTTTGTAATTCTCTGCCCAGATTTGCATTTGGGTAGATTGTGCTGTAGAAGATATAGCTTGCTTTAAGATAGCTGCCACTGATTAGTTTATTTTAGTCTATTTTAATCAACTTATTGCCTTGTAATCTTTCCTTTTTCATTCTCTAAATTTCTGAAATTCCATTTTTCATGTTTCCCAGGAAAGACTAGTTAGGTGTGTTTTTATTAATAAGACTTATTATCCTCATTTCACCATGACATAATTTGGGCTTTCTGTTCCAAGTTATCCTACTTGAATGCTGGACACTTCCACCTGAATATTTGTCATTTTCACCTCAACCCAGCACATCAAAACAATCCCTTATTATCTCTTTAAAAGAAGCTTCTCTCTCCAGCCTTTTCCTAGTCAGTATCACATCTTTTGAGCCAGGTATGGGGATTACAGTTTCAGATTTCAAGTCAAGTCTTCCTCTTCTCGTTCCTGAAGCTCCACCAACCTCTACTTTGAAATGCCTCTTCATCCCACCTCATGTCAACATTTAGCCCATGCCCTGTTGGCTTTGACTTAGATCAATCACCTTAACCCAGTGTCTTAAAATTCTTGATTTTGAGTTTCTTATCCATCCAGTTTATTTACATCTGAACTCTTTAAGCATGAAATTAATCATTCCTCTGTTCAGAAGCCTTCAAATATGACCACAGCTTTTTCCATATAGACCTAAAACTTACATTCTTGGCCTTTGAGGGCTGCCTTCCCTGTCCACTGATACATGTTTCTCATGCTTCCTAATACCTACATGCTTCTGTTTGCTTAGTGACCATCCACCGTCCACTCAACAGCAGTTTGTATTAATTTAGTATAAAGCTGTGTAAAGTTTATTGATTGATAACATCTGTGTCACATAATATGATTGGTTTGGATATCAAGATCATGGTTCTTATCACAAAGAGCAGTTCATTGTATTTTTTCCTTGCCTACGAATGGCATCTCTGTTGATTAGAATACATAACATTTCATGCATAGGAGGATAGAGTGACAATATGAGTAGAACAAAGTAAGAATGAGAAGAGAGGATAGTAAAATTTGAGGATAGGATGAGAATGTAAATAGATTTATGTCCATCCATTACAGATTAATAACCACAACGATAAAAGCCTTGAATGTTATTTATTTGCATATGAGTGATATTTCCGTTTGCGGCTGATACCCTCTTGGTATTAAATGGAAGATGATAAATTATTCAATATTAATTTTAGAGGGAGACATCTATTGAAACCTTTGTGCTGTCAGGTCAAATTTCTGTGTACAAAAATTAGCAGAGAGGTTGCTGCTGGTTGACTTCCCCTAGGATGGTGTCTTTCTGAACATTTTGAAATATAGATTGAAAAGGTGGATTTGTCAACTAACTCTGAAGTGCTGTAGTTATTTGTGTTTTTATCATTGTTTTATTGTTTATTTTATTTTTGAGATGGAGTATTTGCTCTTGTTACCCAGGCTGGAGTGCAGTGGTGCGATCTTGGCTCACTGCAACCTCCGCCCCCCGGGTTCAAGTGATTCTGCCGTCTCAGCCTCTCCAGTAACTGGGATTACAGGCATGTACCACCACAGCTGGCTAATTTTTTTGTATTTTTAGTAGAGGCGGGAATTCACCATATTGGCCAGGTTGGTCTTGAACTCAGGTGACCTCAGGTGATCCGCCCGCCTTGGCCTCCCAAAGTGTTGGGATTACAGGCATGAGCCAGCTATGGTGCCCAGCCTGTTTTATTGTTTAAAAAACAAGTACAAGTTGTTATTATTCAAGGATTGTTGATAGAATATATACTGTATTTGGAGTGTAGAACTGAGGCAGAGGCTGATTAATGTAACTAGTTTATATTTGTTAGCCTTTCACATCTGTGAAGGAATAAAATACAGACAAAAGTGGAAAACAAACCAGGAAAAAAAAATTGTTAAGCACAGAGCTGCTTAAAAGAGTGATGTCACATTAAAACAAAAAAGTCGCAGAAATAAGTCCATATTTTGTTTAGAGACTAGAACTCCAACTGCTAGCCAACTGCCTAGAATATAGTAAATATTTTCTAGTTTCTTAAATGACAGAGTAGTATTCCTACATTATGTGTTGGCATTTCCCAAACTGTTAAAGTAGATGTTAGATTTGTAGCCAAATATATCTAGGAAATGCTTAAACAATATAAAACAGTTTTAATGATTGGCTTTTTAGAACATTATGTGTTAGTGTTCTTTATGCATATCCAAGAGGTGAATGAAGTATTTTGGGTTTTTCAGACTTACTTGATTACAAATCTGAAATATCTCAAAACAGTTGTTTTGTGGAAAACACTTTGGCAAACTCTGAGTCTTATTCATGAAAAATAGTTTTTGGGTAAACAACAGTGTAATAGAAATGGAAATTACTGATTCATATTGAGCCATGAAGAATTTATTTTCAGCAATTTTTATAGAAGTTGCTTTATGACAAAGAAAGCTTTGGTTAACCGGCATTTGGCATTTGATGCCCCTAACTTTTCTACATGAGGATTTATTTCTGTGGTTCTCTCACTCTCTCACTCAGTTATACTGAATCCATTTATGATAAGGGCTCTCAACCTTTCTTATTCATCAAAGCCCTGAAGTTGGCAGAGCCTTCTCTGGTACCTGATTAGAAGTCTGACTTCCGTCTCATAGGGAAGTGTTAGAGATGGATAATGATTCTGTGTAGCAGAAGTAGTCATTATGTCCTCCTAAATTTGGTCACTGACTGCAGTAGAGCTTCTTAGTGAGCAGTCTATGATGGAATGTACTTTTGGAGAAGCTCATGGAGAAAATCTGGAATTTATCTAAATATTTGATTTCTTTGATAAATTACATTAAAAAATCAATGAGAGTATCTATTTGGTGAAATCATTTTCCTCCATGTGACCAAATGAGAAGTTTAGTGAAAGATTCAAAATCGTTTCTCAGAATTTTTCTGATTAGTCGGGAAGAAAACCCCTTTTTTAAGGCAATGTCAATTGTTAAGCTTTAGGGAACCACATGCTACTTTGGGTAACGCATGATTGGAGAGATTGAAGAGTGAAGTCCCTGCTTTAAAGTGTACTCCTGTGGACACGGTAATACATATATTTAAAATGGTTCATGTTAAGAGTATGTGTATTTCTATCTAAATACTCTGTAGCTTTTGTGATTCAGGGAAATGAGTGAAGCCTCGCAAGTACAAGAATCTAGTAAATTCTAGGTTTCTCATGTGCAAAATCTTAACTGAGTGAAAATCTTAACTGAGTGAATTCTTGATTGTTGGCATCACATTTGTTAGTCTAATGTATCTGTGTCATTGATCTCCTTAAGAAGAGACTCATAGATGTTGACTGGGAGACCCAAGCTGAATGCTAAAATCTGCTCCATGGATATAAGCTGATGCAGTCATCATTTCTCATTAAAATGCACCACAGCT
This sequence comes from Macaca nemestrina, assembly GCF_043159975.1. Taxonomy (NCBI): domain Eukaryota; kingdom Metazoa; phylum Chordata; class Mammalia; order Primates; family Cercopithecidae; genus Macaca; species Macaca nemestrina. The sequence continues at coordinate 125,018,087 of NC_092130.1, read as the reverse complement.
AGATATGCAGCACAAAAAAAAAAAAAAAAAAGTTAGTTCCTCCAGGCTGAAAAGCAGTCATTACTTTATTATCATCACAGAATTTGAAATGATTTCTGTAGTTAACAGTCAGATTTAGGCCGGGCGCGGTGGCTCAAGCCTGTAATCCCAGCACTTTGGGAGGCCGAGACGGGCGGATCACGAGGTCAGGAGATCGAGACCATCCTGGCTAACACGGTGAAACCCCGTCTCTACTACAAAATACAAAAAAACTAGCCAGGCGAGGTGGCGGGCGCCTGTAGTCCCAGCTACTCGGGAGGCTGAGGCAGGAGAATGGCATAAACCTGGGAGACAGAGCTTGCAGTGAGCTGAGATCCGGCCACTGTACTCCAGCCTGGGTGACAGAGCGAGACTCCGTCTCAAAAAAAATAAAAAATAAAAAATAAAAAAAAAAAAACAAAAAACAGTCAGATTTAATTTTAGTTAACTAAGACAAAGTTTTAATAATTCACTGTGAGCCAAATTCTTTCTTGATTCTCCTTTTTGGAGCAGTCCATCTTTACGGGAAAACCAGCCTAGAATGATAATTTCAGTTTCAGTTAGGTGATTTCAATGAGAATTGTATTTGGCTCAGAAATGATGAGACTGGGGCCAAGAAAAATTTTTAACTTTTTTGTAATCATATTACTGGTTTGATTTCATATGAACTTCCTTTGTTGACTTTCTGTGCCATTAATTTAAAATTTCCAGTATCCTCAATATTTGATGTCTTATATGTACAGAATCCTTTCCAGCTGTAAGTCGTCAGCAAGTAAAAAATTTAGTATGGCAATAGTTTTCATAAGAGGTTTTTTAAAACAGAAAAATGTTGACATTGCCAGCCTCTGGGTTGCATTTTGGGATATGCTGCATTTCAAAGGTACCTTTTAAATCTTAAGGGAAAGACTTTTTCAACATCTGAAGATTCTGATTTACAGAAATTAAAAACAAAAAAACAAAAAAACCCCTGTGCATTACACAGGCATATAAATTTGAATCAGGAAAATATAAAATTAGCTAATTATTTTTATTCAGTAAAAGTGCCTTGGCACAGAACTAAAATTGATAACTTATGGTTTTAGCATGTAGATAAGTACATGAGAGTAAATCCCATTTTTATATGAATAGAAATATCAACTTTATTCATATATAGATTATAAAACTATACTAAACAAAAATTATTTACTATTACAAAAATTATTAAGAACCATTACAAAAATTCTCTGCCTACTAATTTTCAACCATCATAGAAATACAATATATAATAATGCTGCTGCAATACTTACATAAAATGTATTAAGAATGGATGTTATATTTCTGTGTTTGAATATTGAGCTTAAACATAAAACATGTTTGAAATGTGTTTGTGTGTGTCTCTCACACATACATATAACACACACGTACTGCAGCTGCAACACATCTTAAGCTTTTCCTTTTAAACATGCCAAGATAACATTCTAAAATGAAGAATAATATCCATGTCTCTCTTCATACTATCTCTCTGTGTATATACAATTGCTATAGACATATCTTCGTATTTGATATAGATAGGTATATAGATAGGGATAGATAAATATAGCTATATAGATATATGAGAGAGAAAGGGAGATTAGAGATCTATGTTTGCCATAAATCACATTTGTTGAGATAAACTATCTGATTAAACTGGTATTTTGTGGCTCAAGACCTCAAACATGCAAAACTACTCTTACCAGGTAGAATTTTCTAAGAGCTGAGAGCTCAATCTCCAGGAGCTGGCCAAGGACCAGTCCTAAAGGCAGACCTTTCTTGGGAATGTAAAGAGTCTGAGCAAACAAGGCCTGCTGAGTTAACCCCTTCCTATACATATTCAGACAGTGTTCAGCACAGGGCCTGACAGAAGGCAGTGTTTGTTATTATTATTCATAGCATTAGCCCAATGCTTGTTGTGAGTAACATGAACAAGGAGACTAAGGGGGAAAAAAATGCCCTTTTGTTGGGTGACCACCCTAACTGATTTGAAAGTCTACAGTTTTTTCAGTTTAAAATAATATTTATTTGTAACATGTACTATTATTGAACAACAATTTCTAATAAATAACTACACTAGTTTTCTGCCTATGGAGTAGCCACCTTTTTATTCCTTTACTTTCTAAATAAACTTGCTTTCACTTAAAAAAAATCTACCCTACATATACACTAAAGTTAAAAAGCAGCAGTATTGTACATTGATCAATATAAATGCACGCAGTTTTCTTTTCGTCAGTGTACAAAGTTTAAATCTAAACCTTTATAATTTTTAGAGTCCAGCGATTCTCCAGACTCCGTATTTTGGTTATTATCAGATGCCAGCATTAACTGCCTTTCCTTTCTCCTGTTCTGGGTTCCTGATCTTCACATGTTCTTTAAAACAGATTATTTTCTTTAGATTTGAAAGGTTGGGTTTTTGTCTTCGTTTCTTATTTGCTTAGCCTTGTATTTCCCTTTCCTTAATTGAATTGTGTTATTGAAAATTAAATAATTTCTCTGTGAAGTCAACAATCCTGTTTCAGGGTGGGCTCAAGTGCCTTTCTCTTGGCAGGTCTCTCTCACTTGGGCTACTCTCCCATATCCTTGGAAAGCCTGTGTGTATTCTGATACGTTTGGCAATTTCTACTGGCTTTTCTTGTATTGTCTGACCTCTTTTTATTTCAGTGGTGCATCCTGGTTTTACCCAACAGGCAAGTGGTGACTCCAGTGCAGGTGACGCAGAGGTGAGGTGACACTAGAATGAAGTGAAATATTCTGTTGAGGACTAAGTTCATGTTTTTGCTGACAGTGGCAGATAAATATCATGGCTTCTACATAGTGCTTAGGAAGTTTCTTCTGATAAATGTTTTAGAGAAAACATAAAACTTGTAATCAAGAAAATGCAATAATGGAAGAAATGCTTACTTGAGTAACTAATATGAGTTAGGCAAAGAAGATACAAATACTTCCCATTTCCTACTTCTAAATTACGGTCAGATTGTCCCAAGCAAATCTCTCATATGTAAAAGATATAGAGAAGCCATTAGAAAAAGGTGGCTGGAGCAACTTTATACATACTGACAGCCTGAATGAACTGCCTCACGATTTATATGTTTGAGGAAAGTGTCTGTTTGATAATTTCAATTAAGTTTAAACAGTGTCATAAAGGGAAAGCTGTTCACATTCTGTGAGAGAGGATATTGGGGTACCAGACACTCATTGCTTGGCTGGCCAGTCTGCCTCCTTCAGCACTCTGGATCCACCGGTGCCCTTTATTCGTTTTTTTTCACAGCTTCCTCCCCTTTACTCACATTCTTTAGAAGCTTCCAGGATTTTTTTAGTTTTCTTTTTTTTTTTTTTTCCCCCACAATGACTCTCATGGCTGTTGCTATAGTTGCTATAAAAGGCAAGGTGGGGAACAGACGGGTGAATGAGCACAAAGGTCATTTGTAAACTGTTTGTGGTTAGTGCTCCTCTGTTTACTGTCTGTCTCTCTCAGTGTCTCTGGGTGTGTGTCTATTTACAACATAAAATATAGGCACATAAATCTCCAATTTTTCTAGAGTAACTATTAACACAGTTCAAATCTGGAGGAAATCTATCTTTTAAAGGAAATACCAATTAGCAAATAAAAGAGTTGATTTCCCCCAACTCTCATTCCCCAAAGCTTGCTAAAGTGTATGGCTCACATACATTCCATAAATAAAAACATTACTGGCTCATAAGTATGCTTCACTTTCATAAGCCTTCCAAATGTTAGTAACTTAGCCTTCCCCTTTTTAAGGGTTAGTCTGTAAGTGATACTGGAAGTCATGTGGTAAGAAAGGGGACAGAAGTATAAAATCAGACTAAAGTAAGAAAGTAAAACCTGGCGTTTTTGGCATAGATCCATTCAGCTTTGTATACTTTGTTAGGACCTGAGGGCATGCCTGATTTTCATAAAATTGATTCTCTGTTATTAAAACAAACAGGTGAAAATGATTTTTGTTACCCTACTTGACAAGGCATCTGAGTACCTTAAGTGTGTTAGAAATTTTGCAAGTGGTTAAAATTTTATTCAAAAGATAGACTTTAGTTATCTTAAAAACTAATTTATGTAGATATTTTCTCTAATAATAGAGCACAAGTGGGTTTTATTTCCAACTAAAAAGATTATTTATTACCATGGATATAACTAGAAGAATCATACAAATATGTGTAATTCCATTAGAAAATATTTGTCTTAAAATTTTAAATGACAAGAACTTAATGAATCTTAAATATCTCTTGTTTTATGTTGAAAAATTGTTTTCATGAGATACAATTGAGCAATTGAGATTTGTTCTCCCAGTATCTGAAGATTTTTTTGGTATTGTTTTGTTTTTGGGTTTTTTTTGGCCTAAAATTAGGTGAATTCAGCTTTGGGTCTATTTCATCCATTCTCGAAGGTTCCTTGGGTCACTGATCTGAAGCATTCTTGATGTGGTTAGGACTTCTAAGCATTATTATTATTTTTAGATCCTGTTTATTTAAAATGAAAAGGATTAGCATGAGGGATGGTAACATTCCTTTTTTGTTATTATTATTCCATGTGGTTGTTGTCAACTGGTCAGGGACACTTCAAGCCCTAATCTCTACTTTGTTTTTCTGTCTCCCTACACCCCATTCTACTTTTTCAGCTTGTTGCTTGTAATATGTGAATGGAAATAAAATAATCAAGCTTGTTAGAATTGTGTTCATAATGACACAAATGACCTGAGGGAATGTAAGAACATATTGAGCATCCAAAATAAGACATACTTTTGGATGATTTAAAACCTTTTTGTTTGTTTCGTTTTCTTCTGTGCTTAATGTATGGTTACTATTATTTCATATCCTTTGACTTACAGGTTTGGCTACAATGCAGTGTGAATATTGCACATGGGACCATTTGTCATATTGGCAGATGGCAATATATAGGTGGATAGAGTTTTGCTGTTTGATCAAAACTGTGCTGTTAGAAACTTGTTTTCCCAAATATGGGTACATTCTCCCCTTTTCCTGAGCGGAGAAACCTAGATCTGAGCAAAAAGTGTAAATCACTACACCTTGGGAGGAAGGGTGTCAAATATTTGATGCCATTTCCTTTGCTTGTAAATTGTTCACTTCATTTGAATATAATAAATCACTACATCTTGGGAGGAAGGGTGTCAAATATTTGATGCCATTTCCTTTGCTTGTAAGTTGTTCACTTCATTTGAATATAAATAAAAAGGACGTCTACCAAGAACGTGAAACTAACATTTTGGCAAGCTAAATTTTAATGAATTCATTTTGACTTTTTTATAATCACTGAAACATTTTCAGTTCATGTGCTAATATTAACCCTACTTCCTGGAGAGAAAGAAATGATCTTCAATATGATAACTACCTTTTTACTGCAGAAATGTAGAAGTTTGGCATTTTAAGTGTCAAATATTTTAAGTTAAAAAAAAAAATTACCAGTGTCCAATAGCATAGAAAGAGAATATATGCTTGCCTGTGTCCCTTTAATCTTTGCCTTGTAAAATTAAGCCTAGGGGCCTTACACTATTTTAAATTTTCAAAATTAGGTCATGTAAATGTTGTGTCAGATTTCCAATTCATAAGTAGTATCCTTATGAATACTGAATAGTGAAGATAGGGTACATTTATATCCTACGGATTGCTTAGCTGTGGGCCAGAGGTGAACAGAGAATGAATGGTATTTTCACAGGTTTGTAAATTGTTTTTCTATGATCTCTTATATACAAGTGTGATTAATGTTTTTTTTTCCCTTTCTGAGCTAATATAGGAACATATGGTCTAATAAGTGTGAGTACATTTGGGGAGGGCAGGACAGAATGCTTGAAATTAGGACTCACCCAAAAAATGCCTTGGTCTCCGTATTTGTGGATTAGGAGGAGGAAGGGCTGAAAAGGAACCTTAAAAGCATTGGAATGGTAGAGTACAGATTAGCAGCAACACTCAGGGCTCCATCATGAAGAGAGTGAGATGAGTTCCCATGGTTAATGCAGCAAGGGCTCTAATTGAAAGCCCTCTACCTAGGAAATGATTTAAATCCTTTTATCCTAGCTGGATTGTGAACATTTTATTTACTTTGAGGAAGTTGTTTAACCCTTTTTGTAGATTCCATCAATATTCAGAGCAATGTAAATATATTTTCCCTTTGGCTATTTTACAAGGACAGTGAGGATTAATTAAATTTCAAAGAAAGTAGTGCAATTAACTCCCAGGAGACAGAGGTAGATGTTTATCATTTTTCTCATCATTCATTCCTTATTCTTTCATTTTACAAATGTTTGTTGAATAGTAATTATAATGAAGACACTATACCAGCTTCCTGAATTGGGAATACAAAGATGAAGGATGAGAGTGACTTCTGCTCTCATTATGTTATGTGATCATATTTTCTTTTTAAAATCTCCATTATAATATGAGAAATTGTGCAGGGATTTAATATTGCCGGTCTCAGCAATAGTTGATCTTTGATTAACATCACTGACACATGTTTTCACTGTGTATATTCATTTTTCCTTTCTAAATTTAGAACTACTGTTTTTCTTCTACTGTAAGAGATATACAACATAATTTTGTTTTTTTCTATATTGTAATCAGTGCAGTTTTTAAAACTAAGAATAAACACAAATTCTAATAAACTCCCTACACATTACCTTCTCCATTAAAATGTTTTATGCCACATACAGAAGAATTTTAACATTATATGGTTATTTGTGAAAATATAACTACATAGAACTTTTGAGAAAGAAAGCCTCTAATATTCATATCTTAGCACTAAAGAAGCATATATTATTCTGGAGATTGAATTAAAATGTTAGTTACCAAGATATGAACTTAGACATTTTCAGTAAGCATTTATAGGCTATTCTAGTAGAAAACTGTACACAATTTCCCATGAGGCTGGTAGTGAAGGTTTATTAGCTTAAGTGACTTTTTAGCTGGTTCTTGGATTTTATTAAATAATATTTGAATGAATAGTTTTGACTACCAGCCTGAAAATATTAATCTTTCATCTCAATCTGAGCAAGCGAAAGTAGATACATTCATATTGTATGACTGATTCTCTTTGGGTTTGAAAAGAAATATAGACTCTACTCCTAAATTAGCATAGAAAAGAGGTGAATTTCTCTTGATTTATTTCTCAGTTTGGGTTTGTGCTTTTGGAAAAGGAAAATAATGGTCCTGAAATCAGTAGCCTTTGTCTTTGCCAAAAAATGTAGACATGTTGATCTTAGGGGGGCTGATTATATAAAACAATAGAAATGTAGTCTTAGATGAAAATCTGTAAAGATGTAAGAATGCTGAATTAACATGCAAATTAGGGGCTGAAAAAATGCTGGATTGAGAATAATGTGATAATGAAGGTTTTATATATATTCATATATATAAAGTATATTCATATGTTCTCTTCAACATACATAAAGTCATAAAAAGGATAAAATGCCTAAGTCTAGTCTTGACAGAGCACCAGCTTAAATCACATGAGCCTGTCATAGAACTTATGACAATATTTAGGGCTAAACTGATGTTACTGGTGAACCAGTATCTGGAATGATTTCCATAACTCACTTAACTGTGGACTTCAAAAAGTAATTATCAGGATGGCTACTGTGAAGCCAGGAGCTTAGGAAGTGTCACAAGATGCCTCTTGTCCCTTTCCCTGAAGTAGCGTGTGGGGTATGAGGGATTACAGTGTCTTTGTGGGTGGTGTGCTTGAAGGGCCATCAGGGGACTTCTGGTTCTGCTTCAGTTCTGTTTTGTGGAGACGGTCAAGTGATTTAAGGTCTCTTGCTTCAGCCTTCCCACTTAGAAAACAGTTGCTTGAGACTACTTCACTGTAATCTCCTTTTTTTTTTTTTTTTTAAGAAATGTAGATTTTATGATATTCCTAATCATTCTCTTTGCATTTAGTTTTAAAATGTTATTTGTAGTTGATTAGAGAGTGGTGATAAGTAAGCCAGGATTTCTGGAATACCAGGGCACTGTCCCCATGCATGGAAAACTGCACAAGAGCTTGTGTGTCTTGACATTTGCACATGTCAGGATGCCTACATTTACTAATGACAGAATACCCAACTCAGCCTTTATTAAATAAAAGGGGATTTTCTTGCTTATTTAACTCTAGATTCAGTGGTAAATGGGTTTCTGGGTTGATTGTTTCGGGGTCTAACAATGTCTTCAAGAGCTTGGTTTCTTTTCAACAGTCAGCTTTTGACTTCCTGTGAGCTAGCATTGTTTCCCATGGGATTGCAAGGCAGCTGCATACAACTCCTGAGGTTCTTCCTTTTCCATTTCCAGAGAGGGGAGCTTTCAGAAGCTGATTATTTTAGGTGTAAATTCCATGTACCATCCCTAGAGTCAGGGATAAACTTAGCAATTCCCAAATTAACTCTCCTGAGGAAGATATGATATAGTATTGAATAGCAGGAACATTTTTTATTTTATTTTTATAGACACAGGGTCTCTCTCTGTAGTCCAAGCTGGAGTACTGTTTTCACGCTGCTGATAAAGACATACGTACGATTGGGAAATTTACAAAAGAAAGAGGTTTAATTGGACTTACAGTTCCATGTAGCTGGGGAAGCCTCACAATCATGGCAGAAGGCAAGGAGGAGAAAGTCACGTCTTACATGGATGGCAGCAAGCAAAGAGAGCTTGTGCAGGAAAACTCCCCTCTTGAGCCTTACTGTCACAAGAACAGCATGGGAAAAGACCTGCCCCATGATTCAATTACCTCCCACTGGATCCCTCCCACAACACATGGAAATTCAAGATGAGATTTGGTTAGGGACACAGCCAAATCATTCTGCCCTGGGCCCCTCTCAAATCTCATGTCTTCACATTTCAAAGCCAATCATGCCTTCCCAACAGTCCCCCAAAGTCTTAACTCATTTCAGCATTAACTCAAAAGTCCACAGTCCAAAGTCTCATCCAAGACATGGAAAGTCCCTTCCACCTGTGAGCCTGTAAAATCAAAAGCAAGTTAGTTACTTCCTAGATGCATTGCGGGTACAGGCATTGAATAAATACAGTCATTCCAAATGGGAGACATTGGCCAAAACAAAGGTGCTACAGGCCTCCTGCAAGCCCAAAATTCAGCAGGACAGTTAAATATTAAGGCTCCAAAATGATCTCCTTTGATTCCATGTCTCACATCCAGGTTACACTAATGCAAGAGATGGGTTTCCATGGTCTTGGGCAGCTCCACCCCTGTGACTTTGCAAGGTATAGCCCCTCTCCTGGCTGCTTTCACAGGCTTGTGTTGAGTGTCTGCAGCTTTTCCAGGTATATGGTGCAAGCTGTTACAGTTCCATGTAGCTGGGATGTATTATTCTGGGGTCTTGAGGACAGTGGCCCACTTCTCACAACTCCGCTAGGCGGTGCCCTAGTAAGGAGTCTGTGTGGGGGCTCTGACCCCACATTTCCCTTCCACAGTGCCCTAGCAGAGGTTCTCCATGAGGGCCCTGTCCCCTAAAGCATACTTTTGCCTGGGCATGCAGGCATTTCCATATATCCTCTAAAATCTAGGCAGAGGTTTCCAAACCTCAGTTTTTGACTTCTATGCACCTGCAGGCTAAACACTAGATGGAAGCTGCCAAGACTTGGAGCTTCCACCCTCTGAAGCAACAGCCCGAGCTATACCTTGGGTCCTTTTAGTCAGATCTAGAGTGGCCGGGACGCAGGACATGGAGTCCCTAGGCTGCATACAGCATGGAGACCCTGGGCCTGGACCATGAAACCATTTTCTCCTAGGCCTCTGGGCCTGTGATGGGAGGGGCTGCTGTGAAGACCTTTGACATGCCCTGGAGACATTTTCCCCATTGTCTTGAGAATTAACATTCGGCTCCTAGTTACTTATGCAAATTTCTGTAGCCAGCTTGAATTTCTTCTCAGAAAATGGGTTTTTCTTTTCTATCACATTGTCAGGCAGCAAATTTTCTGAACTTTTATGCTTGGCTTCCCTTATAAAACGGAATGCCTTTAACAGTACCCAAGTCACATCTTGAACGCTTTGCTGCTTAGAAATTTCTTCCACTAGATATCCTAAATCATCTCTCTCAAGTTTAAAGTTCCACAGATCTTTAGGGCAGGGGCAAAATGCTACCAGTCTCTTTGCTGAACCATAACAAGAGTCACCTTCGCTCTAGTCCCCAACAAGTTTCTCATCTCCCTCTCAGACCACCTTAGCCTGGACTTCATTGTCCATAATTGCTATCAGGTTTTTGGTCAAAGCCATTCAACAAGTCTCTAGGAAGTTCCAAACTTTCCCACATTTTTCTGTCTTCTTCTGAAACCTCCAAACCGTTCCAGCCTCTGTCTGTTACCCAGTTCCAAAGTCGCTTCCACATTTTTGGGTATCTTTTCAGCAGCCCCTCACTCTACTGGTACCAATTTACTATATTAGTCTGTTTTCACACTGCTGATAAAGACTACCACAGACTGGGCAATTTGCAAAAGAAAGAGGTTTAATTGAATTTACAGTTTAACGTGGCTAGGAAAGCCTCACAATCATGGCGGAAGGCAAGGACGAGCAAGTCACATCTTACATAGATGGCAGCAGGCAAAGAGGCTTGTGCAGGAAAACTCTCCCTTATAATAACTATCAGATCTCTTGAGAGTTACTCACTGTCATGAGAGCAGCATGGGAAAGAACCGCCCCCATGATTCAATTACCTTGCACGGGGTCCCTCTCACAACACGTGGAAATTCAAGATGAGATTTGGTTAGGGACACAGCCAAACCATATCAAGTACAATCTTGCCTCATTGTAGCCTCCACCTCCTGGGCTCAAATGATCATCCTGCCTCAACCTCCCAAGTAGCTGGGACTACAGCCACCACACTGGCTGTGTTTTAATTTATGTAGAGATGATGTTTTGCTGTGTTGCCCAGGCTTGTCTGGAAGTCCTAGGCTCAAGGGATCCTCCTGCCTTGGCTTTCCAAAGCTCTGGATTACAGGTGTGAGCCACTGTACCTGGCTAGCAGGAAAATTTCTAAGAAATAGATATTGGTGCAGTAACCACAAAGCCGACCAGATAGAGTTTTTCCATTTCCATTTCATAACTCATTTTTTTTTCCTTGACCTTGGAAAACTAGTGAACAGTTGGACTTAAGTAAGTAAATGTACTTTACTGTGTAAGAATACTTCACTCTGACACACAGCATCTGCAACACACAAGTCTGCTCAGACTTCAGTAACTGCTATTAGTATTTCTATCATGAACCTCATAGATCCCTGGTGAACAGGCATTGCATAAGAAGAAACTTCACAAGAGATAGAGATTCACTGGGAAATATACCAGAATATGGCATAATGAATAACCTCCTTCCAATGCTTATGGTGGGGATAATGATATGTAAATAATTTTTTGGACAATATTCTACAATTCATTTAGAACTTATATGGTGTGATTGATGTAGGTTTCAAACCTACATATGTGGCTTAAAGTATATATTAATATGATGGAAATTCAACATCAGATAATTCTCATCTTTATATAGGAAGTAATTATCAAAGTTCTCAATTAACATTAATATAATACCTAGAAAGTAAGTCTAGCTTGAATCTCGAGGTATTAAAGTATTTAAATTCTTTACTGAGAGAAAACCAGCCACTTACCTATGATGAGTGGTTATATACATTTTGTACCTTTTATTATATAGCCTTGTCAGTTTAGAAAATTAAGAACATTATGATGTGTTATTGGTTGAGCGGTAGCCCAAGCTACTCAGTCAAGAAAATAGTGGTTTGAGTGCACTTGATCTTGGACAGATAGTATCACTGAGAACTGCTTCCTTGTTTGTGCCAGAAAATGGGCTGGCATTTGAGAAGATGTTTAAATATGAATGATTTTTTTTTAATAAGTTATTTAGGGCATGCTGCATTGTTCCTGGGGGCTCTTAAGCTGTTATTTTGACCTTCTGGCTTTCTGGGAAAGAGATCCTTAATCCACCTGTTATTCGAGGTGTGATTTTCTAGGAATGGGCTCTTTGAAACTGTAAGCTGTGTTCTCTGTCCTTTTTTCCACCCCATCCACTCTTGTTAGCTGTCACAGCTTTGATTTTCTTAGCCAACATGGAAGTTTTCTACATTTACTGACTGTAGCCTAGGCTATGCTGCAAAAAACAAATAGCTGTGAAATTAGAGCCACTTAATTCTACTGAGGTTTATTTCTTTTTCTTATTCTCTGTATCCATCTTCAGCTGGTTGAGGCCTCTGCTCTATTTAATCACTTGGGGAGTCAGATTGAAGAACCACCATCTTGTATGTACATTATCTGGAAACACTCCCTCTTAAATCTCCATTTCTGGGAAGGAGGGAAAATGGGGAATTCTATTTGGGTCTTTTACTACCTCAGCCCAAAAGTGACACACATCACTTCTTCTCACATTTCATGGACTCACATTAGTCATGTATACGTGACTGTAAGGGTTGCAGTGAAGAGGAGCGAAAGGAATATTTGGTGAGCATTATCACCCATGCTGTATTTTCCTATGACCTAGAAAATGTTGGTTTCTGAACACTTCATGAGGTTGATGGGATCTAATTCATTTCCTTGTCTTCCTCCTCACTTGGTAGAAGGGTCTTTTGGAATCCACAGATCTAGGTAATTTCTAAATGAGGCATAGGTCCCACCATGCACCTGGATTGCAGATGTTTTCTATTGGAGAGCTCTTTTGGAAACACTATCATTCCAGCCCAAGGCTGCTGGGACTGGCATTTTTGGTAACATTCCACTGTACCTCACATCCATTCTTGGTTCCTACTCAATAGCTAAAGCTCTTTGATCATCCATCTATTTCTGTTCTCTCATTCCCTTGCTCTTCTAATTCTCTGTGAACCCAAGGGGACAAGGGAGACTTTTCTGTCCTCTGCAACATGGGAAACAAACCAGTAGACAAACTCCAGCTTTTTGCTTTGAGCCTTAGGTGAAGATTGGGCTGTGCCTGAGGCCATCCTTCTTCCTGTAGCTTCTTAGAAGGGCTCCACATAAGTTCATACCCCTTTTCCTTACAACTAGAAGCTAGGATCAGTGAATTATGTATGATAGTACGTTAAGGGATTCCTACTTGATGGCCTCCATTTCTTTTTGGAAGAAAGTAGAGGAATTAGAGAACTTAAGAAGAGTAGAAAAAATTGGAAAAGCCACTGTGAAGAGGTTTGGAGGAGGAAGAGATCCCTAGTGCTGCTTTATTTTTCATCCTGTGCAAAATTCTCTCTTTTAAAGCTCTATTTTGGCCAGCCTCTCTCTCTTCCCTCTTGCTGGTCTTTACCAAACTCCTGGTTATACCCCCTCCTTTTTTGAGGACTTTGGTGCCCAGTTGAATTCGTCCAACTAACTCTATTAACTTCCTCTCAATCTTACCTTTTCCTTTTTTAGCTGTGTTCCATCATTTGGCAATGGCAGCTCAGCTTCTTTGTTTTTTTATTCTTTTATTGGACCCATCTAGCAAAACTATGTCCAAAGATCTATTCACCTAGTACAGTCCTATGCCCAGACTGATAGCATTTCTGGAGATAGAAACTCAACAGTGGCAACTGATATTCTTAAATGCATGATTTCCATCCCCAACCAAACCTTCACATATCAGACACTACATACATGGTATACATATGTTAAGTACTGGGAAACAAATACTCTGTTTCTTTGTTCATTTCTCTCCCCTGTTATCCATAGTAGTTCTGTATGCTGTTTCTACTTCCCTTCTCTACACTTTTCAAATTTCTTATTTCTCCACCTTCTTCAAAATGCGAAACTCATATAGAAGTCAATATCCAATAGGTAGCAGCTCTTTCTACTTCTTGCCAGATACCTACAACTCTAACATGTCCTCATCATCCTTTCTTCCTTTATTCAAATCTCACTGGAAAGGAGCCTCTGGCTAATGCCTGACACCACAAATCCATTGCATGACTTACCTTTCACTTAGCTTTTTCTCACTAGCTTCTTTCTGTCTTGAAAAACATATAAAATTCGGTAAACATACAAGTAAAACCTCTCTGGTTTCCCCATTCGCCCTTTGCTCCTTTTTTCCTCCCCTCCAAAGCCAGATTCTCAGACAGAAGTGTTTATATTCTTTTCTTTCCATCCTCAGGTTATCTCTTCAGCCTCACAGCCGTCTGCCAGTGCCTCCAGGACTCCATTGAAGCAGCTTTCATTTTACTTCACTGGTGGAATGTCTCCTTAGACGAGGTTAATCACGCCCTCCTTTTGGAAGTGCGCTCCTCTTTTGGCTGCTGCGATGAAATCCTGGTTTTTGCCTCACATCTGTCATTGCTAGGCCCCTTTTATAGAACTCCACTTTCTATTTCAGTATTTTAAATGACAGTGTAATTTAATGGCACCTTCTGTTTCCTCATCTTTATCCACTCCATACACTCGAAATCTCTATCAACTCCTTTGTGTTGGTTAGACCACATCCCAGAGATCCCCCAAATTCCTGAAGCCTTGTAACTCTGTTCTTATGTAATCTGTGTTTCAGCTTAGATCTATGTTCTGTGTATCAACTGCCTACTAGACACCACAAATTGGACAGTTTAAGAATCTTCAAACTCAGCATTTTAAAAATTAAACTCATCACCTACCCACCTTCCAAGTTTCTCATGCCAGTGCCTGACTCCACTAGTCACCCATATTACTCATGTCAAAAACCTGGTGGCACCTAAGGTGTCTTCATCTCCCACAGCCCCTACTTAAAATTAGTGACCACATTCTTAATGATTTTAATTATTTCTTATCGTATCAGTCAAATGGCTGATACTGAATGGTATCTACTTTCCATTCCAGCTTCCTCTATGTTAATTCCAACCACCACCACCATTTCTTACTTTGACTATTCAAAAGCCTTTTCCAGATTAGTCTTTCTTTATCCAGTTTTGCTTCATTCTATTCCATTCAACTCATAGCAAAATTATCTTTATTGAATATAGATCTGATGATATTACTTCCTCTGCTTAAAGCCCTTCCTTGTTATTCAGCTGACCGCAGAGTGAAATCTAAAATCTTTGTCATGTCATTCAAAAATGTCTGTGATCTGGCATCTCTTGACCTTTCCAGCCTTAATTCACAAATGTCTATCATATTATTTATAATTTTTAATATATTTTTATTTTGCATTGCCTATTCCTGTTTATTTCAGTGGAAGTCTTCCCTAAGACTCTCAAAATTAAACATCTCCTCTAGGAGCTATCATAGCCCCTAATACTTAGTCATCTGGGGATAGTGATCATATGATTAAAGTTTCTATTTATGACTTTGTCTTTTTTATTCTTTAAAGGCAGAAAAAGATTTTTTTTTCTTCTTTCTTTGCACAGTGTTTTTTTATTTTATTTTTTATTTCTTCTTTCTTAGTGCAGTGTCTGACTTAAAGAAGTACTCAGTCAAATCTTTTGAATGAAGGAATGAATGCTCTTGGGACCTCATTAGACAACCCTACCTTGAGAATTCTCTTTGTCCGCATGGTTTCTTTTTCTTACTTTCATAGGCTGGTAAAAAAATGGTACCTTTTTTCCCTCTAATCCATTGGACTAAATCTTACTCTCTTAAATTTCAGCTTAAGTAGTCCCACCCGGCTCTTCATTCCCCTGTCTTAGAGGCACTCTGTACCTCCTTGGCACCTTGTGTTATCTGTTACAACACTTAAAACAATTATGTATAATTATTGATTTTCCTGCCTGTATTCATTCATCTCTTCACTGAGAGAGACTTCAACAGAGAGTTCTTTGAAGCAGGACTTTATATATTTTTTTTAATCTGTGTTTCCAAATGATGAACTCAGGAAAAGAGCTCTTAAAAATTTTTATCATAAGGGTGTTGAGGACCTCCATTAGGAATTCTTCATATAAGTTAAGCATCAAAGTTCTTAAAATGATTACCAAACTAAAATGCCAAAGGAAGATTTTAAGCCAAGTTATCAGTTGATAACTGAAAGGGGAATTCTAAATGCTTTTTTTCTTGCCTTAATTATTTATACCAACTGGCCATAGATTCCCCTACCGATTTTTAAATGGCTTGTCTCAAGTAAAGTTTGAATTAGCATGAGAATTAGCTATTATGGCTCAGCCTTTTCTTACCCTTAGTATTGCAGGTCAGAGGATTCCCAGGCATAGAATGAATGACATTTGGCCAATGTTTTGAATCTAAGCCTTGTTCTGAAACCATTAGGAAATTAAACCTTTCCAGGTGTTGCTGGTTGTGTCCATTGTCTTAGGAGGTCAGACCCTATCTCAAGATAGAACATAACATTTATAGAATCATAAGTTCAATTCAGCTAGGGCAATATAGACTAATTCTAAGGTTTTTAAATTATATTCGTGTCTACATTGCCCATGATTTCAGGGTTATGCATACTTGTTATGACAATGCAGAGAATATAAAGAAAGTAAAACTGCCTATAATTTAAGCACTTAATTTATATAGTTTGCATTAATCTATTACATAAATTAATTATATAATTAAATTACACAAATCAATCATGTAAATTAAGTTATATAAATTAACCATTTGATTGAACTATATAATGTAACCATATAATCACATTATATAAATATATAATTAAGCTATGTGGATTAATTATATGATTAAGTTATGTGGATTAATTGTATGATCAATTATATAATCAATTATTAATTTACATTAATTTATGTAACTATAAGCACCCAAAGGTAATGTGTTAACAATTTGATATATGTCCTTTCCCCTTTTTTCTGTACATACACACACTTATTTGCTTTCTCTCACTCTCACACTTTTATTTATTATGCATAAAGAAGGATTATCCTAAACCCCTAAATGGTGTCTTGCAAGTAGACTTTTTAACCGTAGCAGTAAATAATTGTCTATATCTTCTTTCTGTACCATTCTTTATGTTTGAAACACCTATTTGTGAACATTTTATGTTGCTTCCGGTATCCTGCAATGAACAGGGACCCTTGTACTTATACATTTTTGCACTTGTCTATTTACTCATACTATATGACTAGAAGTGAAAATTCTGAGTCTTATGACACATGTTGTGAAATTGCCCTTATGGAAGTGACATCAACTCCTGCCAGCACTCTCATGGCTTAGTGTGGGATATTAGAATTCTTTTTAATTCCTTGTCAGTTGAATTTCCTTATAGTTTTAATTTGCATGTATTTGATATTGATTTATTAATTTAATTTGCATTTATTTAATTTGTATTTATTTGATAATGAATTTGAAAATGTTTTTATGTTTACTTTATTCTCCTAGGTTTAATTAACATTTGCTAAAAGGGTCTTGTAACCACATTTCTTGTGAAGGAGTTTCAGCCCTGCTTTTATAAATTTTGTGGCATTTCCTTAGGGTGACTTTAAGAACCTCAGTTTTAACTATGAGCCTGGCAGTGCAAATTGAGATATTTCCTTCTAGAAACTGGAACCACATGTACTTGGCTTTATTAGTCTGGGTTCTTTAGAAGGACGGAACTAATAGATTTATATATGAAGGGGAGTTTATTAAGGAGTATTGACTCACGCAGTCACAAGGTGAAATGCCACCATAGGTTGTCTGCAAGCTGAGGACCAAGGAAGCCAGTCTGAGTCTCAAAACCCGAAAAGTAAGGAAGTCAACAGTGCAGCCTTCAGTCTGTGCCTGAAAGCCTGAGAGCCCCTGACATATCACTGGTATAAGTCCAAGAGTCCAAAAGCTGAAGAACTTGGAGTCTAATGTTCTAGTCTGATGTTCAAGGGCAGGAAGCGTCCAGCACAGGAGAAAGATGAAGGCTGGAAGACTCAGCAAGTTGGCTTTGTTCTAGCCATGCTGGCAGTTGATTAGATGGTGCCCACCTGGATTGAGTCAGGTGGGTCTGCCTCTCCCAGTCCACTGACTCAAATGTTCATCTCCTTTGGCAACCCCCTCACAGACACACCCAAGAACAACACTTTGCATCCTTCAATTCAATCAAGTTGACACTTAATATTAACCATCACACTGGCTATGTAGAATCTATGAAGTAATCAGCTCCCAAGTATAGAAATGGAGTGAGAATATTATGTTGTAGCAAGTGCCTTGATAATAATACTGAACTGTCAGTCATCATGTAGATATGAACTATAGGTGTCACCATGACCTGATGTAGCACACCCAATGCTTAGAAAATTACTAAAGTAACAACTTCGTGCAGGTTCTTGCTTAGTCATTCAGGCCTCCTAAATTAATGAACTAGGTTGTAAATGATTGTTGAAGTCTGACCAGCTCAGCTAATTGAGTATTTATTAGACACACTTCATAAACGCCATAATTTGTACTAATGTGCACTAATTAATTAATGATTATTTCAACAAAAGGGCAAAATAGTTATATAAGGTAATCTTTTGTGGCTCTTTTAAAAAATAAATATGGTCATTTATATCCTGTGATTATTTTTCAATTTTATTCTAATATTTGCATCCTTGCTTCATTGTATAGTTCAGTAATGGACTATTTCTAAACTTTTTTTCTAATAATAAATTATTTTGATTTAAAAATAACTCATCAGATATGGAGTTACTATTCCTTGAAGCACTGCAATTTGATTTACATTTGGATATGCAAAATTCAAGCTTTAGTGTACCTGAACAATGTTTTTGTAATTTAGAGCTGCTATGGGAATTATAAATTTCAAAATTTTTCACTTAGATGAATTCAAAATCATTCTCCGCTATACATTATCTTGATATATTTGAGTTGAATTTACTGTTAACTTTTTAACAAAGACATGATTTTGAGATGAAAGAAATATATGCTCTTTATTGTTAGGAATTATGTAAATCTTAAAAGTTAAATCTGTACACCAGCACTGTGAGAACATAATTTAATGCTTATAAAGGAGAGAGTAAAGATTTTGCTTTTAATGAAGAAAAGAGAAACAGTTACATCTAATTAATCTTATTTCTATAATGTAGCCTAGGATTAAGGTGAGTCAAACTATACCATAGCTCTTTCTGTGGGTTAATCTATCTTTTATTAGTTTTTCATCACTTTTTAGACTGTTTGGGCTGTTTTAGAGAAATAGCAAAAAGAAAATACATTAAATCAGAATTTATTTAATCTTTACCTAGGTGAAAGCTAAAAGTTTTGTGCTAAAAATAGTGTAAACTTGGGTAACTGAAAAATTGTCCCAAGTTTTAAATTAAATTTGACCTCTCAAGGTATAACAGTTTAATCTGTGTGGAAGTATACATTAAATTCCTTGAATAATCCTCATTCAAGAAGCCCATAATCTTCCGTTTGGAAGGATAAAAATGATAAGGCAGCCATAATTATATTATCTAAATACAAAGTAGGATCCTGTTAACCACCAGTGACTTCTCTTGCTCCCTCTGCAACAGTGTTTCATGCTCTTCATTTTCCCTTTGCTGTGATATCTGTCCTTTGTCCTTACTACTCTGATTGGCCACCTTCTATTTTGCATCTTCATTTTGAAAAGTCTTTTTTTTCCTTTGACTTAACTGACATCACTTTCTCCTAGTTCTGTTTGTTTCCCCCCACCTCTAATCACTTCTCAGGTTTCTCCATTTCTCTATTTGTACTTTTTTATCTGCTTGCCCCCTAATCTGTTGCTTCTTTCTTAATTGATGGTAGCTTTTGGAATTTCTTCTTTTGCAAATTTAGCTGCTGCCAGCCCCTCAGGACTTAACCTTCTTACCTCTGTGCCCTTGGATTTAACTGTTCTTGCCTTGGGTGTTCTTACTCTCCTTTATGGTAATGAGACCCAACAAGGGCTACCACTCAGCTAGAACATTAAGAAGAATTAGTTTGTGCCGGTCACAGTGGCTCACGCCTGTAATCCCAGCACTGTGGGAGGCCGAGGCGGGTGGATCACAAGGTCAGGAGATTGAGACCATCCTGGCCAACATAGTGAAACTTCGTCTCTACTAAAATACAGAAATTAGCTGGGCGTGCCTGTAATCCCAGCTACTCAGGAGGCGGAGGCAGGAGAATCGCTTAAACCGGGGAGTCGGAGGTTGCAGTGAGCCGAGATTGTGCCACAGCACTACAACCTGGCGACAGAGTGAGACTCCGTCTCAATTAAAAAAAAAAAAAAAAGAATGAGTCTGAAAACAAGTTCATATCCTTCAGAATAAAAAAATTCTCAGGGGTTTGGAAAGTTATTGAATGAATAGAATGCCAGAATCTTATATGAAAATCCTATCTTATATTTCAAATCCTGTGCATTAGTATTTTAAAGAAGAAAATCGGTACTTAAATCAGTATGTTAATAAAAGGCTTATCAATTTCAGAAAAAATCCAAATTATATTTATCATTATCTTTTCTTTTTCTTAAATTTTTTTTCAGACAAACTCTTGCTCTGTCATCCAGGCAGGAGTGCAGTGGTACGATCATGGCTCACTACAGCCTTGAACTCCTGGGCTTAAGCAATCCTCCTGCCTTAGCCTCCTGAGTAGCTGGGAGTGTAGGCACATGCCATCACGCCTGGCTCATTTTTATATGTTTTGTAGAGGCAGGGTCTCGCTTTGTTGTCCAGGCTGACCTTGAACTCATGACCTTAAGAAGTCCTCCTACCTCTACCTCCCAAAACGTTGATAGTAATAGACAGAGGATATTCAAAGCTATATCTTTTAAGTAAGTAATATTCTCATTTGTCTTCAATAATGTGTTTCAGCATATGGCATATATACTGTTGTTACTTCAGTCAACTTTACTAATAATGAAAATAACCACTGTGCTGGTCCCGCGGCACCACTTCCTTTTTCATCTCCTTTGTATTCTTCAGGTTACATCTTCAGTGTCAGGAAGGAAAGCCTTCTGTCTCTTTCTCTCTCCTTGTGATTACATTAAATCTCCTTATTGGAGTTTTCTCATACCATTGCAACTGCACATTTAGATTTACACATTTAGTTTTACACATTTAGATATGACTATTGGATGAAAGTTTAATTTATTTCTTGGGCTGTGAACTTCGTGAGGACTTTTGGTGTCATGGAGGTAGATGGGTGCTCACAGAATATTTCTCAATCGAATGCATGAGTTAATAAATGAATGAATTTGAGCTTCACAATTAAATTGGAGGTTTAGATAAGAAAACCTCAGAGAACAAAACATGTAAAATATTTCCTAATTGATTTATGTGTCTACCACTCTGGCAGATGGTGAATTCAACATGACCTTTGTACTTGAAGTGTTCATGTTAATCTAAAACATTCCTTATTGTTTTCAGGGCTACCTGAGAATCCTAGAACATTTATGAATATTATAATTGAAATACTTAGGAATGAGTTTCTCTCCCAGCAGGTTCTTCATATCACCTTCTTATTCCTTAGCATCTTTTTACTTCTTATTACTGTGATAAAATGACCCTGTGCTTTATATAAAGCCAGAAATTATACCTGAGAGTTTTAAATGCAGCAGAATCTCAGTGGAAATAGGATGATACAATTTTTTTCCCCCAAAGCACAGTGGAGAGCAGGAAAAAAGCCAAGGACCGTTACCCAATGAAAGAATAATCAGTCTTTTATTCTGATGAGATAGTACCTTTATCCCTTCTCTTAATGGATTGAGAACCCACTGGAAAAATTAAAAGTGAACCAGAAACATCTCAAAAGGAAGCCATGGGACCAGGGGTTCCCTGAAAGTGTTCAGGGAAAGAAAAGGATTAGAAGAGTAGATGTTTAATAAACTATGCCAGCCAAAATGATCTTTAACTTTGAATTAGTTAGCTATAAATGTACCAAATAAATGTATTCAAGACCTATTTGCCTTCCCCCAGGGAAAAGTTAGAGCAGGATTTTACCTTGTTTTACAAAAAAGAAAAGTTTATTTTGAAAAAAATTCCAAACTTGCCTCCTCTGAACTATAGTGAAAAGATACTTTTCCACATTCCTTTGTTCAGGAAATAAGGACACAGTGGTGTCATTGGGTTTTGATTGTCCTTTTGGAAAAGGTTAAAACCTGTCCTACAGTCATGATGATTTCAGTTCCATTTAAGTGGGGTCCTGTCTCTCTCACTCTCCACCGACTGTACCTTTCCTATAACATGGCGTTACACAGACAGTTTTGAGTAAAGTGTATGTTAAATGACTGCCTAAGTGAATGGAAAATTAAGAAGGGCCTCCAGCACTGGAGCATGGAAAGGAGCACTGGGTTCATTGATTCTTTGGATTTCTCCCTTGCTATGTTAAGTCCATTCTCTAAAGAACATGGATCTTGACAGTATTGGAATCTTTAGAAATAATCGCAATACCAGAAGTTATTTAAGATTTTAGCATTTTCAAAGTATTTGTACATAACACTTTCATATGTTTTTGTTTCCTAGCTACCTCAGTTTCCCTATTGCCTTGAGCAGATTAGTGTAGAGAGATGGTGAGATCAGGGGAAACAGGTTTACTTAGCCATCTTCATTACCATATTATCACTGGCTTGAGGCTCCTCCCACATGTATTCCTAAAGAGGCTATTGTGGGTCACCCAAATTATTTACAGCCATCTGTATTATCAGTATAATGAAAACACAGGTATGCTCTATGGAATAAATCTTAGGCTTGAATGTGATTACATGGGCATCTGTTGAAATACAGATTCAGATCTATTGAAAGATCTGAGATGGGCCAAGAAGGGATGGGCATATTTTTAATAAGCTACTAAAAGTGAGCTGATGCTGCTGGACTATGGACCATATTTTGAGTATCAATTAATATCAAGTTGCTAGGACATAAGAGGTCTCTGGGTGCAGCTGAGGCCCTTGGTTTCTACTCTGCCAGATATATTGTTGACAGGATAACATCATCACCCACTGGATGAGTAAAAGTTCCATTAACTTGAAAAAAGGATAGATAGCATGACTCATGGAACCTGTCTTCATTTAAAATTAGTGAAGTAAACTAGACTAAATATTCGTCCATTTTTAGAAGTCCAAATATTAGACATTCTGGTGAGAAACATTAGTCTTTGATGGTTCACTTGTTCAATAAAATAGTGGGATTTAAGTCTTCAATCATTTTTTGTCCTCTTTCCCGTATACCAAGGCCCAGAAGTGCCAGAATCAGCTTCTGGAAACAGTAATTGCACTGGTTTAGGGGTGAAAAGGTAGTATTTTTTATCTGTTGCCACTATGCTGAAAAGTGAACTTATCTTTAAATGGTTTTCCTCTTTAAAATTCTCTGAGAGGATAAAGCTTCTCTGTAGCGAAAACCAAGTTTCATCTAACTGTTGATTATTCTGTAGATAACTTCATTCACAGTTGGGAGGCAAGATCATAAGTTTAAAGATAAAAACTTCTTTCCTTCAGTAGCCTATGGTTTCTAATCGTAACTTTTTGTTTGATGTTTCTGTAATGTAGTGAAATTGGAGACTTAATTTGATCAACTACAAGGAAATAAACAAACTGTGATCTAAATTTACTAAGCAATGTTTTAAGGCAAGTATTTAAATTAGTAAGAATTGTATTGGTTTTCTCTTATTTTAACTGTGTTTGCAGTCTCTTGACTATTACTTATATTTAATAACTGAATATTTGTGTTGGGGCATAATTACTCAAAATTATGTTTTTCTCCCTGCGAATACAATATTAATGTAGTAATGCTAACTCAGCTACTGCTTCATAAACTTCCATGTCTTATTTTAATCTAGCAAAAGCCTTCTCTCAGGATAATCATTATGCTCAGTAATCCTCACCGTCAAACTTGAAGTAGTTAAAAGATAATCCTCCAAGCAGCACTCCAGATCCATCTGAGTACCCATTAAAACACTTCTTGATGCTATTGGAGTTTTCTGAATTTATCTGTGAGACAATGGAAATTCCAGGAGAATTTCTTCTATTAGAATGTATATTCAAATCTTAGATTGTTTGAGTATCCTGTTCTAATTTTAAATGTGGTTTCCAGATGTGAATTGACTTTACAGATTTTTAATCTTAGAGTGCTTAATGAACACAGATTAAAGATTTGACGGTCTACGTTATTGACTCCCTCTCCACTCATTTTTTTTTTTCTTAAAAGAATGATAAAATGGAAAGGGTTTCGTATAGTTATTGTTAATAACAGAAGACTGTTCTGGTAATGGCTATAAGGATATGTATAAGTGGATGGATTGAAGAAACATTTACTGCGGAATTATCAGGAATTGGTGTTGATTGGATGTGTGGGATACGGATCATAGTACGTCAGTAAAACAAAACTCAAAGCATAGTGAATTTGGTTATCCGAGGATAAAGGTTTTAATTCTTCGAACAAAACGAATATGCTTTTTATCTGAATTCTCTTTATAAATATTTATTTGCTCCCCTTTGCGTAGTTTTCGTAAGTGGCATGCAATATATATGGATTTCTAATTATATAACTCCATTTATAGTTTGAATAATTATTTTAGAAGTGACTTTGGCTAATAAGATTGGCTCTTTTAAAATCTGGAAAATTCATGAGGTTGTTAAAGAGACAAAGTTAGTTTGGAAAGACCATTTAAAAAATGTGTTGATTAATAACTCCAAAATAAACTGTTTGCTTTTCTGCATAGATATAGCTACATCCTACAAAAATCTTGCTTCACTCAAGGGGCTTCAGATAGAGTACCTGCTGAGTTTTTTTGTTGTTGGTCAATAACACGGTTATATACAAGCATTTAGAAATTCTTCCATTTCTTTTTTAGAACCTAAGATCCTTTTATATCATAATTTTGTTTTAAAAACTTCAAGAATTTGACCTTGTTCCTATAGTTCTCATGCACGAAAATAATTGGTGTAATTGGGGAGTTATGATCATTTTAGCTTGGAAACATAAACTGTTACATTTTTCTTGCTTTGACAACTGACCACCTTAATAAAATGACATGAAGTTTTCCTGTAGAATATATAATTTATTTATTTTTTATTTTTATTTATTTATTTATTTTTTTTTGAGAGGGAGTCTGGCTCTGTCGCCCAGGCTGGAGTGCAGTGGCCGGATCTCAGCTCACTGCAAGCTCCGCCTCCCGGGTTTACGCCATTCTCCTGCCTCAGCCTCCCGAGTAGCTGGGACTACAGGCGCCCGCCACCTCGCCCGGCTAGTTTTTTTTTGTATTTTTTAGTAGAGATGGGGTTTCGCCGTGTTAGCCAGGATGGTCTCGATCTCCTGACCTCGTGATCCGCCCGTCTCGGCCTTCCAAAGTGCTGGGATTACAGGCTTGAGCCACCACGCCCGGCCAGAATATATAATTTAAAACCTGATGAAAATGTATTCCTATTTACTTGCACTATTTATGTAAATGTTCTTGTTTTTTCTTTAGAAATAAAAGGAACATCTTCTCTTAACTTTTACAAAATTATATTTAACATCAATTAAATCTTTTTTAATTTCACTAAGAAAGGACAATAAATTAACTTTTTTTTTGAAAAAAGATAAGTATTAAATCATAATTGATCACAGAATTGCAGTAATTTACTTATCATGTGACAATAAATAACTTGATCTGTGATCCCTGATAAAACATAACAGTAGAAAAATCCTTTGATGGGATAAATATGTTTCTGTTTTACAGGTGACCACTAGAAACTACCACCTTTAAACTGACACCTTCCTGGAGAATTGAAAGTAGTCTGAAATGACAATTTTCAGGGCTTCTCATTTTGTTATGTGATTTTCTAAGGCGTTTTTATTTTCTAAAAAGTATTTTAAATTCATTCTAAGGCGTTTTTATTTTCTAAAAAGTATTCTAAATTCATTCTAAGTCAAAATGCCCTGATTCACTCAAAACTTAGAACTTAGAAGATGAGGCTCTTGCATTTGACATCTTAGTTTTAGCACTACTAGAAAATGTATAAAATCTAAAATTCCATTGCTGCAACACTGCTCTTTCCCTCCACTTAGATTCAGTTTCTATTCACTTTAACAAACATAGTAGAAATTGTGTCTTTAATTAGTGTAGTGTCAGCCTTCTTTAATTCTCCTATAGAGGTAATTGAGGTATCACATAGTACTTAGTGCAAAAACAACCATTAGGTGAACACGTCCATTACAAAGAAGAGGAAGTGGTGAGGAAATTATCTGTCTTTAATTCTCCTGTCATTCCTTAAGTGCTTCCTCTGTGCTAGGCACATGGCCATAGTGGTGACAGGGCTGCCTGGAACCCTGTCCTTGTGGAGCTTGGCATCTAAGTGGAATCAGCAGACAGATAGTTGTACAAACAAACCAGATAATTACAGAAGATAAAAAGTGTTATAGGCCGGGTGATGTGGCTCATGCCTGTTATCCCAGAACTTTGGGAGGCTGAGGCGGGAGCATCAGTTGAGCCCAAGAGCTCAAGACCAGCCTGGGCAACAGGGCGAAACCTAATCTCTACAGAAAACACAAACAATAGTGGGGTGTGGCAGCCTGCACCTTAAGTCCCAGCTTCTTGGGAGGCGGAGGTGGGGAGATTGCTTGAGCCCAGGAAATTGAGGCTAAATGAGCCGTGATCACACCACTGCACTGGGTGACAGAGTGAGACCGTGTCCCAAAAAAAAAAAAAAAAAAAAAAAAAAGTCTTCTAAAGGCAGATTAACGTGGTGATATAATCACTGGGAAATGCTATTTCTGATTAAGAAATAATTTGTCTTCATCATTTATTATGTATGGATATGAGAGATGATATTTGAACTGTCCTGTTCAGTGAGATCATTTCTTGGAGGTCTCCTTGAGGGGGTTTGATTTCTTCCTTGAAGGATTCGTGATTATTATCACTGCCACAGCTTATTCATCATTCCATACATATTTATTGAGGGCCTGATATATTTCAGCCTCTGTTCTCACTTGGGAGAACAAAGCTGTGAAATCTCCTGATCTCAATGAATTTGCCATGTGTTCTCCACTGTTTTAATAAAACCCCCTGGCGAACACGGTGAAACCCCGTCTGTACTAAAAAAATACAAAAAACTAGCCGGGCGAGGTGGCGGGCCGCCTGTAGTCCCAGCTACTCGGGAGGCTGAGGCAGGAGAATGGCGTGAACCCGGGAGGCGGAGCTTGCAGTGAGCTGAGATCCCACCACTGCACTCCAGCCTGGGCGACAGAGGGAGACTCCGTCTCAAAAAAAAAAATAAAAATAAAAATAAAACTCACTTTCCAGGCCCCTCAGTTGTATGATGGTCTAACTCTGTTCATTCGTTGTCCAACCTGGGCAACATAGGGAGACCCTATCACTACAAAAAATTTAAAAGTTAGCCAGGTGTGGTGTTGTGCACCTGTGGTCCCAGCTACTCTGTAGGCTGAGGTGGGAGGATTGTTTGAGCCCAGAAGGTTGAGGCTGCAGTAATCACTGCAGCCTGGGTGATAAAATGAAACCCTGTTTTTTTTTTTGTTTGTTTTAAATTTCATTCTTCCAACATGAATTTTCCATGTTTAAACATGATTTGTAGGAGAAAGTGCCTACCATATACAGCAAGATATAAGATTTAATTACTTATTATGATCTATTTTATTGTAGCTAATCTTTTGAAGTGTATTTAACATTTGTTTAACTTGTTTTCTTAATTCACATTCAATCTCTTTTTGCAGGGAGAAATTGTCCAGCTTGTGCACTAGCAGAGAGGTTGCCAAATCTGCCTTAAGCTGGAGAGTTTAGCCTCCTTTCCCCTTTGAAACTTGAGGCATATCTAAGTCCTGAGAGGTGTGATATTTATTGACTCTTGTGGCTAGCTCTTGTGTATAGATATCCTCACAATTTTCCTTGGTATATGTGGATCCTGGTCACCAATCTGACAGTCAGAAAGGTCACTTAACTATCTTCTGTCAGGACATAATCAGAAAATGTTGATTTTTCTGCCGTCTTTGAAAAACTACTCTGACCAAGATATAATTACCTAAGTGAGCACGTGCTCACTTCGTTTATTTGAATCTTCACTCCTTATGTGCTCACCTCTAAACACTTGCAGTGATAATTTTAACATTTTATTTCTGAAAGTTATTTCTTACTCTGCCCTCCCCCAAATGGTAGCCACTAGCCAAAAGTGGCATTTGAGCACTTAAAATGTGACTGGATTGAGATGTGCTGTAAGTGTTAAAAGTACACACTGGATTTGAAAGACTTAGTGTAATAAAAAGGATGTAACATATCTCATTAACATTGTCATGTTGATTGTATATTGGAATGATAGTGTTTTGGCTATATTGGACTAAATAAAGCATATTATTAAAACTGATTTCATCTACTCTTTACCTTTTTTAATGCAATGATTTAAAATTGCCAATGTAGCTTGCAATATATTTCTTTTGGACAGTACTGCTTTAAAATAGGAATGCATATGGAATGTTCAAAATGGTTTTAGAAGCCTGGATTCGTTGATCTATTTGAAGAGTTGCAAGATTACTCTAGAGCAGTGTAATGTGTAAATTTAGAACTATTTCATGATCAATAATTTACTTCCTTGTAAAGCAAGTGAAAGCTTTAATATTGCATGTGGGAGGAATATGACATTTACAAATGGGCAAATTTCAAACTGGACAAAGCAGTGTCTTCATTGCCATCCAGATTATCTGCTCAATATAGATTGAGACTAATGTAAACAATGGAATATGTTTTGGTGGAAATTTTAGTCTTAAACAGTTTTTAAACTATTACTTTAAAATTGTGATTATTAAACTGAATGTTACTGTATAGGGGTTTACTTTGGCTGTGTTATGCTTTGATGAGTTTCTGGACATCAAAGTAAATCAAGGGGTTTTCTACTTGCAAGTTTGCACTTGATTATAGGAGAGCAGCCACGGTAGCTAATTAGCTTGCTTCTTTTTTTAATTGCTGTTTCTTAATGTGTCACATGAGTGAGAAAAGAAAAATACTAACTTGATAAGGATGTCTGACTTATTCTTGTTTAACTGAGTTCATTAGTGTTTTTAAAAGCAGAAGCCTGCAATAAAGGATATAAAAGTCTCAAACCATTATATGAGAGAAATTAATTGAAAATGAAATTTTAAAAGTAAGTACTTTTATTACTTTCAAAAATAGTTTACTGTTTAAAACAGTTGCTCTGTCTCAGGCAGCATGGCTCAAGAGAATATGTGATTTTAGGAGTAAAAGATAAAAAGAACATGTTAATGCTTTTTGGTCAAACATCTAGAAACTATTTTCTGTAATATCTGACTCTGCTTTGAGGAGAAGAGGTGAGCCAGGTTGCTGACAAAAATTGGTTGACAAAGAAATGGGGATAGAAATATATTATTTCAAGTTGCCAAGTTGCAAAACAGTTGAAAGATTAAAAATAATAGTGTCTATATCATATATAAACAATGTGAAGGTGATAAAATAAGAAGATATAAATGATATGGAGAAAACCAGAGAGGAACTAAAACTAAATAAATTTAAAAGGAATTGATGGGGCTGGTACGGTGGCTCACACCTGTAGTCCCACTTTGGGAGGCCAAGGCCTGTGAATCACTTGAGGCCAGGGGTTCGAGACCAGCCTGGCCAATATAGTGAAACCCCATCTCTACTAAAAATACAAAAAATTAGCTGGACATGGTGGCGTGTGCCTGTAATCCCAGCTACTTGGGAGGCTGAGGCATGAGAGTCTCTTGAACTAGGAGGTGAAGGTTGCAGTGAGCCTGATCGAGCCACTGCACTCCAGCCTAGGTGACAGAACAAGACTGTGTTTCTAAAAAAAAAAAAAAGGAGTTGATGGGACTGGGCTGGGACTTGACTTTCATAAACTACTTATACTATTTGATCTGTTGCCATTTGCCTGCATTTCCTTGATATATTTTTAATTTGGTCTAGGGCAGTGTTTCTTAAAATCTGCTTCAGGATTAGGCTGCATTAGAATTATTGAAGTGCACACAAAAATGCAGATTTCTAAATCCCACTGCAGAACAACTGAATCACATTTTCTGGGTGCAGTGCTTGGAAATCTGTGTTTTAACTTGCATCTCAGTGGAATCTTGAGAACTTTAAAGTGTGAGAACCTTTATAAGGTATGCCAGAATATATCTGGTTAAGTTTTTTTTTTTTGACATATGTGATTACATGTAAAGTATTTCAGCAACGAGTAAAATGAATGTGCAGTACAAGTTCATAGTGATTGGTATAATATACAACTGTAGCCAGCCATGCACGGCATAATATTGGTATTTACAAAGTACTTTTTTATTGCTGATTGGGACCAACTATTTCTGTGTCAGTAGGTAAGATGTTGGCAACGTACTTTCGAGTCTTCGGGCTTAAGCGAGACTTTTCTTCATATTTTGTAATTGCAACATTATATAAAGCACATAGGAATATTAACCCTAAATGAAATATGTCTTTTTTTTTTTTTTACAGTGGTGGTGGAGTATGCAGTGATCGTGTCAGGGATGGTATCTTTGTCAGCTTACCCTATGCTGCAAAATACACACTGTCTCTATTTTATTTATATATATATACACACACACATACATACATATATATACACACTTTTTTTTTTTTTTGAGATGGAGTTTCTCTCTATAGCCCAGGCCGGAGTGCAGTGGTGCAATCCTGGCTCACCGCAACCTCCGCCTCCCAGGTTCAAGCAATTCTTCTGCCTCAGCCTCCTGAGTAGCTGGAACTACAGGCATGCACCACCATGCTCAGCTAACGTTTGTATTTCTTTTAGTAGAGATGGGGTTTCACCATGTTGGCCAGGCTGGTCTTGAACTCCTGACCTCAAGTGATCCACTTGCCTCGGCCTCCCAAAGTGCTGGGATTACAGGTGTGAGCCACTATGCCCGGCCTTTGCTTCTATGATATTTTGACAACAGATAACAGAAAACTTGGACTCAAACTGGCTTAAATATGAAGCACATTTATTATCTCAAATGACTAGAAGACAGCAGCAGTAAGCTGTAGTCAGGGCAAAAATCAGGGGATTAAGCGATGTCATCAGGAACCTGGCTATGCAGGCGTTGTCCTGAGGCTTACTTTGCTCCTGTTTTCAAGATGACTGCCATTCACAATAGACACTGTCTTTGCTTCCTTGTTCAGGTTCAACAGAAGGTATAAGAAGAAATATGTCACCCAAGCCAGGAATTCATATCTTCACCTTTATTCTCACTGGACCAAGGAATGGGAACATATTACTTTAAGTCCTGAAAAAGAGAGAAGTGGATACCTTTAAAAAAAGAAAAAAATAGGATTTTGTTTTTTTCCAGAAAGGAAGAAGGCACATTTTTGGCAACAACATTGACTACCATAAAAACGTTTTAATATATTTCACTGACAGGTAGTACTGCTAACTTTTAAAATAAGTAAGGCAAACTTCATGCATAGACAAAATAGAAATGTGATAATGACATGTAATACTTGATGAGTACTTACTATATGTTGGCATCATTTTGGGTTGTTTTACATATAAAAACTATTAAATTATTTAGTACAGTATAAAAACTTTTAAAATTAGTACATTAGTTAACTAAATTAAGTACTCTTACTACCTCTATGGATTAGGAAACTGGCACATAGATTAAGTGACTTGTCTGAGGTAACACAGGTAGGAAGTGGCAGACAGGAATTTGAACTGTCAGGCCAGCTCCAGAGCCCATTCTCATAACTACTACCGTATGACTGACTCAGTAGATGCTCAGTGGGGTTGGTCACTGTGAGTGAGTGTGGCCTTTAAGAGGTGACTGTCATAGTGTTCATAATCAATATTATTGTTATAATCCTTTGCTTGCTGGTGGTTAGAACAGCTTTCATAGATACTATATTAAATTTACATCAGCTGGGTGTGGTTGGCTGATGCCTGTAATCCTAGTGTTTTGAGAAGCCAAGGCAGGAAGATTGTTCAGGCTAAGAGTTAGAGACCAGCCTGGGGAACATATTGAGACCCCCGTCTCTACAAAAAGTTAAAAAATTAGCCTGATGTGATGACTTGTGCCTGTAGTCTTAGCTACTCAGGAAGCTGAGGCCAGTGGATCACTTGGGCCCAGTATACAGTGAACTGTGATCACACCACTGCACTCCAGCCTTTGTGACAGAGTGAGACCCTGTCCCTGAAAAGAAAAGAAAAAAAAAATGAGGAAACAGTGATTACTGGGCCATAGTACGGAGGTAATAATAGTAGTAGTAGTGGTGTACAGGCAATAATAATAATAATACCAACCTATATTCCTATTATAAACCTGTTTGGATGGACTTATATTTATGGTTTCAATAGTATTAAGGTGATTATTTTAAATTTCCTGAGCCCATGTATTCATACATAAAAGGATAAATAAAAACAGCATCTGTGCTTTTAATAATTTCATGGTATGGTTAAGGAAATCAAACATGTAAACACATAGCTGCAATAGAAAATAGTAAGTACTGAAAGAAGCTAGCCTCAAAAGAGGAGTTCTGCTGGTTTTTGGAAGGAGAAAAGTTTGGGAAAGTTTTCAAGAAGAAAGATTTTGAAAGATGAGTGGCTAGACCTGAGCAGGAGAATTAGATCCAACATTTCAGGAAAAGTGAACAACATAAGCAAATGCACTGAAAACTGAAGAGCTTGCGTTTTGTGGGTAATGTAAGTACTTTATTATGTCCTAATAAAAGGACCATGAAGAAGGTAGTAGGAGCTTAGGTTACACAAATACTTCTGGAATATTTAAATTATTAAGAGTTGCTGAATTTTAAATCTTTGAGATATATTTGTTTAGATTTGGCAGGAGAAGTATTTTTAACCTTCAACATCTTGATTTTTAGTTTAGATATAGGACTTGTATTAATTCAAGGCCCTGATACTCAGAAAAACAGATCAATTAGGAATCATTAGTTACATTGCAGTTTCTTCACTGCATATACATAAAGGAACTCTTCAGTAATACTAGGTGTGTTTCAAAGTACTGGAGTGTGTTATTTGAAGATAGTCATTAATGAATTGGTTTTATATTTAAAGTGAAGACCCAATTTAAACATATATATTGAGTACAGCATACCAGAAACACAAATCTATTCCATAAACCATGATATGTATCTGCTCAAGCCATTGGATGACCTTATGTCAATTTCATTATAGCGGAATTGTCCACCTTCTATGGTTGTTTCAAGTTAGGATAGGCACTTACCTTACTGTTTTATAACTACACCTCTTTGAGATAGTTTCTTTTTATTTTGTTTTTTCTCGAAAAATTCAAGCATACAGAAAAACAGAAAAATAATGTATTGAAAATAATATCCTCACTTTTGAGATTAAGTAGGTTTTTTTCATATTTTAGATGTCTTTTTCTTTAAGAAATGTTACCGATATATTAAAACCCACCCTCTCATCACTTCAGCTTCCTTTCTCTCCAGAGGATATCACTGTCCTGAAGTTGTCAAACACTATTTCCAAGTACATATTATGCTTTGATTACACATGTATTCATAAACAACATGTAATATTGCCTTGAGTGTGCATTTTAATGTTTACATCAACCCTTTTGCACTGTATATTTTCTTGCAAACTGCATTTTTACTACTTTTTTGAGATTCGTCTCAGACTTTCATGTAGATCTAGTTTATTCAGTTTACTACTTTTATGTATCCATTCTCCGTATGGAGGGTCAGTTAGAAGGTTTTCACTCATTTATCATGCACAGTCTTTCAGTGAGAATCTTTGTGTCTCCTTGTATACTTGTGCTAGACTCTCTTGAGGGTAGGTTTTAAAATGGATTAGTTGGATTAAGATATGCTCATGCTTAACAGTTGCTTCTAAATTGGTTCTATCAAATTATACTCAAGGAAGAAAGGTACTGTTTCCCCAATTCTTGCTAATAACTCATGTTATATTTTGAAATTGGTATCAGTGTTATATGTTAAATCATATCCCATTGTTATTTTAATTTGTATCTACTGATTATTAGTGAGTTTGGGTTTTTTCAGTTTATTGAAAGTTTGGAATTTTATTTCTATGACGTTTCATATGCTTTTACATATATTTTATTGAGTTTTAAATGTTTTTTTCTGAGTAATTTTTAGGAAACCTTTATGTTTTTCAAACGGTTGGTTTTGGGGATATAAAAGTTTTCATGTCTAGTATCAATTTTTCTAGCCTGAAAAATTATTTAATTCTCTTCCTGTCCCATTTGACTATAGCTGGAGCCTTTTGATTGTAAACTTCTTAGGATTGTTAATGTCAGAAACAAGCGTACTTAACAGTAATTTTAGTGATTTAGATTTTAAGAGCTCAAAAGTTTGAATTTGAGTTCAAGATCTTCATCATTTTGGGTAGTTATTTATTTTTTGTTTTTGCATTTAAGACTATTTTCTCAGCATATTATACCTCTAATTGAGCAGTTATTTAGTCTTTCCAATTTCTGAATAGGAATAACAATATGTTATAATACACATAAGCACACACTCACATGTACAAATACCACAGAGCTTGGGACAGTATCCCGCAATAATTTGAAGTAATAATAAGAAGAAAGAGAATAGCACCAAGTATGTTCATTTTTTAAAAACAGATACCTTTTACCAGAGTGCTTTTACTTAAGTGAAACTTGGTTAATTTGAGCATGACCTAATTCAGATTCTAATAGTGCATTATGATGCTAGCAGACAGTGGTTGATTTCTGTAATTTTCATATACTGGCATGCATGTATCTTGTGAAATCACTACTCAGGGGTTGCATAATTTATACAAAAATCTATATAGCTGCTTTTTTATTGGGTAGTCTTATTTAAGTGTTAGATTTGCATATATTTATGTAGCTCACTAAATCAATATGTTCTTTGTAAACTGATATAAAACCTTTTTGTACACATTTATAAGAACATTTACTGATTTAATAAATCAGACGCTTGTCAGACATGCATCAGTGTAAATTGTTGTTTATATATAACGTAAACATAATTCTTTAGATGGAGTATATAATTCGTCATTCAATTAACATAAATATATAATCAGTCATTAGTTTATCTCCCAAGGTTCAACTCCTGCAGGAAAGAATTTATATGTATCTCTTTGATACATATAAATTAAAATTATTGCTCATTTAATGATTTTCCTAAAGCGTTTTTGCATTCTGTAGAACTTTAAATTTAGATTTTAAATTTTTTATACTCATTTCACAGTAACAATTAAGTAGACTTGACAGCTAACTAGAATGCATAATCTTTTTCTCAAAAACAGTGGCAAATTGTGAAGGTATGATTAAAATTCTTAAGTCATTAAAGCTAACCTTTAAAATCTGAATGCAA
Source organism: Macaca nemestrina (assembly GCF_043159975.1). Classification (NCBI taxonomy): domain Eukaryota; kingdom Metazoa; phylum Chordata; class Mammalia; order Primates; family Cercopithecidae; genus Macaca; species Macaca nemestrina. The sequence continues at coordinate 124,982,989 of NC_092130.1, read as the reverse complement.
TTAATTGAATGATTTGAAGATTTACCCTTTGGAAGATATTCCAAAGAGATATGAGATAGAGAGATAGAGATAGATAGGAGGGAGGGAGAGAGAGAGAGAGAGAGAGAGAGAGAGAGAGAATGCCAGTATTATCCTGATTCTATTGTCTTACAGTTGCCTGATCTCTTGTTTTCTATGGGGAGTTAGGCAGAAATTTATGTATTTCTTCAAGTAAGCACATATTTGATTACAAAACCCAACAGTAGTAAGAGTCTTATATCAACCATATATTTAACATATTTTAAAACAATATGCTGAGATGCACTTTACTGACATAAGTTTTAGACAGTTTCTATTGAATGCCTGTTATATTAGTGAGTATTTATCTTTCTTACATTTCCTTACCACACCATCTCTCACCATAGCCACTTCAGAATTTTTGGTTGCATCACTAATCAGCATATTACAATGACTGCACTGTTACACCATAAGTATATATTTTTTTCCTTCTACTTTTTATTTTTCCTAGAGTTAAAAATTGCTTTCGATTTTTCCCATTAGTTTGTATTTTGCTGTGTATCCATTATTGTTTTTTCCCCAATAATTTAAGAATGTTAGTCATGGTTCTCAATAATTTTCCTAAATAGTCTAACACATCAAATCAATTATCAATAACGAATTAGTTTTGCCTTCTCCTCCACCCTAGAGACCTTCCCAGAACTCTCCTTTTTTCTTGAATCTGAACCATATTCTTTGAGAGTGTGATGCAAATCTGTGGTCGTGTGTCATATTCTCTTTTCTGGATGCCATATTCTTCTTGTTTTACTGAAACATAACACTCTTTGTAAAGAAAACTTTATTCTTTGTAAAGAAAAGTGGTATTGAAGGTCATTTTTTTTTTTTTTTGAATCTCTGCATGTCTAAAATACCTTTATTTTACCCTCATTTTAATTCATACATTGAGAGGGTATGGAATTCTGTGTTAGAACTCATTGTCCCTCATAATTTTGAAGATTGCTCAATATCCTACTACTGTGCAGTGTTGCTGGTTAATCTAGTACTTTTCTAATTTCTTTATTTGTAACTTGCCTTGGCATATCTTTGAAGTTTATCAAATCTCTTTTTCATCCCTGAAGTTCTGAAATTTCACATTGATATGACTTTATGTAAACTTATAAAAAATATCTATCAGGCTTGGTGTTTACTGCAAAACCCTTCACTGTGGAGGCTCCTGTCTTAGGAAATTTTTTAAAAAAATTATTGTTATTATTTTTTAGAGACAGTGTCTTACTCTGTCAGCCAGGCTGGAGTGCAGTGGCATAATTATAGCTCACTGCAGCTTCAAACTCCTGGGCTCAAGCAATTCTCCTGCTTCAGCCTCCCAAGTAGTTAGGACTACAGGCACTTGCCACCATGCCTGGCTGATTTTTTATTTATTATTTTGTAGAGTTGGGGTCTCAATATGTTGTCCAGGCTGGTCTTGAACTCCTGGCCTCAAGCAATCTTCCCACTTCAGCCTCCCAAAGTGCTAAGATTACCAGTATTAGTCACCATGCTGGGCCAGGACATTTTCTTGTATTATAGCTTTGATAATATTTTCTTGTCCCCTTCTACTCCTTTTTTGGGGTCTCCCATTGAAATTCCTGTAGTGATACTCAGTTTCTTATGTTTACTTTCATATTTTTCACCTCTTCATCTCTTTATTCTGCTTTTTCAAGATTTCTTCATTTTTATGTTCCAACCATTTTGTTGAATTTTTAAGTTTTGACATATTTTAAATTTCCAAAGGCTCTTTTAAAATTCTTTCATTTTTTTTAATTTTTCTTTTGAAAATGTTTTTTAGAGCATTTTGTTCTTGTTTCATGTGCCAAGTATATTCTGGTTATCTATATTTCTGTTAAGTAAATTTAAGTTTCTTCTGTTTCTTTCATTGCTTCTGTTTCCTCCAAGTGTCATTTTTAAATTTGTTCTTATCTTTCATATTCACGTTGTAGGCTTTTCTCAAATGTCTACTGATCTTTCACTGTCTATTCACATTTAAAAGTAAGGTAGTGGGAAACATATTTTAATAATAATGTAAGCATCATGGTAGGAGATCATCAGTAAAATTCTTGAGTGCAGTAGCCACAGGCTTACAGTGTCTTCATTCTGACTCATCCAGAGATGCAATTTACTCGTTCCACAAAAAAATGCCAGTGTTGTTAAGCCCTGGTACTGTTGCAAAAATATAAAAATGAGAAAAGAAAAAGACCAAGGAACCAAAAGAGAGATAAATAGACAAAGAGTCAGAGATGGATGGATGGACTGAGTGTGTGTACAAGTGTGTATATGTGTGTGTGTGTGTTGGGGTGTTGGGGGAGAGAGACTATAAGAATATGAGGTAGAAAGAGTATATATATATATATATATATATACACACACACACACATATATACACACACATATATATATGTATGAGATATTTGTGAAATATGCTTCATGACCCTTTAATAAAGAGAAACTTTGTTTAGATTTTGAACAGAAAAAAATGACAGAGGGAAAATTCATATTAACAATTTTTTTCTGGGGCTAATTATTGTGCTTTGATTTTATTACATCATTGTGCTCCTCATGTATTAGTTACTTAAAGGTGATGAAACTAGCACCTTCCATTAGTTCATTACTTATATGCACATTTCTGCTGCTGTTATCATAGGGAGATCCATTTGCATGTCTGATTTAATCTGAAATATAAATTGATTTTTTTTTGTACTTTCATGGATCTTTTCTTAGATTCCATCTCCCACTGACTTATTTCTATATTTTGAGGTAAGTTTTGAGGCAATGTTTGCTTTTGCCTTAATACTTTATCAGCAATAGTAATAGGGAAGTATTCACATGCTTCATGCTTCTTATTTATATCTTTTTTTATTTAGAAGGAAACCTTTTTTAAAAAAGGTGTTTTTTTTTTAATCAAATAAACCTTTTTAAAAAAGTTTTTTTTTTTTAAATTAAATAAACCTTTTTTATTTACAAGAATCAGATATTAGAATGGGTTCAACACCTGATGGTATGATGGTACTTAGATCTTACTGGTTCCTGCTAATTCTCATTTCTGGTCTGGTCTGGTAGGAACCTTTTTAGAGAGAAATAAGGATCAGCTTGTTTTTGCATGGATACTCCTTTGTTGTGTGAATTTTCTTGGACTTCATTCCCCGTTTTCAAAGTATCGGTAGTTAAATATAACAGATTTAGCAGTGTAACTGTGGTGTAGACTTTTGAAAAAGAACACAATTTTTGTTTCTGTGTCTGCAACCTACATATATGATTGAAAATTTTTATATCAGGTTCTACTTTTATGACCTATTACCTAGCCACAGTGTATCTGTTTCTATCTGTAGCTTTATAACTATCTATCTGTCAATCATTTATCCATATCTGTGTCTCTATCTGTATATAAACACATATAAAAATGTGCCTGTGCATACAATCAAATATATATATTTGAATGCTTTCCTAGACTCAGCATATATTAGTGTGTTTAACTACCTTTTGGTGAATTGTTTGTTGCTACTGGTGGTCTGTAAAATGGCATCTTGATTCCTCCTCTGATAAACACAGTTATGTTATTATGAAACTTTCCTCCCTCGTTTTACCTCCTCAGAGCTTGGGAATTAGGCCAGTTGTAGAGCTGAGTTTTCTGATATTCTTGCTGTTTTAAATACTGTTGTCTATCAGCCATTCATTACTACCTTTTTCCATGCAAAGGGAACACCGGTGTTGTTCAAGAAATCACACCTTAGTGAAAATGCATAGCCTTGTCTCCAGCTCAGGAATAAAAGCCCATTAGTTTAATTCAGTCATATGACTTGTCCCTGTGGCTTGCCTTCTCCCTTCTCCCCTAACTGATTGATTCAGGGCTGGCTAGGAACTTCTCTCTGGCCTGTGAAATGTGAGGAGTTTGCGCTGTGGCTTCTGGGGCTGACTTTCATTCTCATGTCTGGATGTGATGTTGGGACTGCAGCACCCGTCATGTGGGCCATACAGGAAGTTAGCCCCGAGGTAGTTTGAAACTGCTGCTATACTGTGAGAAACAGAAAGATAAAAAAATGGGCGGAACTTGAGTCTTTGAGTCCTTGGTTGAGCCGCTGAATTAGTCATAGACCTCCTCCTCCCCCACCCCCCAGCCCTCCTGCCCATCATCCAACATACGTTTCTGCATTTACATAACAAAATCAAGGTCCTTATTTTTAAAGTCAATTCAGTGTAGGTTTTTGACAGTTGCAGCCAAAAGCATTATTGCTGAGACATCACTGCTTTACCTTTTATTTCTGTTTTCCATAGTGATTATTAACATCTGTTAACCTTTCTTTTCTCTCTTTTAAGTGAGTAGAGTAAATCATAGGCCAGGCTATTTGTCTAGCATTACTGTAGTAATAATAAACCTTCTGAGAAACAAAAACCTAAATGATTTTTCTGCAAAGTTGATTTATCTGCATCCTGAAGGACCTCATTACTTCTTCCATTTCTGACAGATATTTATGGTGCAATATAATTTTCTTCTTTATAAATTTTAAGAGTAGTAAGTTTTATTAATCTTCACTTTATTCAAAGTGATTTGAAATAGATTACAAAGTGAAATGGCAGAAACTAAATTATGTTATGTCCAAAAAAATAAGAACAGCATATGCTGACCTTTGGCTGTTGGTTACCATTTTGTAGGCTTCTCCTAGGATTATATATTTAGAAATAGATATTTGGCATTTTATACTTTAAAAAACCCAACTTCTGGGAAATCTTCTGTTTCTCTACAATGAATATGTACTGTTTTGTGGAGCACCTATAATACGACAAAATGAATTGTTCATGTTTTTCATGCTTCGATTATTGTACTGTTGATGGCAGAAACTAACAGGAGCTTTTTAGAATCTGTTCAACTTCATATTGATTTTATGTTAATATCAGACAACATTTTATTGTAAGAAATGTACAAAATAGTAAAAGTTGCAAAGATTATTGGCAAAACAAGTGGCCAGATTTTTAAATTATTGTAGTTCATGATTTCTTCATTCACTCATTCAGTAAGCACTGAGGACCAGACTCTGCAGGCCACCCTGAATATAGAAGAGTCCCTGTACTGAGGGGCATTCACAGAGCAGGGATGAGATAAAGCAGCAGACATTATAATATAATGTCATAAGTGACAAGATAAGTGCAGGGAGCCACGGGCACATGCGGGATAAGAAACAAGTATGGATCTGGTGGGGAGAAGGAGAAGAAAGATATTTTTGTATAAGGACTGTTTAAAACAGGAAAGTAGGAGGAACAAAGTTTTTTTTTTTTTTCTTTTAAGTTTTGTTGCTAATATTAGGCTTGATTTTATTGTGTTTGGTATATTTTCTTTTTTATTATTTATGTTAGTGGCATGAAGTAAGGTATTATGATAAACTTAATGCAGAGATGTAATAATAACAAGTAAAATTCATTCAGTGTTTCTGTGGCAGTTAAAAGAGTGAGTATAAGCGCCAGATGGCTTGACTTTTAAAACCATTCATGTCAGATATTTGCTCTTATTAGGTTTAGGTATATTAATTGTGCTTTATTTTCCCCATTTGTAAAATGGCTGTGAGAGCTGTCTATATGTCATAGATCTGTGATGATGTTTCAATAAGTTGATTATTCAAAGGACTTAGAAGAGTGCTTGCTCATATTGAGTGCTCAATAAACATTAGCTATTATTATTATTATTATTATTTTGAGACAGGGTCTCACTCTGTTGCCTAGGCTGGAGTGCAGTGGTGTGATCTTGGTTCACCACAGCCTTGGCCTCCTGGGCTCAAGCAGTCCTCCCACCTCAGCCCTCCAAGTAATTAGGACTACAGGCATGTGCCACTATGCCTGGCTAATTTTGGTATTTTTTGTAGAGATGGGGTTTTGCCTTGTTGCCCAGGCTGACCTTGAATTCCTGGACTCATGTAATCTGCTCCCTGAGCCTCCCATAGTGCTGGGATTACAGGTGTGAACCATCACACCCAGCTATTATTATTATTTGGATAATCTCATTTAATGTTTTCATTAATCTGATAATACAATGTGGTAGACAGAATAATGGCCACCAAGATGTCCACATCCTAATCCTGGAACTTGTGAACATATTACCTTGCATGGCCAAAAGGAATTTGCCAATATGATTAAATTAAGATTTTGAGATGGGGGGATTACCTTGATAATGATGTTGAGCCCAGTGTCATCACATGGATCCTTAGAAGAGGCAGGTGAGTCAGAGAAGGAGATGGGATGAAGGAAGCAGAGGGATAGAGTCAGAGATCTGAAGATGCTATGCTGTTGCCTAGCAAGATGGAAGGAACCCTGAGACAAGGAATGTGGGTAGATTCTAGAACCTGGAAATGAAAAGAAATAGATTTTCTCCTGGAGCTCCTGGCAGGAATGTGGCCCCCCTGACATCTTGATTCTGGTCTGGTTGAACCCATTTAATTTGAATTCTGACCTGTAGATCAGTAAGATTATACATTTGTGGCATTTTAAGCCACTGGTGATTTTTCTTTTCTTTCTTTCTTTTTCTTTCTTTTTTTTTTTAATCCCAGAATTCATCAAGCACAAAGTTTATTCTGAGGGTATCTGAGTCTGGTTTTCAGAACAGTGCCTAACCCATGTTGGAAAGAGCCCCACATTTTCTCCTCTGTCAAGACTTTTTGGAACTCAATACCTTACACACAACAGCTCACCAACACCAGTTGCTGCTTGGCTCACAACAAAGACAAACAAATTCAAGCTAGGAAGAAAGGATAGGAAATAAGACATTGAAATTCTATTACTATTTTTCCATAATCCTCTTAGAACAGAATTACAGTTTTTCTTTTCTATTTTTTTAACCATTTATTTATTTAATTTTCTGTTTTATTTTACTTTAAGTTCTGGGATGCATGTGCTGAATGTGCAGGTTTGTTACATAGGTATACATGTGCCATGGTGGTTTGCTGCGCCTATCAACCCTTCATCTAGGTTTTAAGCCCTGCATGCATTAGGTAGCCACTGGTGATTTTTCACAATATCAGTAGAAAACAAGTGCAAATAAGCATTATTTCCATGTCACAAAAGAAGGAATGTGTTCTGGGGGATTAAGTTATTGCCAAGATTATTGGAAACTGTGGGGTGCACGCAGGGCTGTGGACTGATAGGCTTTATGATGGAAGCAGTCACCCAGAGAAGGAACCAGGACCTTACAACTCTATGTCCAGCCTTCTAATCAGCCCCTGGTTTTAGCCTCCCTCCTGCAGCTGACTGTGTGTACAAGACTGGGGCTTTTCCAGGGTCTTTAAGGCAGCCACTGCTTCTGTTATCCTTAGCTGTCATTCCTGTAAGAAGCCCACCACTAGCTTTTCCATACTGTTAAATCACTTCACATTTTTCCAGCCCCTTGTCTTTTTCTAAAAGTGTTAGAAATCTGTCTTCCATGGATTCCTCTTTCATTCTTGCTGTCTTTGTGAATTTATGCTTTTTTTCCCCTTCATTTTCTGTAATTTTAGTAAGAGTTCATCAGGAAACAGTCATCAGTGGCCAGCTAACTATTCCCAACTCAAGCAGCATATCAATTTTTGACCCATGGCAGTGCCTCCTCTCACTTCAGCACTCTCAAAAGACTGCAAACAGTAACATTAAATTCACCCAACATGACCACAGTGCAAAAGCATCTCACATGGTCTTTATGAAAGCGCCCACAGTTACCACCCTTTAGTAACCTTTCCATACAGTAGAACAGTAGGCAGGAGGCAAAATGCTTCTACAAACTCTGTCAAAATATGTATAATGGATATGTTTCATATTTTGGATAAGTTCCTATGAATACACCTATATTTTTATAACTGTTCTAGGAATATATTTATACTTTTATGAGCTCCTTCCTCATATTTGAGGAGAGAAGAGAAATTGTAGTGCATACTTTTTGCGGGGGGTTGTGTGTATCAGAGTGTCATGGTATTCATGAGGATCTACTGTAAAAGCTTGTGATTACTGCAAATAAAAATGACCAAATTGGTCACTTAATAAATAACATATAACATGATTAATCAAAATTTTAAAATTTGTGTTTTTAAACAACTATTTTTCAGACGTCTACACCACAGACAGTAGTAACAAGGGGAATAGGTAAATGTTGAGAGAATATAAAAAACTTCAGTGTTAAATTATAATACATAGTATGTTTACTTTTTAACTTATGTTAGCAAATTTCTATGCTTGTATGAAATTGGCAGTTGAAACTATTAGATTTTTTAGAAACAGTTATGTCCAGAGCTTCTGTCTCCTTCTTGTTCAGTCTCAAGAATAATATAACCTTTTTTTTTCTTAAATACTACCTTCTTCGTACATAATGGACAAAGATAAACACTATTATTGGATCCTAATTTGAAGGGTTCAGTTCCCAACTTTCTCATTGTAATTCCATTCCTCTTTAACTCCCAGTTGGACAAAGTACATATGAATGAATAAAATTGATGTTGTGGCAAGAATCCCAAATTTACTATGCTTTATCGAAATGAGTAATTCTTTCCAAAAACTTGCTTTGATTCAAATGATCATGTTATATCCCCATGTTTCCACATAGAGGCTGAGAATTGTTAACCTGGAGCCTTCTATGGAGAAGTAAGAGGCTGGTTATTCCTTACATTAGAATAAAAGGAAGTTAAATTACAAAGGAAGATGACTCTGATGTGGCATAGAGTTTTACAAGTGAGACAATAATTATACGATATAGGGTAGTTCTGATTGTCAGAGAACAAAGTTCCAACAAATTGAGTTTAATGATCTAATTGGCTTTTATTAGTGATTCATGGATTGGGCAGCTTCTCAACTCTGTGAAAACAGGAAGGTGCTCTGCTGAGCTGAGCAGAGGGAGCTGGCTTTACAGGCAGAAAAGGGCTGAATTAAGAACAAAAAGCAGATTGATTGTTTCAAAGTTACTTTACCCTACAGGGTAAAAACAGAGGGGATTTCTTTATCATGCTGGCTCAGGTAGACTAGGCCCTTTTCTGTTGGAATCTCCTATCTTCTTTTGAAAACTGGCCCATTTTAAAATTCAGCTTATGTGACACCTGGCATGAGTGACTCCATTCTAGTTTTGTCTGGTCTTTGGGCTTAGTGCAGGAGCTTAGTCCAAAACAGCGGTCTGTGGTGGGAAATTTCTTTAACGTGGTTTAATACCTTTGTCAATATAGTGAATATTATCTTTAATCTGCTCATCAAAGCATTTGATGATTAAATGAGCTAATGCCTACATAACATTAAGAGTCTCAGATTAAAAGAGTGGTAAAATATTTAGTTTCTTCCTACTAGTGAATGTAAGTTGTGTTTGAATAAACATACTATAAGTTTAGTATGCATTTTATATGTATTCCATCCATTAATTCATTTAACAAATACTGATTGCACACCGATTATGTATCGGCCACTGTTCAGTATGTTTACAATGCTGTGTTTACAGCAATGAACAAGGCAAGGTAGGCAGGGGAAAGAATCTGTAGAGCATATTAAATAATTTGGATTTTATTCTAACTATGAAGGAAGCCATTGGAAGATTTAATGTAGGAAACTTACATAATTTGTAAATATATACTGAATTATATAATTTGTAAATAGAAGACTCTGGATTTTCTGCATGCAGTGGATTATCTGGAGAAACAAAGGAATTTAACCATCTGGGGGGAGGCTATTAAAGGAGTCCAGGGGAAAGATGATGGTGGCTTGAGTTGGGGTTAAAAATGGGGAAATGCAAAGCTGCAGCCTCAGAAAGTAGTCCATGAGATTTATGATGGAATTGACAGATATGAGGGGTAAAGGAAAGAAATGAATCAATCATGAGAATAATGCTTTTGGCCTGAGCAAGCATGTAGATGCTAAAGATAGAGAAGCACGGGAAGAATAGATTTCAGGAGTGGGGAATCAGCAGGTCAAATCGGAAGTTAATTTCTAGTCTGGAGTTTAAGTGTGAGGTTAGTGTGTAGGGAAGGTATATTTGGGTTTCATTGCAATAGAGACGGCATTTAAAGCCCAAGAGTAGATGATACAATATCTGTGCAAGTAGAGAAAAAGGTCCCAGGACTGAACCCTGGAATATTCCCATAATTTAGAGGCTAAACAAGAAGATGGGTTCTGCAGTTGAAACTAAGGAAGGACCATAGGCATAGAAACTAAGAGAGATGATGGTGTCATAGAAGCCAACAAAAGTGTTTTGATAAAACAATGGATCTTTGCACATCAAATTTTGAAAGTAATGCAGGTAAGTTGACCTCATTACTTCTCTTCAAGAAGCAGTTTTGCATAATCATTAATTACTCAGTGCTACTGAGAGTAGGGAGAGAGAAGTGACTGATGGATTTAGGATCATGGAGGTTGTTGGTTATACTAACAAGCAGAAGCCCAGTTTGATTGGTTTAAAAGGAAAATGGAAACTGAAAAAATGGAAGTAGTGAGTATGGCGACTCTTTCAAGCATCATTTGTAGGAAGTAGAACAAAGAAATAGGATGGTAGCTTCGAAAAAGTATACTAGGTTATATCAGAAAATAGATTATACTGGAGTGCTGATTATACTAGAGTATGTTTGGAAGCTAATGGAAATGATCTCAGAAATAAGGGGAATTTTAAAAAATTTCACAAGTGAAGTTGAAGAGGTGAGAATATAATCATCAAGGAATTACACAGTTGTGACCAGTTGAAAATTCATATTCTGGGAATTTGACATTAGGTAAGAGCTTTGATAAAACAATTTTAGCATAAAATTGTTAAACAATACAGGTAAATTAACCTTATAACTTCTTTCTAAGAAGCAATCTTGCGTAATGACTTCTTGATAAAAATTGTAAATGTCTTATTGACTAAATAGAAACTGCTTTTAAAACCATGGAGAAAGCATATGTACACATATATGTGTGTATGTGTATGTATGTGTGTATACATGTGTATGTGTATGTGTATATATATATAATTATATATGTAATTTTTCCCCCTGAAGATGTGCCAACAGTAATTTGGTTCAGTTTTTTTTCAGCTCCCACATATGAGTGAGAACATGTAGTCTTTGTCTTTCTATGGCTGGCTTATTTTACTTAGCATAATGTCCTCCAGTTCCATCCATGTTATTGCAAATGACATGATTTCCTTCTGTTTTATGGCTGAATAGTTTCCCATTGTGTATCTGTACCACATTTTCTTTATGCATTTGTCTGCTGATGGACACTTAGGTTGCTTCCATATCTTGGCTTTTGCGAATAGTGCTGCAGTAAGCATGGGAGTGCAGATAACTTTTTGACATACTGATGTTCTTTCTTTTGAGTACATAACCAGCAGTGGAATTGCTGGATCATATGGTATTTGCATTTTTAGTTTTCTGAGGAACCTCTGTACTGTTTTCCATAGTGGCTGTACTAATTCCCACCAACAAGGTACAAGGGGTTCCCTTTCTCCGCATGCTCTCCAGCATTAATTATTGCCTGTCTTTTCAATAGAAGCCATTTTAAGTGGGGTGAGATGGTAACTCATTGTAGTTTTGGGTTGCATTTCTCTGATTATTAGGGATGTTGAGCATTTTCTTAAATACCTTTTGGCCATTTGTATGTCATCTTTTCAGAAATGTCTATTCAGACCTTTTACCCATTTTTAAATTGGATTATTTGACTTTCTTTATTGAGTTGTTCAAGCTCCTTTTATATTCTGGATATTAATCCCTTGTCAGATGGGTAGTTTGCAAATATTTTCTTGCAAATATTTTCTCCCATTCTGTTGGTTGTCTCTTCACTTTGTTGATTGTTTGCTTTGTTGTACACTTTCTAGCTTGATATAATCCCATTTATTCATTTTTGTTTTGGTTACCTATGCTTTTGATGTCTTACTTAAGAAATCTTTGCCCAGTACAATGTCCTGGAGTGTTTCTCAGTGTTTCCTTCTAGTAATTTCATAATTTCAGGTCTTAGATTTAAGTCTTTAATTCATTTCAATTAGATTTTTTTGTATGGCAAGAGATAGGGGTCTAGTTTTATTTTTCTGCATATAGATACCCAGTTTTCTCAGCACCATTTATTGAAGAGACTGTCCTTTCCTCAATGTATGTTCTTGGCACTTTTGTCAAAAATAAGTTGACTGTTAACGCATGGATTTATTTCTGGGTTCCCTATTCCATCCAAATATTGGCGGTATTTTTGGCTCCTGTGTTGTAGGTTTTAAGAGGAATCCTATTAAAATATGTGGTTTCCTTTTTCTTTTAGAAGTTTGGTAGTTTAAAAGAATAAAGAGAGAAATTATAAAAAGAAGTATTTTCACAGCTTCTCCAGAGAAAGAATACCCCTTGGTAACAAAACATGCAGTACATCTTCAGAAATGATTTTCATTATGAAAAGTCAGAACCTATCCTAGATCAGCTTCATGCTGTTAATTGAACCTCTGAAAGACTTAACAGAATCTGTAGTGTCTTGTCAGCTATAATTGTTATAAAGCATAAAATCCTCAGGCAAAATTTTAAAAAAATCTGACATGCTTCTATCCTTGTTATGAGTCCCACCAACCACAATATACTAATTTTCATTGGTGGAGAACCTTTCGAAAGCAATATGTTTAGGAAATCTTCCTTTATTGCTTCTTATATAATCAAAGCATCCTTATATTGTTGTTTGCATTGCTTACATGAAAAGAGACATTTGATTTATCACTGTCAAGATCTAACTCACGGCAGCAGTTTGCATTCAGTGGGGATTTGGGAAGTGGTATGTTTTGGGCCCCTCTTATCTCCTTTAGTGTGTTTTCAGTTCTTAAAGCTCCACATCACAGTTTGTTGGCAATAATTATAATAACAAAAAGCTGGTGATAACATCACCCTAAATAAGAAGTGTTTTCTTCTCCTTTAGGTCTTTCAGGCCTGGTCTGATCACTCTGTTCGGCGACCCTCAGCCCCCTTTTCAGCTCACCTCTTCCTTATGGTCCTGGGTGGTATCCCTGTTTCTGACAAAAGGGAATAATGGAAGAAGAAGGTGGCAGAGCCATCTGCCGGCTGCCTCTGAAAGGAAGATCCCAGAAGCTGTTGCAGAATACTTTTGTTTGTACCATACTGGCCAGAACTTAATTATATCATAATTCTTTAGAGCAGAGGAGCCTGGGATATATAGTCTTGATTCAGTGCACCGTATTCTAAGCTAAACATCAGGGTTCTATAGAAAAAGATGTAAATAAGTATTGGGCTCGAGTAGTATCTGCCATACCATCCAACTCTAGATGCCACAAAAGCCTGCATCTCCTTGGAATACATCATGCTCATGAGCTGACCTTTGCTCCTTCTCTTCCCCTCATGTCAAAGGTTCTTTGACATGGAATCTTTGAAAATGGGAAAATGGCATCTCTTCTTTCAGAACAACCTGTGCTAGGTTGCAAGTCTTACTGAGCAGAACACAACTTAGATAGCCACTTCTTGGGAAACCTTCAGCTTGGAGCCCTTGTGCATTGCACATTCTGCACAGCCATACGTGACGGCCCTATTTCTTTGTTCTGATACATCTCCTGTGTCCTCTGCTGCCTGTGGGGAGAAGAGTCATCTAATGATCTAATTAAAATAATTTTTTTTAACCTGCCTTAGGGGGTGTATATGAAATACTTCTGAGATGGGATAAAGTATTTCCAGTCCTCTTATAGCCTTCATTGTGAAACTTTCCAATGGCAGCATTCCTGATCTTAAGAAAAGTCTGTCTCACCTGGGTATAGCTTTCATTAGGAGGCTGCAGCTGTGAGTGCTTCCTCTGAGAAAACATGTCATTTAAACACCAGTGGGTGCAGGAGGCTACAGTTTCATCCCCCATCACCCCAGGTAGAGTTAGCATTTGTAATGCTACCATATTTGAGATGATTTATTGGCATATAAAAATTGGCCAGCTATTTAAGAAGTATTAAGTTATTGTGCCTTCTGTTGTAGTCCATGTACTCTGTAATTTATCACAGAGTTCAGAACTGACAGAATTGAGAGAGAGAATATTCAATTCAGTGAATCTTTCCCTCCCATTTTTTTCTTAATTCTAAAAGTCAAGGACTGGTGACTTACTAAATAACCAATTGTATTTTTCTGTGCCTTCCATTTCTGTGGCTGATTAATTCAGGTGGGTGGAGTATAGCTGCAACAGCCTCCATTCTCAGAATGAGATTGATGATGTTCTGTGGCTGAACCTGTCTCCCTTTTGGTAACTCTTTATATTTTATTTTTAAACATAATAGTGTCTTATTTAGCTAGAAAAGGTGAGTGAATTAATAAAAGAGCTTTCTCATTAGTAGGAAAAAGTTCTTATTGGTTGATAAGAACTATGCCTTTGTACGCAAAATGTAATGATTAAAAAACTGCTAAAGCAATTCTGATTTTTTTTTGGTCTTCTTTTTACAGGTAATTCTTGTAAGATACTCTGTTCTTTTTATATTTTATGTTCTCCTGTATCTATATCATGCCCTAAAAATGTTGTAGCTTTGTAATAATATTAAGAAACATGACTAAGTAGATGAATCAAAGTTTATTTTTTTGTGCCCAAGCTGTTCACTTTTTTTGTGTGTCCAATTAAAATATGTTACAGTTTTCTTAGTGAATGTTTTATTATAATATTTGAAGGATGAGGGACAGCTGGACTGAACAGTTGTTTTTGAGAAAGTTTTCAGGCTTATGGAGATCTGCTTTAAAATTATATGTAGTTGTTTTTCTTTGCCATTCATTTCTCATTTCTGTCACTGCCACTGAAAACCAAAGTTCAATAGTTAAGGAAAGAGTTTTCCAAGTAAATATTCATACATTTTATAACAAGCCAAATGTATGACTAAGGTATATACTTCTATGTGTTTACTAATCCCTCTCCCCTTGGGCACAGCTATGTTCCATTTCCCAGCTTCACTAGTAGTTTGCAGAGGAGGATGAAGTCTTAGCTGATGGTGGGACACAACGGTCAGTCAGCCTGGGTCCCTCAGGGACTGTATGGAGCTGAGTCCCCCACTCTTCTTCATATGATATGATGTATACAAGAAATCAGCCTGTATTGTGTTAAGTTTCTGAAATCTAGGTTTATTATAGTATTTACCTAATGTCATATAAGAATTGTTCCAAAAAACTATCTGCTTCTCAGACCATTGGTCTCATGGAATCCAACTGTGTTCCCTGGAGGAAATAGAAATGGGATTTGGTGAAGATAGAGTGTTGTCTCTGACAGATATTTTTTTAAAATGTTCATGTGTGGATGTTATATGTGCTTAAAGATTCTATGCATCTGATATGCTCTCTCCTAACCCTGTAATGTGATATGAGTTTTGTACTCACTAGGAGTGTTTGGGACAATCCAGCATCAGGAAGATATTTCAGTTCACTCTACATTATGAATACTTCTGCAGCAGATAATTAACTTGTCTAATTGTGTTGTGTTATAGCCTGCTTACTGGAATGATCTGTAATGCAGCTTGGCAGCAGTGAACAGTTATCAGATGCCATTTGAAATGATTTGCTGATTAAAGATAAGAGTTACTAAATCTTGCCCAGCCTTTTCATTTGATGAATGTTAAAATGTATTCTTGCCTCTTATATATGATAACTTTTCCTTTACATACAAATATTAGTAGTAAGCTAAACATTTCTTTCTCTTGAGAATCAACTTTTAGATAATTTGAATGATAAATTTTTGATAAATTTAAAAATATTTATAATTGGGTACATCAAAAGTCTCATGTTTTACAAAACTCACTCTAGAATTCCAGAGTGAAGTCCTGTCTTTCTTAGGAAGCAATGGAAAGGTATTAAATATCTCTCAAGTGTTTAATTCGTTGTATTCTCTACTAGGTATAGATTGTTGTCTTTCAGTTTCTAAATTAAACAGTTGCCTTCTCAAGACTTTGGTGATGATGATTATGATGATGGCAATTACAATATTAATATGATTGAGTGTTTGGATATCAAAGACGAGAAGAGGCCTTTCTTTTCTAAAAGAAGTGATTTTTTTTGGTGGTTGATTTGTATTTAATTTCATTTAGGTAGGTGTGGTTCTGGGTGAATATTAGATTTTTGTGCTAATTGTGTCACCTTGTTGTGTGACATTAGATAAACCTCTTAACCTCTTTTTACAATTAGAGGAAAAACTAAGTTCTTGAAGGTATGTAGAAAGAAAACCAAAAGACAAAACTAAGTGACAAAAAAGGAAACATAAGAAAAAACTATATATTAGTGAGGAATATTTTCAGATTTTGCCAAACAAGCTTTTTACTATTCTTTATTAGATTAAAAAAATAGTCTTTTAGGAGGAAGGTGAGAATTATTAAAAAAGTTTTCTACTTGGTCAAAGTTTTAAATTCGTGAGGCATTGAAATTATTTTCTAAAATTTGTTGATGAGAAATTTAGTTTTCCTTTTAAATATTAAGTAGAGTATTTGAAATCCTCCAGGAGGAATTATTCTCTTTAGGCAAACTTTTGTTTTTAAATTTTTAAAAAGTAATTTTCACAAAGAGAGGATCTTGCTACATTCCCCAGGCTTGCCTTAAACTCCTGTGCTTAAGTGGTCCACCCTACTCGGCCTCCGGAGTAGTTGGGACTACAGACACCCCCTCCTTCAAACATCTAACTGTAAAATAACATGCCTATAAATATTCTTCAAGACCAGCTGTAGAAATTCTTGAAAATACGATTGTCTGTTTACATTATATGCCTTTCCTTTTTGCTTTTGGAATGAACAAATAAATATAGCTCAGTGAAATTATATTATATGTGTGAAAATTGATTCTTTACTTTTACCTACCTCATTAAGCAGGCAAATTGCTAAGTTTTCAGTAGATGCATTTAAAATAAATTATAGCTAATCAAATGTGTTGCTTTATTTCCTTTTAAATGACACAGTGTATGTGCCAGCACAGCAAAGGAAAAAAAAACATCAGTTTGGTTATTCTTTACTGAAAACAGAAGTTGATTGGTTCAGGGAAAAAACATTGCAGCTACATGATTTGATATGTAGATGAGTTTCCACAATTTGTCAGAAATGGCTGCTTATGATATATGGTGAAATGTAAGATAATTCTTTCCTCTTCTGCCATCTGTCTGCAATTTATTCTTTTATTAAGGAATGTATTATAATTTTGTTATTTGTTTTTTAATTTTTTGGTAAAAGCAATACATATTACAGTTTTGACTATATTATTATGCTCTCTTTTTATTGATTTTTGTTTCAGTAGCTTTGGGGGTACAAGTGGTTTTTTGTTGCACGGGTGAATTACACGGTGGTGAATTCTGAGATTTTAGTACACCTGTCACCTGAGTAGTGTGCATTGTACCTACTGTGTAGTTTTTTTTATCCCCAGACCCCCTTCCTCCCTCCCACTCTGAGTCTCAAAAATCCATTATATCACTCTGTTTGCTTCTGTGTACTCATAGCTTAGCTCCCACTTTTAAGTGAAAACATATGGTTTTTGGTTTTCCACTCCTGAGTTACTTCACTTAGAATATGGCCTCCAGTGCCATCTATGATGCTGTAGCACACATTATTTTTGTCCCTTTTTAGTGGCTGAGTGGTATTCAGCCACTAAACACATATGTGTGTGTATGTGGATATACATATATATAAGACATATTCTTTATCCACTCATTAGTCGATGGGCACTTTGGTTGGTTGCACTATATATTATGATACTCTTTAATATATTTTATTTAACATGTGTATTGTATTACAGTACTTAAATGCCTTTTTAATTTTTGTCGATGTAATAGTTTAATACCAATAAAATACATTTCATTATTTTTCATGAACCGTCTTACATAATGTTTGTGTTGCATCAAATGATGGCTAATGTCTAAAGTAAGAAAAGGCAACTAGTGAATTATTCATCTGTTTGTACTTTTAGCAAGATACTTAGTTATACACAGGTTCACATAAAAATCTTATGTTTAAATCCTCACTTTTAATCTGGGAAAATATTGGCTAAATATTGCTCCCTAACATGAATGCATGTTCGGTCAGGGTATCTGTGAAATTCAGACATATTTCATGTGTTCATTGCTAATATGGCTGTTAAAGCAAAATTAGTGGGCTAGCTAACAGAAGTTAAAAGACATTTTTTAAATTTGCTGATTGTTTTTTCCATGGCAAACGGTTTCCATTGTTTACACAGTATACAACACTTGTACTCAGGCAACTGTCTGTAGTTTAGTTAAATTGCAATAGAAGTAGATCTGCTGGATCTTAAGATAGTCTTTCTAAAATATAATCCGTATGTTCTTCTCTGTTGGTTTTTGTGTTTTGAAATGACACTGCTAATGTTGGCATTATCAACTTGTAAGCAATGCTACTTAGATAGTATACAAAGTTAGTTTTTCTGATTTTGTGCATATACACAAGATTTCCTTCAAATCATGACCAGAGATGCATCCTTTAGAGCCTGAGCTGTTTATGGTTATGCCACCTACTCTTATGGCATTGTGATGCCTCATTTTTGAAAGCTGACAACTTGATTGCTTGATATGTGGTTATTCCACAGCTTATGCCATGTTGTTAAAATTGTCCTCCTCGCTACTTATTTATTTTTATTTATTTTTATTTTTTTAGTTTAGCTGTGTGTCAGGCAGACCTGGGTTTGAAGCTTTACTTTAATTCCCTTAGTAGCCCAGTGACTTTGGGAGCATTTCTAAACTTGCGAATCTGTTTCCTCGACTGTACAATAACAGTGAATTTATGGTGTTTTATTTAATGACATCATTAAGTGCTTAGTACAAAAAAGGTGTTTAGTAAAAATCTATCCAATGGAGGACGTATGTGTAATCTAGTTTATTAGTTTCTTTTCAAGCTTTACTTTTTCCCCACATTTTACAAATATGTTTTATTGATAGGAGTACCTCAGATCTGATCACAAACTGTAAGAGGGGAAGCTGCTTTTTCTTGTTTAGCCACATGATTAGCATCACTAACCACTGTAAAGCATATTGTATATTGCCAATGATGTCTCAATTAAAAATCCACTGGGAACAAAGCCCCATTTAACAAAGTTGGCTTGAGCACAGCGATGATTGAGGAAATTCCTTTACCCCAGTGTGGGAAACCCCACAAGGGAGCTGTTTTGCACACTGGTCTCATGTAGACTTGCTGGCTCCTGAATATTCTCTGAGAAGGGCAAAACCACCGGGAATTGTGCGGGCTGGTCATATGCAAGTACAAAGGGGACTGCCTAGGGCCTGTCAACTGTGAATCTCTGTCCCCATGCTACAGGCCATTCTGCTTGCCTCTAAAGCAAGACTCCTTTATTTGGAAGGTTGAGTGGAAATATTGTAGAGGGAATTTGTGTTTTAGAATAACACATCTCTCTGTTTCCTATATTAATTCTTTTTGTGGAAATAACCCAAAGATTGTGTCATTAGAAACTACTCTCTCATTTGAGGACTATGCCCTCTCATGCTATCTGGTAAAGATGGCATTTATAGTCATAAATCAAAACCATCTGAGATTTCCCAGGGTCTTTTTGAAGGTTGTCAGAAAAACACAGGCAATTCATTTGTATTCGATACAGTAGTATTTTGTGAGGGACAGGGTGTAGCTCTGATAATAGTTTTTGGTAATCATTTTATCTTTAGTTTTCTACCTATCAGTGGGCTATAGTATTTTTATGACTTCCTTCACCCTTCTTTAGATGAACATTTGAGATACTTCCTTGTACTAAGAACTGCAGACACATTTAGACACGTTGTGAGTCAGACCTGGCTTTTGCGTGCCAACTACTCCCTTCTGTTGTTGGAGTGTACCCAGTCCCCGCTCCTGCTCCCACTTCCCACTCGAACTTGGTGTTCTTTTGAAAAGATGGACATGGATCCACTCAAACTTTGTCCCTGTTTTCATATTTTTGTTCTTTGTTTAGGTACTATGTCATCTGCTTTGATCCAGCTTTTGGCCAGAGTACATGTGGACTATGTTGTTCAAAAGTAAAATACTTCTGTTAATGTACATGGCTTGTAGGCTTGTTTTCAGTTAATTTTGACAGAATGTGTGAAGGTCAGTTATGGTCTATACCTTCCACTGTGCCAGGGGCTACCAGTACATAGAGAAATAAAATATAATAACTGCTAAAGGGAGGTTTGGATTCGACATTTAATTTGGAACTATAAGGCTGAAAAAGTGAAAAGTTTGAAGAATGAGGATGGTATATTCAAATTCCCCAATTATTTTCTTTTACTAATCCACATATTTTTGTCCTGTCATCACACCCTGAAGGAAACTTTCCTGGTACCCTTTGGCAAGTTATGGGCCCTTATGTGATGCCACAATACATGATGTAGTCCTCCTTTGGAGTTGAAAATTAACAACTATAATTTTCATTTATTTGGGTGATATTTTAATTGTGTTTTCCCTTGCTGGACTAGAAACTTCTGAATTCAAGGCCCCTGTCTATTTTTACTTTCCACCTGTGTTGGCACAGTGGGTCTTCAATAATCATTTACTCCATAATTGGTTGAATGAATGTGTGAGTTCCAACTACTAATGATTGGTAAGAGTTAAGTTTTGAATTCAGTTTCTTAATACTTCTTTTCACTCTGTGAATGTCATTTCTCTCAAGGACTTCCTATTTGTCAGATTTATAAAACCTCTCATGTGTGCTTTTAAAAGTTGTCTTTTGCAGTATTTTTAGTCATAATGGGACTGTCACTTTGAATGGCTTCCCTAGAGTCATGTTTGTGACTGCTGAAATGAGTTAGGATGGTGTATATTTGAGAAGGAAGGTCTTGGCACTGGCAAGACCTTGGGACTGCCAGCATTGATTACTTCTGTGTCATTTTTCTAGGTAGAAGTAAATGATGGCTTAAGTATTTCCTATTAGTTCTAATGAATATTTCTAAGACATTACCCTGTTCCCTTTATTAATTGACAACATCCAATGTAGAAGCTTCATTGATATTGTAATTTTAGAGTTGAGTATAAGTGATGAATTGATGCTATTGCAATTAGACTGACTTGAATTTATCTGTGAATTAGCTCATAAAAATGATTCTGTTGATCTTAACATTTTGAGTTTTGAGAAACTTTTAGTAGCATTTTGATTTATTTTTATACAGTCTTTTAAAACTGACATCATTTTCATTTTTTTCTCTATGATATTCTGAGTACATCTTAATTTGCAGTTTATCTGTCAATCTATCTATTATTTTCATAGGAATCACACTTTTAAATTAACGTCTCGTAGTTTCCTCAGTTCCTAAAGAAATACACAGACTTTTTTTTTTTTTTTTGGCACCCAAATAAGTCAATTACTGCTTTCCCAGAATTCGTTGTCTTTCCTTTTTTGAGACTACTTAATATTAGAAATACTTCCCAAAGAGAAAGCAAAGCTAATATTTTAATATTTAAAGTATTTTGATATCAAAGGATAAGTTAGCTGTTTTTGAGTTGATAGCTTCTCCGTCAAAGTTTAAAATATTGCATAATTGGTAAAGTATAATTTTGATCTCTTAAAATGAAATTGTATATTAAATATTTTAAACTAAGTTTTTCCATATTTTATATTAGAAATACACGTGTACCTGAAAAATACTTAAAAATATGATGACAGAAATCAAAGATGTTTGTTTATGTTGAAAAAGGCAACTTATTAGCTCATTTTTTATTGGAACTGACTGACAGTTAAACATTTTTTTTCTTGTAAATTTACTTAGCTATGTGATGATTTTATGGTCCAGTCTTATGGAACACATTAATGTGCAGTTGTTCAAAATTGTTCCTCTTCTAAAGTGAAAATCTCATTCACCTAACAAAATAAAACTAGATAAATGTTTGCTCTCATACTGCTTTGGTAACTATGAACTAAGTAAAAATAGTTTTTAGCAGGGTCATCTCATTGTTATAGGAACTCTGGATAACTAATCAATTTGCAAAAGTAATGCCAAATGCAATTAGACATGCCTCCTTTCACAGAAGTTGCTTTGCTAAGGAAAGAGCATACAGGGGAAACAACTTTTTCTTCACGCTTGGCTGTTTAATACATTGCATAATTGTTTTAAATTGATTTCTGATGAGTTACTAAATATGCTGTACAAATTGAATTAGACAATTGTTGAAATAATAAAATGTAATGAAAGGTATTTGGACCAAAGGAGACCTAAGTTCTGAACCAAGTGGTGTGTAACTGGGACAAATTGATAGACCTCTCTGGGCCTTAATCTTCTTGCCTGTAAAATAGAAAGAACAGATAGATGGTCCATTTTGTAAGTCTAAGTCTGTGTTCTGGGAATAAATTTTGTTTTTCTTACCGTTAGAAAGCTTACTCTTTCTGAGTAATTTCTTTTCAATTAGGTGTGAGTATCTCCTGCAGGTATCTTCCATCCATCTCTTCAAGATTAGCTGTCTCAAATGTTTTTCTTTTCTTCTTTACTGATAAATTTGGACTCCTTCTTGACAGTGATGACAGCTTCAGTATCATCAGTGTCTTGTCACCTTGCAGACTTTAAACATAAAAATACTCATTGGTTTTAAAAGGAAAAAAAGTACGCATTAGTACTATGAAGCTTGGCCTTGAATCATTGTCTATCTTTTATTAAATGTCGGTTAGCTGAACAGAATTCATTTTACAGTGCAGAATGAGAAAAGGGAGCTATATGCATTTGAGAATGCAAGCATTGTGAAATAAACGTTTTAAATGCTTTCTTAAAGTGAGCACATACAGATATGTATGTATAAATACATTAAGATATTAGAAAGTGTTTTTGCTTGTGTACTACTAATTAGGAAGCACCTTGTATAGTTCCACTTCTAAAATTGAAGTAGATTTTAAAAATCCATGTAATTTAATTGAGCTTTCAATTCAGATTGTAGGAGAATTTTAACAGGACTTGGTTTTTTCTAAATTTTATCAATTTTTTTTTGTTAATCTGTATAATTTTATAAATGTCAAACTGTGTTAGTCTGTTTTCATGCTGCTATGAAGAAATACCCAAGACAGGGTAATTTATAAAGGAAAGAGGTTTAATTGACTCACAGTTCAACAGGCCTAGGAAAGCCTCAGGAAATTTACAATTATGGCAGAAGGGGAAGCAACCATGTCCTTCTTCACATGATAGCAGGAGAGAAAAGTGCAGAGCAAAAGGGGGAAAAGCCCTTTATAAAACCATCAGATCTCATGAGAACCCACTCGCTATTATGAGAACAGCAGGATCGGGTTGACCGCTTCCATGATTAAATTACCTCCCACCGGGTCCCTCCTATGACACGTGGGGATTATGGGAACTGCATTCAAGATGAGAGTTCCATGCGAACACAGCCCAACCATTTCACAAACCAATTCTTATTTCTTAAAAAGAGCTGATGTGACACAACTGAATGTATTATGTGCTAATATGAACCAGTACATTAGTTGATGGAATATTTATTGAAAACCAAAGATTATTGAGATATTTTTGTTATATTTTAAGTGATTTCCTTTGAAAATAATTTTATACTTTTTGAATAAGTTCTTTTGTTAATAATGATCAAAGGTGAGGGTTAATAGACGAAGAAATTACTGCATAAACTTAGGCATATTAATCAGAAGACAAGGAAGTAATGTGCAAGGGCAGATTACCCAGTGAAATTTGGCTCACATGGGGCAGTAACTTTACACTGTTGACTGTAGGTTCAGGAATACTTTCAGCAAGAAAGATTAGATCTTGTCCAAAGTAATCAGAGGTTTCTTGCCATAAGCAAAACAGCTCAGTGCGAAAATCACAAGAGGCTGATGACTTAGAGGAAAATGTCAGAAAACCTGGCTCTGCTTCTGGTTCCACATGGAATTGAATGAGTCTCTTTAAATTTATGTTTGTTCGTCTGTAAAATAAGGGATGTGCAACTGGGTGACTTCTGACTTCTGTTCCAACCTAACACTCTGTGAAATCAAGATCACATGTACATTTTTTTTCCAAATTTCCAAAATTTTTATTCTTTGTCCTTTAAAGAGTGAAATAAAACATCTCTCAATTTTGAATTTCTTTTTTCAATTGAGTTCTCTTTTGCTCTTCTGTCCAAAAGAATGAGTGTGTTGGTCTGTTGGACTTGAGTCAAATGAAAATGTAAAATAGGAAATTCATAGCAGTGTGCATTTGCTTGTATAGGTCTGGCTCATTTACATCTGGGAAATATGGTAGAGTTTAAATTTATTTATATGCTAAAGAAGAAATATGTGCTTGTACCCTGAATAAAGGGTCACTAGACAGCTTTTTGTTATTTCCATTGTAAAGATATATTCATTCTGATCATAGTATGATGGGAAATGTTAATTATCCCCTTCAGATATTTTTCATTTTTTTGGATGCAGTTGTTGGGAAAGCATAAGGTATAGGACTCAACACTTAGGTATATATTTATAGATTTCTTACTATACTCAGTTATGCATTTGCTTAATTACAGAACTTAGTCTCATGAGTAATCTTCTTAGGTATTAAAA
This sequence comes from Macaca nemestrina, assembly GCF_043159975.1. Taxonomy (NCBI): domain Eukaryota; kingdom Metazoa; phylum Chordata; class Mammalia; order Primates; family Cercopithecidae; genus Macaca; species Macaca nemestrina. The sequence continues at coordinate 124,958,582 of NC_092130.1, read as the reverse complement.
CTTGAAATATATAGGTTGGATACAGTTCCTTATCCAGAATTTCTGATTCTTAAAAGCTCTGAAAATTCAATCCAATTTATTTTGTAAATTTACTCCGAACACATTTAGCAGTAAACCTATTCAAACAGACATGAGATTATATATAGTTTGCCCTATCTATAAATATCCCATATGTTTGCCACATAGTGGGAGTGTTTGTGCATCTCCCTACAGATATATTATTGTTTTTAATGACACGGTTTCTCACTGAGGGTTTTGTGTAAAATACGCACTCAATTACTTTTCTAAAAGAAGGAAATTTCTGAAATTTGAAGCACATTAGGCCACCCGGGTTTCGTATCACAAACTGATGGTAATTAGATAAAAGATTCAGATAATGACGATCTTTATCATCATAAATTTTCCCAAAGAATTAGTATGTGAACATGAGAACATTGGTTTCTTACTCATTATCACTGGCAGTAGAAATACAATACAATAAATAGTAATTTAGTGAGTGGTTCTAAGAAGGGTTAGAATTAGAATCTGGAAAAATGAACTATATACAATATGGAAGGGAACCTTAACAAGCACAAAACATATGATAGTATTATCTGTAGAAATTACTGTATATTACTTGTAATTTTAAAAACCAGTTTTTTGTTTAAGTTGTAAATTCTAACAATATTTTGTAAAGATTAGCTAAAAATGGTTCAAAGAAATTCTGAATAGAAATAGTAGATATGCCGACTGATATTTGCATAAAAAACTAATTAAAGCACTTCTTTGGAAACATTCAGTATTTCGTTGACTAATTTAGCTTTGAGAACAAAGTAGTAAAAGTCGTTATTTTAATGATAAATGTAAAGGACATGCAATAGCTTTGACTCAGCAGATTGTATCTTTTTCCTTTTTTTCCTTTTTTTTTTTTTTTTTTTTTTTTTGAGACAGAGTCTCGCTCAGTCGCCCAGGCTGGAGTACAGAGGCGCTATCTCCACTCACTGCAAGCTCCGCCTCCCGGGTTCACACCATTCTCCTGCCTCAGCCTCCCGAGTAGCTGGGACTACAGGCGCCCGTCACCACGCCCGGGTAATTTTTTGTATTTTTATTAGAGACGGGATTTCACCGTGTTGGCCAGGACGGTCTCGATCTCCTGACCTCGTGATCCGCCAGCCTTGGCCTCCCAAAGTGCTGGGATTACAGGTGTGAGCCACCGCGCCCGGCCGCATCTTTTTCTTTTAACTGTAGGAAATGAAACTGTGAGTAGTTTTCACATACTCACATAGTTTTCACATTTCTCATCTGTGGTCATAGATGACATTAAAAATAGGTGAAAGGCCAGGCGCGGTGGCTCACGCCGTAATAATCCCAGCACTTTGGGAGGCCAAGGCGGGTGGATTGCTTGAGGTCAGGAGTTTGAGACCAGTCTGGCCAACATGGTGAAACCCCGTCTTTACTAAAAATGCAACAAAATTAGCCGGGCGTGGTGGTGTGCGCCTATAATCCCAGCTACTCGGCAGGGGAATTGCTTGAACCAGGGAGGTGGTAGTTGCAGTGAGCCGAGATCGCGCCATTGCACTCCAGCCTGGGTGACAGAGTGAGACTTCCGTCTCAAAAACACAAACAAAACAAAACAAAAGTAAATGGGTGAAAAACTTGTTCCTGACCTAACAGATGGTGCCTATTGGAGTCTCTGATGGGCAGCTTGACTTTTAAAAACTGAAAATTCAAACTGTTAGTACCAATAGTTTTTAAAAAATAGTTTTTTTCTCTTAAAAAATCTTTTTCACATTTTAGAATTCTTGATGAAGTAGTTTTTTAAAACCTCCTAAATGATTTCTTGATTTATTGACTTTAGCTACTCTTAAATTATCAGTTTTTGAAAAACTACATGAAGCTACAGATAGCAGTATTTATGTTAACTAAACTATACTCAGGGACAGAAATTGTGGTTGAATAATTTAGAAAATAGTTTTTCAGTTGTTGACTCACAACCTCACAATTAGTTGTATTAAATTGTATAAAAGCAATTTTTCTATATCTATGGTAGAATCAAATGTTTTTACATCATATTCAAACTTTTTTTTTTTTAAATCATGTGAGGCTTTATTTTAGTATTTAATATGATTATTTCTTTCTTATCAAGCCAGATTCCCTACAGTTTCTTGCAGATCTGATTCCCTCACTTGCCCATCTTTTCCTTAAATCTGTAGTACTTACTTGTTTCTGGTATGTTCTCAAATACTTCACACTTGCCTCCAAAAGCATAACTTAAGTTGTCTTGTCTTATGTATAGCATTTCCTTATTTTCTTCATACCGTGAACAGTAACTGATAACTTTACTAATGAGGAAGATGAATTTAAGTGACATACTTTATTATGAAAAATACTTTTGGAAGCATTTAGAAAATTCTGTGATTTAATGTTGTTAAATATAAACATATAGAAAGAGTGATAAAAAGGCTTTTAACATTGAGCTCCATCTTCCTTTTTTTATGGAGGTCTTATTTCTGATCCCATTTGGATGTTTATCTTGTCAGTTGTTATATGTGAAATCTATATTTTATTATGGATCTCTTTTTTGGGGGTAGGATGAGCGTTGGGAAATCTCATGAAGGAAATTTTACCTTTTCCTTCCCTTCATGATTCCCCAGCCCTTTTCAGAAAAAAAAAAAAAAAGGGGAAAAGGAGAAGGAAAGGTTTGTGTGATGGTGTAGGAGTGGCCAGTTCTTCATTTGCTTTGGGCTGTCTCTAGAGGACTAAAGTCATGAGAATTAAAGTCACAATAATCATATATTTAGTCCTTCATGATAACAAAGGGCAGTATGTAGGTGAATACTTTGCTGGAAACGACATAATCATTTCAAACAAATTAATTTGTCAGTAATATATTAACTGGTATGTAAAATTGAGTCTCTTTTCCTTTTTTATGTCTTTAGAGCTATATAATTCTCATCTAAATTGCAGATGTCTCTGGGATGACTAATATATATTTTCTATCTTAAATTGATTGATCAAATAAATATTTAGTGCTCTCTCTTGCTGTCTGCTTTTCCCTGAAGTCTGTAACTGGAGAAATTTCTTCATTGACTTATCTGGAGCTAGAGGTATGTTTATTTTTAGAGATAGAGAAGTGAATTTTTCATGAGTATTGGAGTTTTCTCATTTTCTTCAGTGAATTCATAATGCCGAAATCACGGAGGCCAAGGCGTGGATTTACTCTTTGACCTGCAGTGCCTAGAAAGGGAAGCTGAGACAGTGGGCTGTTTATGCCCATCCTAAAATTCAAATCATAATAATTAATATTAAAATATGCAGAATAATATATAGTTATCATATCTAGTAATAACATTACTATAATAGAAATTCATCATGGGCAATGTAGGATATATAGTGACTGGAAGAACATTTTTGTAAGATAGATTGATGCTTGCTTCTCTTGTATGTTAGTACTGTATTATAATAGGATTCTGGTGTACTTTTGTTTGGTTTCTGGGTAGCTCCCCAAACAGAATATATTTTAAACATATTAGCATGGCCTACAAATATTGACATTTCAAGACTTTGAAGTGCCCTTTGCTGCTTGTTCAGATTTTATAATCAATGTTGCAAATATCAAGTATAATATTTTCATGATTTGGGGCTTGTTGAATTATAGATAAATGCACTTGAATGCTCCGTACATAATGTATACATGGACAATGTGACTCCTTTGTTCTAATTTTACTTTATATGGTATAATCGAATTCTATTACAATGATTTATTTCATGCAGACACATCATAGGCCAAATGATCACCTTTAAAATATTATATATGCAAAAAATCTGTTCTGTGAGGGAAAGACAAGTGTTATCCATCTATCCTAAAATCAGACTTATAAACAGACTTAAGTTAATTGTATTCAGGTTATCTTTGATAAGACATAAAATACTTTATATTCTGCCATTTTTAAGAATCATTCAATGTCCCTGGCAAGGGAGCTATACATACATTTTGAACATCTCTTAGGATGCAACCTGCATATATATTGAGCATCTGGGACACAACAGTGAATAAGATATACATAGAGAAATACGATCTAGTGGGAGAAAGAAGCATTAATCTGATATTCATTCTAATTACAACTAAGAAAAGTTTTAGGTGGGGGTTGGTATAGAGCTCTATCTAGGTAAGGTAGGGCCATGGGGGTGGAAGCTGGGGGAAGGCTCAAGAAAGTAAAAATGTAAACTAATACCTGAAGAATGAGTAGGATCAAGGCAGGAGATCTAGGGGATTTTCCCCCATTTTATTAGTGAATGTATTCTCATTTGAAAGATGGAATTTATGTTTCGAATTAAATCTAGTGGTTCCCCCCTGTAATTATGTTTGATTACTATTAATAAAAGTGACTCCCAAAAAATTAGAAAGAAAAAGAAGGCAAACACCATCAGCAATAACAACAATCAGTGAATCAAGAAACCTCCCCCTACCCACCGAAAGCATACCCTGCAAAAAAAGTTAAAATTTTAAATCCATACAAAGAGTAATTTGTGACACATTGTTTTGTGTCCTTAGAGACACTTTTCTGTGCATCTGTATGCATTTGAGTATGCATTGTTCTTAACAGAGACGGGGTTATAGCCTCATTAAGCTAGTTTTATATCTCTTTTAGTGGCTACAGCATCTTTGTAATGGTGCAGCATCTTTGTAATGGATATGCTATTACTTAACCAATGCCTATCTGTGAACATTTTAGTTACTTCTAACTTTTCAAAATCCAGAAGTATTTTAAGCAAAGTCTACTGTGTTTACAAAGTTGACTTAATCAGTTCAGCACCTAAATTAATCCTAAATAAGGAGACATTTATTTATGGATTCCAAAGATTCTTTGCTTATGTTTGCATACTAAATAAAGATGGTTCAAATGAGAATTGGAGGTACAGGCATTTAACTTACTGAGATACATATTCTTTAGCAGAAAATTTATTTGTAATGCCGTGAACAAGAATCACTTGCATTACTACCAGTTTTCTATAACTTATGCCCATCATTCCAATGGAAAAACACCCAAGATCTTTTTTGCCCATTTTCAAGGTTTTTACAGTTTTTCCTTTAGAGTTTCTCTCCTGTGATCATAAATACTTTCCAAAGGTAATTCTTCATCCAAAAACAAAACAAACAAAAAAACCTGCAGTCAGAGTCTTCATTAACCATATAGGCTTCCTGGAGTTTGCAAATCTAGAACCATGGTGTGTTGAGCAGCTACTGATCAAGGTGATAAAATTAACTTTTCCTCTGAAATTTTCATAAGAAAGATGGCATTTGACTTTAAAAAGTGCTTTCTTGAGGCTAGAAAAACAAAATGAAGAAACTCTCTCCACCTGATTTTTATCTTCAGTACCTATCTATATAATTGGTGAATTTCTTTCTGGTTGAGGCTCCCAAAATTTACTATGATTCCCATCTTGCCAGAAAGTGACCTTCCTCACCATCTATAAGTCTGGGAACCTATCAGCTAGTTCTTAGGCCAGTTTTTTTGGGAGGGGTGTGTAGGCATTTATTCCACATATAAAGTCATTCCTTGTTCCTTAATAGTTGCTTGCTATTCCTGATTAAATGAAAATTATTTTAAATATGATACTCCAGGGATAGCCTTGGTTACCAAATAGAGTTATCCAATGACATTCTGGTAATAAAAGAAGAGATATTCTTATTGAACCTGTGAAACTAACTCTATTTGCCATGAGAATAAGGGCACTCATTAGGAGTTTCTGAATTCTGGAGTAATCAGTGAAAATCATATGCTGTTTTAAAATGTTTATTTTAGTTTAGAAAAGCAGCATCCACAAAATTCAGAATTAAATATAGCTTAGAAAGGACTTTTTCATATTTATGTTAGAAAATAGAATATTAAAACAGTATCAACAGTATCTAAACAAATAGCCACAATTGAATGTCCCTCACCAGTTATTTCAATCTTATGTAGTTCCTGTTTCATTGGATTTTGGGTCAACAGTCTGTCTTCTGCTTCCATATGAAAAATCTACATTTAGAGCTTAGTTTGAACATATATTCAAAATTGTCATTGTAATCCTAACTATCTTGTTAAACTGCCACCTTTCCTTTGGTAAAACCATACACACGGCTATCTTAGATTTTTGTAATTGAGGCTTTTAGTTACATATTCATTGGCCTAAGAATGAGTTGCATTTGCTAACTAAATACTTACTAATCAAAATATGTCATCAAAATATGCCATATTTAAGCACAGTGCCCTTATAATTTAAATAATTATATTTTACACAATCTTGTGAGAACAAAACATTTTCTGAAAGCTTAATGAATAGTGAAAGGGTAATTGATTTTAGTAACCACTTAGAAATACCATTCTGGAGTCCATAAAAGTATTACTATTGCCCTCTTTAGTTGCTCTTCTCCCAAAAGGCTATATCCAAAAAGAAACAAACAAGAAAAGCAGTGGATAGGACTAGGACATCCAACTCCAGCTTTACTATAGTATTTAAACAAAGTAATGAATCAGTACCTATGAAGGCCTGAAATAGCATGTAACCACTAGGGGAAAAATTATTAAATCATAAAGAAAATGACTTTATCTTTGGCGAGCAGAAAAATATTAAAACCTGTGCGCTTGTAGTTTTTTCTTGTGTAATGTATAAATGTCTAATTTATTACAGTTGTTTTTAGGTCATGACCTAAAATTTATTCTATAAAATTTATGAATATTACTTGAAACTCTAAACAAATCACTAGTGTGTATTCACTGCATTAAAATAATCAGGTAAAAATCATAAAATTAAAGCTATATGTTTACATTCAGTTTTTAATGCAAATAGCTTATAGATGCTTACATTGAAACATCTCAAGCACTTTAATAGGTCTACCTAAAATTAGGATGATTTCAGTTGTAAGAAACAAAAATACTTTTTCTGGCTTAAACCAACGGTGTCCAATCTTTTGGCTTCCCTGAGCCACAGTGGAAAAAGAAGAATTGTCTTTTGCCACATATAAAATACACTAATGCTAAAGATAGCTGATAAGCTAAAAAAAAAAAGTAGCAAAAAAACCTCATAATGTTTTAAGAAAGTTTACAAATTTGTGTTGAGTCGCACTCAAAGCCATCCTGGACTGCATATAGGTCACGGCTTGGATGAGCTTGGCTTAAACAGTAAAAAGGATAGTTATTTGTTCATGTAATAAAAAAAAATTATTGATAATGAGATTTAGGCTTAGTTTAAATCAGGGCTCTGTCTCTGTCTCTGTCATTTTCTAAGCTCCACCTTTTTCTGTATCAAGCACATTCCTAGACCGGCTTGCTTGTGGGTGTGAGAAGGCTAAACAGCAGAGACCAGAGCTGTCTGCTTCCTCATTCACATCTAGGAGGAGCAAGAAACTTCCCACAGGTGTTGAATCGAAGTCCCAAGCTTTACTCTGAATGGAGCACCCTGAACCAACAACCACTGAGGCCAAAGTGTAGGACACAGGCTAGGTAACTCCTCTTTCCTTCCATTTGAGGGGGATCTGTCATCCTGATGGCTTATCCAGTCATTCAGTCTTCCTCTCCATCTGGGAGAAGGGATTCTCCTCATGAAAACCTTAGGACTTCCATATGAAGCGGGAGAGGAAGGAGCGGAATATTCAGGAGGCCTTTGGATGTCCATTACAGATTTATTCTGCTTTTACTCATTCCTTGATTTTTTTTTGCAGGGGGATGGGGTTGGGGAGGGAGTTGAGAAATCATTTTTATTGATCATCTCCTCTCACTACATAAGCTGCATTCTTCCATATATCATCTTCCTTGTAATCTCCTCTTAACACTAGGGGAGTAGATATTATCTCTCCAAATAAGCAGAAAGGGGTTAGCCAATTTAATTTTCTGAGGTTTACATTATAGTAAAGGCAAAATTTAATTCAAGCCTATCATATACTAAAGTCTGTGCTCTTTCTCCTGGTTGTAAAATAATTCTTATTTATACAATAATTTTGTAAGGAAGGTTATTCAGACTTGGAAGATCAATGGGTGTGTGTGTGTATATATATATAGTGTGTGTATAGATATAGTGTGTGTGTATATATATAGTGTGTGTGTATATATGTGTGTGTATGTGTGTGTGTGTGTGTGTATATAGTTTTTCTTTCTTCTTTTTTTTTTGAGACGGAATCTCGCTCTGTCGCCCAGGCTGGAGTGAGGTGACGTGATCTCGGATCTCGGCTCACTGCAACCTCCACCTCCCAGGTTCGAGCAATTCTCTGCCTTAGCCTCCCGAGTAGCTGGTATTACAGGCGCCTGCCACCACGCCTGGCTAATTTTTTTGTATTTTTAGTAGAGACAGGGTTTCACCATCTTGGCCAGACTGATCTTGAACTCCTGACCTCGTGATCCATCTGCTTTGGCCTCCCAAAGTGCTGGGATTACAGGCATGAGCTACTGCACCTGGTATGGGTTTATATATCTTTAATAAGCATTCATTCTACATATATTTATAGTGTTCCCACTATGTGCTAGGTAGATGGTAGGTGCTGGAAATACAACGGGAAGAAAACAGGTGCCTTCTACTCTATGGATTTAGCAGGGGAAGCAAATATTAGTAAGTCATGCAATTAGCCATATTTACAAACTGTGTAACTGCTCCTTAGTAAGAGCTGATCAAGTCTGGGAAAGGTCATCAGAAAATTTTTTCTTAGGAGGTGACATCTGAATTGAGAACTGAAGGATGAGACTGAGTTAACCAGGTCAAAAGGAGGAGGAGGAGGGGAGAGAGAATTCCAGGCAGAGGGAACACAACGTGCTCAAGAACTGAAAGGAGTCTTTTTTGTTGGAGCATAGAGAGAACACAGAACAGTGAGGCTAGATGAAGATGAGACGCGTAGATAGGCAAGGTCTTGCTGGAGCTTTAGATGTTATTAAAATTGTGTTTGAGCGTAGCATGGCAGCTCATGTCTGTAATCCCAGCATTTTAGGAGGTGCTTGAGACCAAGAGTTTGGGACCAGCCTGGGCAACATACTGAGACCTCATCTCTACACTAAATTTTTTTAAAACTTAGCCAGGCATGGTGACTTGGGTCTGTAGTACTAGCTACTCGGGAGGCTAAGGTGGGAGGATTACTTGTTCCCAGAAAGTCGAGGCTGCAGTAAGCTGTGATTGTGCCACTGCTCTCCAGCCTAGGGTGATAGAGTGAGACCTTTTCTCAAAAAAAAGTAAAAATAATAATTAAAAAAAGATTATATATTTGATATTCCACAAGAAATTAACTTGGAAATAACTTATTTTATTTGCCTTAAGTATTTAAGATGCTGAGGGTTGTATCATACTGTCGAAGTTCTCTGTAAATATTATAGTGTTTGTTCCCTTGACTGGACAAAGCCTTAATTCAGCTATAGAGTTATTCAGTCATTTTCAGTTTTTCCATCTTGGTATGCTGGGCAGATCATTTATAGCCGCTTTAAACTTTTTATGACCACTTTAAACTTGAACTTAGATATAAAACAGTGAAGGTAAAAACATCTACGTGTTACTGAATATTTATCAAAAGAATACTGAGTTACTTATAGTTACAAAGTGTTCAGTAAAGAAAAGCTCAGATATTAAACTTTTGGGATGCAATATGGGAATGGTATTTATATAATTAATCAAGGTGTCAGCATTTGATGGCTTGACATGATCTATCTACTATTCATATTTTATTGGAATTGTATTTGTGTCCTTTTATTTGTAGTCATGAGTAAAGGAAAAGAAGCACAGCTTTATTTAAATATAATGTTGTCTTTTGCATGGAACTAAGGTAGTGTAAAAAACCCATTTTTCTCACTTGCTTTTTAAAATATCATTAACAAAGCATGCATCAATGTTACTAATCAATGTCAGACTTAGTTCTCTCAAGTTCCTCCCTGTTAAGAAAATAGTTTACTTAGAAGTCCAAACATTTAACTTACAGTGTAATATTTAAGCATGGAAGTTGCTGACTTGACCGCTTCCCTAAAAAACAAACAAACAGACAAACAAACAAAAGCATTACTTTTGATCTTGTTACTTCACTTGCTGAAAGTATAACTTAAAAAATTACCAAAATAAATTTTGAAAATAGGAAAACATATTATTGAGAAACTAACTTAATGTTTGTTGGGCAATAATCTTCATCCTTTTACCTTAGTAAAGGGTAATACGTAATTTATTTCATAGGTGAGAAAGATGTGTTTTCTTTTCTTTTTTTTTTTTTGAGGTGGAGTTTCGTTCTTGTTGCCCAGGCTGGAGTGCAACAGCATGATCTCGGCTCACTGCAACCTCTGCCTCCCGGGTACAAGTGATTCTCCTACCTCAACCTTCAAGTAGCTGGCATTACAGGTGCACACAACCACGCCCAGCTAATTTTTTGTATTTTTAGTAGACATAGGGTTTTACCATATTGACCAGGCTGGTCTCGAACTCTTGAACTCAGGTGATCCGTCCGCCTTGGCCTCCCAAAGTGCCGGGATTACAGACGTGAGCCACCACACTTGGCTGCGTTTTATTTTCTAGAATGAGAACTTACTGTTCTTGTCTTCATGTTGAGTGGTTCCGAAGAAGGGTGGGAGCAGATACTGTGTGCAGTAGTTCATATAATTCTATTTTTGGCAGTTTGGCTTAAAAACAAACACATTTGTTCATTTTAAATAGTGCTACCATTAATATGTTTGTGGCTAGTTTTTTTTCCCACTCACATGGTTACATATGTTTGATAGATTTCGAATTGTGAAATTGTTAGATTAAATTAATAGAACAAAGTCCCAAATGGAATATGGGTTTATGAGTTCTGTGCAGCAAGTAGATGGATTAATCTTAGATTACAAGGACAGATATTTCCTTCTTCCTGAATACAAGGAGGGGGTATGAGCTTGTAGGTGGTTGGTGGAAGACAGAATAGAGCGAATGTCTTGAGGAAGTAACCATGTAATAATCTCTCTTAATGTGGAAAGAAAGCATTTTGATGAGAGTGAAAGGGTAGATTGTTACAGGGTGTTGGAAAGCTGTGAAAATTTGCAAAAATAACTGAGAAGAAAAAGTAAGGGGGTCTATGAAGAATGGGTTTCTCAGGTTACTGAGCAGAGTTGTTAGTAGATGATATTGAGAACCACATGTCTGTAGGGCACCAGGCCCCTTAGTTTCATTGTCCTTTCCAGCAGCATTCAGAGCCCAGGTCCAGGAGCTGAGCATGCCAAATATGACCTAATCTGCAGTTTGGAGCTGGTAGGATCAGGTAGTCTGCAGGGGCAGGGTAGGGGCTGCACATTGAAGGAGTTGAAGATGCTGTGGAGAGAGCAGTTAGGTATCTAAAATCATGGGAAGATGAAAATGAAGCCCAGAGGGACTGATAAAGACACAGAGAGTGAATGCATTGTTTAAGGATGTTGGAAGTAGGAGGAAAGGAGTGAGAGCTGGAAAATGATAAAATTGTGGTTAAAAAGTGGGGCATGGGAGTTTCAGATTTTAGAAGGAGAGCCATTCACTCCAAATCAAGCTTCAAGGTATAGCCATTTGGAGATTTGGTGAGCTAGAGGTAAGGGAAACGAGATCATGGAACTATGTGCAGCTTAACGTTGTCCAAATGGATGTGAGTGATGTCAAGATTTTTGGTAAAGAGGAAAAGAAGGTCCTAGAACTCTCTAATCCTGGATAAATGACAAAAAGATTGTAGCTCATAATGGTGAAGAATGAGGATGCTGTAGCTGATTGACCTGCACAATTTGAAAATGTTTTTTTTTTTTTTTTTTTTTTTTTTTTTTTTTTTAAGACGGAGTCTGGGTCAGTCGCCCAGGCTGGGGTGCAGTGGCCGGATCTCAGCTCACTGCAAGCTCCGCCTCCTGCCTCAGCCTCCCGTGTAGCTGGGACTACAGGCGCCCGCCACCGTGCCCAGCTAAGTTTTGTATTTTTAGTAGAGACGGGGTTTCACCGTGTTAGTCAGGATGGTCTCGATCTCCTGACCCCTCGTGATCCGCCCATCTCGGCCTCCCAAAGTGCTGGGATTACAGGCGTGAGCCACCGCGCGGAAAATGTTTTTGGAAGATGAAATGATGATGAACATGAAAGTGAATGTTTTGGGAACTGAATGGCATTAAAGTAGCAAAGGTGAGCTTCTAGCATGCCCCAAATTACCTTCTAGCTTGAGACACTAGAGTTGGGTCTGGAGTTGGGTAGTGGGACAGAATCTCTTTCACTCTGCAGCACTTGAAGAGTAAGGAAGACAGAATTATAAGTGCTGGAGTGAATTTTCTTCTAGAAAGCTCCAGTGTGTCTGGGGATGAGATGTGGTCTCAGGTTTTAACTGCTGACTTGCAAGTGAACAAAGACTGAGACCTGACCAGACACGATGGCTCACATCTGTAATCCCAGAGCTTTGGGAGACTTGAGGCCATTGCATTCCAGCCTAGGTGACAAAGTGAAACCTTGTCTCCAAAACATAAATAAATAAATAAATAAGATTAAAAATAAATTGATTAAATAAAATTGAGATCTGTACTCATAAGCATCTTAGCTAGGGTAGAGAATTGTTTGTCATGTGCAAGTTTTTGTTTCTGCCTTTTGCTTTTTCTTATTTAAATTCTTAAAGTATGATCTAGCTGGGAAGGATAAAAGATATGAGGATGTAGTTTATTGGAGAAATTCTTTTAAATATTAGCTGGTAAGTAAAAAGGTAATGTGCAATAAAATACTGATTTTTACTTGTTCTGTCAAAACCTCTGGGTGTTGTTGAAAAGGCATAAACTGAGGATCCAGGAGTTTTACGCTACAGATGGCAGTTATGGGCCCTGTTTATAAAATACAGATAATGAATTAGTGCATCGAAAAAGTCTTTTAAGTCTAAAATTCTTTCATGTTCAAGCCTAAGTTCCAATCTTTATTACATAAGAACTACCATCTTCCACTACTTTTGAAAGACTCTTCTTAGGTCCATGAACTTGGGAGTTCAGACCAAACTCTATCTATCTGTTCTTAGCTCATTGCAGACATTTCAGAAGGAAAAGGATGGTAATGGAGTGATTGGGAAGTGTAGATACAAGAATGACCTTATGAAATGGTTTCAATTATAGGACTAAACAAATATATGAACAAAATACGAGATTAGGTAGATATGGAACAACTGACGGCTGCTCTGGGAACTCCTTTGGTAGTTGTTGGCTATTGGGAGATGTCTTTTGTTGGGCCAGATGCTTTCAGAGGAAAAAGAGGTGAGAGTAACCATTTTGTTCGAAAATTATTGAGGTGCAATAAAATAATTTTTAGATTCTGGTTTCAAAGTTGTGACTTTAAGGACCATACATCACACTATTCATATAATATACACCAAACACATATTTGAGTGACCTGAGTTTCTCTGGCAAAGCACCTCAGTGTAATTAATTGTAAGTCAGCATGTCACAAAATACTGAAGGGTTTTTTTTTTTTTTTTCTCTGAATAGGAATTCAGAGCTTGCTCCAGGGATGTGAGGACAAAAGATGAGTATGACTTTTAAAAGGAATTCAGAGGTTGCTCCAGATTTTGCTTTCTTCTCACGTCCACATTCTTTCACTTTGACTTATGCTTCTTGACAATATTTTCTGCCTGCTATATGGTATTTATTATGTACAGCACATACTAACAGTACTCTGCAATCTACTTAAACTTTGCTCTTTCCACTTTTTTTTGGTACTACCCATTAGATCCTTGAGCCAATCATCCATGTCTGCTTATACTAGATTGTTTCCCTTAGAACTCTGTAAGCCACAAAGTGAAACTGATTAGGGTTTTACAGTCCTGGTGATTTTCCTTCTGGTATACCACTGAGAAAATGCTGTCGCACAAGGGGCTGATGAATCATTTTACAGGATTTCTGTTTGCTATTTTCTATTTGAAAAATTAGGTATGTTCACGAACATGGGAATGTCTCCTAATATCATGAGGACAATAAGACCATAAAATAAAATAATCAGTGTTGGTTTGGGTCTCTGATAAATGCAGTATATTGTACTTTTTAGCAAATTGAGTACCCGAGAGAACATTCATTCATGTAAATTTCACTTCTATAAATTTTAATTGCTTCTACTGGAAGCTGACTAAAATTATTCGGCACCTGCTGCTATGTGTCTGGCATTGTCCTGGGGTCCTTGCACCTGTTAAGCCATTAAATCATCACAGCAGGCTGTTAAGGTAGGTATGGATTCTTCCATTTTACTAAATAGAGATTGAGTCTGTGGGTGTTTAACTAACTTTTCTTATGCCTCCCAGCTAGTAAGCCTCAAAGCTGCATTGGACTCCTGTTTGTATGTCTTGAACTACAACAGGCCCTCTAACTGGAGGTAGACAAAGGAATGAATTAAGGCCTCATTTTGGATTCAGACATTGATTTAGATGAAAAATGAAGCCCATTGCGGTTGGTTGAGATGGTAGGCTGTTGGGAATTAATTCAGCTTAGTACTGAATATAATCTCTGGCATGGCATTGCCAAGCTTCTGTCACATAACACCGCCAGATCAGAATGGTGCCTTGATCATCAGTTTTATTTCTACGTAGTACCATTCGACAGTATAAGGGAATCGATCACGGGAAAATGAATTCATATGGGGTCATAGTGTACATTTCCCCCAGCTTGTTTGCGGCACCGTTTTCATGGATATTTTATCTTCTAATGTTTGGCATGTTGATTCAGGACCATGATTTCCAAAGCTGCTCTATTGGCTGGGGTCCAACATCTGCCATTTGTTCCTGCATTCTTATTCCCAATACATACCTTTTCACTGATATTTGCTCATATTTTACTACTATGATAGCTTCTCAGTCTGATCTCTCTTTTCTTCAATCCATCCTAAATATTAGCTATCAGAGTACCTTGTTCAAAATACTAATTCTGCCTGGAAATACTATTATGCCTCATACTGTCTGATTCCATTTGTGTATCATTCTTGAAATGATAAAACATTTAGAGCTAGGGAACTGGTTAGTGGCTGTTGGGCTTAAGGATGCTTAGGTGAAGGGAGATGGATATGTCTCTAAAAAAGGTGGCACAAGGGAAATTTTTATGTGATCAAATAGCTCTGTATTTTGTTTGCTGTAATGGGTATGTGATGCACATGTGATAAAATAACGTAGAACTATATACTCAAACTTTGCACTAATGTCAATTTCCAGGATTTGATATTTACTGTAGGTACATAACATGTAAGCAATGAAGGAAACTGGGTAATATACATGAGACCTTTGTACAGTCTTTTCAAATTTATGTGAGTCTATATTATATAAAAAGTAAAAAAAAAAAAAATACTACTGTGCTTTAAAATGTTCAAGTTCCTTTGTCTGTCATAGTTATTATGTATCATATTCTCTGGTTCCCTCTAAATTAATCATCCAAAGGTATTGCCTCTGATATATATATTTTTTTCTATTTAAATCTTATTTGGCATTAACACAATGTTTGGCTCATACCAGGTTACCATAAAGTGGTCCTTGAGTTAATACTGGGATTAATGGTTTTAATCCAGGTGCTTTGAAAGGCTGAGGCAGGAAGATCACTTGAGGCCAGGTGTTTGAGACCAGCCTGGGCAATACAGCGAGACCCCTGTCTCTACCAAAAATAAAATAAATTAACTGGATGCGGTGGTGCAAATCTGTAGTCCAATCTACCCAGGAGGCTTCAGGGGACAGTTGCTTGAGCCCAGGAGTTTGAGGTTACAGTGAGCTATGATCCAGCTTGGGCAACAGAGCAAGGCCTCGTCTCTAAAAAAATTTTTTTTTTAATTGAACAAATTTGCTTTATGAAAGAAAAATGTATCAAACTTGGTCTCATTACTAATCATACTTCTTTTCTACTCATCTACTTATTCAGTTTTTTTTTTTTTTTTTTTTTTTGTCTCTACCTAATCTCTTTCCAAGGACTGAGCAGCATGCCAGGGATTTGACTGGTGGAGTTGGGAACTCTATTCAAGGACTTAAGACTCAACTGTCATAAGGACAAGATGAGCCAGGGAACCCAGGGTATAAGCTGTGTTGACTCAACGTTCATCCATCCATTCAAATTTATTGAGATTTGTGTTATAGCTCAGTATATGGTCTATCTTGATATTCTGCAGTTATAGTGTTCTATGAAAATCAGTTTCACATATTCTGTGTCTTTAATTTTTTTTTCTTTTTGGTTTGGTTCTGTTAATTACTCAAATTATGATTGTTGAGTTGTTCATTTTTCCTGTATTTATGTCAGGTTTTGCCTCATATATTATGAAGTTTTGTTATTAGGTGCATACACATTTATGATTGGTATGCCTTCTTCCTAAAAAACTGACACTTTTATCATTATGAATGATCTCTATATCTTCAGTCCTCAGTCTTCTGATGCTTATTGTTTGTGTGGAGTATCTTTTCCATTCTTTGCTTTAAATCTGTATGTGTCTTTATATTTAATATGGATCTCTTAAAGATAGCATAGACCTTGCTTTTTTATCCATTCTGGTCATCTTTTCCTTTTATTCAGTGTGTCTTATTCCATTAACATTCAATGCAGTTATTGATATGATTAGATTCGGGCTGTATTTACTTTTTGTTTTCTATTTTGTGCCTTCTGTTTTTTGTTCCTCCTTTCCTGCTTTCTTTTGGATTAAATCTTCCAAAATGATTTTTAGAATTATTGTGTAATTTATCTATTAGCTTTTTAAGGAGTTTGTGTGTGTGTGTGTGTGTTCATGTGTACTTGCTATAGGGATATTTCCTTAACTTTTCTGATAGTTATTATTTAGGGGTAATATATCATTTTACATCGTATGTAAGGATTTTGCAACTTCATTTTACATAATATGCAAGGACCTTGCAACTGTTTAAAACCATCCTACCCATCCCTGTTACAATGCTATAATCATATGTATGTGAAGTGCTATAATTTTACTTTTTAACAGTCAAATATATTTTTAAAACATTAAAAAAATCGTGTTTTATATTTACAGTTTTCGGTGCTTTTGATTCTTTTGACTTTCCCGTCTGGTATTATTCATCCAGAAGAGCTTTGTTTAGGACTTCTTATACTGCAGGTCTGCTGGGGACCAATTTTCACAATTTTATTTTATCTGAAAGTTGCTTTATTTTGCCTTTATTTTTGGTGCATACGTATGTATAATGTGTGGACTGAATGGAGAATTCTGGCTGGATGGTTGTCTCCTCCCCTCCCCAAAAGTCAACATTGGTTCTTATCACTGTTTCCTCGTGTGTAATGTGTCATTTTATTTTTCTCTGACTTCTTTCAGAATGTTTCCTTACATTTGGTTTTCAGCAGTTTGACTACTTGTACCTGGCTGTAATTTGCTTTGTGCTTTCCTATTTCAGATTTTCTGAGCTTCTTTATTCAACACATCTTTGTCTTTCACTCAAGTTGGAAAATTTTCAGCTCTTCTTGATATTTTCTGCATTAATTTTTCTTTCTTCAGCCTTCTAAAACTCTAATATACAAATGTTTGCTCTTTTGCTAGTGCTCCATAAGTCCCTAATAGTCTGTTTTTGTTTGTTTCTGTATTCTTCAGGTTGGTTTTTCCTTTACATCCTTAAGTATACTTATAATAACTGTTTTAACATTATGGTGGGCTAATCCCAACACTTGGACCTTCTTTTCTCTTGAAAATAGGTTACATTTTTCTGTTTGTACATATATTAAGTGATTTCTGATCATATTGGATTCACACTGTGAATGATGCTTTGAGTAGATTCTGTCTTCTGTATGTTCCTTTAAAGAGAATTAGTTTTGTTTTTTTTTTTTTTTTTGTCATAACAGGAAGATAATTTAGCTGAAAGCAAACTAAAATTTGACCTTTCTGTGGCAGGTGGCAGCTTCACTGATGCAGTCAGATAGCTAATGTTAAACATGTGCTGTGTGTCATGCACCAAAATAAATGATGACACTACAAATATAAATAGACGTAGATCTTAACCGCATGGGGCTTGCTATCTAGTTGACAGAGATAGAAAATGAACAGATAAATATGTTCAATTTTCATGTCATATGAGATAAGGACATAGAGGCAGAGGGTTACTGAGAAGGGAGTTGTGCAATTGTTAAAATATAATTTAAAAATTGTTTTGAAACAACTCAATCCTTATGAAAACAGAATAAAGTTTATATATGTGTGTGTGTGTGTGCATGATGAAAGATTGATAATATTACTTATACTTCCATTATATTTTGTTAATTCTTTTAGAAAAAAACCAAGATTATCCAAAGTACTTCATATTTTGGGGAAACAATATTAAAAATGTTTAAATTCTCAGGTGCTATACTAAATAAGAGAAATACTTTTTTGGTAAGAAAAGATGATTTGATGAAATCTGAGCAAAGAATATAAATGATCATATAATAGGAAAAATAGACCTTGCTGAAATAAAAGACCTATCTAAAGATAAAGCCTTGTAGGGAGAAAGATATTTCAAAACTGTTAGACTAAGATTCATTTAGACTAATGGAAAGCGTATTTTAAAAAACATGTAAGTTTCTTATGTTGGATGTAAAAGTGGTTTTATACTTATATCTGTATAACTGAATGGGTAATATCAGGTTGGTCTGTCTTTTATAAAAACCTGTTTACCTTAGCAGTAACTTGAACCTTTTTTTCTTGTTTTAACAGTGTATCCTACGCAGTACATGTATCTGAAGATTACCCAGGTATGGTTTTCTCGTTTTATTACAGATATTCATATCAGGGTTCCTTTGAATATTTTTTTCTTCTGGGTATGTAAAACACATATAAATATATCAAGGGGTGAAACATTGGTAGAGGAAGCCTTAAAGCTATAGAAGAATTCTGCCGACTGCCTGCGAAGTACATGTCTTACTCTGAGACACAGTGCAGAATCAAAATAATTTCCCAATGAAAACTTCTTTAAAGATTCCTATGATGGTTCCAGGCTGTACATTAACATCATTACAATTAAAATAAATATTCTCTCAATGGTCTAATTGTTAGTTTCAAACATCATTTGGCCTTTCAGAATGTAAAAATAATAGGTAACACTTATTTTTCAGTCAGTTTTCTAAGTGAGTGTGTGTGTGTATCTATTTTTTCATTTTAGTATTAAAAAATAGTGATTAGTTCATAGTTTGGTATGGAGATAATGTAAAACTTACTTGTTTAGCATTTAAGTATTTTCTGCGGCAGTTTGCATTAAGCATTTAATCATTTTATAAGATTGTTACATTTGAAAATACTTTCTTAAATCACAAACTTCCTTGCAATTATTTTGCTATGCTCTCCAAATGTCTTAAGCATAGTATTCTATAAAACTGTTGTCCAGTTATACAATGAGATTATTCATTAAGGCTATGCCTATTTTTAATAGCAATACAAAAAGTGTTCTAAAGAAATTTTACTGGAAGAACCAATACAAGAAGTATTTATAAGAAAAATGCTTTTTGTAGCTGGTTAGGCAATCAGCCCTGTCTGATAGTATAGCATGTTTTTGATGATATGTTTGCCGAGTATGTTATGAAAATAGAGGCCCCACTATTTATTGTAAATATAAAAATTAATGTGCTTTTCATCTGAGGCAGATCATAGAGATGTCAGCCATGAGAGGTACAGTAGGACTTTAAGTCAAGGTAATAGAAATAATAGTGCAAATTAAAGCCCAAGTTGAAGACACTAAGTGAATTAATCTGTAGCACAGAATATGTATGGTAGAAGATGCCTTTAGTAAACCAAGTGGACCAAGTGTTTAGCTCCCTCTTGTGGTCAAGAGGTATTACTTGGGCTTTTTCTCACTTTAAGGGAGCCCCACCTGGAAATGCCAATATACAAACATTGAAATTCTAAAAAAAAGTATTGATTATCATTTGTGCTCTTTTTACTGAATTGTCTAATTGGAGCAAGTTTGCAATGAATTTTCAATATAACTTCATTTCCAAAAGGAAGGAGTGTAAGTATATATATTTAATCTGTTTGGTGAAAGTAGGTTGTTATGCTGCAATAAAATACAATTACAGAAGACGAAGATTAGTGCATTCTGGTTTAAATACTGGGGCAGAATTTTCAATTGGTTGACATAACCAGTATATCAAAATACACTGTCCAGTGGACAGTATTCCAAGTATTTGCACATACATAATTTCATTTGATTCTCAATGCCAGTCTGTATGAAAGGCAAAACAGGGCAGTTTAAAATATAAATTCATACTTAGAGAAGTGTACTGAGAGATGGCAAGTATTAAATAACATTTTCCCAAAACATGTAGTTTGGAGATAAAAATCAAGTCTGTAATTACGTTCTGATTCCCGTTGCCTCTGGGGAAGTAGTGTTAGTATTTTTATGGAGCTTTCTTCACAGTGAACATTAATATGATAATGTTTTCCCCATTATTAAATTTTAATCTACATTTATTTGTACTAAGAGTTGTTGGTTAATATGCTTGACTTTTTAGGTAGACATCTTGTTTTATAACTTCTATATTTGTTCTTCCTTTCCAACATTTATACCTGTTCTTGTTGGCACTGGAATAATTTTTAATAATAGACATGAAAGTTGGCAGCTTTGTATCTTTTCTCAAAATTAGTGAGCATGCTTCCAGTTGTTTTCAGAAAGGAAATTACTCTTTTTCTCATTTACCAAGGTTTTTTTTTTTTTAAATGAATATTAAGTCTTTATCAAACTACTGTTTGGCATCTGTTGAGGTGGTATATCTACTTTTTCCTTTAAACAATAAAGTAACAAATTATATTAGCAAATAACTCAATGTTGATCTATGAGAATTATGTGTTTTGTCATATACTTTAACATTAAAGACCTTAAGTTGCTGAAGGAATTAAACAACTCTTTGAGCATTTGCTAGAACTTGCAGACAAATCTGTCTGAGCTTTTTAGGGATGGTTCTGGGGCAGTTGTCTTATTTTTCTGCCATGATTATTATCTCTTCTGTTTTCCTATTTCTTAGTCATTTTAAAATAGGTCTTCTTCTTGAAAGTTTCTATGTTGGTGAAATGTCCAAATTTTTTAGCAAAAGTATGGTATTTGGTCTGTAATTGTAAAAATCTTCCATGTCTGGTTATTTCTCCTGGCCCATTTTTATTGTTTAAATTTGTTCTTGTTCTTCCCTCTGTTGGTTTGTCTTCCAAATAGTTTGTCCATTTAAAAGAATATTTCAAACAAATAGCTCTTTTTAATGTTGCATCCAATTTCTAAATGCAGTAATCTTGATACAACATTTATTTATTCCTTCTAATAATATAGCTTAGGCCGCCCCACCTTCTCCTGGATTATTTGGATCAGTAATTAACTAATCATCTAAGTTTGAACATGGGAAATTTTCTTTGCTCTATGAAAATGTATCAGTATTATCCTCCAAAGTCAAGATTACATCATTCTAGCTTATGTCCCTAAGAACAGATTTGTCCTTTTATGATTGTGATCTATTAATTAACTTGTGCCATCTATTGAAATTTATTTCATAGTTTTAGTGAAATGAAAATTTAGAGGGTCTTTATTGAGTCAGCATACATAATAGCATGTATATAAGTGAAATACTAAATGATATGTTGACTGTTCATAATTAAGTGAAGAAATAGAGCAGCCTTCTGATTTACTTGTACTTCTTTGTGTATTTTATACTGAAGACAGTTTTTATTTTTTAATGTAAGAGAATGGATTACACAATAGTTGTGTGTATTACAAGTCACAGGTTGGCTCTGCTATAATGGCAGAACTCTTTAATTTTCTCTTTCCACTTTTAATTAGGAAGGCTTACCTACTGTTGGGAGTGGACTCTCTTATCCCTAGTAGAGGAATGAAGGGGTACTTTCTGGATCCTCTACTACCTGTGAGTCCAAAGAGTCTTGACCTACATGATATACTTGAGCATTAGGTATAGCTTGTGAATAAACCTCTTCAGTGAGAATTAGAATCCTATACAGTCTATATCAAATTACAGCCCCAAAAATGTAATTGTTTTTATACCTAATAAGCATTTGTATTTTATAAGATATTGCAACTTTTTAGTGACAATACTTTCCATATTTAGAAAAGCACATGGTATAGTGGCAAAACATCGATTTTTGGATTCAGGCAGATTCAAGTTTTACCACTTACTAGTGTATAGGTAATTAATAAGTAATTTGAGCAAAGTATTTAATTTTTCTGAGCCTTAGTTTCCTAGTATTTAAAATAGGGATAATAATTGACTGCAGTAGGGGATCAGGTGAAATTATAGAGAAAATTCAGCAAAAATATCGAGAATGTACATGAAATAGATATAATTATTTTTTAGAGTTATAATTATTTATCTTAAGTTATATAGCAGTGAGGGGTGGAATAACTTGACTTAGATGATGCTGTATTTGAAGCAGAATAAAAGCAACAGTTTAAGAAATACTAAATACTATAAAACATACACATTAAAAATCTAACTGTCCCCAGAGGTTTTCAGAAAAAAAAAAGGGGGGGAGCTTAGAAGTCAAGATGGAGAATTCCAGTGAAGGAATTTGAGTTTAAAAACATTCTTATTCTGTCACTTACTCATTCTATTACTTTAAGTCCTTTCTTTAACACTTTTTACACTCCACTTTCTCCTGTAAACAAATATGTTGTTTTTACAAATGTGAAAATAATTTGAGGAAGATTTAGAAGGAATTAAGCAACAACAAAAAGCCAATAGAATGGATTCATACAGATGGGATGATCATCAAAGATCATGTGCAAACCTCTCATTGTATAGCTATAACTGTGGCTTAGGCTAAAGGAGATCAACAGCTAGTTGGCAGTAGTGTCTAGATTTTTCTAAATCTTAAAATATTTAATTGTCAAAGATTGAATATATTCAAGGTATACAATATGATGATTTGATGTATGTATACATATGTAGTGATTACCACAATCAAATTAATTAACATATCCATCACCACCCATGTTATACATTAGGTCCTAGAACTTGTTGATTTTATAGCTTTAACTGAAAGTTTGTACCCTTTAGCTAATATCTCCCTGTGTTCCCCAACCCCTGGCCACCATTGTTCTTACTCTCTGCTTATACTAGTTCAACTTTTTTAGATTCCACGTAGAAGTGAAATCATGCAGTATTTATCTTTCTGTGTCTGGCTTATTTCACTTGGCTTATGTAACGTCCTCTGTGTTCATCCATGTTGTTGCAGATGGCAGGATTTCATTCTTTTTTAGTTGCTGAGTGTAATATTCTGTTGTATATATGTACCACAGTTTCTTTATGCAACCGTCCATTGATGAACACTTAAGTTGTTTCCACTTCTTAGCTATTGTGAATAATGCCACAGTGAAGATAGTGGTGGAGATATCGCTTCAAGATACTGATTCCATTTCCTCTGGATCTTAAAAGGATTGCTAAACTGGGTAAAGTAGAAGAAATAGGTAAATTCCTAGAGACATGCAACCTATCAAGACTGAATCATAAAATAACAGCAGGCCAATGATCAGTAAAGAGATCAAATCAGTAATCAAAAATCTTCCAAAAAGGAAAAGCCCAGGACTAGAGTGCTTTGAATTCAGAGCTAAGTGAATTCTTTCAAATAATTGAACCAGCTTCTAGATTTGATGTGCTTTCTTTCCTGTCCTACGTTTCTGATCATAAATTGGGTCTGTCTCTGTGATCTGATCTGGCCTATTATGTAATAATGGCAATTTAATAAATAATATCATGAAACCTGAAAACATTTTTATTTGGGGTAAATTAAGCCAAAATAAGAAATTACATGTCTTCTAATGCCTAAACACTAATCAAAATACAAACCATACAGAATCTCTTAGAAAATGATATGTTTGAAGGCATAATGCTGTCAAGCCTATGCAACATACAGTCACCAAATTATATTCTCTTGAATAAAATCTCAC
Source organism: Macaca nemestrina (assembly GCF_043159975.1). Taxonomy (NCBI): domain Eukaryota; kingdom Metazoa; phylum Chordata; class Mammalia; order Primates; family Cercopithecidae; genus Macaca; species Macaca nemestrina. The sequence goes on along the minus strand of NC_092130.1, from coordinate 124,934,776 downwards.
TGTCTTCCAGTGTTGACACTTTACGTAAAGCCATTTTGATAGAAAATCCTTTCTATTTAGTTATTCACTCCCCTGTTTTCTTAAACATAATGTCTTAATTAACTTGCCTCTTGGTGTTTTAGTAAAATCTTCGTCATTCCATGATACTGTGAAATTGCATGATGCTATCCACCTTACGGATTCTTCTGGATCTTCTAATTGGTGGCCAGCTTTTGTTTCTGTTGTTCTAATGCTCCCTTCTAATACTCTTTCTCTCCTAAATGTTAGCTCCAGGGAATCCATTGTGCACAGAGAAAACAGATAATTAGGTTTTATATTAAGTAGCAACCGACTTCAAATCAGTGAGACTCTTGAGTGAGGGTTTAAGACATAATAAAAAAATTTGACTCTAATAGGCATTTTTGATACTGAAAGTATGAGGTTCCCGACAGAAGCGACTCTAGATAAGTGATCAAAGTCTCAACTAATGAGATAATTAAGTTTATATTAAACCTGTTTCTTAATCTGTGGTCCCACTCAATAAGCATGAAAACCTCATATCCTCCATGAAAATATTGGAAAACTAAATAAAGCAAAATTTGTGATTGCACTAATCAAAATAATGAGGCAAACGTCTTTTGTCTCAAATCTAATTCACATCCACTCCTGCTTAGCTCCCTGACTGTTAAAGCCTTAGGTCTGTTGGCAATCTTTTGCAGCTAATCTGTACATACAGATCACTATCATTCACTCATTACTTGGGGTCTACGAATGCTACAGATGTTTCTTTGGAAATAATGACTCAGAGATGTATTAATTAAAAATTGTGTTCTCACTGTACTGACACAATATTATGAAAACTGGGCTCAAAAATATCTTTTAATGTGCATTCACTGTGTCATAAGAACAACTAATTTTTCCTAGCAGAAATTGATCCATGCTTCTATTATGTGTTCGTGCTACTTTATACTATTTAGTAGGTCATTGATGTGTGCATTATAGGACCATTATTAATGAATCGATAGTGTGTGTTAAAAAGCTCTTCTGAGAGATGCCTTGCAATCATCAATGAACAAAGAAAAATAAATACCTAGGAATTGTATTACCATACACTTGGACACCTGTATTCATCAGAGAAACAGTGCTAAACTCATAAAAATGTTATTTTTTTTAAGAGGAAACAAATAGTGAATAATAAATTTAAGGACTCCATGGACTGATTTAGTGTTCTGTGCACTCAACTTGTATAATACATGTAGATAATTTAATTCACGGAAGAATGATAATTGTGAGACTATCAATTTAAAAATATGTATTAGAGCAATATGGAAGGTATGATTTACAACAAAGTCTTCAGCTCAAATTTTTGAATGATTTGATAATGAATCTTTCTTTATTTTATTTTTTATTTTAGAGATGGGGAGTTTCACCATGTTGGCCAGGCTGGTCTCAAACTCCTGACCTCAAGTGACCCGCTCGCCTAGGCCTCCCAAAGAGCTGGAACTACAGGCATGAGCCACCGTGTCCGGCCCACTAATGATTTTTTTTTTTTAATTGCAGCAAGTGCTTTTCTTTAGTTTTCTCTCTCTACTCACTAACCCTGCTCCCTATAGTAGACGCTAATATTGGGAAGGACCCTGTCCAGTGAGTTAAGGTACCGAGTTGCATCCAAATGATTCATTGCTATAAGGGATATTAGAGATGCACCTGGATAGTCTCTATTCAAAATCTGTATTTCACCAGGAGATACAAACTTCTTTAAAGAGACTATTTACAATTACTTCACACATAAATCTGCAATTTACTTTATCATATTTTTTGCGTTTAATCAGAACAGTAGTGTGTGGTTTATGAGAGTTGGAACTAAAGTGATGTACATATAAATTAGCTATTATTTTTATAAAGGATGTATTTTTTAAACTTATGCCTTTAATTATCCTTTTTTTTTTTTTTTGCAGATAATACATATGTGTCAAGTTCAGAGAATGACGAAGATGTGCTAGTTACTACAGAGCCAATACCAGTAATTTTTCATAGAATAGCAACAGGTAATAGTAATATTATTTTTTATTCTAGGTTAATTTTTTAAATTGCATTATCCTTTTTGTTTGTTTGTTTCATTTAGCCAGTAACAGATATT